>NC_140543.1:19368536-20568536 GCF_057382185.1 Mchenga conophoros
TTTAATTCTCATCAGACTTAAATGCCCTTTTTAAAATGGCAGACACACATAGGCAAAAGCAAAACACTGCAAGAAACTTGACATACACTTAACATGTTCATAGTAAGATAGTTACTTTAGAGATAACAACAATTTAATCATCACAAAATCAATTTTGTGACTATTTAAGTGTAATGTATCTGTTTTGAAGGGAGAACATCCAAGAAAACAATGTCTCAGAGAAATTCAATATAATCTAAAAGGCTTAAACCATCCTTCACTCTGCCCTGGTTAAATCAAACATCCCACAAACACACACTAAAAGCCGCAAAAACTGATTAATATCATCTTCCCAGGGAGATTAGTTTATCTGTAAACACAGACTGCATCTCCCCACCGCTATATTTACACACACTGAATCAGATTAACAGTGAAACCATAGGTGTCAGTTAACCTGCAAGCATCGGAGTCAGCTTTCCATCCATCCACCACTTGTGAACTGATTTTTATTAGTGCCTATAGTGCTAATGCTATTCAACCATCTACAGTATTGGTACTACTGGTCCGAACAATGTTACTACGGTCTGCGGTTGTTGCCATGACAACGAGCAGCAGCACAGCAGCAAGGCTTACTACGGATTCTCTTACCGATGAATGGAATGGAGTCCAGAGACTCGTCCAGGTTGCTGGAGCAGGAGGTGTTACACCGTTCCCCAAGGCGGCGCATTTGGATCTCTCGACGTGCATCGTTAGGAAGCCAACACGCCACCACATCGGCCGTGGAGTCACCTCCATCGTCATTGACAGCCAGGATGTAGGAGGGTTGCCGGAGGGGGCTGGGGTTCTTTCCAGATGGAGGCTTCTCCCTTAGAACCACGATACTCTCAGAGGGGCTTTGCCCATTTACTTGACTCTGGGAATCTGAGTGAGGTGGCTTGAGGATGCTAGGCCTCTGGGGCATCTCTTTGGGAGCAGAGCATGAAGAAGATCTGAGTCCTACCAATGCTGCATCTCTGCCTACCTCAACAGGTTGCATGGTTTCAGCCTGCACCCTGCTTTGAAGTTGCTGGAGAGCTTGGCCTGCAGGGCTAACTTTGCCTGAAACTCTTTGGTCAGCGAAAGAATATTCAACACTTGAACTCTTTGCAAAATGTAAGGGTCTGTCAGAGAGCATGGGTGAAGAGCGAGTTTGAAGAGAATCGTGTCCTTTAGTATACAGAGAAGGGACTGGGGGCCCCCTCATACCGCCACTGTATCCCACAGAAGGCCTGTAGACCATGGCCTGCCTGGGAATGGCTTGCCTACTGAGCCTCGTACCTTGGTCTGCCCTTCCATATCCCCCTCTCCTGTCACTGGGCCGGGCCAGCTCTGCAGGGTCCACATAGTCTGTGGATCGGGCCCGGGATTTGTGAACTAGGCCATCTTGGGACACGCTTCGAGGGGGCCAGTTCCTTGCATTACTAATCCTCTCTGCACTGCTCATGCGATCCTGTGAGGCACTGCGAGGGGCAACTTGAAGGTGGGGTGGAGGTCCTTGGTATGACCGGTCATGGGAAGTACTCCTTCGCCGTATCACCTTAGGACCCCAGTCTCCCCGCATAACGTGATGAGTAGGGCCAAAGCTGGCCTGACCAGCAGCTCGTAAACTGTCCAGCCTCTCCTGGATAGTCCGACTACCATGAGAATGGATCCCTTTGTTGTCAATGTACTCCCTGTATGTCTGGTAAGTGCGCCAATCAATGCTCTGGTGGTTTCCTGGGTAGTTTGACACCTGAGCTCCATATGGAACCATTCCAGGACCACCGGGATAGACATCTGCCTTTCGAGGTTGAGGATACTGGGCCAGTGACCCAGGCCTCCCCCTAACAAAGGCAGGTTCCATAAATTCCATCCTGTGTGCTGGAACCATGCGCCCCATATGGGCTGTATTATGAGGAACTACCACTGTCCTCACACTGTCATTGCGCATGCACACTGCTGTTTGGCTCTTAGGATACGATGCCAGAGGTGGTGTTGGGGGCACAGTAATCTCCTTACGGTACCCATGGTCTGGAGGTGCTGTTGGCGCTCGGCAGACCTGCCCCACCGAGTCTGTCGGCTGGGCCATGCCCGTAGGCTTACAGTCTACTCTGGGGTAGCATAATGAAGGTGGATCAGGAATGTGACAGGCATTTCCGCTGTAGCTACTGTGGCCACGGAGGTAGGCATCCTGGGAGTAGGCCTAGAAACACAGCAACAGAGAAATGTTTATAACAGATGAGAACAAGTAGCAATTGCAAAGTGTGCATAACACACGTCAGTTCGATACTAGCTACTTACAGAGAAGTCAAGCGTGATATTACAAATGTTACTGCATGTATGTGTGTGGGCAGTGCATGTTGCAGTGTGAGTGAATGCGGAGGCGTTTCAGGCAGTTCAGCTGTGTCAATGCTCTTCATCTGCTCCTTATTTAGAATTCTCATGGTAATAACATAGGCTAGTACAGTATATAAACCAAAGAAGAAAATTTTTAACTAAAAGAAACAATGTTTCCAACACATTATTTTATTTTATTTTTTTAAATGGTACAGTGTGGTGTACTGGTGCTTCTACAACATTACAGCCTGTGTTCTCCAAGCTTGTGGTTACACAACAGCTGTCCTTTTTAGTATAAGGAAAAATGTCTCGCCCATCCAAGAAACAAACATTTACCACAAACGCTAACACCAAAAGATAATTGGCAAATGGTGCACAAGCCTACTGAACTTATTTAGCCCCAACAGTGACACTTTCTGTAACACCAGTATATTAATAAGCTAACCGACTGGTTTATGGGAACAAAATCGATAACATAAAAACTGTCATAAATGGACATAAATGTGGAAAGATAACCAATGTTTCCATTTACCCACCTCAGACTGACAGATTACAGCCTCAGACTGACAACCGGTTCCTATCGCTCACAGAGAAACTGCTATATTTATCCCCCTGGTTATTATCCAACGTTCGGAAAACCATGCTCCATACACATGCTAATAAAGTCATTTCTAATAAATACAAACCTAAACATAAAACTTCTTCTAGCACATTAAACTATGTGCTGTTTATCTGGTATACTCAGCATACTGTACATACAGCAAAGCATGAGACCTGTAAAGGTATGAGGACTTTGATCCCAACAGCCTTACAACCTTTCATAAAGCTGTGTGTTTCACAGAAATCACTGACTGACTCAGTTCTTCCCTTTACAGTTCAGAGGTCAATGGCCTTTATCAAACTAATGACATCTGACATGGAGAATGAAGAAGGGGCGAGGCCTTGCTGAGATGCCAGCTGGATGCCTACTGAAGTGTTCAATCTAACAGGTACTGCAGGCACAGTGCATCGCCCATTTCTACAGTCTACACATTTCAATCATGAGCACGGAGCTGAGTATTAAACACTCATGCGAGCCAACTGAAAAGCAATCATGTAAAACCTGAAGTCAACATCCAGCAGTAACAATGACACACACGCATGACATATGCAAAATGATACAGCAAGCACAACACGTCAACATCAAGAGGCTACCCAGTGTTCTGTTTCCTTACCAGATTAGTAGTCTCCAGAGAAATAGGCTGCCATCACAGCGTGAGAAAACGAGAGCGTTAAGAAATCATGGGAGAGAGGGTGGAAGAGAAAAAGATGCCAGCAGAAGAAAATGCACATGTTGGGAGAAACAAAACAGATTCATCGGGGAGAAAACATGAATCAGCCATAGCTGGGCTTGACATGCTAAAAATATACTAGAGCTGCAGTGGCAGTAGAGAGGGATGAAGAAGGAAAGATGAAGCAGGGGGTTGCCACGTTACGACCTGCCTATGCCAGTCTGTCCTGGGTGAGGTGACAAGAGCAGAAGCTTGCCTCTCATGCTGCTCTCATGTCTTCACGGTTTTATCCATATTCAGCCAGAATATTACGCTAACTGAACAAGGTGCCTCCAGTCTATGTCTCCCTCTCCTTCCCTTTGGTACTGCTCACATGACAGAAGCAGCAGCTGCTGATTATACATTCAGCTGTGATGGTACAGCTCCCCTCCCACTCCATCCTCCTCTCTCCCTCTCCCTTAGCATCAACCTGTTCAAAACACAGGGAAGTCAGCTGATTTTATCTTCTGGTTTCAGCTCATCATTCATCCTGTTCCTTTTATTTCCCACTCTGCTGTATTTTCTCCGCTCTCACGGTGTGCCGTCCTCTTCCCTTTTCTGCTCCTACAATGTTCAATCCATCTCTTTGCTAAGCAACTGCTGCCTGTCTCCAAGCACTGAGTGTGCTGCCTCCTAAAGTGTAACGTCTTGCTGCCAGCACCTCCAATAATCCTCTTGTTCTTATGGACAGTTCCTATTCGTGCCTACATCAACATATTTTTGCACGCATGTGCGTGTGCGCATGTTTGCCATTTGCAACACTGCAACCATGGATTTAACAACACACGTGTTTGAGGCTGAACTGTGTGAATGATTACAGATGGGAAAAATGGAGGCAGGAGGGAAAGAGAACCTATCAGGGAGAAGGGGTGGAGTGACAGTCAATTGGTTACTAGAAAAGAACTGTGGGAGTAGTCAAGGGAATGTGACCAATAATTTATTTCTCTCTGATATTTACAATGTTAATTCTAGTCGACTCATTAAAATGCTATACATACAGTGTAACGTTTTACATAACTTGCCTGTTGTGGGAGAAATGTGAAGCTTGCAGAGAGATGACCATTTGCTAAACAGGATTTTGATATTGCAAAGGTGGATGCCAAAATAAATGATTCATTGAATTAACCATCAAGTTTATTATGAGAATTTAATCTAGCCATAAATGACCCCTAAGGAGTTTTTCTAGGTAACACAGAGAGCCCAGCTCGTTTATTATCTAACTAATGAACAGGATGTCAGATAACAACAACCCCTAGGGAGAGTATTCTTTAGCTATTTGACAAAGCACTTACAGTAATTTGCTATAGATATGAAACAGATGAGTACACTTTCACTTTTGTCTGACTGTGTAAAATGCACAGTAGCTTCAAAGAACTGCCTGCAGCATGCATGAAAGATTAATGATGAGATCTCAAGTGTTCATAGGTATGAGGACTTATCTCTGCACGTTAAATTGTTTTGGGGACATGCAATACTCACAAAGAACAAAGACAAAGGCAATATATGAACCCTAAATATTGAGCTGTGCGATTAGCACACAGGGTTCACCCGTTTTTGGGTGAAAAGCTGGAACTACCACCATTTTTGTAATACCTAGATCATTACTAATCAATTTTTCCTCCAATCAAAAACCGTAAAAAGAGACAACCAAAAAAAACAAAAACAAAAAAAAGAAAAAGCTGGATTGATTGCTAATTAATGTTAATCAGTCTCACAAACTAAAATAACAGCAATAACATTACCAAATCATACAGCAACTGATTCCAAAATATAAACTTCAAAATACTGTATTTGTTTACATTTTAACTGGGACTCTCTTGTGTTTAAACCTTCTCATTTTCCTGACTCTTAATCACAAAGTGCTGCCACAACTAAAGCTGGTTTTTAGCTCACATGCAGCTTGGAGGGAGGGCATTAGCTTCCTGTTACCAGTGCCGCTTCATTGACACTGGTAACAGGATAAGCACTGATTAACTACAGCTGATATAATTCAAATGTGATGTCGGCCCTTTTAACCAGCAAAAATGCATTGCATGTGCTACCTATAAATGCAAACTATTCTAACACCGCCAGAATACTTTCTATAGAGATCTTTTAAAAAAAAATAAATAAATAAATCTACACCTGATGCATGCATTTTTTTTTTTTTTTTTTTTTAAAGTTATTATTACTACTACTATTATTTTAGGAAGTGGATCCAAAATTGAACCAAACTATCAGCAACCTAATTTTAATGGTTTCATATTTCTTTCCATAATATTTGAACTCCGTTCCCATTTAGCTTTCAGCTAAAATCAGTCCTTTTTAACATTGCATTTTCTGAGAAGTAACAGTAACAACATGCACAGGTTACTGTCGTGGATTTGAAGCATCACTGCCACTTCTTGTAAACCACTTACTCCACTTTTAGTTGTATTACAAACAATAAATTCATTATCTAACTTCTACCTAGAAGTAAACAGCTGAGCTGCAGAGAACATTTATCCACAAATGGTGAGAATAAAACTTCTTTTAAAAAACAGTTGATGTCTTTCATTCCTTGGTTTATTTTTAATGTGCATGGTACTTTGTATAAACCCAGATGTATAGATGAAATAAACTCAAAATATATGCGCTATTTAGATTGGCCTGTGTGTCAACAAGTTAAATGTATTTTTTAATAAAGCTTCCTTTACCGCTCCTTTTGGGCCATTTCAGCGGTTCTGTAAGCAGCACTTCTGGAGGACAGAAAGGGTGCACTGGCCTGATTAGGAGGCCTAGATAGAAAACTCTGATGGGATAAGCTAGCTTGCCTACATCTCATAACTGCTGTCCCGACATGAACACCTTAAACTAGAGCAGCTCTGTCACAGAACAGAAGTTATTACAAGGCTAGAGAAAAGAGAGCACTCTTTCAAAAAAAAAAAAAACAACAACAACTTTTTAAAGCTAATTTTCAAAACAGGATTGCAAAGGAAAACTTACCAGTTGCAGTACATCCTCATCTTTTGGCATTACACAGAGTTCAAGGAAGTCACCACTGCAGGGGAGCAAAAGAAGTTTTAAACAAGGCAAGTAAATCAACAAGCATGAAGCACACAAATTCATACTCAGTCTTACCTGTCTTGGATCAAAGATATAACCTCGCAATAAGCTTTCCCAATGATGCTTGCTCCATTCACCTTCACTATTCGATCACCTGATAGAAAACAAAATCAAAAAGAAAAGGCTTGAGTGACATCAGTGACAGAATCCTAGGAAAACTTCAAGCTCTTTGTGTGAGGGAAACATGTGCTCATGACAGAAAGTAAAGACTTGAGCACATGACTATGACTTCTTAGTAAGGAAAAAAGTAACATAGTAACATAATGAAAGTTTTCAATAAGTGTGGTTGAAGGGTTCCGTATTGACTAAAATCCTTAAAATCATTAGGGTACCCGGCAGAAAGCAGCAGGCCTGGCTTATGTTGTGCATAACAGTGAAAGGAATGTCAAGACAACTTAAAACTGCACTCCTTGCATTTTTGCCCCTATGCTTTCAGTAGGACAATATCATAGAGGAAGTTGCAGACTGTGTTACTGTAATATGCCTCTTCTGTTGTAATGCTGTGACTTCCAAGAAATTACACCCCCATGAACAACCTCTTTTTGGTAGTTTTTGGTAAATAATGATGACTGGCTGACATTTGACAGACCTGTGCAAAGTCCAGCGCCATGAGCAGGGCCACCTTCCTTGACCTGCTTCACAAAAATAGTGTCCATTGGTTCCAGTCTATTTCGCTGCCTTCCTGCTGATAGTAGAGAACAGAGTACACTTATTTATAAACCATATGCAATACAAACACATGAAAACATATCAAATGTATTACAGGGTAGTTCTGAAAATTTACTCTTAATGAGGTTTCCAACTTCATAACAGAGAAAATCCTGACAAAGAAAAGATTTATAAAACCTTCAGAGAAGAAAATCCTAAATGTTTAGTACAAATGACAACAATTTCTTACCGAAGTACAAGCAGACCTATGATGTAGATTCATTTTTTAACCTTTGCCCTTTTTTCACAACTAAATCTAAAAATTTGGAAAAACAAAAAAACAAAAACAAAAAAAACCCAAGCTGACCCCAAGACGTAAAATTGCTTTATAAATTGTCACATATGAGAACAGAGAGGTTTGTCACAAGCTTTGGAAGGATGCAAACCAACATTATGCCTGGATAGTAAGCTGTGGTCTGTCCAATTCTTTCTCAGTTTTCAATAGACATGGTCATTAACTGATCGAGAGAGGGAGAAAAAAAATTAAACAGGGAAGTGGAGCTTTGTGATTTTAGGGACAGTGATAAAAGAGAAAGAAACCCGTTTGGTCATGCAGCTCCTGTCTCCTAGCAGCTGCAGAGCCATAGAAAAGAGGAAAAAAAAAAGGGGGGGGGGATACTAAAACTAAGACGAGGTAGAGTGACAGTGTGTTCAGCTGCCTCAACTCCCACTCTTTCCTTATAAACTGAGCAAAAGCTCTGGGCACAGCCAAAGAGTGGCCCAATCGTTAACATTCTGCTAGTGAGTCATCCCAAACTAGAGCAGACAGAAAAGCCAGCATGAGAGCGGGCGTGATAGTATTAAAATACTCCACATTTGTTGTTGTTTAGAAATTCAGACATGATCTTGTAAGACACCTAATGATCATGCCACTGACAGGCCGATAAAGCTAATTATTTTTACACCAGACCAAACTCAAAATTTATTTATTTATTTTCTCCCCCTCCTTTCCACACACCCGTAATTACTCATGCAGAATCACATCCTGGGGACATTATGTAATATAGTACAAGACTCCCATACTGCTACACCAAAAAGAGATGCTCCATCTGGTGGTATTCTGAGAAGTTGCAAGTCCTAATTTCTTCAATGAAGCCATCTAAAAATGCCACTAAGAACATCTAGATGCATGTTGGGAGTTGCACTGAATAAGAGACAGACTAAAACAAATGGCAGTATTAATGTCACCAAGGTATAATAGCTCACACATAAGCTTAGCACCTCACTAATCCCGTTGGCGCCAAACCATTTCCTGTGCATAACCAGTATTTTGAGAAATACGTGTTTGTTTGCTTTATCCAAACGTGGATGTGCAGATAAAGATTAAATTCATTTCTCAATGTTCGGCACAGATACACAAAAACAAATGCACATGCCACAAAAGTTTGAGTGTTCCTTTAAAAACCTTTCCAAGAAAATGGAAAAAAAAGGAACAGGTTTGGATTGCTCCAGGAAAACTCAAGAGAAGTTTGTGCCCACAGCTGACTCATATTTATCTATGCAGGTTTCACCGTTATGTTAATGAAGACTATTAAAATATAGTGCAAAATAATTTCTAGGCAAAAACTGAATAACCCACCATAAATTAGCTTCATGGTTAAAAACAAAAATATTAATGCCTGTCCCCCATAAGCAGTTTTAAAAAAGACAGAGCTGTGAATGAGGTAAAAGGCAGCAATTATCAGATCACTGGTGAACCCAAACGTGACCCGAGCCATGACAGAGCATCTTTGTCTTGGGAAGAAGCGGACTCTTGTACAATTTGTGAATGGATGGTGATGTGGCACACCATAACCACAGCACATCCATAACTCGGATTCTTTTTTTGGGGGGGGGAGGGGGGGGGCTTGTTGGTTTTAAGTAAATTCACATTTCCGTCTTCAGAATAACAACCAGCCTTCATCTGAATGATCAGTTATGTCAACAGCAAATTAGGGTGGATGCAGTGTTTTTAAGACTCACTGAGGTCTAATTACCAAATAACCCGAAACCCGATTTTGAGGCACAAAACTATGTTTATTAAACTGTTTAGAGACGTTGGGGATCGTCCTAAAGGTCATTTTCTTTTTCGGATAGTTCACATATACCAATTCTCTTGTTTGTTTTTTAACATCCTTGTATGAGTTTCTATTAACTTTAACATTTAACCTGGATGTGGTAAAGGCTAGCAGCAATAAGACAGCCACCCTTAAACATAAGTCTGTTGCTGTAATTTGCTGTTTTCATCCATATCCATTAAGGTCAAGTTCCTTAAATGACTTAAAAACTTTTGAGAAAACTCTTTATGATTCGTTTTATATTATTAGTGTTTCCATCACCTTTTCATGTGAAGGTCATCTACGCAATGAAGCTCTTTCTGTAAGTAATTCTACTTCATCCAATTCTTCCCACATTAATTTGCCTCCTACTGTTGTCCCGACAGATTTTTTTGCAAAAATACACAAAACTGATGGGACCATTTGCACAATAATAAAACTGAGTTGCACTGTAAATAAACCTATAGAATACTGCTTTGGTGTATTTTTATTCTGAATAAAGAAATACACGTCAAAAACTGATTCATAACAACAACAAAAAAAACATCAGAGGTACGACAGTGCAGCTTTATCCTCCACGTTTTGGGGAGGCAGCATGTTTGTTTGCTTGCTGACTCAGACTGGACTGAAAAGCCCTCAGGTTGGCTTTTTTCTTGCTGCCTGTGAGCCCCTGTGAGGAGCATTATAAAACTACCGGGATTCTTTAATATTCTCCGGCTTACCTGATCCAAAGCAGCAAAGCGCTGGGCAGAGTGCTGGGCTTCTAAAGTGTTTCAATTTTGGGGGGTGAAACAGAAATAATATACTTTAATGGCACCTTGCTTTCCTGTAATGTTACTTGAGGTTTTATATCTGAACAATAAGCAAGCTCAATATCTGCTGTATAAAGTATCAGAAAGTGTTCATAATAGTTTTATTAGAATAAACACCTAAGAAATTATCTTGGAAAGACATCTCTGATTTAAACAGTAAAGTGTTACAACTTGAAATTTCTATTTGGCCTAACTTGTTGAACTGTGAAGGGAAAAAAAATACCCAGAGGTGAATTTCCTTTTTAAAAAGACCAACACTCTTAAAGATGGCCACTAAAGACATTCTTCAGAAATATTAGATTTTGTTCATATTAGCCACTAGACACTAACACTTAACAACTTTAGATCGTGATCTTCCGAGGACTTTATGGGGCTTTCCATTTTGTAAGAAAACAAAACGATTACTTGTACATTTAATAAATAACTTCAACATGTGCGAGCAAATTTACATGGCTACTTTCCAGCACATGTTTTGCTCTGCCGTGATTATAAATGTCTCATAGATTTACTGACACCCACAAAAATAAGTTGAGCAGATGGACCAACGTTCTTATTCAAAATAATTGGAGCAAAATTTAAATGAAATCCATTCTAGCCCAACAGGTACAAGTACATGCTCGGTGTCCATTGAAGAATGACAACACAACATTGTTTGAAAGATCTGAAAATACTTCCTTGCAGTTTCAGTAATTGAATCTAGACATTTTCAGTCTCACTTGGCAAAAACTCAAGGACAGTGCATTTCCTCAAAACTGACCTAAATCCAAAAAAATACTTACAAACAAATAAACATTACAGGCACTTTTCTAATTTCTCTTCTTCTCTACTTTCTGTATCACTATATCACACTTTAAACAAAGCATGTGACGTATTGGTAACTTCAGGCTACTCCGGTTATTCTGGTCACATACCGAAAAGGTAAAAAACAGTAATGGATTGACATACGTCTGCCATAGACAGGGTGTGAATATTTATAACGAAGAAACCAAACCATAACACTCACTGTCAAACACCGCTTGTTGAAAACTGAGACCATCTCTTTCTAAGGGCATGAAAAAGGCTGAAAAGCAGCCAGAACAAAATGTGTAGTGAGGAGAGTCAGAGCAGGACAGAAAGAGGTGGTGCTAAACAAACCTTTCACAGAAACTACATTGTACCCAATGCACTTTATGTACACATAAAAAAGGAAAATCTTGGTGTATTTTACTGCATATAGTAACTATCTTTACATAATATAGTATTTTGGGGTTGTTTTTTTAAATTACCAGTCTGTTCTTCTTATTTATTTTTTTCTACTTTTGTATTGTTTTCTAATACATCTCTAATTCACCTCTTCCTTTTGGCCCTTGTGCTGCAGTAACAAGCTAATTTCCACAGTGTGGGATTAAATAAAGTCTATGTCTACTCACTACGTTAGAAGAAAAAAAATAAAAAAATAAAAAGAGCTGAAGGGTGGATGCAATTCAGATGAACTGCTCTGATTCAGCAGTACTGAAAGGTAGGAATAAGAAGAAACAGCTGAATTTTTCTGCTTACCTCTGCGGCCATGATCTTCCTCCTGTAAAAGCACAGAAATCCTCAAGTGACTTTGCTGCTCATGGTCAGAGTCTTTTCAGTACTAGGCTTTTTGCTGACTTAATGCTATCTTATGTGATAAGAGGCAAACAATACTCAGGTCAATAAAACTCATGAAAGTTTCTGAGATGTGAAATCTACCGGAAAGTAGTGCAGCGTTGACTCCGGCGGGTACACAATGAAGTGTCGAAGGGTGAAGCCGAAGCCTTGGGATGTGCGATGCAAACGCACAGTTTTCGGCCTCGGCCATGAGAATGGCTCGTCATCTGTTGGGTACGGCGCTGCGGCCGAATCAGCCAAGCTCCTCCACTCTGGAGTGTCACTCTGAACAAAGAAAGTTTTAAGAAGCAATTAAAAAAAAAAAAAAAAAGCATCTTTTTCTAAAGAAGATTTAAAATAGTTCTGATAAAAGAATTTTTTAGCTACATAATCTAGGAATGGGCACAAATAAAAAGATAAAGTTAAAAACAAAAAAAAAAACAAAAACAGAACTACATCATATGTTAAAGCCACCACAAATTCCCACATCAACAAACATCCTTTTCAGAGGAATTACTGTGCATTAGCATAGGGTCATTCATTTCAGCTTAACATAGTGAAGAGGAGAATGGGCTTATGAAAAACATTAGTGGTTGCCCAGTGTTTACCATCAAGTCATTTCAGAGTATCCCATTTACACAGCTGGAGTAGAGCATGTCAGGCTTTAGACATCACTCCTGCGTTTACTGACTATTTATAGCTTCACACCTTTGTGGTATCGTGTTTGTAGCAACGCCTCCTTTACACAGAACTCCTCCTTTCAAATATGCACTACTATTTCATACTATTTCAGTTCGCAAACACTTTTTGGGCCATCTCTCATTAGCTTTTGAAGGATGGCCCAAAAAATAAATACAATTAAAATCTACAGCGTCGTTAAATGACGCAAGCCTGTTACTTTCACATCACTGCACGTTTTACTGTTTGTGTTGGCAATAAAGGCAGCATCTGCTGCGTAAAACACAATGTAAATACGGATAAATTATTTATTAGTTTGTTCAGCAAGTCCACAAATGTCTTTGTGGCTTTCACTTTCAATGGTATATTATCAAGTATCTTGCCTAATAAGTCATCCCCCAGTGAATGCAAGCCTTAAATGGTTTTGTAATCACTTATTTTCCTCATATTTGTCAAACTGTGAGGACAGGATGCACAAACACAAGAAGCATGTCCTTTTATTCTCACCGTTTTCAGAATGTATATGCAAAATACATTCGACTTTTTCATTGAAATTGTCTTAAAGAATAAATACAAACATTAAAAAGTACATCAGATATAAATATAGCATAGCAAATATATAGCAAATATAAATAAAACACTTCGACAATAATGATTTTAAAAACACAAAAAGAGCTTAACGCTTTGATTAAAATCCATAGGCTCACACTTTTTGAAAATTTCCAAGTGAAAATAACAACTTCGTCATATAATTAACAGCTGGTTTCTGTCACTTAACATAACAGCTTATAAATCTGTCCTACATAACCTCTTTTTTTTTTTTTTTTTTTTTTTTAAACTGACCTCAAGCCAGTGTTTATACCAATCCTGTCATTCTCCACTATAACTTTCAGAACACCTCTATCCAATCAGCCTTGAAAAGTCTCAATAAACATAAATAAATAAATCTAATTTCCTCATCCTGTCTCAAACAAACCCTCCCCCTCCCCACTGAAGCACAGACTTTCCCCAACAATGTGAAGAATTTGATGAGCTTGCATTCAGGCCATCTCTGCTTGGGCAGAAATGTTAAACAAAATGTCAGAAAACTGGGAGGAATTACATCCATTTTCAAACAACCTATGAAAAGAATTTGAAAGAATTTGTTTGTACACATTAAAACAAACAAACAAAACTTGTTTTTGTTTGTTTTAAGCAAAACCAAACAGCTGTTGCGCACAGTGATGAACGGACAAAACAAACATTTCAAAAAACAGTTTGTCAGCACAGACCTAAAACTTTCCAACTTTCCACCCAACTACTCTTGAGTACTTCGCAGACTGATCAGACTGTCTCACACTCATTGACTCTTCTCAAATGTTATGCATGCCTGAAGGTGTATACCAAGTTAAGGCATGTTACACTGTGTTCTCTACAGCCTTCTTAACAGTCTTATTTGGCCACTTTGACCAATATATTGCTGAAAGGGACAAACTATTTGAAATACATTTTACTTCAAGCAACATCACAAGCAGGGCACATAAAGGTTTCAAATGTACACAGGATAAGAAACCAGAGCACTAATAGCTGGCTGGGAAACAGAGCTACAGGTGCAGCTGACACCCATGTGTTTTGATTAAACCAGCAGAACAGGTTTTCCTTTGAATGAGCTTTGGCTGTACTGTGATACCAGCACTTCCACATTAAAGTCTATGTCTGTATGAGCTCTGGTTGTATTAAATGTGTGCCCAGACGACTGTTTCTGGTGATAGGACTGGATGTTTGAAATGCCTGCACTGCTGCCCTTGTGTCTCCAGGGCAAGTCAGCCTCAGTTTACTGGATCAGATTTAGCAACTTGTCCAGAGAATAATTTCCCAACCTTTAATCTTTAGACATAGTCTGGCCATGCAGTGTTATCATTGCCACTCGCATAGTTATTAATGATGTGACATTCCAGTAAATTCTAGATGGGCATTTCCCTCACTTAATTTAAAAAACCAAAACAACAAACAACAAAAATGGGTATTGTTGTGGAGGAGTTGTATCAACCTCACAGTTGATACCACTTTTAAACAACTGTGAGAAGAGGTCAAAGGGGAAGCAACATAAAAGAAAATCATGACTTGTGAAAAAGGGGCTACAAAGAAAAGCACATGAAAGGAACGTCCACATCAAAATATGACACACCTCTCTTTCCTGCCCACAAATGAATGCCTCTCACCTATTTATGAATCACTAGAATGCCAGACTGTTTGCACTGGGTGAGGCAGTTTGGAGAAGGTTTGAGAAGGCATTTGCTAATCTGGTGGACGTCTGTTGGAAATTAAAAGTGACCAGACCCGCATCTCAAATTTTGGTGCTGTAAATAATCACCAGAGCAGCAAATATCAAATATTTAGAGGTTTTAGAAAATTACCAAGTAATTTTAAAGAGTTCCTTTTTTATTCTGAATGAAGGGTCTAAAAGTCAAAGACAGCCTGAGAAGCTGGAAAGACAAAGACAAATGCAGTATTTGAGTTTTTAATAGTAGTGTTTCAATATGTTTGAGCTAATAACTGCTTGATCCAGCAACACCGTCTGCACACTCAGACCAAGCTAAATGTGAAGACTTGTTGCTCCTTTGTAAAAACTCATTTCTTTCCTCAGTTTCCTCAGATGCTTTTGTTTTTCTACTAAGGGAAATATTACCATTACTGCTCTATAAAGTAAAACCTAACCCAGTTCCATATATTGATCCCAAATGTTGACTAAATCTCTAGTAAGAACCACTAAAATTATCAATTAAAAAAAGAGGGGTAAGAAAGACTGACAGATAAGATTACAGTAGATACAATGCATCTACAAGAAGACAGACCCACCATCACTCTTCTGCTTTCTCCATGTTCCTTGCATCTGTACACTGTTGAGTCCTACCATTTAAATGCTTCCCTGGGTAAAGAATGGCCACATAATTAAATAATGTGACAGTGGAAACAGTAACACTACTGCAGTGCACGAGCATTTAAAACACCAGCACCCTGTGACGTTGACTCTGAATGGGTCGGTTGTAGGGAGTTCAGTTAGTGCATCACATTGATACCTTGTTTATGTTAACGTTTGTACTGTAACGTTTGTGTTAGCTTACCTGTCGGAAATTTCTCAGGATCACGCTTGCAAAAAGGAACACCTTTTTAGTTCTGCTAGCTAATGAGTGAAATGCGATAGTAAACCAATACACTGTCAGTTAAACAGCATAATTGGCATTGAACACTAAACCATATAGGGAAACTATGACATGCAACCAAATTTGTGATTAGTAACGTTTTTTTGTTTGTTTTTTTAATTCTATTTTGTCCTGTTTTACTTGTATTAATCAAAGGCGTGTAGCTGATTTTGTCCTGTAAAGACAAACTCAGCCAAATGACTTCAGCCACTCTGTCAAATGGCTGAAGTCATAACAGAGCGCATCTTTAGCATGGTTATTACCAGCTGGGAACATCATCTCACTCCACAGCATGTACACTGCAATTGTGAATTCATGAACTGAACTGAATCATCTGTAAACTTTGCAAACTTGTTATTTTGGACTGGAAAAAAAAGTGGTTTTTTTGGATTTGAAGCTTTATTTTAACTTATTGACAGAAGCTATTTTTAGTTTCCTAATTACACACTTTAAAATAAAAAAATACTACTACCACTTTAATTTTTATTACGTAATTTTTTTATTTACTTCATTTTTATTCTGACGGCCCTATTGAATATTGATAAAAATACACATGTGATTATTTTCAAATTCATTTGTTTCCTGGGTCAACAGGGTGATATTCACAAGTGGGCAGAATTTAGCAGGTGAGGTACTGGAGCCTAAAACAGGAGGTTTGCCCCGAGGAAGCGAAGATCAGAGTTTTTGAAAAAAATTGTTGACTAATCAAATGATCAAAGACAAACTGGCAGATTAGTCGACTACATTGAGAATCTTTAGTTGCAGTCCTAATATTAAGTACGGATCGCACCATACAAGAGCACTGAGATGCCTTAACATATCAAAGACCATACCTTGTCTTAATGCACAGACAAAATAAGTGTCTTCAGAAGTAAATGTTCTTTGACAAATGACACAGGAGTACATACACTGTTTCAAGTATGCTGAATCCAAAGAACAGGTGGTTATCCCCCAGGAGTTTTTATGCTGACTACACCATTGGTGCCCCTACCACAGAGATTAGAGAGCAGTTTTCACATAAAAAACTGATATACAACAACATGACAAGTGTTTGTTAACAAATCTTATGAAACCACACTGCGAGGCCTGTATGTCTGAAAGCCTCTGCTGACATCACCAAATCAGACATTACATGCACCACATGACATCAGCTTTCACATAACCTTCAAATGTGAGGAAACATAGTTCTCTGTGGGCTGCTAAATTCTACACTACATCCCATCCAAACCAAGCACTTAGCTGTGAAAAGCCTAAGATAATGATACAGAGAGCCACTGGTGAGCACTGGGCGTTCCAGCCTTGTACTGCAGGACAAGGTTAGGAGAAGTATCATTACTCAGTCTACAGTCTACACAGACACGCGGTGCATTTTCTGCACGCCACACTTCTACTTGTAACATATGGATGAGAAGGAAATGACTGAATGCCATTTATGTGGGATTTTTTTTCCCGTATGCTGACACAGATCTGTGTGGTTTGGAAAAAAAATTACCTTTTTGAAGCTTCGTTCAGTACAGTAGTTCCCCAAAAATTTTAAAGTAAAAAAAACAAACAAAAAACAAGTTTGCAGCCCACATCTCAGAGTTTTAAATCAATTACTGACAATAAAAGAAAAGATTTACACTGAATTTTACTTAAACAGAGGTGCAAATCATCAGTGAAACCGTTCTCTGTACTGCCTTAGGCTACGTCCACACTAGGGCTGGGTGATATGACCCAAAATTCATATCTCGATATTTTTTTAGCTGGATGGCGATATAAGATATAGATCTCGATTTTTTTTTAAAGCCATAAGTTAAGAACAAAAAGAGAGTTCTTAGTCACACTGTGCCCCAGATGTCACACGGGCACTTTTATTTACATACAGCGTAGATGTACATGAAGAAATTACTCAAAAATAAATTATCAGCATTTATTAAATAATCATGGTCCATAAATAAAAGAAAACAATGTTGTTTTTGTGCATAACAAAAAGCTCACAATTGTGCAGTCAAAATGTAAACTAATAGACGCTGAGCATAATAACAAAGAGACAGATTTCACAGCTGCACCACGTCTCTGAACAGGTGCCATTTGTGGTCCTTATACACACAGTACGTATCACTCCGCGAGGCTCCTCCTCTGTAGCCGTAATTCTCCGACAATCCATCAAGTGGTGCAGCTCCGTAGCTTAGCAAAGTCATATTAAAACATTTTTTGACAGATTGCTGAGCGCTGTGTACCACATAAAATCGGTTCGCGGTCAGTAAGCACAACCAGAATTCATACATAAGGCGCACTGTCGATTTTTGAGAAAATGAAAGGATTTTAGGCCATGCAGCCCCTCCTGGCTGCATGTCGTTAGCGCGGTTAGCTCGTTAGCGCGGTTAGCTCGCTAACACGTTGACGCCGTCCAGCCCCACACACGGTAACTCGCTAACGGAGATTTTCCGCTTTCATCTTGTCATTGCCTGCAGGTGAAGCTATGGGGGAGGCGGAGTTGTGTTCAGTGAAGGAGAGGCCAGGCCGAGTAACGTTGCGTAGAGACAAAAGTGGACGAAAGAGAGGCAAACCTGCGGCTCCACAAGTATAATTATAACGTAACATAGACTATATCGATATAAACGATATTGTCACATCTTATATCTCGTATGAAAATATATCGATATTTTTTAAAAAACTCGATATATCGCCCAGCCCTAGTCCACACTAATGCATTTTTGTTTGAAAGCGCATTGTTTTCTCTCCGTTTTGGCCTCCCGTCCACACTGAGACGGCGCTTTCCCCAAGGAAAAACACAGCGTTTTGAAAACGCTCTTGAAAACGCATACATTTCAAAACGGAGCTGTCCCGTTGCGGACACTCGAAAACGCAGGCTTTCTAAGACGATGACGCATTTCAGTCATGTGATGCAGTCATGTGACCAATTAAACAAAGATAGCAGAGTGCATTATACAGCAGTTGTTTTGACTGCTCTCAATTTTGACAGCCCTAAAAATGATTAATATCAGTTTGTACAGATAGCTTTTCTTCAAATTCTTTAATTCTCACTCGCTTTTGTGAAAGCGCAGGACTGGAATGTAAGCGTTTTTGGCCGTTTCAATGTGGACGCACAACTCTGTGAAAACGACTGAAAACGCTAGTGTGGACACAGAGCGTTTTCAGACGAAAATGCCGTTTTCACATCTATCCGGGCTAGTGTGGACGTAGTCTTAGTGTCACATAAAACCCAAATGGCATTCCTTCAGGCCGAGGTGTACTCCATTACTAGCACACATTTGACTTCTGGTTTGTTGAGCAGTAATTTGATCTCTGTTGTTTTAAAATGTGGAAATGCCATCTCACCTTGGCACCTGATACCCCCTCACTCACAGCAGTGATCCTCTTTCCTTCACCTCTCACTGTTGTCAGCTTAGCTACTTTATCAGTATAATTAGTCACCTCTCATAGAAATCTCTCTAGAAATCTTTTATAAACAAAAACAACTAGAAACCAAACGAGCAACTTTTGGGACAAGCCATCTCCTGTACCGCTGTCAGAGATCCTACTCGCCTGTTGCAAGAACACGTCTATCTGAATCTACTCTGCTCTGTCAGCAGCAGAGAGCACCACCTGTGAAAGAGGGCACATAGAAGTTTTGCACAATGTGAAAAGGGGGGGGAGAGAGAGAGAGAGAGAGAGAGAGAGAGAGAGAACCCCCCCCCCACCCAAAAAAAACCACACAAAAAAAAAACCAAGACAAGACATACTGTTGGTTTCTCTTTGAGTGATAATTAAAAATTTTAAAAAATATACCCCACACTCAAAAAAAAAGGGAAAAAAAAAAAAAAAAAAATCACGGCACAACCATTGTCTTATCTCGTTGTCTTATAAAGCTTAATATCCTCATTAGTCCACACTGTGCTGGTCGAACGTGCCAGCATTAACAACTTTTCTGAAAGAAATCCTGTTACATCCCGTATGAGTTTGTCATACAATGCTGCTGTTATAAACATTAAAGCTGGTAAATAAACAGTCTTGCTCAGCAGCTGTAAGCCCACCCCTTGGTTGTAATTTTGAACATACTTTCTGTTGATCGTTACTGAAACCCCAGAGGGCACGGAGAAGCCTCTTTGCATACGCGAAAGACTAGCAGTGAATTATTTAAAAAAAAAAAAAGACAATTTCAAAAAAGCTCAGCACCAAGGAGTTGTAGTGATACTTCAGTTCTCTGCAGGATCATTTGCTTTAATTTTTCATTCTCCTCAATGGGTGAAATTACTGATGCCACTTGTTTTCTGAGCAGACATGTCAAAAACACTGGCATTATCTCACAAATTTTACTAAAAATACAAGCTACTGAAAACGAATAACATGTTAACATATTTGATAGAACTGCCTATATTTTAGGTTTTGGACCAAAAACACTGGGACATGTGTAACGGGCATTTTGCTTTCAAAATGATTTAGTGAGCAGTTGTTAAAAAGGAAAATATCCCCTCTTATTGGATTTGTCTGTAACCATCTGTAATCTTTCTTAGTTGTTTGAACAAGACACAGAGCATGTCACACAGTTTTCCATGTGTAGACATAGATGTTTTACAACACAGTGAGGAAAAACTGAATCACACAGCCCATCTCGTATGTTCTCTCGTGAGACGCAGCAGACACAATCATAACGCAACAGGAAGTAACAGACGACTTCTATCCAATTGAAGGTCAATTTTCCCTTCCGATTGCCATCAGTTAACCATACGATGCCTGCGCAGAGGGTTCTGTAAAAAGGCAGCAAGCCTAAATCAGATAAACACTGAGCTTTAATGAAGCCAGGGTTGTGGTGACAGGGGAAGTCTGTTTGTCAATGGTCTCCTACGGTGCTAAATATGGATCATGCTTCATCATCCAAAACAATAATCCAGTTCCAACCACTCTCATTTCTGTTGTTCTACTAGAGAATGAAAAGCTGGAATTATCCATCGTGAAAAAGGCATTCATCATACAGAAGCTGTAGGGGGGAAAACCCATACAATAGAGTTTGATTTAGTAAACACCATAGGCCAATATAGAAATTCCTAAAACACACATAATCACACAACAGCACACTCATCAGCACTAAGCAGCACTGTGCCGCTAAATGAATGTCTGAAATCCAAGCAGAGGAAGGGCTGTCTGCTATTTGGATTCAGCTGCAATGTCTGAATACCACGCACTATTCAGCTGATAAAGCAGACAGACACTCCAGTGTGGAGGAGGATAATGCCACCAATCAAACTCTTGATTCAAATAACAGATATTTTTCCTCCATTTTTAAGCGTCTGCTTCACAGTATTCACTATAAACACTTTCCACATGTCTAATAGTTATAACGGATGAGAAAACTTTAAAAGAACAGGACAGACTAGTAAAGAATTAAGCAAGGGTGGGTGAGAAAGACTTTTCCCCCACCCCCAGATCCAGCTCCCGTCCCCCTGATGTAATTCCAAGAACACCAACAGTGACATGCTTTCTCTAAATTAATATACAAGTCTTGTATCCAAATGATTTTCTTGATTCCCAACGACTGCAGCCATTGCACGCTCTTTTAAGATACTAAGAGAAAGTGAAAATCCGCCTAGGAAAATTCTTAGGTCATTAATTAAATCCAGTGTCATCATTTCCAGAAAATCCCTGAACCAGAGACTCCAGGGGGTTTCCGGCTCAAAATTAGCACATGAATTGGTTTGTGTGGTAGTCTTATTAGAGGGAGTGCTAAAAAGGAGGATTTCCTCTCACGGCACTATGCTGTGGCTTTCCCTCATGGCACATCAACACTTACTAAAGTATTCACAAACAGGTTTCTGGGATCCTATGCAAAAGAACTGTCTATTTTCTCTCATGCTGTATTATTCATTCATTAAATGAGTGTAGTAGTGGCAAGCATGTATCCAGATGGCTGAAATAACAAAAGGTAAGCACATCATCTAAGTTTGTTTTCTTAGCTGTGACAGTGAGATGCAGCTAAGGCTGTGTCTGTTGAATGAGCTTCAACAGTGAATGCGCTAGTATGTGGTGTGCTGGTTGATCCAGAAATTTTAATTTCAGGCCTCTTAGAAAAAAACAAACAAAAAAACCTCATCCCTGTGAATAAATTAGAAAAAGAAACCCCGGAAAACCAACTCTATTACTCTGTAATTGATTCATTATAATTTTTTAGGCATTATCTGCTGCCCTGAGTCTGAGATACAAAAATCAAATTCAGCACATCTACCTAGTTTAAAGTAACAACATAATCACCTGTATGTCCCTCATTTAGGGATGGTGATCATGCAAACTTGGGAGGCTTAAATGACAAGCTGAATATTAGATTAAAGGCAATGGAGGAAATCAAAGAAAACTACAGACTATAAATAGGTGCCCTTTCATTTCAAAGAGTCCCAGTTGCTACCTACTTTATTACAGTATAAAGGTCTTCATTCAGGCTGCAAGCTTTCAGAGGAGCAGATGGTGTCCTGTCTGGTACAGGGGTCACAGCTTAAAAATCTGAAAGACGGGTCTTGAATAAACACCATCGTTTGAGTTTGATTATAATTTCAAATCTGATTAAATGTTGTAACCAAAACCTGTTCTTTTGATCTGTTCATCTACCACAGCCAATCTTAGTTGAGAAAAATCTGAAGCACTCAAAAGAAACAAAAATCTGATGGGCATATTTATGACAAGAATAGATAAGAGGCACGTTGTTGACATAAAGAGCAAAAGAATTCAGCAGGGGTTGCTACAAACACAAACAGCTGGTACTTGGTGTCAAACAAATCCCACCCCCACCCAAAACCAAACTGAAGGAGGTGGGATAACACTGAAACTGCAATCAGTTGGCCACAGAAATCCCTTTTGTCATCAGCATTTAACACATTTCAGGACTTTAAAGAAGTCTGACTCATACTCACCTCACAGAAAGAAGATCTTGCTCGTTGCCTCTCATCGTCTTCACAAGAAGGAACCCACCGTGATGCCATCATTTAGCTTCAGTTAAAATGCTGATGTCTGTAAAGCACCACATGAAAAATGTAGCTCCACCAGGATGTTAAAAAAAATGCTCCAATCCGATTCACACCTCCATACTTGCTGGATTTCTTAATCCATCTGTTTGAGAGATATGAGATGACATATGTGTTTAGTGCATTTAAAAAAATGAATTCAAAGGCAGATTTAGGAATCAGCTGCACAGCAATTACATCTCACACTACTCCAAGAGTCTGTACAAACAACATGAATGAATACCTTGGTTGTTTATAATAGCAGACCACTCGTGATTAATTCTAGACAATCAGCATTATGCAACAGGGTCCTAACCAAACGCTACTTCTAAATGCTGTTTTTGTGTCTCATCCTTGGAGAGCTTCACACTCAGGTGCTTGAAAACAGGCTGATTCAGGGTAATACTATGTGACGGCACATAATAAAAAGGTAGAACAAACTTAATTTGACAGTCAACTGTAATAATAATTCATTTTAACTAACTTAATGAAGTCTAACAATGTTGTAGTAGCCAACACCAGGACTATAACCAGCGTAAAGCACAACAACGTGGAGAGCCAGCGGTGCATTAACTGAATAGCCAGCAACAAGTGGACTGGGGACTGTCGGGAGGCTGGGCGAAATATGTCCGTCGCATTCAAAATTGAGACACGAAACCCCACAGAAACTATTTCTTACAAAATAAAAACACACGAGCTTTATTTGCCGTTTGTGTTTCACGACAAAGCCGACGTTTGTGCTTTTTAGAGGATGGATTTCAATCACTTGATTGAAATCGATGTTTAAATGAGACACGAAGGGAGCATGCCGAGCTGTTGTTCCCGAGCGCTCAACAAAAGAAGCTTTTCCCTTTGTTACTTTACATAAAATACCACAATAAAAGCGGTCCAAACGTCCACACGAGGCACTGCTGCCCCTTTTGCGTGTTTATGGAAGCTCCCTGTAAAACTAGCAAAGTGGGCAAAAGCGACAACCAAGCAAACTGCGGCAACAGGCTGCTAACAGTTAGCCTCCATGCTAACGGTTGGAGTTAAAACAAAGTTACCTGTGTAGTTGAGAAGCGTCATTACAGGCTGTCAACGACGGCGATGCTTATCCATAAAAATCCACAGAAAAAGTACAAACATATCGTGTATGGTCCAGTGTGGAGGGCGTTGTCATAATTTAATAGAGTCTGAGTACAAACGACTTTCCGGTGATTAATCCAAACCTACTCAGTGGAGGCGCATGGTGCAGTTCGGAATTTTTTTTTTTTTTTTTGTGCCTCCACTGTTCCCGACTCTCTGGGAGTCCACCTTCGGTCAACAGGACACTATCAGCCAATCAGGAGCGGGGTTGTATTTGACCGGGCCAATGAGGCGCGAGTTTACAATAAGCTTGTATCTGCGCTTGTAAACGGTGGCGTTTTTTTTAACCGTTCCCGTGAACTATTAGAGCAGTATTCCCGGGAGAACAGGGGAGAAGATGAAAAGATGCATCGTGTAACAAATCCGCAATTCAAGCCGTTCAAAAACTCGTCGTGGTTTTGGTTTAATACGCACAGCAAGGGTGAACGAGGAGTCACATGCCCCGGTTCAAAGTGAGGTCGAGCTGAGCTAGTAATGTGGAGGGCAGTGGTGATTTCACACATACCACACAGCATAAAATCTTTTCTTTCATCTTATCCACGAAGCAGATAGTTAACAATAAATGGACACTCCTTCGCTGCACTTTAGCTGCAGACTGAAATAAGTGCTCGGATTCTCGGGCCCCTGACAAATGCCCCTTTTATGCCTCTCCAACATAAGGAGCCACCTGTTCCTGGGACTGGCAGCTTTTGTTACAGAGGTCAGTTAGGGAGGAGAATTTCACAAAGCTGTCCTGTCCAGCCGGTTCTACTTTCAGTGGGTCCAAGTGGGATATATCAGCTCTGAAAATTGATATAAAACCTAAATACTTAGCATTATATCTTCAAGCAGCTGTTTTTCTTAGATTTATGGTGTACATATTATTTATTAATGCAATTTGAGCTTTTCTCTTACACAGTACCAGTATTGTACTGTTATTAACTTCATTTTAATTTTTTTTTAAAATAACTATATTGTTTATTATTGTGTATTGTAAATGTTGGGGGGTTTTTTTTCAATTATTTTTAGTTTCCGTTTGTATGACTTTGTAATTCTGGAGAAATCACTCATTTCAGCCTCCATTAAAGTCAGCTGCACTAAAGCCTGTAGTTATTTAGATCCAAAAACATTTTTTTTATTACAATGTGATGTGTAATGCACATGTAGCACCCATGCACCCATAGTGCTGAAATTGCACTAATTCTTTCAGACATGTAATGCTGATATAAACACATATTTATGTCACACACATTTATATTAAAAGGTTTTTGTGCATTTGTTTAGCTGGACTACACAGCTCACTTGAGATTATATTGGGCTGAATGTGGTCTGTTAATTAAAGGTAGTTTGACACCCCCGCTTTAAAATATTACAACTATATTGAAGTTTGGTCCATAGTAAACTGAGAAATGCTATTGACATCCAATTGTAAGATATTATACATGAACTTTTTCTGTAATTGTGAATATTTACAGTGGTGCATTGCTGCTTTTGCTTCTGAAAAAGATCAGACTACTTCTTCCACTACTGTAAAAAGTACTGACTACAAATTTAGGGGTTGCAATAATGTAATTCAGTTGTAGCTCTTACTTTATCACTGTTGGAGGTCTGGTGAGTCAAAAAGGCAAAGTCTATTCACTGTCCCAAGAGATGGTTTTCTTTATGGCACGTTGTGCTCAGTGCTTAAGCAAAGGGAGTCACATGTCAAGTGCATACAAAGAGCACAGCAGCTCAGCACAACGAGCTCTCTTTTGTTCATTTTGTAAGTTCACTTACAGTTAAAACCCCCTTTTTAAAACAAAACAATGGCAACCTGATGTTTCAGGATGCTTTTGGTTTAAAGCTTTGCTACTTCAGGGCCTATATAGGTGCCAGTTTTCCATAAAATTAAGAGAAGCTCAACACCATTAAAAAGACATATGAAAAAAAGAAAAAGACTCCAAGCCCCTTTTGTATATCATCAGCCTAAGAAACATATTACACAAGGTCTTCTTTATATTCATAGCTCAGCCAAGGAACCATTGTAAATCAATTAGTACTAAAAACATTCATTCATAAAATCATGTGGGAACATTAATAGTAGAATGCAGAAATCTTAAAAAAAACATTTTATTGTATGTTAGAACATAAACTGATACAGAGAAATGACAAAAGTACTCTACAGCAAGTGAAAAAACAAGCAAACACACACACAAAGGAGGTAGTAATGGCACTTAGTGTTGACAAGACTTGAACTGTTTCTCCCCTGTGTGTTAAAAGTGATGGAAAATCAGATGAAACTTTAAAAAGGCATCGCACAGGTGGAGAACAAATAAAAAAAAACCCAACTTCCTTTCATTTTAGGTTTTGTTGGTATTCCTCACATGCAGTGGTTATTGAATGCTTTACATTTCATAAAAGAAGCAGTACACCTGGGATGATTGGATGCTTTAGATATAGAGTTAGAACAGCATTCCCCCCACTTAACACTACACGTTTTAAACCTGAATCACCTGTGTCAAAGCAACAAAGCTCCGACTTATCCTCAAGCATGCGCTTTTTGTGTTCAAATCTCCAGTTAAATGTTGCAGTGTGTGTTGTTAAAAATGTTAACATGTTCGGAACCAGGAATGTTATAACAACGCAGGCATGATTGGGATCAGATGTCACCATAGCAGCTGTAAGTCAATGGCATCTCACAGGAAGTGTCTGGGCTTGCTGTCCGATGACATCTGCTCGACAGTCGCCTCTATCGCCGGCCCTCTCTTTAAATCTTATATTTCATCTTCCCGGTGTCGCTGATCACGCAAATGTGCTAAAAGAAGCACCAAAGCACAGGTCTTTATTGTGTTACTGGATTCCCAATACAGTCGTCAAAAAAAAAAGAAAGAAAGAAAGAAGCCAGACACTGACTTACACTGAGATCTCTAAAATACTCATTGTAGTCTAAAGCATATCCAACCACAAAACGATTGGGTATCTCAAAGCCGACATCTGAAAGCACAAAACGACAAAGGCAAATATTTCCAATAGTTTGGGACTCGGGAAATGCAACAATTTTTTTAACTGTGAATGACTCACTGAGCCATAAAAGGGTTGGTCAGGTACGTACAGTCAGGAACACATGCTGAGCTATGCGGCACTCTCTTCACCAGCAATCTGAGGGGAACAAAAGCAGACATTATTTACAACAGCCGACTCAAACCGTCTCAGGAGACAGCGTCACTTCAAAAAAACCTGCGGTACCTGAGATCTGCATCACAATGTTAGTCTTTGCCTCTCTGTGTGTCTGTGTGTGTGTCTCAACTGAAAGGGGAAAACAGTGATTCGCAAAGCAGGAAATTGAGCTGGTTTTGTTTGGCGGCTTTACCCTGCTACTTTGATCATTTTGGGCCCGAAGGCTTCGACGTGCTTCAGGAGAGTCTTCATCGTCTTTCCGGTGCCTACAATGCCCTGTGAGGGTGGGGGTGGAAGATGTAGAAACTGGACTGAGAAAGTAATAACATGGCAGTGAGGAAAAAAAAAGAACAAAAACTCAATTCTTCTTTCTCTGGACTAGAAGTGATACAGAAACTAAGTGCAGTCAGTGTCACACTGTACTCAAATTACGCAACTGTTTACAAGCATTCACTAGGAATTACTTGAATTCACTGAAAAGAGGAATTTAAACACAAACATGTGATATTCAATCAAAAAAAAAAAAAAAACGTCATCTGACCTCTTGCTCTACGATGTAGGCAAACGCTGAGGCGAACCAAAGCCACAACAGTACGCTCGATCATGTCAGTGTGCCGCTGGTCAGTACGCACTACAAATATGTGAAATGTGTGACTGTCCTCACACATTTTTCATCTGTCACTGAATATGAGCCAGAACAGACTAACAGCCTTAGCCTAATTATAATACTGCAGGAATTTAAGATTTTAAAACCTATTTTACTTATTTTTAAATGCACTTTGCTTGTTTCCTTCTCTCATTTCATTTAAATTAAATGACCCATATTTAAATTCCTTACACAAAATAACTATTATGATGTAGTATGATCTGTTTTCTGTCAAGTCAGCTCAAGAGCCTCTCACTACCACAGTGAATGCTTTATAAATACTTTATTATCACAGTCCTGGTAAAAGTGGGGTTTCTATACAGAGGTCAGTCACTACATTGGCTGCACTTGCCAATAATGCCAAATCCTGTGCTCAAAACGTTGGTATTACTTTTGACAGGTGTTTGAGTTTTGAATCTCATGTCTCTAAGCTCATCCAGTCATCTAAGAAATATCGCTAAAATCCTTTGCTGTGAGCCCCGAACTACACACTTGCTTCCCTTCACTGGCTCCCAGTGAAATTCAGACCACACTGCAGATTTTTATCAATCACAAAGCCCTGCATGGCCTGCTGAGGTGTTATATCACCTGATCTCTGATCACCTGATCCGGGTCTTTTAACTGCTCCACGCAGGGGCGTCTCCAGAATTTTTTCATAGGGGTGGCCATATGGGAGGTGGGGGGGGGGGGCACAAAAAACAGAACTTCCAGTTTTATTATGCTGTTGTCAAACACAGGTTACTTGAAAAATATGGCAAAAAAGAGAGGAAGAAAATATATATACGCTTAGTTAATTTCCTGATATTAAAGTTGATATCACTGAAAATCGGTACCTGTGTGTATTTGTAGGTACTGTTTGTTGGGATATGTACACTTCTTTAAAGTATTCTCCTATCTCTCTCGTATCTAGTGAAACATTTTGTAACCTTGTGTGTTTCAGTGCGTTAGTATTAAAGTCATTACTATCTATCAGTGCTTGTATTTTACCCCTTGTAAATACCATGGAGTGATGACTGCCATTTTACAATACTGATAGCAAAAAGGGTTTTTTACTGACCAACCCACTGCACAAGTCAAAACTAAGACAAGGTTGTCTTTTTAAAAATGCAATTGCATAACAAGTACACAGCAGTATCTATGTCTTATAAATATGGAAAATTCTGCCTGTGGAAATCCTGTCGGCTGAGTCATCGACCTCCTTAGAGCCTTTCCTGATTTTGACTTTTTATTTCCTTTTAACTCTGTTACTTCCTGTACAATGTGACGCACCTGATGTAATGTATTGGTTTTTGTGAGACGCTAAGTCTTTCCATCTTGCTTTATCCCGATGACGTTGACACACAATAAAGATTTTAATATTACTTAAAGCTGAAGCGGCCACAGATTGCGAGTTCCCTGTCACACACAGTTGTGCACTGACTAAAGGGAGCTGTTTCAAAATGTTTACTCCTACAATCTTTTTACAGTAAGTATCATGAATGCCCACGATGATGACTGCAGGCCTACATTTCCTTTTTATTTTTTTGCAGTGCACCTATTCCAGTATGTAGGGCAAGGCAAGATTTTCAATGATGTTAGTTAAAACACACACACACACACACACACACACACACACACACACACACACACACACACACACAAAGCAATAAATCTATTTGGTTTCTCAAATATGGGTCAGGCAATTAAAAAGTGTCCTCATGTTGAATTCAGGACCTTCAAGAAGAAGATAAAAATTTTAAATGAGTTTTCCTGACCTGGAAAACATCATCATCAACAACAACAACAACAAGGAACACAATAAGGTCCATTTGGTGAACACGGGGAAAAGCAGAGTAGCAAAAACATGGCTGACTCACCTCCACAACCAGAACATTCTTATGGAGCGAGCATGTCGAGGAGAAAAGAGAGGGCAGGAACAAACAATTACTCTTGATTGAAAACTGATAATCTGCTCCACACTTACTCCAAGACTAAAACTCACACGTTTAAAAAAAAGACAAAAGCCATTTAGAGGTGATTTAAGAAGCAATTAATTATAAACAGAGAAATACACTTTGTTGTGTTCTAAAGTGCAAAACAAAACCAACTGACAAATAATGTTTCAGGAAATGATCAGGCTGCAGCTGAAATAAAAGCAGAAGTACTGAAATATGGCCAATATCAGCTAAACCAACCACATTTTTTCATATACTACATCCGCGAGACTCTTTGCATTTATGATATCAGTGATTCAGCTAAACGAATGATCCTAATCCAGATTGGAAAGCTATGTTCCTGCAGCGCTGCCCTGAATGTCGCACAGAAATAGCTGAAATTCTGCGAATGTCTGTCTAATAAACTGAAGACGACTGGGCAGTGTCTTTATTAAGAGCCGCTATCTGGGCTTCGCTTCAACTTAGCTAGGACACGATGAAAAGTGAAACTCTCTAACTGCCGGAGTTTACTCCACTTTTTTAAACAAAGGGTTCATCCGAGGGTGCAGTCGTGCTTTGTTTAGGAATCATTATTCATCCAGATTTATTTAGAGCGCACTAAACCCTGGAGAAATGCAAAAGCAATGAGCTATACAAGATATGTAAAGCTCACTGTCTGAAAACTACATTTCAGGGAGGTCAAAAAGCAAATGAACAGTAATGTGTACACTGTTAAACAATTAGGTAACCTCTTCCTGGAAAGCATCACCTCATTCTGTTAGGACCTGGGACAAAAATTAGCAGCACGTCACAGTGAGCTCAGGGATTTCACAAGCACACTAAAGATTCTGTGAGGAAAGCAGTGAGTCAAGCCTACTACCTCATATCCTATTCAAGTTTTAGGCACCTGGCTACTGTGTGCATGTACTGCTGAGGTATGCGTATGACTGTGAATGTTCATATCAGCTGACTTTAATTATCTAAAAATACCACTGCTGACTTGTAACTCCCATAGTAACGGTTAATGATTCATCCCTCTGTATGCTTACATAGATATGTGCACGTGTGTGTGTGTGAGTGGGAGTTAAAGCTGCTTACTTGGCAAAAAGGTTGTACACAGATTCTTTTATAAGAAATATATGGGTATGAACAGCAGAGCTCACATAATTGTGAGATGGTTCAAATCTCTGGTGAAAATTGGAATTTAGGCCGGTTTTATTTATTTATTTTTTTCTAATAAACCAGATTTAGTAAACAGAAATGTGGTTTGAATGCTCTGTTATGCCAAACACATTTACTTAATGCTAAGAGGAGTGCTGTGTGCTCTCTATAGGCTCATCTTGTCTGTCTTTTTCTTTTCTTTCTTTCTTTCTTTAATTGTGTAATTTAGGCCACTTTCCCTGCTGAATAGTCTTTGAACCTTTTAGGACTTTCCAGATTGAATATAAGCACACAAATATTTTCTCATTAGTTTTTATTTCAATTTTTTGTTTTGAATTCTGCTTATTTTCAGTTAGTTTCTTGTTTCAGTTTAGTTTTTATTGTATAAAATGTTTACTTTTACTTTAGTCTGAATTAGTTTCAGTGTTAGTTTCCATCTTTGTATTCACCATTGTATGGTGGGCACATGTCCAAGGCAAGATTTGGGCAAATCAGCAGAGGTATTACAATAAAAACACAAAACCATTTGAAAGCAGTTGACTCACTGTCTCATGGACATCTAAAGACATCCATCAACGCCTCATCAGGCATGTTGTAACTACATTTTTACCAACCTAAAACTAAGGGTATTTCCTCTATACTTTTAATTTTATTTCAGTTAGTTTTCAAAGTTCACAATATTGTTTCAGATAGTTTTAATATTTTTTAATTTGTTGCTTTTATTTTTGTTTTAGTTGACTAAAATGTTTTAGTTTGGTTTAATTTCACTTTAATAATACCTCTAGTGGTCACTCAGCACTATGAATGATCTGCTGTCGTCACAGAACCCCATCATGCTGTAATCAGTGCTGATTATTCTTTCTAAATCAAACTAGTTACATGTCATGTAATCAGGGCCTTTAATGTTAGATTGAGTCCTTCCTAACCTGCTGTAAACAAACAAATAAAATGTTTTCTTTGTCATATATACAATTATGTATATATGTATTTTACAAGAAAACAGGATGAAAGCATCTAAAAGTTTTGCTTTTCTTATTTCCAATCCTGGAAATGATTTTACAACTCTTTATAATAAGGTGACTGTCATCACCACAAGTCTGCACTGTTTCACTGAGACCCTTTGTTAGGTGGCATGCACTATCAAAGGCTGGCAACAGCCTGCACACACACTCGAGTTCTGTGAGCTACCATCTCTAATTACAGGATAACACGACGAGCCGTAGAAGAGGGACTGTGTTAAGTAAATCTGTCATCCCCTTGATCTACCGAGGTACGCACTCAGTATGGCCTCCAATTTACACCATACATTTTGCTTCACTTGAGATAAAATGGAATAAACCTTTTGTCATAGCTGGCATGTGATCAGCGCTAGGTGTGTCAGAAACTGCCATCTTTGATCTCATTCACTGAAGTGAGGCAAACAGCACATTAGAGGGAAGGGTGCCCTCTTGAGGCTGCTGTCTATCAACAATCACCATCTCCATGCTACCTATTTTTACAAAAGCAGGGCCCATCATAAGGCTCAGACGTCTCAATGATAATGAAAATCTTACCTTTCCAGCTAATAAAGACAAGTCCTCTCCTCCGAGGATGTGAAGATCCTCTGTTGACTCGTCATTCTGTGGACATAAAATACAGGAGAAATATTTTCAATTATCCATTCATCTATCTATAAGAGATATGATCTCTCAAGAATGCACTGAGTCTATCCTGGAGCTTCATCTCATTTGGACATGGCTGAAAAAACACCTCACCCAGGAGGCATTAGGGGTGGGGGGAAAAATCGATACTGTGTAGTATCGTGATATTTTGTTTGCTAATAATGTATCGATACAGGGACAGCAGAAATCGATATTTTGTTACAAAAAAGTTTTTGTGCTCTGACTTCAGAGCATGTTGATCAGCTCCTTTTTCTGAGCAAGAATCCTGACATTCCTTCACTGTCCAAATGTGTTTAACTTTTTTTTGGCAGCAATAAACATGACAGTTTACTTATTTTAATTTAAGACATGTTTTATTTTAATTAAGTTCAAAACTTTTTTATTTAATGTAAATTTATATTTTGTTTTAATTTACTTTCAAATTCTTCAGTTGCTGAAGGGGCTGCATAGTTTTCATAAATTGCATAGTTCAGAATAGCTATAATTGTACCAGATGGTTGCATTCAGTTAAGTTGGACTAGACTGTAATACAAACCGTTCAGTTTGTCAACAATAAAACTGACTGAAATGAGAGAAAGACTGAGTGCGAGACTTTGATATTAGATAAAATGAATATTGATAAAGTTAACCTTTATGTACAGAATCTGAATATCGCAGATATTTTAAAAAATCGCAATAATATCGTATCGTGCATTAAGTATTGTGATAATATTGTATCGTGGGATGTATGGTGATTCCCACCTCTAGGAGGCATGCAAGTCCAATGCCCGAACCAGCTCAACTTGTTTAATGAGGTATATCTGTTCAATTCCTCATTAACTCAGATATAATCAACTAATCACATGACAGCAACTCAAAGCTTTTATGTATGTAGACATGGTTAAAATGACCAGCTGAAGTTCAAATCGAGTTTCAGAATAAGGATAAAAGAGGAATTAAGTGACTCTGAGCATAGCTTGGCTGTGACTGTGCCAGACCGGTCTGAGTATTTCAGAAACTGCTGATCTACTTGGATTTTCCCACAGAACCATCTCTAGGGTTCATAGAGAATTGTCCAAAAAAGAGAAAATATTCAGTAAGTGCCAGTTCTCTGCGTGAAGATGCATTGTTGATGCCAGAGGTCAGAGGAGAGACTTCATTGATCTGATAGAAAGGCAACAGTAACTCAGATATATCTGTATGCACATCACACTGAACCCTGGAGCAGATTGGCTGTCACAGCAGAAGACCACACCGGGTGCCACCTTCGTCATCTAAGAACAGGGAATAATTCTCCACAGAGAAGTTTAACCCTGTGTAGCTTGAAGGTGTACCCAATAAAGTGGCCAGTGAGGGTATCTCACCAGCAGTACTTCACAGCTAAAAAAAATTGTCAGCAATCACATCAAATCATAACAGCACTTTCAAGGCAAAGTTAGAGGAAGACACCAATGTTCTAATGCATGAAAAATAATACACATCTTGTGACTAACTCTAAACTCACAGGTGATACTTTTGAGCGTGAAAATGCTTTCCACTTCTCACACAAATGCCACTCAAGATAAACTGTCAGCTTTCTTTGCTGGAGTGGGCAACAGCTCACCAAGTAACTCTTGAGACGAATGAAGTGTACCGTCATGGGGATTGTGCGGTTGGAGTTGTGGCTAAGGTCCTTGATCCTGTCCACCAGGTCGGCACAAAACTGGTAACCTCCTTTCAGCACGCACAGGACCACAATGGCGTGGTTCCCCAGGTCATCCATGATGTTTCTAGCGAGACGTTCTGTTCTGTGTACAATGAAGAAAAGGTGAATTACCTCTAAAAGACCTCTTTTCTCGTCAGTTAAGACAGTTTTGAAATCCCTGTCGGTCCACAACCATATGTGATGTTTAAATTTGTTTAGCTTTGTGTTATTATTTCACCATATTGAATAATTCTGGTTAAATATGCAAAGACAGGTAAACTGATTGATTAACCGTTTACTACATTTAAATAAATGTTTTAAATATTTTATAAGAAAGAAAAACAGATGGCTCACATGTGATTTAAACTGACTACTGGCAAAGCACTTTTTGACACTAATTGAGCACCTAAAACGCTTATTCAGCCAGTCGCACGCACATTCCTACTGCACTTTTTATTCTATGCCTAAGCAACTTGTTTAAACATCTGACCACAACTATACATAGTAGTACATGCCCATGCTTCAGTACTGTTCCGCCCGCTCATGCTGTTTGACATGAAATGATAATCATAAGGTGTTCTACGTGCGTAAATTCTAAAAATGGTTGATTTGAGCCCATTGCTAGCTGGTTGCCAGAGAACCTCTTTTGTAGATATAAATTACAACTACTGTTATTACATAAAACTGACATAGTTCTGTTAGTGCACGGGTATTAAGAACAGATCATTTTAGACCTTTGTTAGACGATTGCTGGGAAACATCATGATGTCATGATATCGGTAATAGATTAAAAACTTCAGGTGCATAAAATGTACCCGTGTGCCAAGTTTGGTTATTCGGCTCCTGATCGTGTAACGGCAGGTAGCAGAAACATAAACAAACCCACATACAGAGCTTTTGTGTTTTACAGTAAGATAAAAAGCTTTGTGTCACGTGACAAAAACACTAATTATTTAATTAAAAATTAATTTTCTGATTTCTTTTATAGACATACAGAAGTTAATAAGTACTATTTAAAACAAAGTATGATTGAACTCCTGCTGGCTTTTCTCTTTTTACCAAAAAAGTATGAATACACGCGGGGAGTTACTGTGGGATTTGAGCTTTCATTGGGGAGCTGTGGTTTTTTATTTGTTTTGTTTGTTTCTTTGGGGAATTTCTAAGCTTTACCAGGATTCATTTCAATAAAAGCATGCCAAAACCTCCGTCAAGTTCATATCGCATAATCTGTGCATGATATCCCCTGGATTTCCCCAGAAACTGTACAAAGGCTTTTATGCAGCCCCCGTGCAAAAGCATATGGGAACATTACTTCCTTGATGCACGATTTTATCAAAGAACAAAGAAAGCGACTTCCCAGTTGTAGCCATGTACCTGTCCATAATCACGCCATGCGGGATGATGACACAGTCTAAATCTCCGGAGTAGTGTGCTGGATAGCTGAAGAGATCTAAACTGTAGCCTGGCCAGTCATCTTTAATCTGCAGGGGGGGAGATAAACGCAAACATCATGTTTCTGCTGTACTACAAGGAGAAAAACAGCGGGTACTAGTTTTATCTTGTTTGCACCAGAAGCGCATGTGACTTTAAGCAATCTGCAAGGCGCGCAAAGTTGTCTGCCTGCGCAAATTGTGCATCCATACACGAGCGACGCTTTTCTTCGACACTTGTCCCTTCCCCGTCAGCCCCCTAATTTAATTACCACAATCCCCTCGCTTCTTCCTTCGGACTGGACGGCAAATTCTGCCATGTTGTTTTTCCACCGCCACAAAAGGAGCTTTTGTCTCAGGAAAGTTGATAGAGGGAGTTGGCACCAACAGGAGAGAGGAGGAGCATCGGGGTGAAGGAATGTTAGGAAACCGAACACTTTGCATTTCTCGCTGTCAAACAGCAACCATCCAGCAGGGGCGCTCTAACATTACATTTACATGTAGTGCTGCTTTTCATGGGGCCCCACCTTTCTGTGTGTACCTGTTCAAGGGCTAGTAATGAAGTGATCACTTTTTGGCACAAAACCGGGCAGTGTTGGAGAGAATACCCAAAACTAACAGTATACTACTGCATACAATCATGAGGAAAATCATGCAACAAAAAATATATATATTTATTAAATGTTTTTATTATTCAGAACGGGCAGTGCCGTGGAGATCGTTTCATGAAATCTGCCTTTTTCTAACCATGCATCATTTTTACAAAGTTACAAGTCTTTCAGCTGAAAACTTCTTCTGTAAAAAGGAGAGCAGCTCTGAAATGCAATCATCAGTATTCACCGGAAGGCTTGATATTTGTTGATTTTGAATTGCCATGTTTTTCACATATGCATATCATTCTGCTGTCACTGTTTTTCCATGACAGGAAAATACACAGAGACTGAATCTGAGTGGTTTTCTGAGAGAAAAGAGTGAAAGAGATGGATCAGCTGCAAAGAAAACAGAAGAGGCGTCATCACTCTGGGGATATAACGAAAGTTTTTAGTGTTGTGCAAGAGTAACTGGGGGAAAAACCCAAAACTGAAATGCTGATTACTGATAGGGTAGGGTTTTACTTCAGTCAAAACATTCCCACTGGGAAATACTGAAAGCAATCTTTCCTGTTCCATATCACAGTGTGGAGGATGTGAAAGTTTTGACAAAATGTGTTAAAGTCGCCATCTAGTGGAAGAAGACAAACACTTCTGGCTCTTCTGTACACAGCTTTTCTTCTGATCAATCATTTTGTCTTCATGTAACTGAATCTTTAAACAGCCTGGATACATGACCCCTCTTAAACATTCATTAAAACGTTGCCTTGTGCCATTATAAAAATAAGAGATGAGTAACAGACTGTAATACAGAAAAATTCAGGGGCCACACCCTGTCTCCTGTGCATGATATAATCTGTGGGTTACAGTGTGTGAATAAGTGAATTTAAGATGAAGCATCCAGGCAATGTGTGAGTGGTAGTTTCACTGCATATTCAAGCAGTATGGGCTCTGCTGAGAAGAGGGAGACACAAGGTGTCTGAGCCACTCATCCATGCCCCTTCCACAGCAGCTGCAATTTAAACAGTGCTTCACTGACAGCTGGAAAACAGATGTCAACAGCAGCATTATATTTCAGTCGGCCTGTGCAGTGTCACCACCTCGGCGGTGTGAGAATTACGCTGCATGACAAAAAAAATCCCTCAAAAATTAAGTAAAACTCAGTCTGCGTGAGTTATCTCACTTGATGTTATTGTTTCAGATGACAAAGCTGCAGGCTTGACACTGGAATAATCTCGCTCATGAGCATCTACTGCAGCACTGCAGAGGCCAGGAGATGAGAAGTCTTGTCAGATTGTTTTTGAGGCCCTCTCTGCTGGTGAGCACAACCCGGCTCCTTCGCTGCCCTCGGGGTGCAGGGGAGCAGTTTGGCTTTGGCACTTCACACTCGCTCAGCAGTCAAGGCCTCTGACCGTCCGCAGACTATACCACCAACTGCTCCCACATACCCTCGGCCCTGTTGTTTGGCCAATTATGAATATTCACTTGCTATGAATGTAATTCTGTCAGACATGCAACTGTCCATTCAGATATTGTCAGCGGTGTTGTTTGTATTTGAAGAATCTGATCATTTTCTCATTTTCTATCAGATTTTGAGCCAAATCACGGACTTCAAGTGATTTTGCTTGAGCAATGTCCTGCATTGTTATCCTACTAAGACACATCATGAGCCACACTAAGAACTGAATTTTAAGCTTACAGAAAAACTCAATAGACCATAAAAATTTATGTAAGGTGTAAGGTGAGACTTCTTTGTTTGAATTTTGGGTTGATGAGGGGAATCCAATCAGAAAAAAATTGGGTTTTAAGGAGGAGGAAGGTAACTGGCAAGTGTAGATGAACAGAGGAGTCGCACCAAGCTGTGAATCATACAAAGCTACTTTGGTCCGAGAATAAATATATCGAGCTGGAAGAAACCAAAATAGGTCTCCTTTAAAGGCCTCCTTCCTCAGCAGGACACAAAGAGCTTGGAGCTTGGTGAGTATGACAGAGTAAGAGATTTTTTTTTTTTGTCTTGGTCTTTGGATTTGTCATGACATGACGTGAATCACATTGATTAATGCAATAACCTATTGTGCAACAATCTAAACCCCTGGGTCCTGACATTCATGTGAATACTATGCAGACATACTAAGCACAACCCACACAGCAGCAACAACCGCCATCAGCAGCAGCCTCCCCCAGCACGACAATTTGTCATCATGAAAAACTGCTCGAGCAACATGACAAGGAGCTCAAGGTGTTGACCGGGCTCCCACGATATCAACAAACATGACAAAAAATTATATTAACAAGACCAAATCTACTTCAGTCTGTAACAACTGCTGAAAAATACTACCAATTAAGAAAGAGCCTGTCAGTGTCAGCCAGTGAGAGGTGCTGATGAGTATATACAGAAGCTTTTGTGGCTCACAGTCAATACACTCTAAGTTTCTGGATGGCACAGTGGTGTAGCACCACTAGTCACAACAAGAAGATTCCCAGTTTGATCCACAACTGGGACCTCTCTGTTTGGAGGTGCTCCAGCTTCCTCCCTCAGTCCAAACACATACCTGTCAGGTTAACTGGTGATTCTAAATTGGACTTGCTTGTGAGGTAGATAAAGTGCTTTAAGTGTACAGAATAAATTGCTCTATGAGTGTATGGCTAAGGTACAACCTGAAGTTAAAAATGCTACATAAACACATGTGTGTTACATCCTCAGTACACACAAAACCCTCTGTTCACTGTAAATGCTTGGATTTGGTTCAGTGTGCTTTTATCTGAGTGCATGTGTCCAAATATGTTGAATATGTTTGGACAAGAGCCATCATGAATGGTAGGAAGATGTGGAGCCATTAAGGGAGTGGGGGCTCACTAACCTTGGCTGACTTTCAGTTATCACAGCAGTGATTACCATCGCGCCATTGACGCCTCCGTGTGAGCAAAAACGTAGAGTCGTTGCTGTCTCGTAAAGCCACAATAATAAAAAATGCTGGATGTATGATCGCTCTGCATTACATATCATTTTAATGTGTTGAAAACCCTTTTCCAACAAAGCAAGTCAAGCACAGTGGTGCACATTAACACATGTTGAAAACCCATGAGCTAATTCACAAGAATAGGAAAACAAACAAACAAACAAACAAAAAAAAAAATAGGAGCCTACATTAAGCACACCATAAAAAAAATACAAATACAAACAAATAGGCCACACAACATAAAAAGTGTCTATAAACAAGGTTAGACTGCTCAGAAAACACATTATTTGACAGAATGACTCGTCCCTTCTTTAAGTACTTCATCGTTAACGCTTCCTTGTAAAACTTTGATACTGAGAAGAATCAGCCTGATAGGTATGGAGGCAAGCATGACTTTAAACATCTATATTTGTTTTGGTGTCAGTTCTAGAGTTACTAAAGCACTTCCAGCAGAATAATGCACTGATTTATATGCAAATGAACATCCTAACAAGGACACAATTCAACAAAAAATGCGTAACACGTCAAAAACTGTCCTCAGCTGAGCCGCAGTTCATCCACCTGCTCCTTCCGTCGTGACGGTGATCATTGGCTTCATGCTACGAGCATCTGTGGGCCTGCGCCGCAGCTTCAGGAGCAAAGATCCACTGTGCGAGCATGTAAAACTCTATTAGCATAATGACTTCCCCGTTTAAGTGGATTGCAACAAACTGAGTTACATGCGTCTTTGACAAACTTTTGTCTGCGATGAAAGCAATATTTCTTTTCATCTTTCTCTCGGAAAGGATCGGGATTAGTAACAAAGTAACCAAACACGGTGAGTAAACTGAGCAGTTTTGTTTTGGCATGATCAGAATCTGCTGCGATAAAGAACTCAGAAAAACACAATTCTTACTTTTCCTATTAAATCTGTCATTCGTGTATCTGCAGAACCAAAACCAACATTGTGTAAAATCGTCTAGGTTAATGATTCTTAATGAATAATGTCAAGCTTGTCTGATTTGATGACAGGTATTTATTTATTGTTTTACAGATAACATACTTCACAGGGTTACCTTAGAGGTAAAAATCTCCTGACAGAACTTGGTTTTGACTCGTCGGAGACAGCGAGGGGAAGATGAACATACTTTTTGTCAAGCACACATTGTAAACAACTGAGCAATATTTAAGTCTAAATGGCGTACCATAGAATAGGTGAGAGACAACAAAATGTAAGTAAGAAGATGTGCCTCTTGCTCGCAAAGACAAAAGTTTCATTTTTACAAAACAAATAATGGTCACTGACATTTTTCTACTTTTTTTTTTTTTTTAAGTGGCTGAGAGGTAGAATGAAGTATTTTCAGTTAAAACCAATGATTTTATTTCTTTGCTTTATCTTATCGTCATAATGAGCGAAAACATTACGAGTGAATAAGGAACCCCAGCCCTCTGATTATAATGTGAAATCTGTACAAACATCTCCATTGATTGCAATATCGTTTAATTTTTTGAAATATTTTTTATTGTGAAACTTTTTGTTTGTATCCCAAAAGTCCATCGTTATAAGCAGAGGAAATATTATTGAATTTTTCTGGTTAGGATTTCGTGGTACCTCGCCGTACGGTGGGGCAGTGAATTCCGTTTTTTCTTCTTCTTTTTTTTAATACTGCGAATAGCAACGTCAGTTCATGTTTTTTACATTTTTTGTTTGTTTTTCGTGGATGGAGTGTAGAGATGGATATATTCAGTTGGAAGTATCTGAATGAACGCTTCCGGGTCCTTCTGTGGGCGATGTCACTGACGAAGGAGTCGGAGCATCTTGCCAGCCACCGTTTGTCTGTAAAGACACAAGAAGACAAAGTTAGCGTGAATATGAATGTGATATGAAATATCATCATTCTTTATATTAAGGATGGGCTGCTAAATTGTGTCAAAAATCTCAAACACGATTAGCTTGGTTATTGTTCAGGGTTGTTATTTAACTGACTTTGGAGTCATCATGCATTTACAGAGCTCTTTTCTTCTTTAGTTTTCTCCAAACCAAATCACTAAAATTAAAACAAATAAACACAAACTACAGTTAATATGAAATAAAATAAAAAGAGTGGTTCTAGATTTATAAGAAAAGAGTAAATAGAAGGAAAAAAAACATGTTTTTTACCCCAAAATAAAATATTCTTAGTAAAAACTCTCCTCCTCCTGTTTGTGTTGTGAACAAGAGTTAGGTGAGGAGTTTACCTCACAGGTTCATGCAAACCATGAGGCTGGAGCCTGGAGGTGTTTAACTCGGCTGGTTCTGATCAGATATAATAAAAACAATCTGCACGTTGGCATATTGCTACTCACTAACACATTATGTCCTGTTTTCTTTAAAATCAAAATATGCCAGGGATGACGCTGGTCACAACTTCTACACTTCGGTTTTGTGCAGAGTAAATTAATACGTTATAATGCGTTAATTAATCTGCAGACTCCTGTCAGAGCGAGGCTGGAATATTTTCTTTATGTTGAGCCAAATGACCACACAGGACAGTGGTATTAATCTGCCCATTGGACTCTTAAACAGGGAGACAATAAGACGATTTATAGAGCTTTTTGCTGTAAAAATGAAACTTCATCATATGCTTTCATTACAAGGGACTACCGGTGCACTACACCCTAGTTTTATAAAGTACCCATACGCCATACAGCTACACTGTAACTGATTATACTCTAATATCTACAGGAAGATACTATAATAGGTGTGTGCATATGTGTTAGTATGCTGGGTCACTACTGTAATTCACTGAGGTAAGGTTGCTTGGAAAAACTAATGAATAGTGAAGATTTCTTTGAAAATTACAGTTTTACTTTAAAATATACACAAACCTTTTTACAGTGTGCTGTACAGACTCACCCGTCCCCCCAGATATGTTCAAATAGAGCCAAATATTGAGCCCAACAAAAGCACTCTTTGCCTTCTATATGACATCTATGTAATATAAACCACACTACTTAATATTTACATCTTTAGTGTATTGATTGAAGATAATAAATGTGGAACTACACCTGCCAATAAAAAGGAGTACGCTATAGGTAACCCCTTCGAAAAATATTCACAGCAGAAGGTTTTGCTTAGCAGGTTTTGTTGTTAAATATATATGAAGAATACCAGGTAAACCCTAAACGTAAAAACAAATATAAAAGACTTCCTCAAAAGCAGTGATGTTGCTCCTAAAACCTCTAAATGAAAGCACTAAAAACTGTCAAACGATGCTTTCAGAAAAAGAAATAAATTATCATGCCACTTCTTTCACTTGGACCTCCACATGGTCGACATAATGTGAGATAAACAGCAAAGATAAAACAGCGAATACGCAGACCTTTCATATATCTCAGAATATACCCCTGAGATGGATGATAAAAGAATAAATTATCACAATAAAAAAAAAGCTCTTTAAAATGGAAGCCTTCTCAAATCATCATAAAAGGTTGGCTAAAGACCATTAATTGTAATTTCAACGCTATTAGTGAGTGCTGGGAATGTGCTTTGGCAGCCTCTTATTTCCAAACCCTGTTATTTTGTGTAAAGACCGTCTGTCATCTTATTCAGAAGCAAGAAGAGGGAAAAAAGAAAGAATGAGGAGGGGAAAAAAATGCATTTCCAGTCTCAGAGAAAGTCGACACCCACTAGCAATTTGAGGGGCTGTAATTGCTGTTCAAGAATAAAGAAGGAGAGGTGAACCACGAGAGTTCAGTCAGTAAATCTTAGAAAGAATATAAAAAAAATATCATTTGGGCTAAATAGATGCACGACTTCATTCATAAGCTTCAATAAAACACTGCAATTTTTGTTAGTAAAACTGTAAAAGAGCCTCATATTGTTAAGAATTTCCGAAATAGTTATTTCTATTCTTTTCTAAAGCTTTCAAAGTAAGTGTTTCTACTCAGGCTGGATCTGCGATCTATTTCACAACAAACAGCACAATTAGTTTTAATTATTTTTAATATATCGATTACTGCAATTTGAATTTTGCAGGGTGGCTCATTTGAGTTTTGGTGGGGTGGGGCTTGCCTTGACAATAAAAGCACTTAAAAACCAAATGCGTCGTTGAGCATCCAGTTCCAATTTATTAATGAAGCCATTTATGGTAGCTGCAGTTTAACCACTCATTTATGTATGACAATTACACTGCAGTCATGATACGCTACGTTTCTCTGAATTACTAATTCATTTGATATTTGATGTTTAAAAAAATCCTCAAAGACTAATGAAGATAAAAGAAAAAAGCATTTAGAGCAGAACAAAGTTTTTTATAATCCTCTACTACCTCCACATATAAAAAGCGTTTTTTTATGAACAAAAAGCAAAATTAATAAGAAAAAGAAAGAAGCCAAATTAGCTGCGCGACTGAGGTCAGAGATTCATAATTTGGTGTGTTGTTATTAGTCTAAATTACAGATGTAAAATGAGCCTGTTGCATGCTGCAGCGCGCTGGACGCGTCCTCGTTCTTATTTTAGCACGAGGGGTGTTGCAGGCTTGGCTGTCAGTGCTGCTGTTCCTGTGGATGAATGATCTGGCCAATGTGCTTGGACTGTTAGCCCAAAGCCTCGCTCTTTCTGTCCCTGTGACTGTCGTATTGATTCTGTTCAGCCCCGCTCGGCCTGTCGCTGTGGATCTACATGCTAACACACTGCCTCGAGTGCTGCCTGTCCCGCCCTGCCCGGCCCAGCAAGGAGACCGAGACAACTGGCTGAGGCTTTGACAGGCTGCTTAACGAGTTATTTTAAGGATTAGCAGCAACTCTGAACTTCTTTTTTTTCCAAGCCAGTCTTGGAGGGGGAAATAAATATGAGTCGTCCTACAGTGGCAATGACAGAGCAGCGTCTGGTGCGACGATGACACCTGTGTCCTTGTTTCTGTCGACTGCAGGTGCCTCGCTAACGCTAATATCCTCCGACAGGCTAGGAGCATGTCCAGCTACTCAGCCTGGTAGCTGCCTCGTTGCCTGCCACCATAGGGCACGACTGGGGCAGAAGACAGAGGGGGGTTGGGGGCAAATGGCTGGACAACAGCCCAACCCCGGCAAAGTCTGCTAAGTGGCATTTTAGTGTGCATACAGATTTAGGCGATATCACCAACATTGTGCAGCTGGGGAATCACTGCAAAGTAAAAGAGCAAAGAAGCACTGAGAAGGACAGAATGAGATTGTTTACAGGTCTTACGTTGATGCCCTGTGGACTGTACATCTGGCTGGCTGCGAGGCTGTCACTGTATCCTCCGGTCTGGCTGATAACATGGCGAAGGGTATCCACCTGGAACAGCGGGGACACAGACAAAAGGACCAGTAAGACAAAAGCTCTGGATAACAAAGACAGTAATGCACAAGGAAAGGTCAGTCTGATAGTAAAAGGGTATCATAAACAGGAAAAGGTTACAAACAGCGAATCAGAATGATTTGGCCTCTATTACAAGCTCGATAACAGACGCCACAAAAGGACAAAAACACAGGAGTAAATATAGGATAGCTAATTATCAATGTATTTGTTGTTCTTGTTGTATATTCTTATGTCCAGACTTGTGTCTTTTCTTTAAACTATTTAAAGTCGAGCAAACACTCAGATGAAGTGCCACAGTATCACCTGCTGCCAATAAAACCATGGTGTGATGCAGGATTTGTTCTACTGTTAACATTTTGTCATGCTCTTTCCAGATTCCACAGTCCAATTCATATTTCTTTATATTTGTTTTCCCCAGAAACACACTTTCCATATGGATTTCACAACAAATCTGACTGCTCTACCAACTAGACAAACATATATGAATTTGTACTTTGTGCCTTTTTTATACTTGCAAATCTTTGAGATTGAGGTCATTCATTCGTGATCAGAAAAATAAACCCTTTCGGGTTCAATAATTAAGGGCAAACCCCGAAGACCTTTTTATCTACGATAAGGGCCGTCCCTTCTGCATATTCATGAACGACCTAAAGCGATTGGCGTGCTGATCAGAACAGAAGAGGAGGAATGGAGGGAGAAGGAAGTGATGCCGAAAGCACTGAAACCAAATGAGGCCTTCACTACGGGTGGTGATTCCTTAATCCGTGGTGAGAGTTGTAACACTGCGTTGGTCATGACTGTCCACTGGGGCAAGGTCAGGGAGCTACAAAGTGCACCAGTGGCTATGTGAACTCTTGTCAGAGGTGCTGATGAGTGTTGCACCGTTTCCAAAACTGTCCGCAGTCGTCTACTCAACTGTGGCTTGACAATGGTTTCTACATTAATGTAGTGCTTCAGGCTAAGTATAACCTCCGTTTCACAATGTAGGTCAAGTTATTGTGGGCATCTAAACTCCCAGACTGGTCAGCGGTTAAACCACATCACAAACGAGCTCAGGAATGTGCCAGTTTACAGCCACATGGGATGCTAAACTTGGAGAGGCGCCTACCTGGGATTGTATGTTGGCCCCAACCTGCCCCCCTTGGTACGAGTCCCCATTGAGGGACTGCACACTCATGAACAAGTCTCCGGAGTTTGACATGTTAAAAGAGCCAGCAGAACCTGAGAATACACAGAGGCAGAAGAAAAAGAAAGACGCGCAGACAGGAGGAGAAGGATCAGAAGAAAGGGGATAGTAACAGAGAAGAAGAGGGGGACAGAAAAAGGAGTTAAAATGAAATCATGCATAAGCACAAAGGCATTGAATGGGTTAGTTTGAGAGCGTGGCAGGCATTATGAAAAAGACTTTTTCTACAAAGTTGCACACAATAGACGCACTGAATCAACCAGCAAGAACAATCCGACAGGTTCTCGTCGTAAAACTGTTTAAGATCCAATTAAAACGAGCCTCATGGATCATATTACTGTTACATGTCCGTGCTGCTAGTGTTTCATTAAGGAAGTAATAATTGATCTGCAGGAAGACCCAAAGAATCGTATTCGTCCTTTAATGGACCCCAGCTCCCCAGATGTAAAGAGACCATCGCGTAACTTGATTTCAACACCCGGTCCTAATCCAATACAGTCGCAAAGTCTCTATATGACAAAAGACTCCGCTTGCCCTCTGAGCAGCTTAATGGCATACATGAGGTCAACCGGACAAGAGGCAGGAAAAATTAACGTCCACAAGACCAAGAGGTCAATAACAGAGAGAGAGAGTGAGAGAGAAAGAGAGAGCGAATGAGTGAGGGAGGAAGATAACGACGGCAGAGAAGAAAGGAAGAAAAATGGAAGAAGAACGGCAAGAAAGCCAAAGTGTATTACTGGGTTAATTAAGGAGAGCGTTCTGTTAGTCTATAAGAAACATCACCAGAGACTGAATTCTTGAGTTGTGGCTTTGGTATGAGAACGTCAATACGCTCCATCTTACGCTTCTATCTGCTCTGGTGAACAACAAATATTGATAACGCCTCTATTGATGGAACTTGTTTCACTATAGCCCAGCGGCCTTTAATCAGAGCCCGAAGCTCACCTGCTGAATTGGGAGTAGATGGGGAGTTGGCCTGGCTGCCGTGAGCGGACACGCTGGTTGCATTGACTGCAGTCCTCGCTGCATACATGTTGGCCTCTTCTTGGAACTTGCTGATGTTTTTCTTGTATCGGATCCTCTTGTTCCCGAACCAGTTTGATACCTGTCAAGACGGTAGCAAGATAAATAAAAGCAAATATAAGATGATACTCTGCACACCTAAAAAGTCTGAGTCATGCCATGTACACCAGTTAGCACAATAACCTCCTCTCTTCTTTGCACGGTATTTCATGTTGCTTGCGAATTAATTCTCATGGAACAGAGCAATATGGAAAGCCCTCCATCCACTTTCTTCTGCTTATACAGACACCCAGACCTCCCTCTCTCCAGCCACCTCCTCCACCTTATCTGGGGGAAAACTGAGGCCTTCTCAGCACTACAGAAATATAACAGCAGTATTCCAGTAGCACTCTTCTTGTTTTGATGAGGACTTCATGGACCAGATTTAACTTTTTCCTGCAGTTGAACTGCAAATGACTGTTACCACCTAACCTAGAACCCATTTCATGTATTTCTACAGAAAAATAATCTGCTATTGAAGATAAGTCAGAAAAATAATCTTGTATTGGTGCAAAAACCCCCAAAACAAAACAAAAAAATTTGCAGATGCATGACACTGCAAAGCTGCTGAGTCCAAAGTTGAAGCAATCACAAGAAATTCACTAACGACTCTTATATGCAGATTCTCTGACATTTACTGTCATAGAAATGATACCAATTCATGCTGCATAGTTACACTGGCTGGCTGACTGGCTCTCCAATAAAACAGCCCAAGGCAGAAGTGGCTCTGCACTTCAAGCAGGTAAATGATCAACTTTCCATATTCAGCTTTTGCCACGCTCTACATGTTTGAATTTGGTTGCTATTCCCTGTGAGTTTTTTAGCCCTATTCAAATTAGATTTTTGGGTGGTCGTCTTTATTACTAGTATTTATTTAAGAAGTGATGGAAAATTATAGCCAGCGTACCAACTGAGTAAAAAAACAAAACAAAAAACAATGAAACAACCCAAAAAGAAAAACGAGGATCCATGATAAAGCAAAAATGTTACAGTACAAAAAGAAAATGCATGCAAAAAAGAAGCTTTTATAGTTAAAGTCTTTGTAACTATCCAGTCTTTCCATGAAAAAACTGTGAATCATTTTTTCATCAACTGACTGTCAAATGCTCCTGGAAAGGTATTGGTAGCTTTGGAAACTACTGACAACTTGGTAAGAAAACCAACTGTTTTTAATGTGAGTGTTTCTAATGGTAACCCCAGGCTGACAGGGCTCCTGACCGCTGAAGCACAGAGCCCTGCTGATTTAGAATAATTGAATTGTTTTTGAGCAACACACTTACCACAGAGCCTAATTTTCTCAATTTGCCTAGGATCTTACCTGTGACACTGTGATGCCACATTTTTTGGCCAGTTCTTCTTTGGCCTCCTCGCTGGGATAGGGGTTACTGAGATGGGAGTAAAAATACTCGTTTAGGACCTCTGTCGCCTGTTTGTTGAAGTTCCTCCTTTTTCGCCTGATCAGAAAAAACACAGAAGAGAAAAATGACTCCTCCCTTGCACCATCAATAATCTATAACTGTAATAACAAAATCAAATGGAGTGATAACAAAAAAGCAGCTTAGAGTCAAATAGAAATATAAGTACATATGAATAAGATTTAGTTGGGGGCGCACAGACACACACCTGGCATCAAGAAAGCGTGAGCGCAGGATCATAACAGCTTCACAGGTGCTCTGCTTCAGCTGCATCTGAATGGAGCTGAACTTGCGGTGGATGATGCTGACCATGCGCTCGATCTCTTTGGGCGAGATGGGTCGTGTTCGAGACTGCTCCCTCAGCAGGTTCATCACATGGGTGGTGAACTCATTGCACGCCTGGATGCACAGACAGGCAGGATTCATAAAAAGAATAACTATCGCAGAGGCTCGACAGCTTCAGACAGAACAAAAGGATGAAATTGGATTCTGGTGAGCCTGCACCTTCACTGGTAAGCCTTGGCACGAGCAGTGCTGACAGTGTAACAGCAGTAGTGTTAGAGGTAATAAGAATAGTCTGAATTAAAGCGGCAGACACGCAGCGATGTTTCAAGCCAAACAAATGTGGCAGCGGAGTCATACAGCGGAGGCAGCGAGCACTTGCAGTGCTCTGAATATTAAAAAGACTTCTCTTCAATAGCAGAGAGAATGTGACAAGTGAAGAGAAATCTAAAATGACAGCAGGCTTTCAGTCCCGTTCATGTTCAAGAGGTTTAAACTGTCTCCCTCTCTTTTCACTCCATCTTTCCGTCTACCTCGTTCTCTCTCTGTCTGAATCAGTCACTGGATATGACTGCATTCAGAGTCAAGGTGTCTGTTGCTTGTCAACACCAGGGTTACGTCAGTCAAAGTGATGCACTGAGCAGCCGTTCTGCTTGCACACACACACGCTAGACACTACTCACTCATACCACGTGAGGTGTACATAGCGTGGTGACACAAAAATGCTCAGGTGTATATTGGCTTTGACAGTTAGCGATGACTAGCCTTCCTCGGAGAAGATGACAAACCCAGAACGCTTTGACTTCCACGGGAATGACAAGATGTTACAGTCTTTGGAAAAGAGCTGGTGTGTGACTGATATAATGGCTGTTTGCCTGCTGAAGATAGCATCTCCGAAAGGCTCGGCTTGCCTGTCCCACGAGTGCTGATTTCAAGAACATTATACTCTTAGACTGACAAAATTACTTAAACATCCTCAGGAAAATATCTCGTCTGTCCTTTACCAACTTATTCCTATTTAGGCTGGCAGCGTGGAGCCTCTCCCAGCATGCAAAGGGCAAGAAGATCTGGTCTGGACGGGACGTTAGAAAGCTAAAATGAAAAGCCAGATCCTCAACATTACAAAAACAGTGAGGTCATACTGACAGAACGGCAAGATCTTCCATCCACATTGATTTTTGGAACTGCTGAAATTTATGCCAACAATTCTCACAAAATACAGATTCTGTATCCATCAACATGAAAGTGCAACGTTTTGCCTTTTTTCAAACACTTAACACCAAAGAATAGAAAAATCACATTTTTGCTGACAAAAGGTTTTCTCTAATAAAATAATGAATTTACACACAGGATTCCTTGTTACATATATCCATATACACAATCCAAGAAAAAAGGGAGTTTCGTACCATTGACTGGCTCATGGGCACATCAATACGGGAGATCATCCTTTTAAAGGGGGGTTTATGTGTCTTTCGTTGAGCAAAGGGCTCAGTTTTCAGGAAAAAAGCCTCACTTACATACAGCTTATGTATGCACTCGCATTATACTAAAACAGCAACATAAATAACTTGTGCACACAGAGGACCTGAGCTAAATCCGTGATCCATGATAGCTGAGGAAGTGTTGAATGTGTTTTGAAGCAACGTGTAATAAAGAATGAGCTTGCTTTACCCCCACCTGCTCGTACTTCTCCAGCTCCGTGTGGTAAATTTGCCGGATCTGAGACAGCTTGGCCCGATAGTCAGAGTGCTCTGCTGAGTTGTCGGCGCCAATGCCGCCGGTGGCTGCCGCTGCGGCGGCCGCAGCTGCCGACCCGCCGCCTTTCTCCGGTCCGGCCACGCCCTCCGCCAGCAGCATGTTGTCCAGTCTCATCAGCTGGGGGTCTGGAGGCTCCTCCTCCTGGGCACCTCGAATACTGAGCACTGTGGAGGACAGAAGAAGAGGTCACGAGAGCAATGATGTAATACGGGCCGATCTGCATGGGTGTTCAAAATGACTGTGGGTATAAAAATTTTACAGCGCCTGAGAAAGGAGTCTTAAGTATTCTTCCATTTTACTGAGTAGACACCCTGAAATACAGGCGTCATTAAAAGAGTTCAAGTCCACGCCGTAAAAACCTGCAGCCTTACACAGGCTGGCAGCTGAGCGAGAGCATAAAACTATCATTTCATTATTTTTGACTATCATTTCATGCAAAAAAAGAAAAAAAGAAAAACGACACAGACTCCTACCAGAGTTCATGTTTCATGTCTCTAGCTGAGGTTCAGTTTCTAGCTGAGCGCTTTATTATCCTGTTAATGTCTAAACAGAAAAACAAAACAATTATGAGTCCTGCCAGAGTTTGAGTTAAATAAAATAGTCCCAGTGCCATATTTACACACAGAAATGAAAAATGATGAGTACATTAAAGAAATATAGTAACATTAATCATAATTAAGAGTTCAAAATGCATCACTTAACAAAGAAAATATTCTTTCAGTAGGAATAAATCTAACATTTGTTTCAAGCTGTATCCATATCTCTCCCTTCTGTACACGGCCTAATAACAGCACGCCTCGGACGCTGGTGCCACAGCCACTGTTTAGATAGGACAGCGTCTGAAGCTAAACTGAAGCTTCTCATACCTACAGGCGCTCAGCTCTCGGCTGACACTCATCTCCCATGGTGTGGAGAGTGAAGTGTAAACACAGCAAAGACAGGCCTGCTGAGGTGGACAAGCACAAATGACATACCACACCACAACACGCACAAGTGCAGGCTCAGCTCGCACGAAAACTCTCCGCCGGTGGCTCTTCTAACACTATTTTAACTGTGCACAAGTGGTTCACCCTCACTTTCAAACAGAGAACGAGGTTTTTTTTACTGCCCTGCCTCTTTCTGCCACCAGAAGGCTCCCTCGGTAAAGAAGCAGAGCGTCCTGCTTTTCAGCGAGCAGCTGAAAACAGCCGACCAGGTGCAGCCCCTCCGTTCCATCCCCTGTCTTCAAGGACAAAGACAAAGCTGCCACGACATTTGTCATGCACACTTTAATCCACACATCAATCAAAATGCTTAAAGAGGACGGTCTTACATTACATACTGTACGTCCCTTCCGTGATGGCTGTAGGCAGTGAGGGGATGTGACAGGCTGTGTGACAGAGAAAGCCATATTGTAGCTAAACAGTCTCAGGTCACAGCGACGGCTCCTTTGTAATGAGGATGTAAGGCTGAGACGCCCTGTGACCTTTCCGGGGAGCAGGGGGTCCAGATGGATTCCAGGAGCCGCGTGGGGAGCTTGTCTACCACAGTCCACCTCTTTTCAACTGCCCCCCCGTCACCACCCCGACCACCACATCCACCCCCTCCACCTTTTTTTCCCCCTTCCCTCCCTTTTTCTCCTCCAGCAATAACATCATCCATTCCCATCAGCTCCAACACGTGAGCAAGCGCAGCTCAGGAGGCAAATGTCAATGGCTATCAGACGGCTGGAAAAGGTCAGGAGTTCAGATGGGGGGGAGTGGGCGCATGTGCGCGAGTGTGTGTGTGGGCGCATGTGCACATGTGCTGGTAGATGAATATGTGGATATTTTTCATGTGAATCACACCAGCGGGAAATTATAACACTCGCCAATTTGATTCTGACAAAATAGTGGCACATCCCTACCAGAGGGGGAATCTAATGAGCCTAAGAGTGATTTATTCATTCCCTCCAAGTCCCCGAGTGCACAACTAAAAGCATGAAATGGATTAAATAAATACAATTAATAAGGAAAATCAAACAATTCACTGTGCTGTGGCATAATTACCCCAACCACAGCCATCAGCTTTATTTATTTCTGTTCAGTAATAGCAATGAAATCGATTAGACCTCAATGCCAGTCAAAGCGCTCGTCGTGAACTCTGCGACCACGGACTATACATTAACGTAATCACCTGACAAAGGCGAGTGCCCTCTATTAAAATAAGTCACCCGCTCCCAACAGTTGCACAACAACAACAACAATGGCAGCAAAAAAGAGAAGAAAAACTCTTTAACACACACTTTTGACTTTCTCTGGTGGCGACAAAGGAGCGGAGACCGCCCCACTCTGCGATTCTCTTATTCCACGGACAGTCACAGATTAGTATCTATAAAAGGAAGATGGCCATCATCTCATCTTGATCATTACCGACAGACTTAATTGAACAATGAGAGGACGCAATTCCCCTCTCTGTCGCTTCCTCCTTCCCTCCCTCCCTCCATCCTTCCTCCTGTCGTCTCTCCTTCCCTTTGTTTGCACGTTCTTGTGTCAATTCTTTCCCGAGATTTGGGCCACCAACCCCACAACCACCAAAAAAAAGGGCAAAAATAAATGTGCATCGCAAACTATTCTCGAGCCACTTCCTATATGATGAATGGACTTCTAAGAATAAGCCTTTGTTTTGCTTATTGACAGGATTAATTTATGCCGTTTTACTTCCTTAAGAGCTGGCTCATGCCCATCGCCGCACTGCCTGCTGTTTGCAGACAACAGGAGTGTAAATAAACATGACGATTAAGCCACCCACTCATACAGGGAGACTCAAGGTACAAGGAACGCACACACACACAAACACACATGCAAACACACTGGATGAACAAATGTAAGCACTCTTAATAATGAGGAAGCACACAGTAAAAAAAAAATACACAGCTACGCACATTGCCGGACTACCCTGAGCACCCAGCCTGGCGCCCTGCAAGCTTTTTTAAATGAAAACATGTTTAATTAATGACGTCAAAGTATTCTGTCACAATTAGGAAGATTTACAATCAAACAAGGCAGCAGTGATGTCCCTGACAGCCACGATGAAAGTTTAGCCTTCTTGCCTCTGACTGGCAGCTAGCAGCCAACACTGGACTGGATCCATTTCCCATCAATACAGTAATGCAATACACTCCACAGCACCGTAGTGTGTATGTATGCGTGCGTCCTCTCTCTTGCCTAGCTCTTGTCCACATCACATGACCCCAGAGAGGACCAGGCAGTGGCTGTGCTCTGTATTGATTGTGTGGGCAAACGTCATCTTGGGTTTCAGCAGTTAATAAATCAGGCCTGCTCCTGACACAAACGTGTGTGTGTGTGTGTGTGTGTGTGTGTGTGTGTGTGTGTGTGTGTGTGTGTGTGTGTGTGGGCCTGTCACAGACCAGTCAGCAGGAGTGAAAGCGACAGCCACATGATAATGTAACATCACCACCATTCATCCCTGCCACACAGCATTCTGAGACAAAACAACAACAACCTAGGAACCTGAAAAAAGCAGCGTGATTTACAGCAGACATGACAAGTATCACTAATACAAATCCTCCCCCCCCCGCGCCTTCAAGGAGTTCACCATCCTGCCCTCATCTGCATCTGATACAAGCCCAATAACGCAGTCTTCATAAGAGGCAGCACTGAGCCATATCTCATGCAGACACGACGTAGAGGTGAACTACATTTCTACACAATGCTATTATCATCAGCGAGAGCACTAAATGAATATTGCGTTACATTACGTCCAATTTACGGTATGCGCTGTGTGATCATTCCTCCCGAATTCGATTTGGGCTTTAATAAAGAAAAGGACAATCGTTACGAATTCGCCAATCAGACATCTCGACAAAATATCAGCCGTGAAAACATTTAGATTCTTCATCCTTAAAGTCCTTTTTTGCCATGTTTCTGCAGGATGTGTGATTTATGCGCGAACTTTCTCCGGCTCCGTACGTTCTGTCAATGAGATAATGGAAAGCTGTTTAAAGATTACTGCGCCGATTTAGCGTCACGCACCTATAACACTGTCTGACTCACAATGGACAGTTAAATGGACACATTTTAAATTCCATTCATTCTTCCTTAGTGTCAAAATATGGCACCTACATTACCCACAATTCAACGGCTCAAAATAATACTGCATAATAGCAGAGACGGCGACATGTGTCAGCCTCTTTCTAGTGCTCCTTAAGACCTGCAATCACACTGTGATGTGGAGCTCTCTTTAAACGTGGCCCAGAGATAATTCTCCTCTCCAGCGTGCATTGTTTCATTGAACTGCTTGCTTTTGGTTTATTTCTGATGCACTGAAACTATTTTAAATTTGATTAATATCGCGGCAGTTCAAAGGGTAATTCCTCTCAAAGCGAGGTGAGGAGCTCACAATTTTAGCCGCGAAAGAGTACGTATTTCAGCATCGATCTGTAATTTCCAAAGCCCTGTCGTTTTGTGCGAATTACAGCACCAAGCTCAAAGATATTAGGTTACTAAATCGACTGCAAAAACTGGAATCCTCACGACAGGGAGCTGCAGCAGGCGATGCCGGTCAGTTTTTGACCCCTGCATTCGTCACAATACTCTGTGATTGAATTTTCTGTCAACTCGCCGATCAGGTAATCACTGTTTCATCTGTACAGACGAGTCCGACGGCACTGATCTCGGCTTTCAAGCTCGACACTTCAATGCTCACAGTTACAAACACATTTCACTTGGTAGCGGGAAAGCAATCATCATAAAACGCGGTATTGTGACATTTTTCAAACTGACCCCACAGAGTTGAGGTAAACTACTGAGCAATGCAATTATCATTACCGAGAACACTGAATGAATATTATGTTACATTAAATCCAATTTACTGTATATGTGGTCATTTCTATTGAATTGAATCTGGGCTTTAATAAAGAAAGGACAATCATTATGAAATTACTAATCATAGCTCACAGCCTGCGCATGAAAACTCTTTAACACTGAGCTGTTTACAGGGGCAAGAGACGAGTTGGGGTTCTTTTTTTCTGACTTATTGTCATGAAGTAATTAAGGCTCGATTGCGTAACCAAAGCAGGAAGAGGATATAATGATGGACATGGAACAAGTATGGAAACCAATATGGAAGCAAATATGGAAACTGGCTGACAAGTGAAAAACACCCATGTTTGTTGGAGGAAAGCAAAAAAATAAAAGGAGAGTGAAAGAAACTGAAAGTTTAGCATTTTTTCAGTGTATTTGTTTTTTTTAATTCGCTTTAAAATTTTCCATTTACTGCCAATTAGTTTCCAGCTCATTTCATTTTAGCTTTTAAATTCCTTTTTAGTTGAATTTTTATCCGTATTCGTGTTTTTTCTTTATTAAGTGAGGCAGGGGTGGGCCATTAAATTTCCCAAGGGGCCATATAGAGTAACTGGGACACCAGTGAGCTTATAAAGAGATAAAAATTAATACTGAGCAGAAATGAGTTCAGCTTACTGGTCCCAGTTACTTACTGTTGGCCCATGGGAAAATTAATTATTCTTTTGTTTTTGTTATACAGCTAATTATTGTACGTATTTATTATTATCAGTGAGTAGGGGCGTGCTTGTCCGGTGCCGCTTTAAGGAGTCCTAAAATGTTTTCCACTTCAAGCTCAAAGCGAGATTTGTGGCTATCCATGAACTCATGGGAAACTTTCTCAGGCCCAAAATGTTCTCTCCATCACCAGATAATGGGAAGCTGTACAGCCTCAGTACACAAGGGCATAGTCATAAAGTACCGCTAAAAACAGCTTTATGTTTTATCAGCCATCTCGAGTATCATGTGCAGAAAAGGGGCAGAGCTGAAGTGTTGTATCTGTCACTGGGTGGGGGGATGGGGACACAAAAGGACAAGGAAAAACACCAGAGAAATACTGGAGAGACAGACAGAGATGAGGAGATGTGGATGGTGCTGGCAAGGAGTGATGGAGAGAGAATGAGAGGCGAAAAATAGAAATGGAATAGGAAAGCGAGGTGTCAATTAAAAAAATGAACCCCAGTGCATTTGGGAGGTGACAGCTGGTGGGAGACGAGCTGACAGGCGTCACATTAGGCGGATTTGGTGGCCGCTCCCCTCATCCCTTGCTTTTTTTTTTCTTCCCCTCTGTCTCTCCCCTTCTCCGGCTTTCTCCACTAGCGACCGGCAGTTTCTCATTCGGCGGCAGCAGCGGCGGTGGTGGCAAGAACTCAGCTTGGTGTTTTTCAGAACAAGTTCCCCCTGCAGCTACTCCTAATAACGGTAATTATCGTCATCATCTGAGGCTTAAGCAGGCCAGTTTGAGGCCTGAGGGGCTGGCCTGATAATGAGGCAGCCAGCGCCAGAGGAGAAGACCATTCAGTGCACCGCCCTGCCACCAACGCAGAGCACTCCCATTTAAAAGCCTTCATTAAAATAATTCATTATTCAAAATAGGCAATACATTAGCCCCTGGGTGTCTGTCTCTCTTAAGGTGTCTTAAAAAATATATATCTCCTTGATTGAATCAAACTCATGCTCAGCCCATGCAGTTCCAACTGCTCGAGGCTGCGTAGCAACTGAATAGCTGAGAAGTCACAAGCTTGTGGACCAGCGAGCTGCACAGGCGGCCTGCAAGCAGAGAGACAAAGATGTCTCTGTGGAGAGAGGACAGTCCACAGGATACCACAAAGTACACAAAGACTGGTCGTATTCATTTTTGGATAAACGTCAGGCAGGGTTTGGCTTTTTTTAAAAAATCTATTTATTTTTAGATGTTTTATAAGATTTTTTTCACAATAAGACAGGTGACAAGAAGAAGAGAAGAAGAGGGACGAATATACAGGTGCCAGAATTTTAACCATACATGCTGAATTTATCGTCTGCCCATTTTTTGAATCTGATATTCATGGACTTTAAAGAGAGTGGCCGGGCGTATGAAACATTGGCGTCAATCCTTCATGGGCTTCAGTACTGGCAGAAAAATTCTAGCCTCATAAAAGGGTGGGCCAACGCATCAAACAATGTCTCAAAACTACTGGCAAAGTAAAATGAGTTTCAGCACTGATGAGATATTTGATCCATGAAGCCCCATTTTTTAGGCGAGCTGTCAATATTTTTTTTCCCCTGCTGTTTAAGTAGCTAAACAAACCCCTTTTTTTCAGCCTCTAATCAAATGCCAGCGCACTGACGCTGTCCTGGGCAACAGTTGGTGAGGAGGTGATGTGTGAAGTGTTCGGAGCCAGGAGGAGGTTGTCCGTGATAGTTAGCGTCCTGCCCTAACTGCTGCCCTACAAGCCCTCCCAACGCACCAGGACGAGACACAAAACAAGAGGTCCACTAAAACAATCCTCCTCGAGTCCCCGCGGTGTGTGTTCCTGTGCATGGCACATTTCATAAGGCCTCGCTCTTTGACTGGTGATGAGTTTATGCGACGGTAATTAACAGTAATTAATCCTTAATTACAGCAATTAGCAGAGTCGCAGTAAATTAAGCCACATCTGGAGGCACGGAGCAGGGCGAGACGAGTAGGGGTGGGTTTTGACTAGCGGGGGGAGGCAGAACCCACGTGACCGAGATTGTTTAGGTCTACCTGGGATGCCCAGGGTTGCCATCCCTGCTCAAGGCAGTTTGACGGGAGCTGTGATACACTGTGAGATCTCAGAGGTGGATGATGGGGCAGGGTCTGATGAACACGAAAGGCTGAGAGACGAGGTTCATTGCTGAACAAAATTGTTTCATCTCAGGGAGAAAGGCTCCCTTAAGCTACCATGCAAGGACACCCACCATATGGCCGCTCATAGACAGTAGTGCTTGTGGTTCTGCTTCGCTGTGCTCGGCTTCACTCGACAACATGTGAACATGAATTTTTACACAACCGTCACCGCAAAGCAAACCTGGCTCACAGTCTGTGGAAGAAGGAGAAGGAAAAAAACTACACCCACTTTCTTTTTTTACAGGGGAAAATATAGAGAGAACAGAAACACAGAGATGCCGCCGGGACATTTTATTACTAACATGATGCACAGAGCCTATTCACAGTCACATGGCTCAGTCTGCGCTATCCTATACTATTAAAAAAGATTCTGAGTGGTTACTTAGATTATCCCATGATACATTTCATGCCCACTGGGAGCAATATCTCCAATGATGACAATGCGTCCCTCCATAAAGCACAAGTGGTCACTGAGTGCTTTGAATGGCATGATAATGATGTTAGCCATATGCCTTCTGCAAATAGATCCTTTTGTCTTTTCTATATATAGATAACCTACAGCATATACATTATCTGTGCATCAAGGAAAAGTGACATCAGAGCCAGATCCAAATGAGATAAGTGCTAGTGTTGTGTGCTTCTTGACTGGTCAGTAGTTAATTTGTTCTGTTTTAGAGACAACATTTGTATATTTCATGGATTAAATCACTGGTAGCTGTTCAGCTTCCCTCATTTGTACCATACAGCAAAATCCCTGAAGCTTTCCACAAGTTTAGATCACACTCCAGCAAATCCATAAAAGACACTTTTGTTGCCACATGATAAGTCACAGCAAAGCTAAAAATATCAGCACACTTTCCTGGAGGATGAATTTCCGGGATTTAAGCTATAGCCGCAAGAACAACTACTCTTCTTCACTCGAGCTGCTGCAATTAAGCACAACGTGGAGGAATTTTGGACCTGCAATGCTGTTTTATGCTTCTGAACTACATTTCAGAGGCAAATTTACTTTTTACTCCACAACATTTTCATGACAGTCATTATTTTGCAAATGGCAGATTTACAAAGAAAGCATATCTTAAATGAATATCAGTTAAAGAGTAATTAGTTTAAATGACTGCAACGAAAATTATGTTCATATTAATAATGTGAACATCTGTTTAATCAGCACATTTTTATTACTTTTGTTACTTAAAGTATTTGATTGAATTCAAATAACTATCACAGAAGCTTTATTAGTTAGTGTGTGGGCCTCAACGTATCTCTGCTAATAACAACAGAGTTTAACTTTACAGCTTTTCTCGATCGCTTTGGTGCAATTCTCACATCAGAAAAGACATTCTCACTACTCTTGCAGTTCTCAAATCAGTAACGCAGCCACATTAGACGTGATACACTTCTCACTTGAATCTCGCAACTCTAATTTATATGATGTAGTCCCGAAGTGGGCCATTAATTTTCCAAGGGACATGCTGTGTTGGACTGCACTGGTGTTTTCAGCCAAATTACTTCAAACTTGTATAAACTAATAAAGAACAAGGCCAGGAACACAGGGCCAGTAACAGCACTAAAACTGCCCTTCAGTTAGAAGCAAACATAAACACAGAGCATACTCTTAGCCTTGTGTCATGGCACCTGTGACATGGCAATGACACACGGGCTTGTACTATACGTATGCACTCATTGGTCACTTTATTAGGTACACCTTGCTAGTATGCGGTCGGACTCCCTTTTGCTTTGTTGCTGTGCTGCTCAGCACAACAAGGTGCTGGAAACAGAGAATTTGCTCCATGCTTACATCATAGCATCACACAGTTGCTTCAGATTTGTCAGCTGCTCGTCCAAGTGTGGTCCAAGTGCAGCCCATCTGTGCCACGTTCGATGTGCTGCGTGTTCACAGATGCTCTTCTGCACACCTTGTTGGTAACGAGTGGTTGAGTGAGTTTTTTTCTTGCCTTTGTATCTGCTTGAAGTAGTCAGGCCATTCTCCTCTGACCTATGATTACGAAATATAAGGTATTTTCATCCAGAGAACTGCCGCTCACAGATATTTTTAGACCGTTCCCTGTAAACCCAAGTTGTGTGGGGAAAATCCCGATCGATCAACAGTGTCTGAGATACTCAGACCAATCTGTCCGACACTAACAATAATGCAACGTTCAGTCACTTTAGCAGGCTGTCTTGACCATGTCTGCATGCCTAAATGCTTTGAGTTGTTGACCTGTGATTGGCTGATTACTTATTTGCATCAAGGAGCAGCTGAACAGGTGTACCTAATAAAGTGGTTTCTTAATGTATGTAGATGAATTTACTGGATTACACAACAGATGGTGCTGTGACCAGATTGTATTTATTTTCTTTGCCTGTTTTCTGATGCATACAGTTTCACAAGTATTTAGCTTTTGGAGATTTCAGCAATTTTGCAAAGTTTTAAATAAATCCTTCACATTTTATTTTTGTTTCTGGACACTTTTTAATGTACATTAGGCCTTCATCTTTGCTCTACTCTCTGTCAGTAAGATTTTTAATAAAAATGTTTTTAAAAGAATTTGATGTCTAAGTTTCAATACAGTGGTGAAATGTTTGTTTTTTTCATTCATCAGAGTTGAAGTGCTTGACTGATTTCTCATGTTTTGATATGTGTGAAAAAGAGAACTGCATTAAGAGTGCTGACAATGATTTTTCTGATGTGAGAATTGCACCAAAGCAATTGAGGAAAAACTGTAATTAGCAAAACAAAAAATGAACAACTTTAACAATTAACTGTATTTGAATTTGTTTTATCTGATCTATTCAGGTTTTGCACATAAACATGAAAAGGTGAAACAAGTAACAGTCTGTCTGTTCTTTAATAAAAAGAGAGGACAAATGTTTATCTAAAAGATAAAAATGACTCTTCTTTATAAAATCCTGAGGTGGGCCATTCGTTTTCCCAAGGGATCTTATGAGAAACTGGGACTGTTGTGGAGGGCCGCATCAAAAAGCTTATAAGGGGCAGTCTAATCACAGATACCCACACCACCGTGTATCCAGCCACCTCCTCCAGCTCTCCTGTAGGCCAACGAGGTGCTCCCAAACCAGCTGAGAGATGTAATTCCTCCAGCAAATCTGGGATCTGCCCAGGGGTCTCCTCCCAGTAGGACATGCCCAGAACACCTCAACTAGCTGCTTTCAATGTAGTATTGGAGTAGTATCAAGTTTCAACTCTACTCCGAGCTCCTCCTGGATGAATGAACTCCTTGTCCAATCTCTAAGGCCCGACACGCTCTGGAGGAAGCTAACTTCTGGTTTTCTGGTCACTACCCCCAGCTCGTGGCCATAGGTGAGGGTAGGAATGCAGGGTGACTGGTGAATCGACCAAATCACTGGCAAGGATCTTACGATCTTATCGCCGAATAAAATAATTTGTTTGTAAATGTCAGAAATCTGCAACTGAGCATTTTGTCGCATGAAGCCATTCTGTTTGTGATGCAAAGCCGAAAAACAAAAACACTCACATTTGAAAAACTGGAGTAAATGTTTGATCATTGTTTTTGTAATACAATATGTGCGATCAACTAATTTAATCAAGCAATTAATCACCATGAAGTATAATACTTGATTGAAACACATTATGCACTCAATATTTGCACACTAATAGATCCTTTGAAAGCAGAACGGATTCGCTTATCTCATGCTCGTCATCAAAACAAAAGTAAAGACTGCACCAAGGCTCACATTCATGCCCGAATGCTTGATGGGTTACAAGTTGCCAATAATGCTGCAACACTTGGGAGATATGCCCGAGCAGGAAATATCATCTTTCCCCGCATTTATCAGGCAAGCTTCACACCAAGAGAAAATAAGTCATAGTGGCTTTGTTCCTGCTGCGTGTGCAGTTTGTTAGGGTGCTGTCACAACTACAGAAATCCCTCTGAGGTTTGCTGTTTTGCCAGGCCTGATGTTCAAACGCAGACTAGTAATGCTCAGTGTGCCCTGAGCTGTAAGGAAAGAAAAACAATGTAAGCAATCACTGTCCACGAGTGAGACCACCTCCGCTGCATTCACTCACTTTTCTTGGCTTAAAATGTTTGTTAAGATCTGCTTATAGCATGCCATATGTGCGACTGTTTGCCTTTGACTTAAAAAAAAATAGCACCAGACACTTTGCATAAACAAAACAGAATACTTAGAAGGAAAATGCATGCACTTTTTTTTACATGGGGAACCTCACTAGACACTACTAGAGCTGCCTTAATTTCAAAATAATGCAAATAGATTTGGCTAATGACTGCTAAGGGAAGCATTCTCACTGAGTAAGGGTTAGAGCGAGGTCAACTTGGGACACCAGTTTAGAGCTGTAATAGTGAATATGATAGTACAATGGCTGTAGGCAGAGAGAGTGAGACACGAGTGTGTTTACAGCAGAGGTAGCGGTCCAAGCAGTCTAAGTGGCCCGGCTGGCAGGCCTACCACACCACTAGCGGATAAAGCCTAGTCATTAATCACTGGCCTGTGGGATCGTCCCACTGTAGCAGAATACTAGGTCAGGGGGAGCTCCTGCTGTCAATCAGCACTAAAAAACGTGCGTGAGAGTCTAAGTGGAGTGGGACTGTAAGCGGAGAAATGTGCTTTAGATAGGAACGTGTCATTTTCAGCCTGCAGCTACAAAAAGCATACAGTACTGAGAAATTAATGCATTAATGCAAACACCGGCGTGCAAGTGCTAGACGCCATTTACATGAAAAGCACATCAAGTCATCTGTTGGGAGTGAAAGCAGCATTTTCTGCCCTGAAAGCTGAAACTTGATTTTAAAAAATACAGACAACACTGCTCTATTTTTATGTTTTTTTAAAGAAGAAGAAGAAGAACAAGGAGCAAACTGATATATGGTGCAGACCGTCCTGTGGCACTAAGACTGCACGCCGGAAACACTGATATCCCGCTCAGGTATGAGAAACCTGTGCATTGAGGGACTGCCGAATGCAGGTTCAACCAGTGTTTAGCCCTTTTTTTTTTTACGGTGCTTTCATAGGCTAATTCAGAGTCATCACGGCATGAAAACACTTGCATTGGCAGAAAACCAGCGTGGCTTTAACATGGGTCATGATGCTGGGCTGATGAGGTGATAAGAGAAGTGAGGAAAACGCAAAAATCTAAAGCCGGTGAAACGCACTGAGCTCCTCCGACCGGCTCACTGTAGATGAGAAGTGCAGATAGGCAGCATACTTTTATAGTCTCCGCTCTATGCAGCTTGTTTGGTTATCTACTCTGACACGCTGTACTCAGTTTACTCTTACGTCATGCAGACCCTCTGCTCACGCTGTGTTCAGCTGTGTCTGTTTCGCAGGGGTCACAAAATGTAAACGTGAGGTCGTATCTTTCCTAGTAAACTGAGGGATTAATAAAATATACCGTGCATTCTTAAAATTAATGACAGCCTCTAATAAGATCATTATTGCTAAAATGAAACTGAGTCCATATCTGTCACAATTACTGCAGTTCTACTTGTTTTTTTTCTCTCCATTGACCCACATATCCTGTGTTACTGCTCACAGATTTAAATAGACACTCTGAATATTTTCACTCAATTTGTTCTGCAAGCTGAAATTCCACATGCTTCCTTCAGGGGTTGAACCTGTGCAGATGGCACGAAGAAGCACTGCTAAGAGCCCTCCGCAGAAACTCGCTCAGATCGCTGTAACCATGGAAACAATGTCAAACATTTTATCAAGCTTACAGATGCCCAGCTGAAAGCGAAATCACTAACGAAAATGAATAATCCACCAAACACCACCATCATTTGACTAAATTTAAGGCGTCTGATTTCTTCTCACACTCAATTCACGTTTTTTTGTTTTTTAAGTGATAAAATGTTATCCTCTTGTTACTACTGCTGATGTCCGAGTTTCTGTCCTTATTGTGGTTTTGTGATTTACTTCAGCACATGACGACAACGCTAAGATCATTAAAACAGCAGAACGGCAAAAAAGGACAAAAAGGAGGGTAGAAACGGGTTTTTCAGAGGCACACCGTTAGCTGACACCCCTTCATGAAATGGGAAAAAGGAGCAATGAAACACCATTCTCCCAAATCTCTCTTATGTATTCAAATAGGTTGAAATCTTGTGACTGCGAAGGCCAGCATGTGACTCACATCATTTTCATATTTAAAACATTCAGCGTGGCCAAGTGAGCCCAAGAGACCATTCCCAAGAGAATAGAAATGCTTCATCGTAGGATCAAGATCAAAGTGTCCTGATGTGTAGTAACCATTCCCTCTAAGTGCGGACAAGCAGACTCAAAGCATGCCAGCAAAAATGCTGTAACAGCATAACAGAGTTCATGGATCCTGGATGGAGGTCAAAGGTCTGCTCTGCTTGTTTCTCAGTCTTTGTTACGTGGAAGTGCACTGACAGTTTTCCTGAAAAAAACAGCAAATTGATTTGGATCCGTTTATTTTTTCTAGTTTTCCATCTTTTCATTCATTCAGAATTAAAAAATTAATATTATGCTGAAGTTCCACTTCTTAAACTGGATCATGCTGCAGCTTCACCCGCCCTCCCCGGCCCCCTGGGTGAGACAACAGTCATATACTGTCGGTCAGCTTCTACACACCTGCATCCCCAGCTGGACCTCAAACTCCCTCCCCCTCCGCCCAAGCTCCACAGCGCTCTACTCCCAGCTGCCTGGGCTATTTATAGGCCTTGTTTCATTTCCACACCTGCAGGGGGGCAGAGTTGTCACAGTGGGCCCACAGAGGCTCTCTGGAGTACTGCACGGGAATGAAAATGCACCTTGCTGATGCAGGAACTTATTCTTGTCACTCTCTCCCTGCAGACTCGCACGGCACTATTTTGTTGTGCATATGCGGTGCAGTATGTGGTGCAAAGATAACGCAAAAAAAGCAATGCGTGTAAATAAGATTCCCCCGTAAGTAGCGTGAGGTGTATTGACATGGATTACACTTTGAATAATCAGGTGTTTGCAGTAACACGCACGCGCACACACACACACACACACACACACACACACACACACACACACACACACACACACACACACACACACACACACACACACAGAGCAGCTTGATATTATATCGGCACATTCCCTCACAACATCCTGCATGGACACTACTCTTTTTTAAAACTTGATTAAGCGGAACCAGCTAGGTGATATGCAACAACACCTTAAAGTTGCTATTTTTCCTCCTACATTTCTGTTTTTTTCCTGTCATGCTTTTCTACTCTGGATGTAGTGGGCTGAGGATCCAGTCAGCGGATTACATTATCAGTCTGACCTAGTTGCCAGCTATCTCCTGAGACCTGAGGAGCCAGGCTTTCTGCACAGCCTTCCGCTGCTACAACACGCACACTGTGTAACTTTAATTTATCAGGGGGAAGAGGAGGGAGAAATGTGACAGGTTGACAGTTCTCTTTGCCTGCCACTCCGAGCACTCCCCTCTCCCCGCAGTGTGCTGGTTAAGTGTCCTCGCTATAGAACAGTGCATTACAGGAGCGACTATTATTCAGCGCCCTGGAAACTCATCAGCTAGGTTGGAACCCTCTTATTAACGCGAACACTTAAAGTGAGATTTGCACGGAAATATGCGATTCAGGAGGTGAGGCGGGGAGCTATTTTTTTCTATTTTGTCTAAAAAGAGCAAAGAAGTCGATACACGATGTAATACACGGGAAGTAGTCACGTCATTCGCTTATGCACCTAAGCAAAAGTCTAAAAAGCAGTCCGTTACAAATAAAACAACGAAGAAAAGCAATTCTTAATATCTCTGTGGAAATATAGGTGGTACTATTTAAAGTATAACAAATACTGGCTATAGCCCTGAAAATACTTGATCTGGGTCACATGTTAATACATATCACCCAGGCTGTCACTTTATGATTATCATTATAAAAAATTGCAATAATAAAACTAACCAAACCAAATGTTTTTCCTGTGTGTTGTTGTGGCAAATTAATTTAACAAATGCAAGGAGGTGCTCAGACTAATCTGGTGTGCAATATTACAGAAATAATTCTGACCTTAACCTCAGAATTCCAACATTTGTTTCAGAACGACTCAAATTCCTCTAAATTCCAATTTTATTGTTATCATTTAATGTCAGAATTCAATTAAATTTAATGTTAATTTCAAGGTTACAGTCAGAATCTCAGATTTTCTGACTTTTGTGTCAGAGTAACTTTGGAATTGTACGGCTGGTGTCGGGATTTGGACATTCTGACTTACTTTTTCTCAGAATCCTACGATTTGTTTCAGAACAACTTCTTTTCTCAGCGTTCTAAAGCTGAAGTCAGAATTCAGACTTTTTCCTCAGAGTTCCGATTTTTAATAAATCAGAATTTATTCTAACTTACTCTGTTTTGTCATCAAAATTCCAAAACTGAAGTTACATTTCTAACTTTTTCCATTAGTATTAAAAATCTCAGACTGCTGACATTAAAATCAGAATTCTGATTCTTTGTCTCAGCATTTTAAAAAAAAGTCATGACCTATTTTTGTTTGTTTCATGCGCTCTAATCCTCATGATTGAAATGGGATTGACATTTAGTTTTTGAATATCACTATTAATGTCGTTGCAGTTAACTTGACAACCCTACTTGTCGTATTTTAGGTGTGAAATGTAAGAACATTAGTGGAGTACTTTGGTTTCCTTCCACCAGTGTCATCTCACGTTAAGAAAAAGCCACTGCCTAAAGTCATATTAATAAAATCATATTAAAGCGCACACTAGCAGAAATTATTTCTTACTGTAAGAATATGGCCTCCATACTGGGCGACTACAGGAGCTTTCATTTAATTTCATAAAGTCAATCATGTAGCAATTAGTCAAGGAAAGGCATAATAGGCGCGCAAAAGAAACAATTTGGGGCTGTTATTCTGAAAACACAAAGGACTTTAAAAAAATCACAAAGCAGTTTTCAGAAGCAGAACTGAAATCATGACAAACTCAGACATGTGAAAGGCAGCGCGATGACAATATAGTCTGAGAACAAAAGACTGGACTAATCAGCCTGCAGATTTAAAAAAAGAAAGAAAGAAAGTTTCCAACAATAGCAGCTCTGACGTCTGGAAAAGGAAAGACGAACCGAAAAAATCGGTACGGCTCAATTAAATAAAACCTTGAAAGAAGAAGGGAAGTAAAAATTCAGGAGAGGAAATATTATTTATCCTCCACGTTGAGCGTGCGGTGATAGATGATCAGTCGAAATATCAAAACAGGCTGGATTAATGGAGCCATTCTGAAATTGTTAAATATCAACATCTCACATAATATTCAGGCTGAGGAGAGCCGAACGTGCATATGAAAGATTTTTGGGTCATGACTGTTTCCCCCAGGTGGAAGAAGAAAAAAAAAAGAAAAAACAGCCAGTATGGTTTTTCTGTGAATATTTGGGGGTGGGAGGGAGGTGGAGGTGGGGAGGAGAGGAGAGGAGAGGGGAGGGGGTGCTGCCAGATTAGGCTACAGCCTGTGCCAAGGTTATAAACAGGCTGTTATCAGGCTTCCAAACAGAATAATCCTCCCTGTATCAGCGCCCAAACATATGGGGCCACACAAAGCAGCAGCAGCCCCTGACAGACACCCCCTTTTAATTACATAGAGGAGGGGGGCAGGACCTTTCTTCCAGTGCCTTTCCCTTCTCCGCTTTACTTTCTCTCCGTCTGGCTGTCTTGGAAATATATTTATTCTCAGATGTAAGATTGCATTTGTCATAAAAAAAGAGCCTACAAATGAACATTAGAGAGTTTAAATTGCCTCAACGTTTTAGGTATTTTAGATCAGACAGCTGGTAGATTAATCTATTAGATGACTGTAACAAACAGTGATAATTCATTTTTTTTGTAATTGTATACTATCTTTGGGATTTCAGCTGTTTTTTGGGCAAAAAAACCAAACAAAACATAAGAACATATGCAAACACACCTCAACAGTGAGTTCCTGGTTCAGTTCCTGTCTGTCTGGGCCATTTGCTGCATATGTCTTGTCTCTCTGCAAAGTATCAATCAACCAAATGCTCATCAACAATGAAGTGATCTTAGAAATGTATTTAAACATGTCATTTTATGCTTTTTTCACTTTTCATCCTTTGTCCATATTGTATAGCTGAAAAGATTAAAATGACTAGCAGACATTAGTAATGTGATGATTGCACCTTGGGTGATTGATCAAAGCAGCTATGATGGAGACTTTTAACTACTGTGTAAAATTTAATTCTTAAAATCGAGAAAATATTTTGAAGGTAAAATAACAGCTTGTTGCAGTAGTTTAGATATTAGAATAAAAATAAAGCTATCAATTCAAAAACATGCAAAAAAAATTGCGTTTCTGTTTCAGTCAGCGCTTAGCAGTTTGGAAGGGGGGGGGGGGGGTTCCTCCCATCTGAAAGAGATAAATTCCTCATTCTTTTATATACTGCCTACAGATTTTAAAGTCTTGTTCAATAAAGTTTAAATGTCACAGAGGTGTAATAATGGGGATCATATAAAAGCTGGGCTTGGAAAAGCTATGCAAAAATGATGGCGTCCCGTTCAGCTCGTGCAATAAACTTTTATTTGGCTGAATCGGCCAATAAAAGTGAGCTTTGAAGGTTGTCAATGGGGAATAATTGGTCCATTTTACAGGAGCGATCATATTTCTTTGAGGCTTCTTTTTTTTCCTCATAATGTGCGAATGAGTCTCGACACGAGGAGAATCTTCTCGTTAGGAATGTGACTTATCCACCAACCTTCAGCCAGCACAGAAGGGCATATAAACAGCGACACAAAAAAAAAAACATCTGGAAAACCGATGCAGGGCAGGTAAATGACACCATCTGCAGCTCTGGTCGCCTGCGCTGCAAGCCCTCCTCTTTTGTGAGATTTCACCATGAATGATGGAGATACACAATAACGGTGCACGCTTTTGGCAGCAGCAGAGCCCATTTCACACACCCCCAGACAGAGGGAAGAGTGTAGACCTTAATGACGTCCAATCTTCTCTGTCACGCCGGGCTGGAGGCTCACCGGGGCAAAAATCGACCGACAGTTCCAAGTGCTGTTAACCGGTTTTGAGAACTTCTCGCTGATTCACAAAGCACACCTTTATTTCAAACGCGGCTGTATGTCATCGCTTTCTTTTCCCACAATTAAAGTCGGGCGATCACAGTCACACTACATATGCAGACACATTCACAAATATTCAGCGGCACAGCTTGAAATGCTGGCTCTTATAAAATAAGATGCTCAGTCTGGAGGCAGTTTCGCTTGTTTCAACATACCTGGTGAGACATAAATGTCAACCACTGTAAACAAACACAGTCCAAAGAGGATGATTCGCTCAAAGAAAACAGAAGGGGTTACCTTCATTTGCCACAGACAATCATTCTGAGATCTGAAGGCCTTTTTTTGTCTATGAGCCTTTCAGACCATCTCTGTCTGAAGTCTTTTCTCTTTCTCTTTTGACTGTGACTTTAGCTTTTTAACAACAAAAACATGTGTTGCGGCTCGTAACAAATAAAATCAGCGGCTTCCTCTTTTGATATTTTCAAGCGGCTCCTTGAACAAATAACTCTTATGAACCCAAAGGTTTTTTCAATCCTGCTTTCTCCTAATAACTGAATGACATTCGGTAAAGTAATACTCATTTAAGCGAAGGAGAAAAAGAGTTTTGTTTTTGTCATCAGGTCTGGGCTAGCTCGCCGATTCGATTTCACAGCTGCAGAAGCATTTGGTAAGAAAATATCTGAGTGCAGCTGTAAGCCAAAGTGTCAGCGTCTATCCATCCTGGTAGAAAAGGCCCAAAATAATAATCAAACACTCGAGCCTCTTCGGAGCAACGCTGCCAGTGCCACACAAAAGCAGACAGACAAATACAATGAGTATCTCCACACCCCTGCTCTGACAGGAGGCGCTGGCAGAGTCGGGGTAAACGGACTGCGCTGTGCGGCACAGCAACCCCTAATGATCTCCCCTCTGTTTCAGCGGACTGAGAAAAGCCATTACCTCCCGCCACATTACCCTGCCATCCCTCACATGGTGGATGGCTCCTCTCTCCCATGAGCACCTTGCTCCAGTCATGGCTGGCAGTGCTCACCTCCTTACCGCCTCCTCCTCAACCCCGTCGCCCCCCTCCTCCTCCCACTGAAACCCCCAGCTCTATACATCACATTTAACACTTTGACACTAACAGTCTATAATGTTTCTATTCTACAAAATCACTCTGCCAACTCCAGGATAGCAGAGCAGAGTCTGAGGAAAATAAATACCACTCTCAGCCGCTGGCAGTAAATTCTAAAGGAAAAGGAAAAGTACAAAAAAAGAGGCTCTTATACACTCGGCCTCTTCACTCGCCATCTAAGAGGTCTTCTGGCCGCAGTGGAAGCGAGGGGGTAATTTCAGTCGATACACATTACAGCTCCCACTGACAGCAACAGCTCGCGCTTTTTTGCATGGAAGATCGTCGGCGTCACACAAAGAAGCCACATAAAACGTGGACGTTCTTCGCGAGCACTTTATCGGCGTATGAAATAAACATCTCGCTGCTTTAATTATTAAAATCAAAAAGTGGCATGAATAAATAAAAAGCAGCCTGAATAAGTGATGCGACAAGACAAAACTCCAGGCATGACCTTTGAAAGTGTCTCAATGTGTCAGCAGACCAAAATAGAGGGAGGTGCTTTAAGGAGGAGGTTTAAAGAAAAAAAAAGAAGGAAGCAAGGAAGGGAAGAAGGAAAGGGAACAACTGGGGGGGGGGGGAAACACCAGCCATAAATGAAAGACGTCAGAAGAGATTAGTCTACTCAAAAACAGAGGAGAAACAATAAACATAGAAGGCACCCACACCTCATTGCATTACAATTTGTTTCTTTTGTCTCTCTCTTTAATATAAGTGTTTACTTGGGCAAAATCCAATCATTTCATTCTCTCCGAGCGTATTTCATGTATATAAACAAACATTTGCTCGACCTCACTGGAGTATTAGCTTTAATGTATCGTCAGCAAGCCTGGCTTTGAGAGGGCATTAATTTCAATTCGCCGATTTAAACACTCCAGTTTGTCGCAATCCTTCATCGCAGTACGCCACCAAGTCAACACACACAATGGGCCTATTTTTCAATCTAATGGCGGGGGCTTACTTGCCATTAGTTGGGGGGGAGAGGGAAAAAAAACTGCTTTTGCCTTTTGAACAAGCCACTCAAAATGTAACCCTGCATTTCAAAATGAATTTGAATAATTAATTGCAAGTTAAAACAGCCCACGAACCCCAAGAAACGGGCTGGGGGGACGGCAGCTCGGAAATATATTTCTTGCCCCGAGGCCAGGAGATGTCTCATCTTAGAAAGCTGGAAAATCGCGTGTTTGAGGATAGAGTGTGTAATCTCCAGTGAATCTAATGAAACAAAGTAAAAGATAACGCCACATCTCATCACATTGGAGACAGAGAGCTTCCTCTGGCTTGCCCTTGAGGTGGCAGGAATCCATAATCTGAGGAAATCAGTCTTTTTATGTAGTTGAGGTATCACGAGCCCCTATTTGACCTGACTCTCGCGACAATTGATTTATGAGCGGATCGGATACTTGAATCAAAAGTCTACACCTCTCCCCCTCTCTCTCGCTCAAATGATTTATTTTGAAGACAAGGCTTTCTGGAGAAAATATTACAAAACCAACCACCGTCACAAGTCATTTCGGATGGCACGCGGCCCGTCGACGAGACAACGGGTCTTAACCAAAAATGTGCACTCGATGATAATAAAGCACATCTGCCATCAAAGCAACACAATCTCACACATGTCAATAACACACATTTACAGAATCTGCCTCTTCTCCCGCCGTCCTTGGCCCATTCCTTTGCAGCGAGCTTGTCTTTATTATTTAATTAAGCCACTACGGCCATTACATTAATAATTGAGTGTGAGAGGAGACCCAGGGCAGCCGCAGGCTCTGGCGCATTGGGCTTCCTGGTGAGGAGTGTATTAAAAATGTGTGTGTTTATGTCCCCGGGGCGTCTGTCCTGGCTGCATAAAATTGAATTGGTTATATCTAATATATCATCCCCTAAGGGTGACTGGGTGGGTGAGGAAGAGCAGGGAGAGCTGGGGATGGTCGCATCCTGCCAGCAGGGAACGAGTCTTAGAGATTCAGAGAGAGAAAGAGGGAGAGAGAGAGAGATGCATGAGGCTGTGACGTTAATGTCCCTCAGAATCAAATCGATGGCTGTCCGAATCCTCAATGAGCATGGCCTTAAGCTACGAAGCACAAGACAAGCCCAGAACCAGATTAAACCCACTCGTTACCGCAGTCTTTGTTCACTTCTGGTGTCTGGTGATGCATTCAGTGCATCAGTGAGAATGGGTGGAGGATTTCTTATGAAAACGGATTACAACCGGATACCAAATACATGCGAGAGATAGAAAGACAGAGAGAGGAGAAGAAAAAAAAAAGCTTATGGCATTCATATGGATACTAAGAGGATGAATGTTGGTGACAATGTAAGTGTCTGAATGTAAAGGCAGGAGAAACATCACTCATGATCCCTTCCTTTCACAGACTGAGGGGCTGACTGCAAATGCACTCTCCCTCTCTGTCTTTCTCCACCTCTCCTCTTATCTGCTTTTCCCACCATCCCCCCGCTCCCACCTCCACATCCAACGAGCTCCTGCGCCTTTATCCAACTCCTGCACCTTTAAGGCCTCCAGACTCCAGAGGAATGAGCATTTTAACACCACCATTAAGGTCAGGGCCTAAATTATTGATCTGCCACCTCTATCAGCATAACGGTCACGTAGCCAGTATCACAATCTAACCCTCGGCCAGCTCGCTGCAGCTACCTCAATTAGAGAGAGATTCTCATTACAAAGAGAGACGGCGAAAGTGAGAGAGAGCGAGAGAGAGAGGGAGAGGAGAAATAAAAAGAGAGAGAGAGAGGTCCACGTCGGATGATGAAAAAAGGGGACAGAGAGCATTCTTTACACCCACCCTCCGCCTCCTCCTCCTCCTCCTGCCCCCAGTCCACCTCCTCCTTCCCCTTGAAGTCTCCCATCATCTCCCCAGACAAGACCCAAAGATGACAGGTCTTATCCTCACCAAAATGCGGGCGATAAGGCAGCTGTAAAAGAATAATAAAAGAATAATGCATGGAGGATGAAAGAGGAAGGCAGACAGGGAGTGAGGCGGAGAGAGAAAGAGAGAGAGAGGCAGGCCAGGGAGGGGGCAGCAACATAAATAAAGATGCGGCACTGTAGGGCTGGATCGCCTAATGAATTCGGAAGGTCCTGGATCAATAACATCAGCACGCTGACGACACATCACAAATGCCAAAGGAGCCGTCCGCTTCAAGCGGCGCCTGAAGAAAAACAGACGTTTACTGCGTGCCTCTTCTTCTTCGCAAAAATGACCGAGAGCGTCGGAAATCGTTGAAAACCTCTCTTTTAAAAACGAGCCGAAGTCGTGAAGTGTGTGTTTGTGCGCGATACTGCTGCAAGGAGCATCAGGAAGCAGGAAGCAGCTTTGATGCTTGGTAATGGGGATGATTTCCACCTAGGAGATGCGGTTGATAGTGGCCGTGCTATCAGTGCCATTAGTAATGCTGATGACAGATGGTTTCTTTGTCTCTATTCAGATTTATTTTCACAGCTGTCAGAGGAAAGAAGAAACACACTGAGTACATCATTACCCAGAGCAAATAGCCTGAAATGAAACAATCCCTGATATGACGGTCAAAATGTCTGCTGATCTGTGAGGAGGGGGGGGAATAAAAACTGGAGTATATGTTAGAAAGTGTTATAGCAAAGAGTCTCTTAAAAATGGATCAAAGCAGAAGTTGAGGTCGGTCTCGAAAACGTGCCCTCTCTCCCCATTCGCTCATACACAATCATGGCCTAATGGCATCCATTAACATAATTGCCAACATAACTAGTGTTCCGTGTCTGAGAGCCGTTCCCCAACTATACGGGGGAAAAAAATACAGATACAGAAAGATGAGAGGAGATGAAATTGAGCCAAACTGGGACCATCCCCAAAAACATATTGTGGGTGTTCAAGCTGGAATCGCCTCCTCCTCACCCGCTTTTCAAAGCTACAGCGCTTTGTGGAGACCCCCTGGGAAGACTCTGGCATCTCAAGGAATGTGATGCCAGTATGTGTGTGTGTGTGTGTGTTAGAGAAAATTTTTTGTATGCAGCACAGATAGCGGGTGAAAGAGCAGAGAGCTTCCTTCACATGTTGGTAGCTGCCTCTGCGTTCAAAGATTGGGCCCCGACGCACCAAACACAACCTGCCAGGCGAAATGAAATTCCCATTATTTTTAATTAATCCCTAATTAAAATATATTACTCCACAGATTCCACAAATCTCTCTTAATATGCAAATGTGGCCAATTCAAGGATATTTACATGTCATTAATTAAGGCAAGCACATTCTCTTAGTCTAATGAGCTGTGGCCCGGGTCTGCCAAGGAAAACTAAACACTGGGCTCAGGAGTGAGTAAGCACAGCCACGGGGGGATGCCGAGTCTCTGTTGAGTCAGGACTATCAAACACTAATGCCGGGGTGAAGTAGACAACAGCTCTGCTTGGGCTCACAGGAAAAAAATCCACCCTGAAACAGTCTGACATCATTAAAAACTGCTACCGGTGACGGAGCTTACATCTGTGTGCTTTTCTTTTTTAACAGCTGGCGTGTGATCTTCTCAATCCTGAGCATAACTGGCCAAACGCAGCAGCTGTAACATCAAACTGATGCACTTCAGCAGAGCTCTTTGGTTGCTATATGCTACAACTTCATGTACTTACATCTGCTGAAAGTACGGCTTAAACAAATAACAGCCTTTCAGCGCCGGTGAACAATCTTATGTTACTCTTTGATTTTGTTTCAGCTCCTTTTTTACGACTACGTCAAAGTCTGAATTTTATCACCATGACGTAGTTTTTCAGGGATTTTTTTTTTTTTTTTTTTTTGCATTTTTTGGAAACTTTAAGATCTTGAACTAAATTTAAAGGTGTGAGTTGGAACAGTGTTCGGATGCATAGCAAAGAGAATATTAAATTACTACTCTGAGATACAACCCCATTCCAACACTGGGAATGCCCCACAACACAGGACAGTATACGTGTTTACCACTGTGGACTATGTGAATTGGCATTGTCTTGATGATATAAGCAACACCTTCCCTGCTCCAAACCCATATTTAGGTAAGTCAGTATTAATAATGCCTTCACCATCTGCACTAATGCACTTGTGCTATCATCACCATGGATGTTCACTTTTGAACTGTGGTGCTTATGTAAAATTCAAACTGAACGCTAATTAAAAAAATTACATTAAAATGGCTCAATTTCAACATTTGAGATGTTGTATTTACAGGTCACAAATAATATTAGACAATCACTGAATTCTTTCTTTAAATGGCAACCTGTCTGCAGCGTACTGCCTCTCTCCCAGTGACATCCGAGACAGGCTGCAGCCCACCCATCCCCCCTTCCCACGCCTCTGAATTGGATAAGCAGGAAAGGAAATGGATGGATAGATGGATGGATTGCTGGCACATCTACTGTATGTCACTCGAGTTTTGAAACCATGCTCTTGCTGCACTGCATGTCAGCAATTTGACACCTTCACTGTTTACTCTGTATTCAGGAATTTAGAAACTGAAGTATTTACACCACAAATACTGTGTAACACATGTCCTTCAAGTTTTGCCATGAAAAACTGCCATGAAGCAATCTGAGATGTTTAGGGAAAAAAATGGAAAAATATTCACAAGTCACTGAAATATGCAACAAGGACACGCTTCTTCATTACAGGCCTCATAAAAAAATGAAATCACCTGCACCTTGACCAGAAACAGCACTGAAATTACACTAATGCTAATGATCCCGTAACATATTCAAATGCTTGAAGGGCAGACCTTATCCAATCATCAAACATCATAAATGTTTATACAAAAATAATAAATGATAACACGCATACACAAATGAGAGGACACTTGAGAAGCAAATATCAATTAACAATAATAATTACTGCAACTGGATAACAAACTCACATTCTGGAAAGACCTTTTATTGCTCATGTAAATACCTCCAACCCCTAAACACTCACCACCCTGCAAACACATGGCCCCCTTTTTTGTGCTACTGTGACGTCAAAGCCAATTGTCCATTAGTAGTTTAAAGTCAGCCCTCAGGGACCTCCTAACAGCATCGAAGCCCCAATCAACAAGTCACTGGTGTGATGTATTTATAAAGTAAATATCCAAGCTTATTGGATTCTTCCTTTGACCACCTCTTCATCAGGTCATTTTGCCGAATGTAGTTGTTTTCGACTTTTTAAACACTTGCCTGCTTTTACAAAATCGTAATTTCATACTTTTGTGTTATTTTACTTATTTTACTTTAACTGCACACCAGTGCATGAGGAGCATCAATCCCAACACCAGCTTCTTAATAATTAAAGAGAATATGTGTAGTGTATCCAACCATTTCCCCAGTTGTTACATGGATACTTTTCATGAATATCATGTTGTATGAGGTGATTTGAAGGAGAGTGAGGAAATGAGCTGGGGTAAGATGTACCTTGCTCATCTCCTTGTTCTCCCCTTTTCCAGCTGCTCTAATTTGACACCTTGAGCTGGGGGAGGGTGGGGGCGATGACGATGGGGCGGTGGGCAGGGTTAACTAGGTGGGGGAGTGCAAAGACATAGCGGAATTCATTAAGAATAGCAACCTGTCTCTCCCTTCAACCTCCCTCTGACGGTAATGATATCCGAGGTTAGCAGAGAGCACACCAGCCAGAAGATGGGAGGAGAAACAAAGACAGAAAGAGGGAGAAACCGAGAGAGTGGGGAGCTCCGGAAAATTAGAAAGACCTCAAATACATCTATTTCCAGTGGAACAAGTTCATGGTTCAGCTCGTACATCGGGCACTTGCACTGAACCATCTCACTGAGGACCCTGTTTGCCTGGTTGCTTCTGAGTGTATTTCTGCATCCTGTTAACATTCACATGAAATGAAAGAGGTTTCAAAAACTGTTATTTTGCCTCTGACAGTCCTAATGCACTATGATGACATACCAACAACCAACTGCAGACCTTCGAAAAACCCATTTACGCCACACTTTGTAGGTTGGATGGAGTGCAATCAGACCTTTTCAACATTGTGATTACCACGTACTGGCACAGTAATCTGTGGCTGAGGAATTGGCTGGCTAATGGCAGTTTCACATCAGCCATCTATAGGGACCTTGCAGACAGGTAAAGTGGTAGTTGCAAGATATTGAAATGGCCAGTGCCACCTGGGATGAAAGGCCTTTAAAAAAAGTATTAAGAACTTATTTTTTCCCCCCACTAGAAGCAGAGGCACTGAGTGTAAGTCGAGCAGCTTTATCTCTGCAGTGACTTAAAACATCAAACACCTCGCTTTCCCTCACAGCCACCGAAGCTGCAGCTTGATTTTAGAGCTGGAGGGGGAAATGATTGAGGGGTGAGAGGGGAAAAAAAGTTTCAAAGCTGAGCTGAAATCCTCGCTGAAACAGTGTCCCGAGACCTTTCAAACACTCATTTCCATTTATCTAGCAGCGACATTTTTCATGACGTACTCTCTGGCAAACTATCTGACTCATAAATCCAATTCAAGCCTATTACTGGAGAACTTTTAAAGCTATCCTTCATTAATGTTAATGGGGGTTTTTAGTGGAGGCCAGTGGTGGTTAGGACTACATGGCTGCTTTCCCAAGCTTGTTTAACAGGCTCCAGACAGAGATGGATGCTTCTTGCAGTCCGATAGGCTCTCAAAACCATCTATCACCCAGAGGACCCACCCACAGAGCTGGCGTTCCATAACAAAGGGCAGGCAGGAGAGCTCCTGATTGACAGCTTTATGCGTGTGGTGGCTAGTCAGACAGCAACGAGGAGACACGGTATCTGTTTGTGGCCTTGGCGCTGGCCCCCCTTTCTGAAAATGAGTTGTGAAGAACAGAACAAAATAATGAGTGAGCAGGGGAATCGATCAATATGCCGACACGCGAGATAAATGAGAGAATCAAACACACGCACACACACAGAAAAAAACCCCATCCCTAATGCTGCTGAGTAGGTACAAAACTAATCAGGCAAATGAAGCTGCCTGAGCAACATAAACTGTGAATGGAGAGCAGTGTTAAGGCATAAACAGTTATTATCACAAAGATCATTACCCTTACACCTCCAGACTCACTAATTACCATGGTAAACAGCCATACTCTAAAAATGTATGGCTGGAGCATGCAGTAAAACCCGCTGCAACATGTAAATGCAGGTACGAGTCACAAATAAAGGGCTAACGCGCTGCTCAAAAACACTAAAATCTATAATAACATATATTTTAAACAACGTTAAAAAAAAGGGCCAAGTGATTTGCGTCTGTCACAGCTGCAATCATTTTACGAGAGGCCACAGTAGCTCTCAGGGTGTATATATTCTCGAAAGGCAGACCAAAAAAAAGGAAGGGGGTGGGGTGTTTCAGAAGAGACACACTAAATTTGGACAGTAAGTAGTATCACCCCGTCTGCGCGGTACACCGCACATTCGCAACGCCCCATTTAACCGCACACGGCGCTTCCCTCTACTGCCTTCATTTGCATACTTCAGCGGGGCCCTGACGGATGAAGACGGATGGGGCAAAATCAGCCTCACTGAAACAACTGTTTTATCAAGGTTAAACTATCCAAGAAGCTCTTAACCCCCACGCCTTTATCACACTACAGCTCTCCCAATATCAATCTATCAATATGATCTTATCGGGAGGGAGGTGGGAGAAGACGCTCTTCATAAACTCAAGTAATAGGAACATAAAGGAATTTTATGTGTTTAGGGGAGGAGACTGCTAAACATGGTGCTGAAGGACATCAATAAAATCCAATAAAACAGGCTGCAAGGTGGTGGCAGCAAAGCCAAATAAAAAATATTAGAAGAAGAGCTGCTCCCCTGAAGGCGTGAGAGGCATGCGCGGAGTCACGGGGTCGTCGCTTCATATCTTGTGAACGACTCGTGAAAGCATCGGCGAGAAAGCACTAAAATCCTCCTTTTACAACATGGCGTGGGTGAACCTGCACATACTGTCATGCGGTCTGCCTCAGGGAAGTCTGAAAATAAATTATCCATGTACGCTCACTCACTGAAACTTATTCAATGAAGTGGTAGTAAATGCATGTCTAATATTACTTGTCTTTGTGTCACGTGACCTAGTTTAACGTAAAAACGAGAGGTCTTGTTAGGTTAAACTAACACAGTTTGCCTTCCTGTAACAGCAGAGGCCATGCCTGTGTGTATGTGTGCACATAGAAAGTGAGGGATTTCGAAAGGGTAGTCCATAAACCTAGACATGAAAATAAGAGTAATTAATAATGCACACAATGGGAAGATTCCTATAATTCTTCAAATGAAGTCAAGCTGACTACACCCAGAGAGTGACATCAGAGCATCTACCCCTAACCTTCAGGCCTACCCGTACCTATAAGGTAACTTAAGTGGTAATTAGACTTATACTGGAGGTTTTTGCTAGCTTTTACTGCCTGTGACGTTTATTCACACAGATATGTGAAAACACCGATGTGCAAGTTAATTTATCATGTCATTCTTTTTATCTTCATAGAGAGACAGCAACAAACGGCTGTTCACGAACACCAAACAAATGAATAATAAATACATACAGGTATTTTTCTTTTTGTAAGCTACACTTTTTATTGTATGAGATGCACAGTTTCAGTGTTTGATGAACACTTATTTACACATATTCGTAACAACAGCGTGCACATGTAAAGTACCCACAGTATCAAAAATGTACACGTAATGTAATGTTCCTGTAATTTCTTTCAAAATTTTTATTTAGCTTTTATTTAAACAGGTATTCCCATTGAGACTCGTTACAAGAGATACCTGTTTCAGGCAGGTACAATGTACAATTGTACCAGTTAAATGCCATGTCACCTTTCATTTTGAGATCAGCTACTACATATATAATTTGTAAGGATTTGAATGTTTAAAAATGCATTTTAAATGTCTCCCAGAAGTTATACAAATGTCAATAATCCTAGTAACCAAGATTATGATTTTAAATATTTCCTAAATAATGTCGTAAACTGTAAGTATATAGTTTATATCCTTCGTTTTATCCAGAATAATTGCATCTAGGAAGAGTTAGGGAACATACATACACTGTGATCATCAGTGCCAAAATACTAAAACTACTAAAGACCAATAAAAACTACAAAAGACCATTGAAAGCCAGCAAGTCTTCATCTTAAAAGCACCAACAAAGAGCAAACCTTTGATTGTAATTGGAAAGCTTGTCCAGCAATTGTGGGCTGCTGCTCCAACTTAAAGTCAGCCTTACCCACTAACCATGATGGTGGAACAGTTAAAATGCAGTTCTTCTGAGGATATGAGAGACACAGAAGGAGAGTAGAGACAGGGAAGATTTGAAATGTACCCAGGTGTCAACCTATTCAAATAAAAGGATCTTCAAATCAGTTCTGTATTTAACAGGTAGACGGTGCAGAGAACAGTGCAGGTGTGATTCTTTTCTCTTTTTCTGGTACCAGTTAGGAGTCCTGCACCAGCTGCAGGAATAAGATGTTTATGTTTGTTCCTCCATACTAAGTGCGTGAACACCTGAAACTTTTGTAACAATGCCAAAAACAACCTTGCGGCATGATGGCATCCAGGGTGGCAGTATTGCCAAAACAACACAAAAGCATCACACTGGCAAACTGTCAAACAAAGATTAAAACGATATAAACCTTACACAAGTTATGTTTCGATAGGCTCCAGCACAAGCACTTCTCAGGTGTCACTAGCACAGCGTTCACACCACATTCGGAGCATTAAGACAACTTTTATGGCCCAGAACAGCTGATGCAATTACAAACTGATACAGAAAATAACAAATTGCTAATAGCATAAAAATACCCATAAACCCGCATGAATATACACAAATCATAAGAGCAAACTACCTCCTAACTTTTAATCTCTTGAAGGGTAAAAACTCCGTTAGGAGCGGCTCGGTAATAAATGAACAGAAGTATATAATTTGCTGATTATGCTCAAGTAGAAAAAAGAAAATGACAGCAATTAACATAATTTCAGTAGGAGTTAACTGTCCAGAACTAACATCGCCAAAGGCAAGCTGGCAGACAGAAGGCACAGTGGAAATCCACAGCTTTCACTCTTTGGGTAGGGGATACAGATTTTTTACTGTACAGGGAAGCAGCAAGGAAGCATCACCGCATTATCAATCCTCATGGCTGTTACTGCGAAAATTGGGTACGTATTTAACCAAACAGAAAATGGTTTGGTTAGTTTTCACACTGAAAACATATAATAGCAACGAGGCAACGGATATCTACACAAAACAGATTAAGATAAAACTTTGAGTCAAACCTGCTGACGATTGAGAAAATCGGCGCTGCTTCTAATGTAATTTGAGTTTAACGACATTTTATATGACACGAGTGGCATTAATGTATTTCTTTCTAACAAAAAAAAAAATCTTTCACTCTAACACCCTTTTTTGAAAAAAATCCTGCATGTTGAGGTTTCCCTTTTTTGCCTGCCTCCTTCAGAAGCAGGCTTAAGGGCCCTTATCTTACTCTCAGAGATGATATTTACACTGCCAGGTGGCTAGGCCAAGTGCTGACCTGTGCTAACATCCGTGCTCTCGCCCCACTGTGCTAAATGCTACCTGTGGTGTCACATTTGCCAAGGGAAGTGATCCAAAAACTGCAGGAACCCCGCGTCTCTATAGGCCCCACGGAATTAGCAGCAACAATCCCCAGAGACAGCCTGCCTGCCTGTTTCTGCCCCTGCAACACACACTGTGACACGCGCGCAGAAATAGTACATACCGTACACCGCACTGAAGATTGCCAGCAAGAGACTGTTTGATTTTGCAGCCACAAAAACAACTCTTTGTGTGGCTAAATTTATCATCGCTCTCCGCCACAGTATTTGTGTCTTTCTCTACAGTTCAATATCTCTTCTCTGCTTTTTTGTGTGTGTGTGCGTGTGTGTGTCTGCATTGTTCTTTGTCTGTGCCTTTCCTTCCAGCGAAGGTGCCGAGGTTACCAAGGCTCATCTGTGGCCCCTTTTGTCTCTCACGGCACAGGCGAGGTTTATTAACATAAATTAGAATAGCTCACCGAGAGAGTACCTTGTCGCTATGCGTTACCCACGGCAACCTCTCCTCCACTCTCAATCCACCTGAGCATGTGCATGTGTGCACGGTTGTGTGCGAGTGTTTGTGTGTGACATAAAGAGAGAGAAAGATAGAGCGAGAGAAAGAGAGCACACACTCCCCTGCATCTAAATGTGAAACTCTGAAATGAGGGAGACACATCCACACCCATCTCTCCCCTGTCCTGATTAAAATAAATGGTGCTATCTGCACTGCATGACTCACTACACCATGGCATTACTATCAGTAATTGAAACATCCAATCACTACTGAGCCATCAGCCTCACTGCTCTCCCCCATCTGACTTTGTGGCACCTGATTGAACGTCACACTGTATGGGAAGTAACACAATATATGCCCACGAGTTTATCCGAAGAAATGTTGAGGAGAGACACAAGAGTACCGCATCGAGTAGCTGTGTGTGGATGTACAGTACATATTTAAATGTGTGTGTGTGTGTGTGTGTGTGTGTGTGTGTGTGTGTGTGTGTGTGTGAACCACTCAGCATCCTAAGCAGATATCTAGTGAGAGTCAGGCAGCCTCATTGATTGGTGTTGATTCCATCTGGGCAGCGAGCAGCGACTGACAGTGGATCTAAGCCGCTGCGAAAGGCAACCATTAATCTTGGTCCTGTTTAAGCAGCATGTATTAATTTGTGTCATTTTTACTAAGTCAGCCAGGGAAGAGTGCTTGCCATTTTATGTTTGACTGTTCATCGAAGTCAGGGGGTCCTTTGTACGACCCAAGCATGCTGCCTACACACCACTTACATTTTAGTGGCAGGGTGCCAGGAAAACACACCTCCATCAAGAAAATCTGAATATGTTATAACTTACATTTTTTGGCACAAGAAAATATATGAAAGGTATTTAAAAAAAAAGGCCAAAAAACCCCCCAGTATAATTCAAAGGTAGGAGTGTATGGTTAGAGCCCCATGAACATATCAATAATAAGATCTGCAGGTGTTTCAACACCAACAGTATGAGGATATATGCGTTTGCCAGTCACGCTGCGTGAAGCAATTCCATGAGACTGTGGAAAATCCAATCAAATCCAAACAGCACCAATAACAAAAACAATGGGTGAGGCAATTGCAGTTGCAATAATGTCACCAGAGCTGTTTTGTAGACACTAAAAGCTGCTCTAGAGACAAACATCTGATAAAAAAGAAACTCCACTCTGCCATAGAGCAAATTTCCTCTCTAAAGCAATTTTATATTCGATAAGTGGGAAGGCATTCTTAGCGTAATGGATCTGAATATGATCTCTGTCAGAAAACTAAGAACACAGTCTCGAATAAAAGCCCGGCGTGCAGAATGGTCAGCGCTGCTGCATCAGATAACCAGACTGAAAAGTGCAGGAAACAAACTATAGAAAGAGACGCAATGAATTCATATTTCTCTTGGATAGGTGAGCCGATAGCTCCGTCTTTCTGTCCCTATTGCCCTTTCAGCGAAGGTGAAGCAAACAGACGTGGACGCCAGTTTAACTTGTGACTACGTAAAGAGGACAAAAACAGTGGAAAGGTAAACACACATTATCATTGTTTTTGTGTGCTAAAGAGGGCGAGAGGTCTGTAAAAATAAGGAGTGAAAGCAAACATAGAACAAGCCCAGCAACATACCTATATCTCACACACAGACACACACCCTTCCCATACATCGACACACAGAATATGACCATTCTACAGCCAGATCTGTTATCACGGCTAATTACAACTCCCACCTCACATATACAGGGCTGTAATTAGCCTCTTAAAACATGATTAACATGTCTCAATTAAGCCAGTCAACATTTGCATAATATATTAGCTGTCCTAATTGCAAGTGAGTTTATATCAGAGGACAGGAAACAGCAAAAATACTTGCTGTTGCCCCTGAAGTGAATATGTAGTGAGCATAAATATGAATATAGAGGAAATGCCAGTGAATAAAAGGGAGTCCGGTCTATTTACACATGTCATAACTCACTTCAAAAGCAAAGATAAACTGACAGTCAGCACATCCCCTCTCCGACTATACTTATAAAAATATACTACATGTTTATTATTATTCACTTAGACGAACATTTCTGGTAAGTAGAGGAAGAGTTTTCCGATAAATGCATAAATCAAAGCCAGGCAATATTTTTCTCGGGAAAACTTCGCACACATTTTGAAGTTATTTATTTGAAGTTATTTATGAGAGAACAGGCAGAGTCCTGTTCAGCCTTATTTCCGTGGAAACTAAAACATAGGGGGATAAACTGCTGCTTCGGCACTTCCAAGCCGGGGACAGATATACAGTCTCCCAGCTAGCGCGGGGAAACCAAGGACATAGCCATTAGTTTCAGGACAGCGCCACATTGGAGACTAATGCCTCCATCTGTCACTGGAGATGAGAGGAGGGTAACAAAGAGAGGCAACACTAACCCCTGAACTCATCATGGACAGCCATGTCAATTAAATACTGAAAAACTGCAGGACTGGGAGCCATAGTGACCAGTTTATCCACGGCTGAATTGAGCCCAACCAGTACCTCTCCAAGTGTTTAACGCTAATGTTACAGAAAACGGTAATTTGACATTATCGCCGTGCACCTTTGGGCTTATTTCAGTCAAGCAAAGCAGATCTGACACCACTTATTTGATTAGTAATTAGTGAACAGTCAAAGTCAGGATCCATGATGCTCAATACTGCTATTTACTGCTATACTGATGTTACTGAATATGATCACTTATTCGTTTCACTCATTTATTTAAGCAAAATGCCAACTCTTGTTGGCTTCACCTACTGCATTAAGAAGCTTTGCTGTTTTTCATGGTAAATAATACATATTTTCAACAGCTGATCAAACAAAACAAAACATCTGGATATGCTGCCTTATCCCATCTGGATTTTGCAGTGATGGCATTGGACAAATATGTCATCTATTGGGGACTGACTAAGTCTACTGCTCAGTGTTACACGTTTTTTTTTTTCCAGTGCTCTGCTTCCTTAATTAAAAGCTTGGTAAACACAAGTTGGTGCGTTTTCCTGCACAGAGATGCTGATGGAGATTCTCATTGGTATGATTACCAAGCTAATGCTAAGTATGCTATCAGTTGCTACTCATCTCACCTGGTCATTTACAGGCTGCAGTGTGTCCTCGTTTTGCTGTTTTGTTTCAATCCATTAGACTGTTTTTTTAAGGTTAAAACAAAAACAATCCCATATAATCTGAATTACACATTGGCAGCCACCAGTTGTTGGGTTGTTAGAGACCATTTGGTCCAGCCGGTATTATTGGTTAAACTATCATATAGTTTCTAAGAACTCTAACTGACAACATATAGAACCAAAAATCAGCTTTTCTACAATGTAAAACATTATTTTCATAATAAAATTAGTAAACTTTAAAGTTTACCTCAAACTGCAGTAAGTTACAGATTTTCTCTTGCTTAATAAACTACTCTGAAAACAAAGTGTTATGCTACCAAAATGAGGTACAAATAATAACCCGACAGTAAGTCGCTGTGCACCCACCTTTACCTGACATATTTTACAAAAGCAGGTGCAACACATTTATATCGCAAGACAAAAATCAAGTCCTTACATCATTTTGTAAAAAGTTTATAAATTCACCAGATAACAGGACTTGAACCCTTTTTTATTTATTACTCATCCCCAAAGTAACTATCCTTTGCTCATACTGAGGCTCATTAGCTTTAACCACTTTACCTTTGTTAGCTTCTTTAAAATAACCATGTTCAGGGGGGATTTAAGTGTCTGATTAAAGTTTGTTCTCACTAAAGTTTTTCTGATTGTCCCCCCAAAGTGCACACACCACTTTTTGCCTGTGCCACTGTGCCCAAGTTTTACATGCAACGAATCAGGTCTGGACTGAGAACACTGAAAATCTGTGCCTGGCTGCTTGATCTGTGCATCTCTACTATCAAAGAGTACTCTTGAGCCATCAAAACAAAAGCCGCCTTCTTGACACTGAAAGAACAACATTTGCTCAAGAGTTCATGACACCTCCAAAGTGACCAGATCAACACCACTGTGAATATCTAAATTGTGTGTACACGTCCAATTAGCGGCACATGCATGGGGAGGAGGGGGGGTTGAGAGCGGAGGGTGGCACTTAGCGGGATGGACTGATTCAGCAGGTCTCCAGCTTTGATAAGTTCAAGCGGTGTAATGCATTATCCGTCTGATCACATTAGTCATGCAGGAGCTCGCCATCTGACCCGAGCCTGCATGGGAGTAATGTGAGGCTGCTGACAAGAGTGGCCTGACGAAACGGTCGCAGGCCCACAGATAGACAGAGAGTGAGAGAGGGAGAGCGTAGGCCTGAAATCTGACACCCAGAAACACTGACTTGGTGGCTGGCTTCTCTTACTTAGTCAACCTGTACGTGCCAGCTTGTCTCGCTGTAATGGTTCCACACAAACAAAGACGCTCTCCGGTTCTCTTCACAGGATGTGAAGCAAGCACAGGAAAACAAATTCTAAGTGCTCTCAGGAACTGCAGAAACAATGATGATAGTTTAAAAAAAGAAAAAAGTCGAGAGGGGCCAGAAGACGGGCCAAACAACCCCGGTGTCGAAAGGTACGACTGTAAGTCGTAACACAAATCTCTGTCGCTGCTTTTCCATCGGCCAGCGTGTGAACCTGAGCTTGTTTAAGCTTGCTAAATACTCTAAATCTGTGACACAGGAACGACCCCTGCGCAAATAAACAGGGTGTGGGGGTGTGTGAGGTCATCAGTTAAGGCCTGCTATTGGCATGTGCTCCTGCCTTGTTTGTCAGCTGCTTGCCAATGGACACCTCACTGCTCTAATGTCCCATATTGCTGCTGTCAACACTCGCACCACAAAGAAGAGGCGCGTACAAGACACACACACACACAGACACGTGAACATGCAGCACCTATAGATGACGTAAAGAAGAAGGAGAAAAAACACTTCCTCTCTTCAGTTAAAGGTCGAGGAGAAAGCGTTGCTTCAAATCTGCCCTGCTGTACTCATCGCCCCCTGCTCGCTCTTCTTCTCGCAGACACTCTCACTGCAACAGTGTAAAAAGCAGGGAGAAGCTGACTCTTTATAAAGAATATAAAAAAGGCTGACAAATTACAGGCTGTACTCCGCTCGCATACACTGCACTCAGCACATTTGGCTGTAAATGCCATGGTGAAGGTTTGAGTCATTTTCTCTGTCACTGCAGTGAAAGGATTTTCAGTTTCGTCTGCACAAACCTCCTATGGGCGAAGATGAGCCGCGGCTCAGCTCTTCAAACGCAGACAGGGAGGACACAGAGAGGCAGCCATTCACTCTTGATTCCCTCACAAATTGCTTGGGTTATTCTTAACTTTTTATACGTCGTTCTGTCGCCATCAAAACAATGTAGCTATTTAGAGCTCGCTGATTTGTGGTTTGGGAGAAATGTTCCCCAGCCACATTTTAAGTAAAAATAACTGATCCGATGCATTAAAAAAAAGAGAGCGAGAAAATGTAATCCACATTGAATTGAATTATGTTCCTTTTCCAAACTTGGTGCTAAGCGGAGGGGAGGGCAATTTGCAGTCTGGGGGGAGCCTCTCTCGTCAGAAGCCCTGTGAAATCCTGGTTGCCAAGAACGGTGGGAAGAGAGGAGAGGCAGGGGGGAAAAGCCAGGAAAAGGTCCAAGTCACTTTGTTCTTCTTTTTGGAAACGAACTCTGGTTGAACCCGGGGAGACGCCAGACAGTTTACAAAGAGCCAGGCATTACTCTCTCACTTTTCCAAGCCTTGCAATTTAGAAGCAGGGCCCCAGCCTGCTATAGCTTCTTCCTCATGGGCTTCACGTTTTAAATGTGACGAAAATCAAGTGTCTACACGTTCTCCCTTCATTTTTTTTTTTTTTTTTTTTTGGAGGGGGGGGGGGGGGGGGGGCTGTGCCAAACTCTGACTCATAAGAGTGAAGCTTCAGTGAACAACAGTTCATGTTAAATTAATGAAAACGGCATTGCCTCCATACAGCACAAGCCCCGTGTTTATTCTCAGCTGTCTGCATGGCTGCGACGCGACAACCGAGCAGCCAAAGTGACAAGGCTCTCTCAATAATCTCAGACAGCTTCAAAGTTGTGTTCACAGATAAGGTTATATTGGATCTTTTGTTTTATTTCCTCCCCTTCAAAAGCAGCGCTCTGCCACATCCCTCAGAGAATAGTCACAGGCTTTCATCATGTGAGGAGCTCTCCTTTTAATCTGCTGTTAAGAGAGTAATAATTCACACATTCTTTTTCATGACTTTGACCCAGGCTGCGAACATAAACAGAAAATCCCCCTGACCTGTCTCTGCATGCAAAACAGCTCACTTCAGCAAACACCATCAAACTCGGCCAAGGAAAACAGAGAAGAGAGGAGCGAGAAAGAAAGAAAGAAAGAAAGAAAGAAAGAAAGAAAGAAAGAAAGAAAGAAAGACGGTCCCAAAGAGGCCCAAATGTCCAATGACAGCGAGCTATCCAGTGTCAGTGAGGTTTGTGAAAGAAAACATGATGTAAATACATATTTACTGGTTTGGGAGAGTCAAGTCTAGATAACCGTGACCTCTGCTTTTCTTTAAAAATGCTTCAACGATCAAAAGAAGACACCAAAAAAAGAGAGAAAAGAAAACAAGTGATGCTGACACACAAGGAACTGGCCATAAAAGTGACCTTACCTGTTTTCTCCTTTATTTCACATAAGACGTTGAAGAGAGCCGGTTTCATTCTGTGGCAGTTGAGTGCATGTTTTCTAAAAAAACAAACAAAAAAACAAAAACAAAGGAGGGATGGGGGGGACAGGACACCACTTTCCAAATCAGTATTCAAACAAGTGGCAACACAACTGAACTTGCTGAAATCCCCGAAAGGTTACATTTTCCCAACATATCTCAGCTGATTGCACTTCAAAGCATGCAAATATATAAAACTTACAGGAGCCAAAGCATGGGAAAAAATATATTTGTTAAAAAAAATCAATCCATACTTTGTGGGTATAATTCTTTTGAAAATAATTTAAATGCACAATGCATGACTTCAAATCTTTGGAAAACACAGATTTATCCTATGCAGCATCCAATAAAATTCACTCAGGTACTACAACTTGCCTCAAATGTTTGCTATATGTATATTTTATTGCTAGTGCAGGCTATAGAAAGGGATCTGCAACATGTTATTACAGCATAGGATTACAATGTAAGCTCCTTTGTAACAAGGCAGAAGACTCTCACTTTGACTGAGGTGCCTCAGTGCTCCACAGCTAAAACACACCCCCGTGTCAATCTCATATAGCCACGCAATCATTTATAGTTTCGATATATTACCTTAAAAAAATGACAGAAAAGTTTTTGCAAAGAATTTACCACGAATCGTGACAAGTTTTTAGGGTCTTTCTTTCGCTTTCGCGCAGTCACGGCACTTCGGTGGGCGTAATTGCTTTCATTTAGAGGCAGTCTTGATCCGAACCACAATGTTATGATCTCCCCCCCCCCCCCCACCCCCTCTCCATCCCAAATATTTCCATTTTCACGTGAATAAATAAAGTGTTTTGTGAAGCCTCACCTCGCCTGTGCTTCGTCTAAGCTTTGGTCTGTGATGGTCATTATTTGCTGTAATATATCTCCGATGTCCTGCTTTCTTCCCTCTCCGTCCGTCCCTGCCGTGCCATCCTGCATATGCTGCGCCAGGCCGGGGTGTCCGGCCATGCCTACCCCGTGGGAGTGCATCAGCCGAGGCTGCTCGTCCATCCTTGACCACGGTCCCTGCTGCCTCCACTCCAACTTTTAAAATTTTAATATCAAAGAGGGGAAGAGAGGAAAAAAGAAAGAAGAGAAAATATCCTCGGAAATTCCTCTGGATTCCTCGGTGTCTCTCTCCCAGCCCACTCCTCCTTTTTCCTTGGTAAGCTTTTCTGGATTTGGGAGGAGGGAGACTGACAAACCCTCTCTCTCGCTTTCTCTCGGTCTCTCTCCCAGCTGGTTTAGGTGAAATCTGATCTGAATCGCTGCTTTAGGCTTTGGCCACTCCTGCACCGCTACTGTAGGGAAGGAAAAAAAAAACAGGATTGAACATTAAAGGCTCCTAATGTGATTAAAAGTGGAGAGCGTTGTGCTCCTCTTATGAAACCTCCGATATACTCAAGAGCTTGATGCGCCAAAACGCGCTAAAGACTCAACTTGCCTTTGAAGGTTTTGGATACAAAGTACCACCAACTGTTATTGTTTCGCTTATGTCTGGTAACTGACTCATAATCAGAGTGTGGATGAAAAGCCTCCGCCCCTCGAGCCACGATTGGAGAAGAAGAAGCGCGCAAGTCCCACCTCGGTCCTCTCCGAAAACGTCAATCATCTTCCTCGGGAAGGTGGGACACTGTAATAAACATAAAGAGATGTGACCGGACCGGGTGGCAATACAGTGATGGATCGAGGGTGCATATGTAGCCTAATAAATAATTGTGAGTGGCAGTGGAGCTCTGACCCAACAGGACAGCATGGTGGTGCTCGGAAAAGACACTCTGTCATCCGGACTATATATTTTCCTGCTGAATATTTACACCCGTGTAATCAGTCAAAGGAACAATAAATCAAGATGAATTTATTAGAGCATAGAGCAGTTTGTGGAAAGCGTTTTACAAGTCTTGAGTTGGAATATTGGACCACAAGAGTCGTAACAGAAAGCGGTCTAACTAGCAGCCTTCCTCCTTTGGAATCCAACACAACAGCCTACTTGTGAGAGCAATAAGAGCTAATGCTATTTAATAATATAATATATAATAAAGATTACTCCAACAATCAGTTACCCAGTAACAGAAAATAAATCTCATAAAATATCTGGATAATTGATTAAAAAGAAATGTGATCATTTTTCCTATCAGTTTACAGCTGTTGGGGAGTAATACTGCTGGCCAAAATAATTATTTTTTATAATCTAAAACCGCCTCAGTTTATTGAGATGGACTTTTAGGCTTTTGCTATGTAGGCAGTTCAGTATTTCTCACCCTTTCCTGTGTTGGTCAGTGGTATCCTTCATTCCTACTGGTAGCTGCTTCACCCACCTGCTGTTATGACTAGTTTAACTTGGTACCTGCGCACTTCATATTGCTAAAGGTTATTTTGTTAGTCCAGAACGTAGGCTGCTACCGAATGAACTAGCCCAGCTTTCTGTCATTGGATTTCCATTTTAAATCCAATTAAAAATTGCATTAATTAAAAATAAAGCCCTGCATGGGGAGCTCCCTGCTGAGTCGTTATTCCAGCAGTTGAAGTCTCTTATCATCTGATCAGGGTCCATCTGTGTTGCACACACAGTCCAGAGGATGTAGCATCCAAACAGCCCGTCAGGACACTGAATCTGTAGTTTGTTTTAAACAGCTGCCAAAAACTCAGTTTAATACCTTAGCTTTCTCAAAACCTCAAAAGTTCACACAAAATGTGTGCATGTCGGTCGTGTATCAACAAATGCCCTTATATCTGACCGTGTTTGTACGTTGGGTGTTTGGATGTGTCTTCATCCAAACACCTTGTGTTTTGAAAAATGTGAGGGCTTGTTGAATAAAATGTCAAAATTGTGGAATAAAATGTTTTACACGTGGGAAAAAATACAAATATGTAGTCTAATACTTACACAAATACACTGAGAGCTGAAAACCTATAATTTTACTCCTATTTATTTATTTACTGTTTACAACCACAACTCAGCCACTCAAACGTGGCCCCTCAAGTCACAAATTCACAAATTTGCACACTTTGACTTTTGCAGCACTTCTTGTGGTAAATGTGTTGCAAAACTATTACTATTATTTTGCCTGTCATCTTTATGAGTTACTAAACTTAACTGACATTCCTGGTCTCAGGTGGAAAATTACTGATAGTTTGTTATTTATTATTATTTTTATTTAGCAATTAAAGAAGAGGGCTTAAAAAAATCACTATGAAGTTGACACAGCAAATGAAACTATCAATATAAATTTTTTTTGTACCTTTCTTTAAATGTGTTTATTTTTCTTCCAGCTCAACTTTGCCATTTGAAGCCTGTGTGGATAGATTCACCTTTGAAGTGAGCCTCAAGTGGTCATTTGGTGAACTGCACTTTTTTTGGCACCAACGCATTGGCTTCATTTTGTTTTTAGCGGCATCACACGCGAAACCTCGCAAACTTTAAGACGAATACCTGCTGCTGAGAGAACTTTGGCTCTTTGCAAGGCTACTGCATAGATAGCATGCTAACACTAAAGTAGTCAAGAACCGAGAGGGATTTTAAAGCTGAGTGTATGCCGACCCCAGCCCCGCAGCCAGAGCCTGAACTTCGACAGGTAACAAAAGCAGTCATGTTTGTAGCCTCCATTTCTATCTGAGCATGCTTCTAAAGTAGAATCAACTTGGCTTTTTCATCTTTGTCTTGTGTTGTCAGCTTTGTGTTCATACCTAAATGAGACATTATTTCAGGTCATTTTACGGAGTGACGAGAAAGTAATGCAATGAGTAGTGTAACAAATTACTGTGGTGAGTAATGTAATGTGTAATACATACTTTTCTTGAGTAACAAGCTCAACATTGGGAGCCGGTACAGTAGGAATGAAGACGAGCAGATGCAATTAAAAAAGGGCACTGTATCTGCTTTGTCGTATTTACTTTTTGACTGTGACAGCTATTTTCTGACATGTCATAGACCCAATGATTCATCAAGAAATGAATCAGATGATTAATACATCATCAAAATAATTTAGTTGCTGCCTTGCAATAGTATTTCTCCCATTAATGCCTGAAAAATCGAAATTGTAACGTGGATAAACTGCAGTTCTGTGCCTCGGAGTGTGGTCTGTTCTTCTTCTTTTTTTTTACTGGCCGGACAGAAATCGATCAGTCAGTTTTCTCATTACGTGCTGAATAGGGAGGTAGAGTAGTAATTGTCACAAGGGGCAGGGTGAGGTTGAGGGTAGTGGTGGTGATAATGTCTGACACTCAGGAGCTGCAAAGACTGCACAGCACAGCCTTGAAATGGAAGTCTCCAGTCCAGCAGCCATTCGGCTTTATTTTATTCCCTATTTAACTGTGTCATAACGTTGGAGGGGGCCTCATATTTATCTTGTAAATCTTCTGAAGGGAGATGGTGGTTCAGCTGCAATCGTGCATGCTTTAAAGTGAGAGAAAAAAAAACATTTAGGAGTCAAGACAATTAATTTTCTTTTCCTTATATTTTTTACTCCATCATTCAGCTAATATAAAACCGCAGTGTCAGGTTGGTTCTTCAAATCCCAATCTGTGTCAACCCCCCACTCATCAGTCTCCTAAGTTCTGATTTACAAATCAAGGCAGCATTGATTAGCGTGAAATATGATCGAAAGAGCTCATTCTGTTCACTCTAAATTCAAATTTATTCCACTGTAAGCCAATAGACAAAAATGACCTTACTGCTCGGATGCCGTTAGGAAAGTAAACTCTGAATAGAATAAATAAGACCTCATTTGTGGCTCTGATTGCTGTATTGAGATAAAGCAGCATTTTCAGCCTTAATGAAAGAGAAGAAGAAGGGGGAAAAAAATCGTCTGACACTGCATATTTTCCCTCCATTAAAACCAAATGTGTTGTTGCAGCATTAATATTCTCATAAAAAGTAGAGTTTGATTATAATTGCAGATGAATTTTGATGTAAAAATGTTCTTATAAACAGTCGATGTTTTCTGCAGAAGTTGCAGAGTTGTTTTTTGGAGACTAAAAATGCTAAGGAGTTCGATATTCCCAACAGAAATGTAAACTAGTTGAATTTGTTGGCGAAGCTGCTCTGATGAATGGAAGAAGACAGATCGTACCAAAGATTATAATGCATCCGGGACTGGAACTTAACTACGGCATGAACTATAAATAAAAATAAACAGTGGCGTAACATTTTAGAAACTCCCGTTACCTCTTGAAGCGTCCAAAACCCCCCACAAAACTTTATGCACTTTAAAAGCCTGATAATGTGTAATAAACCATGTATAACATGGGTAATTTAGTGGATTACACACTTCCAGATATATTCGCCTGGTTTACCAAACCAGGTGAACCAAAGCACAATATTTCGAGCTTCATAACAAACCGATGCTGACTCCACAGCACATATTCTCTTATCTGGACCAGGGTCAAACAACTCCTCCTGGAGAGAGAGCTGCGGGTCAGGGCAGGGTAAGTTATGTATGAGGTAGGAACACAGCGCGGGAAAGCAGCAACTGCATGGCACAGGAAGTAACCTTGATGAAAAATTCAGTTGTTTGCTGCTCCTGGCGTCCCTCAGGCATGAATAAAGTGAGGCCCAGACAGAGAGAAAAGACCTGGGCTCAGCTTGAAACTACTCACCGACCCACTGCTGAGGAGCACACACACACACTCGGCTAGCATTAGGAGATGGGCACGAATTAAACTTTAATCACGCCTCAAATAGATTAAGCGACAGGAGCCGAGTCAGCATTTCCAAGCCCCTGCTCTGCTTCAGTTGACCATCCTCCTCTGAACTCCTACTAAATTAAATACCCACCCATTCCAGTTTCTTTGCACCTCAGATTAACGATTAAGGAAATTAAATACTTAAACCAGGAGTCGACAACAAAAGCTGCGCATGGTTAATGTAATATTATACATAAATCCTCTGAATGAACAGCTTCTGTTTCTTGGATTTCGACTGCAGACGAAGAAGAAGAAGAAAAAAACTAGATGCGTAAGGATGGAGATGCTTTTGAACCCTGCAGCAATCTCTTGCATCTTTGAGTCAGTGATCATTTTTACTGTGGAAAAAGCCGGATGTGTTTTTGTGCAGCCGAGGCTGGGTCAGGGTGAAGAATGACTGATATGAAGGGGTTGACCTGTCACACAGCATTTGACTTACTATCCTTGGAACAGGATAAAAGGGGAGCCAAATGTCAAGTGATACAAGTGACGCATCCTCAAACGCACATATCCGCACACAGAGAGGGATTTGGAGATGAATGGTTTATAATAAAAAAGCCCCAAAACCCACCAGCGATTCTGTGGATGGCATGTAAAAACAGTAAGATGATCATTTTCATGAAAATAATAGTCACCGGTGGCACTCGCAGTGCATGTCAGCCACAGGATTTCCATGCCCTTTTTTTCCCCTGAGTGTGTCTGTTCTTGCTGTAGGGCCCCTGTAAGCCCTTAGACCTCTTGGCAAAGCGTGGGTTGTGCCTGGTGGGGGGAGATGTGACGGATGCCGGAGCCTCGGAGCCCGCTAGCTACTCTGTGAATTTTCCCAGACTCATTTGCATTCATAAAGAGCCTATTCCTTGTCACAGAGTGTTTTCTTTTTTAGAATGCCTCCAAAAAATCCCGTGCGACTCTTGGTGGGAGTGCACCGGGAAAATCCGACTGTCAAAGACGACAAGACGAATGAATCCCTCTGTCAGACGCGTGCGGCTTCGACGATGACAGATGGAGGAGAGCTGTCCCTCCGTCGATCGGCAGGCTTCATTTTATAATGAATAAATCTGAATTTCGGCCCCTCCCGTAATTACAAGCGTTGCTTTATTTGACAGCTCTATGCGTTTGCTGATGGGGGTGTGATTGTTTGTGCGTTTGGTGGGTGGTGGCACCGACCAGGTGACAGCTTGATCTCATTTTTACATGGGCACAACTGCATTGCATTGTGTAGCGTGACTCTTGCTTTCCTGTGTTTAGCACCAGTCACCTAGAACGGTAGCTGGGTGTAAACATGCTAGTCATCGCAGCATTTCCCTCCCTCCCCTCACCTGCTCTGCCGCGAGCAAAATGTTGCAACGTTTGAAAAGTTGTTCTGTATGCAACCCTGCACTCTGACCTCTTGTGGACGAAGGGCAGGATCCTCATAAGGAATTCTCAGGCCTGGTTTCCCCGTTCTTTGATAAATGAATCCTGGTGGACCTTTTGTGTGTTTACAGCTGTTTCATAAAGCCATCACCACCATTGACATCACCAGCATCGAGCACTTAAGTTGGGGTCAATCAAAGAGAAAAGTCACAATCAGAATGAGGCGCATGATCATCTAATTAGTGAGTAGGCCTTGCCATGTTTCTTTTCACGTCATGTTGAGGCAGACAAAAAAGAATAGGGGTGTTCTTAATCTGCTACAGCATTTAGATGGGTGGTCGACATCTACATCTTCCACATGAACACAAGGACTCGAGGTGTACTGTTACCAGATGGCTTCCCCTGCTGATTGTAGCTGATTGGTGCGTTATTTTTTGAAATAGGCAAATTGTTATATCGATCGAATACCAAATAAATACAGGGCCAGTATTTCTGACAGTTTCAACTTATTAAGGGAGCTTATGTAGGGAAGAGCAGTGTGTCATGACTTATGAGATAAATCATCGTCAATTTGCAAATTCTGAACACATTTTATTGACCACTGAATTACTGTGATTTTTACTATCCACAATAATGAGTTAACACACCTTTTGGCTTTTTATGTTTGGTGAAACTGGGTTTTATGGATACCTGGGATATAAATGTGCCTGTTTCTTGAGCACTTTGGGTCAACCTCTGTTGTTTAAATGTGTTATAGGATAAAAAGATATAACCACAAAAAGGGTCAGACATTTTTCATAGTGCATGTCTGTGGTATATTTTGTCATTTCCAAAAACATAATTAATTTACACACAATTTAGTGAGCTACATTCTGAACTTCGAGGGTAGAAGCATCGATCATATCATGCTAGTGTTGACACAATAGCAGTGCCAACGATACTATCGATATTTGGATCGATCCGCCCATTGAGACAGCGATAAGGTGCAGACCAACCAGACCAACATTTAGGAGTACACAAAACATAGGAGAACAAAATAAAATGATGTTGCCCACAGGTGGCAGGTGGTCCACTTGGCCTATTACCCATAATCTGACTCTTCCTCAATTGCACTCAGTGCTACCACGGGCCTCTAAAAGGCACTCAAGATGCCTGGGTGGGGGCTCTTTTGGCCTGAACACCCTTGGGGAGAAAACACTTATTAGGATATGAACTTGTTTTCCTACACAGTCTTATTTTCTGTCGGCCTAACCAAAGGAAAGACTTTCACCAGTATCACCAAGGCAACACCTAAAGAAAACATCAGCCTTTAAAACATCACAAAGCTCTTTGTTTGAGTGTATTCTTTTATACACGTGTGTGTAAATATGTGCTGTTTGCATAGGTAATGAAGAGGACCTGCTTTACAGTCTGAATACGGGCGAGCTAGCTTACTGCTTTTAGATTATATGCCACGTAGCTTGTTCAGCTGCAAACTCCTGCAAGGATTACCCTTAATTATACTGTTCAACGTGTCATAAGTTAGTTTGGATCCAACTCAAAGTGAATATTCAGTCAACATGAGCTGGAGCTATGGGTCTGTGTTATGTTAGGCCAGTTCAAAGTTGTTAAAACATGGATTTGGAAGCGTGGTTTGTTGTTTCCCTGCCAAAACGTATGCATTAATCTTGGAAGATTAATACTGTAAATCTCTTCTGCTTGTGAAAGTATGAGTTGGACAAAAAGACATGATCAGTCAGTAAACCTGCAGACTACAGACAGCCCTGCTGATGTCATGTGTTTGGACCTCAGTGATCAAAGACCAGCAGTTTATATTAGTCAGTTTTTCCGAAGCCACAATACCACAAGTGCTTAATTGTACATTTTTTATTAATATTTTTACTGTTTCGGTTTTTTCTAAATATAAAACTAAATAGAATTTGCTGTAATTGTGATTTAAAGGTCTCAATTATTAGCACATAATTTACTGTCTAAATGTAATTTGCTGAGTTGTTGTTTGTAATAACCTTCCTCCTTCAATGACAGAAAATAAAAAGGCTTTGAAGAGCATTTTGTTTTTACCCACAAAACAGCCGAAAACAACAGAGCAAGTTGAATGTGAGCAGCACAGATTCTCAAAAACCCTCAAAGAACACGGTACAAGTGGAGGATGATAAAAAAGGAGAACATCTGGTGAGCAGAGCACAGTGCCAGGACAAGACAAAGCCATGTGTCTGGCAATCATATACCTACACACACACAGGGAACACAAACACACATGCACACAGACCCAAACATTCATTCATGCATGCACACTCAAATCTGCCTGCCCCCAAACTTGCAAACAAGCAAAAAAAAAAAAATCCCCCCTACACACAGACACACACACATACACACCCATACACCTTCATTGTGCCAGCGCTCATGCACAGCAGGGTGCAGTTAGAGCGAAAGAAAAAAAGTAGGATGTGATTGGAGAGTCCACTGTTCAGGCAAGACTAATCTGCATACTCAGAGGCTTAGAAGTGAATATGCATGAGAGAATAAAATGATATGCCTTGAAGCAGACCACCCGCTCTCTTTGGATTACTGTACCCACCTCCGAGCCTTTTATCTTCTTGTTGGCATGCAATCAAGCTGATTTAGTGTGCACTTGCTGATGGCTTTACACAACAGATAGGCCTTATAAGGTACATAACTTGTTGAGAAAGAAAAAAAAAATGTCAAGAAAAAGGTTGATTTGCGCTTAAAATGTCACCAAAAGTGGTTAAAAAAATACTTTTGCCCATATGTTTTTTGGCCATAGTTTTTTTTTTTTTTTTTTTATGTCTGATTCAGTTAACTGTAAGTAGATTCAACCATCTGCAGACAGAGAAGCAAAACAGAGAAAATGAATATTTGGAAGAATTGCACAGTATGAGACACAGAGCTCTGATGACCCATCAAATATTGAAGAAATGTCTGCTGGAACAGACTTCAGACAGACTTCCTCTAAGACTGTCCCTGCCAATGAATGAATATTTCATTTCAGAAAATAAAGTGGCCCTGAGAGGCACCATTACCAAACATTCTCCACGTTTAGCTGAAAGTTAGGGTGAAATGATAAGAGCCGTCCATGCATAACACAATCTGATGGGGTAATGCATTGGCATCACATTAGCATGACTGTATTTGACTGAATGACTCTGTGTGTGTGTGTGTGTGTGTGTGTGTGTGTGTGTGTGTGTGTGTGTGTGTGTGTGTGTGTGTGTGTGTGTAGGTTTTCCCAAATGACTAAAATGAGAAACTGGAGAACTCAAATCACATGGCTTTTCAATTTATCATCTTCCTCATTTAGTAAGAAGAAACAAAAGTCAAAGATGTTTAAAACTCACCTCGCATGCAGTTAGAGCTGTCGTTCGACGCTTTGGGGCAGTAATCTAATTTTGAAGAAAAAAAGCATGCAATATGTTTGAACTATGGGCAGCACAGTTGTGGAGAGGTTAGCGGGTTTAAGATTGGCCTTGTGATGACCTGTCCAGGGTGTACCCCGCCTTTCACCCTGTGTCTGCTCCAGGCTCTACTGCCCCTAGAGTAATATGTGCAGAGTATGGTTCAGCAAAGCCATGTTGGATTAAGCAATATCCTACCTGAAGAAGATGGTGTAAGGATGACAGACAGAAAAGCATACAGTGCTTAACAAATTTAATAAACCACCACCCAGTGTGAGGTTTATGTCCTAAATTAACAGTACTGGTAATTTGCTAATCGCCCAAAAAAAAATTTTATGTTACAGTCTGTGCAAGCTATTTAATCAAGATGATAGTTTTAATACTAAAATATAATTATTATTATCCATCAATTTTCTAATTCACTGTTTTACAAAGAAGGAGAAACTAACTGTAGAAAAGCACAAATTAATTTTTTTTACTTGCATTCCTGAACCGAAAAAATAATTTTATTGGTTAAATATTAAGCTTTAGCAATTTATGTCTTCTCAGACAAGTCCAATGTGCTCAAATTTGGTTATAAAAACATGAATTTGGTTAAATATCATTTTAAACTATTTGGTTATAAACTTGTTTTTGACAGATTTCTAAACTATTTGCTTTCCTTATTTTTATGACAGGTGATCTAATAAATTTGTTTATTTATCTTCATAGCTGTGCTTTCTATGTGCACTTATGCAAACGCAAATGGATGCTGATCTTTTTTCTTTTTTTTGCTGGATTGTAGGTCCACTCTGTCCTCTCTCCGAGGACGTGAAGTTAAAAAACAATTTTAAATCCTGAGTGGTGAGACCACAGGAATGTTTTCTGCTTTCAATTCATCTTCGCTGAGTTTAAGTGTCGAGAAAGCGGTGGCATTCCTGCAGCTTGTTTGTGTTGGTCTTCTTTAATTGTACAAAGTTCAATTCTCCACATTCACTATCTTTTACTAATAACAAGTCCTGCAGCATTCTTTTAAGCAATGTTGCGCTGAAATTGTTGAAGTATTTGACCATGCACCTTCCACTTCCACCTTTTTAAAAACACCTCATGTATAGCACTGTATTTATGTAATTCTTTTCACAACATCAGAGTCACATTTTTAAACATACAGATATAGCACATTATTCTTTTGTTTGCATCACTTCCGTGACCACACAGGACCAAACACCAATCAGTCTAACATGCGTGTTTATGGGAAGGAAGCTGAGCGATTCAGCTGGGGTTCAAACCAGGAAACAACTTGCTGTGAGGTGACCATTTTAACCACTATGCCACCAAGCATGCTACCCAGCTGTTCCCAGTTAGCATGTATAGTTGTGCTGTTTTTAAGAACTTCACAAGTCTTCCCGTCTTTTGCGTACGCCATCTGAACTAAAAAAAAGAAAAGAAAAAAAAGAAGAAGAAACAGAGAGGTACGTGGGTTGCAATAAAATCACGTGGGGCTATTAAACTATCATTTCTCAGTTTCAGTATTTGACACTTTCACTTTGGTTTAAATCATTAGCAAATAATTGCATTTTGTTCTAACACATATTTTACACATACTTTATTTTGGAAAGAGGTTTGCACACTCCTGCTGAAGGAGCTTGAATTTCCTTTCCACTGGATGCTACCCGTACCACTTAATTCTCTTCCATTACATTTATTTAACAGCATTATTTACTAACTCCTTGGCTGAGGGTTGTTTAAAGTTTACATATAAAACAAACAATCACCTTATAAATTATGCATTATAATGGAATACACTACCTAAGCAAACCAGTGTTCAGTGCTCAGATGGAATCGAAATGAAGTGGTGGTGCAGCTGCATACAGTAGGATTCAATTGTGAGGGAAAACTGGACGCTGTTTTGCCCTTTTATGACTAAATTTAAGTGAAGGGAGATTGGAGGAAAAAGAGAACCTGTAGGAAGTCACACAGCAACTCATCACAAACATATTTCATGTGTACAGCAAGCTACACTGCATTGCCGAAAATATTCAGTCACCCATCCAAATAATTGAATTAAGATGTTCCAAGCACTTCCATGGCCACAGGTGTATAAAATCAAGCACCTAGGCATGCAGACTGCTTTTACAAACATTTGTCCAAGAATGTGTTCCTCTTAGTGACGTCCAGCATGGTACTGTGATAGGATGTCACCTGTGCAATATTCCAAAGCCAGCTGTTAGTGGCGTTCTAAAAAAGTAGAAGTGATTGGGAATAACACAGCCACAAAATCACAGAGAGGGGTCAGCAGAGTGTGCAGACAACCCCAGACGTCATGTGGCCTTCAGATTAGCTCAAGAACAGTGCGCAGAGAGCTTCATGGAATGAGCTTCCATGGCCGATCGGCTGGATCCAAGCCTTACATCACCAAGTAGAATGCAAAGCGTTGGATGCAGTGGTGTAAAGCATGCCGCCACTGGACTCTAGAGCAGTGGAGCTGTGATCTGTGGATGGACAAGTCCCTCTTCTCTGTCTGGTAATGATGAATCTGCATTTAGCAGTAGCCAGGAGAATGGTATTTGTCTGACTGCTTTGAGCTAGGTGTAAAGTTTGGTGGAGGGGAATTATGGTGTGGGGATGTTTCTCAGGAGTTGGGCTCAGCCCCTTACAGGGAAAGAACTCTTAATGCTTTAACACAGCGGTTCCCAAACTTTTTTCGCTAGGCCCCCCCTTTGTTTTACAAGAAAAATGTTGCCCCCCGCGCATACACGCACGCACTAACACATCCTCCAACCACACACACCCATATTTTGCTCCATTGCGGTTTATTTCACACCTCAAACATTTAGTAAACAATTAAGCAAATACAAATAATCTGCAGGTAGTAAGAAAATAAACTACTAACACTTTTACGCTACGTCCGCGCCTACACGGGTATTTTTGAAAACGCAGCTGTTTCGTCCAAACATAAACGGCGTTTCGAATCACCAAAAACTGAGATTTTTTAAAACTCCTTTTTTGCGTTTAAGTGTGGACGAGGAATACAGAGTTCGTTACACAACGTTAAAGGTATGTGCCTTTTTTTCACGTCACGCTGTGCGCCACGTTATTGTTTACATGAGATGAATTGCAGAATGGCAGATAGTCAGATTAACAGCATTTTGTCTCTATCTTCAGGTTTTACACGCTTACATACACACACGCAGTTACTGTCCCTCCATTTAGAAAGGCAGAGGTGTCACGGTGTAATTGTTTTACATGTAGTTGTAATAATATTCGACATTGCTATCAATACATTTTTTAAAAACTGCCTCTCTGTGCAAAATGGGTTTAAAAACATAAACAACTGTGGGATGTCGTCTGTGAAGGTCCTCAGTCATCCAGGTCATCGTAGTCTAAGGAGCTTGCAAAGAAAAGCGTCTGGACTTCTTTAAGTTGCTTGAAGATGTTTCACCTCTCATCCGAGAAGCTTCTTCAGTTCTAAGGTCAAATGGCGGAGGGAACTCAAAACTGGATTATAGTTGGTGTCGTAAACCACCGCCTCTGTTCAAAGATGGTCGCTCACAGTGGACATAGATGGCTTCATTCACTCCTCTTTCAAACCATCTGTCCACTCTGTCCAAACTGTGAACACTGGCTCTTCTATGTTGTGCCATACGTACCTCCACAGGACAAGACTCAGCAGTCCATCTGCATCTTAAGGATAAAGGACACTCTTTCGAGGATGCCAATGTTCACATTGGTTCCCTCCCCAGACACCTTAACGCCCACTCACATCCTGGGCCATCTGACCTCAGGAAATCGCATGATAAGGTGGGGCCAGGTTTCACAATGAGCTCACCCGAAACCCTGGCTGATTGGGACCCACACCCAGTTTCACACCTTGGCTCAGGTGATTAGAGGATCATCAGGGGTCCTTTTGTCCCTCTGTGGGGGGTCACTCCCACTAGGTTTAAATCTGGGACTCTCCACCATTTGACCTTAGAACTGAAGAAGCTTCTTGGATGAGAGGTGAAACGTCTTCAAGCAACTTAAAGAAGTCCAGACGCTTTTCTTTGCAAGCTCCTTTGACAACTGTGGGATACCGTTTGTCCGTGATTTAGACAGGGGGAACAAATTGCGGCAGGATCAGCCTGATATTATTTGTATCCTGCTGTAACTTTACTGTATAAAGAGCTAACATCTCCAAAATGTCAGGAGTAGTTAGTCATTACCACAAGTGTGTGTGAACTAAAAATCAAGAATGTGGGATACTGTTTCTCTGTGATTTGGAGAGCAATTATGCAGGGGAGACCTACCTTGGCAGGTGTGCAGGTGAAACCAAAGGGAAGATATGCTTCACCATATTTTCTAGTCTTTGGCTTAGAATGAAGTGGTTTGGAAACATATTCAGTTATGCTTCATCTCCTGCTTTGCGTTTGTGTGGGCGCCCCGTGCTAGCAGTGTCCAAGCGTTGTTGTTGTTTTTTTTTTCCCTTCATACCGCGCCTCCCCTGCAATGGCTCTGCGCCCCCCCTAAGGGGTGGGCCTCACACTTTGGGAAGGTCTGCTTTAACATATGAAGATACTTTGGATTATTTCATGCTTCCTACTTTGTGGGGACAGTTTGAAGATGGCTCCTTCCTGTTACAACATGACTGTGCACCAGTGCACAAAGTAAGGTCTGACATCACAAATGTCAAAAATTTCCATAAACACTCCTAAACCTGTGGAAAGACTTCCCAGAAGAGCTGAAGCTGTTATAGCTGCAAAAGGTGGGCTGACATCATATTAAACCCTATGGATTAAGAACTCAAGTTCATATGCATGTAAAGACCAATGATGAATACTTTTGGCAATTTAGTGTACGTATGACTTAAATAAACAGTAAACAATAGACAATAATTACAATGCTAATTAGATTCATTATCATAACCAGTTATATATTCACTATCCATCATTTTGGTTACATTTAATAGACAGCAAAGTAGAATAAAAACTGATGTAATAACAACAACGACTGACAGTGTCACACTAGATGAGACATTCATATGAGTCATACATGTGAGATAACCCCAACTACAATAAGACATGTAGTCACCATCGTCTTAACATAGAAGGTTGGAGTGTGTGGTACAGGAGCAGCAGAGTTTTAGAGCGACAAGAGCATGCACACGCTTTGCCCAACATCCTGCCTTCAATCATTTTTTAGTGCGTGTTTGCATTTAGACGCAGTCACTGACACAAATGTCAGAGCGTGCACGGTGTATACCGAGAGGAGCAGTAGAGGTCATCGCTGAGTAACAACACCTGCAGAATCTCTGCTTCCCCTTCTACCCTTGAATTCTCCTGGCACAGAAAGAAAAGACAAAGAGAGGGTGAGAGCCAGAAAAAGATGTCCGCAGTGTGGAAATAGTTAAAGCCATAAAGACGTACAGTACCTCAGCCCTGACCCCATGCCCTCCTAGGCATCCCTCTGCGCAGAATTCTTATTCCCTACCAAACTGACAAAGTGTTTTTAATCTTTTCTTTCCCTCTCTCCTGGAGATTGGGGAAACAAAAATCAATAGCTCCTGGCAGGCGATCTAGCAGGCTGGTGAATTACAGGGTCTATGCTGCAACCACAGCGCTGCATCACAGGGACCTTGGAATGAGAGACCTTGGGAGAGACATCAGAGACACAAAGGTTGCAGGGTCACTCTTGGTCCGCAGTCTGAGGAGAGAGGTATTTACTGCCTCGGCCAGCTCGCCGCTATGAAAAATAACTGCCACTCAGCACAGAGAGGGATGGCTGAGGTGAGAGAGGGAGACAGACAGGCAGGGAGCCTGGTGGTGTTTGTATAAGCAGCTTAAATGTTGGTAGCTGCAATAAAATGTATAACACGCGTTATGTGCTATGTGCCGCACAGGTATGATGTCAGGCTGGAGACTAATGCTTTTTTCCTTCTTTCACACAAACAGGAAATGATTCATTAGCGTTTGGTGATTTAGAACGTGGCAGCGCTGGCCGATCAATATGCATGGGCCCATCTGTCAATACGTGATTTCTGCTGGTAATTAGCCGATGTGGGCCAGTGGTTGTGAATATTGCCTGGCAACTGACAGCCTGGTTGTTTCTGTCATCACTTGGGGGGTGCACAGGTGGTGGCAGCTCACAGTCGATCAATAAAATACTGTGTTTCAAGGCCCAAACCAGCTTCATAAAGACATCTACTGTGATAAAATATGGGGTTTAGAGGCGGTTCCAAATTTTCATTTCGATATAAAGGAGGGTCCAGATTTATGGCCAAAGAGTCAAAGACATTCAGTTATGAGACACAAATAACACCAATGAAAATTACAGGTTTAAATGAATGTTTCTGCAAACGTACATTTCTGTATCCAAGGCACTATTGAGAAAATGTGTCAGATCACTCAATTATAACTGCTCAAGACAGCTGGCAGCAAGACAATTAAGAGTGTGAAAATGATAATGATGATTATGATGGAGATTTTTTTAAAATTGCTTTGTTTTCAAAGCAGGAAGAGCTTTACGGGCATTATGTGCAACCCTGAGTTTGTAGCTACAACTGATATGAATTTCAGCATTGCTTCAACTGTTGGCTTAAAGTAAATCTAATAATTACCCTCCTATTATTCTCCACCAAAAACTATGCATCTCTAAATCTTTTATTCTACTAAATAATCACAGAGCATGTTCCTTTAAAGGCTGAGGGAAACATATTAGGTTACATTTACCAACCAAATAATTTGTCATGGAACCAACAAGCATTTGTCGCAAGTCAGCCAACACAACCACATTGACTTGAAGAATGGGATGCCATCCCACAGCAGTATGTGACCAAGCTGGTGACCAGCATGAGGAGGAGATGCCAGGCTGTTGTGGCTGTGTGTGATCCTTCCACATGCTACTGAGGCCTCCGGCTTGTCAAATGAATAAATTATTAAATTAAATTCCAACTCTCAACTACTCGACTCTGCTGGTCAACCCACAAATCCATTTTCCTCACATATGTGGCACCAAGAGGAAATAAATAGGCTTTCCAGTGGTATAAGATTTATTACCAAGAAGCACTGTTGCAACAAAAATACAAGAAATAGTCACTCAAACTCAATTTTCCTTACTTTTTGTGCTAAGTGTATATACCGTTAAAGTGGTCAACATTAAACATCTTTAAAGTTTCAACTGATGAGGTCAGCTGAGGCTTCAGTTCAAACACTTCATTTCTGGCATTTTTTTTTCAACCCTTGGATCTGAATGATGTCAACAAAAGCTCTAGCTATGAGCAGAGAAGTCGAGAAATTTACGAGGGGTGGCCAACCAGAAGAAAGCTGCCTTAAAAAGTGAGTGTGTAGGCCTTTTGTTACACAGGACTGTGAAGGTCCATCTGGTAACCACCAGTCATGAGGAAAATGTATGTATTTCTTGACCCGTTGCGAGTGGTAGTTGCTAGCATAAAATTGGTTGCAAAGAGGTATAAGGTGCTTCACCAGAAACTTCTTTTCAGTTGCGTAAGTCAGTGACAGAATACCACAGTTTGTTTAGTTTGCATGGAATATCCCGACTTGTCTGCACAGACTTCCGAACTACTCACTTTCAAATTACAAGCTGCACCTTTTGAAATGTGTTGGTAACGGCAGTAAAGCAAACAGGTTGGCATTTACATGCAAAGCACGAGCCAGCAACCAAAACGCTGACAAGCAGGTTGGTGCACCCCCCTCTTTAAGACTGATTTCATCTAGGGACAAACAGCAACCATTTGCGCAACATTTTTGGAGTACACAGTTTGCCCTAGTGGTGGTTGTTAGCTGAGGGTCGCTGGTCTGTTTCTAGACCTCTGTGTATGTGCCTTTAGCAATCAGTTTCACAGCAACTACTTGCAACCAGTCAGAGAAAACATATTTTTCCCTAGCAGAGGTTGCCAGGAGGTTGCAGACTGGTTGCAGATGGTTGAGGTGTTAAAATGGCATTTTTCAGGCAGAGTGGACTGATTGGCTGTACAAAACTTAAAAAAAAAAGAAAGATATATTTGAATTTTTACTCTCAAACTTCAGCAAAAAGAATAAAAAATAGCACTGGAAATAATAGGTCAACTTTAAAAATTTAAAGGTGGATTCACAAGTAGGTATGCTGTGCACAGACTGCAACATGATGCAAAAATGATCACCAAGAGACACAAAATGCCTACACAGGGAGACAAAACAACCATGAACAGAAACAAAAATGATTACAAAAGACAGGGCTGCTCTGTGCCTCTTTCAGTGTGGGTGTCTTGCACCTAGTATGTAGGAGGCATTGCTGGCCTCCTGCAGCTACGGACCCATTGTCTTATAAACCATCCACAATCATCACACACTGTAAAGCGGGGCTGTAGGAAAAAACAAAAGTGACCAAAATACTCGTGTTTTTATTACTCTGTCCAGAAACTGTACATACCATAAGGTCATGTCTTAAATAGTTGAATTTCTTGAGCTCCTTAACACCTAATTACCCAGAGCTAGCTGTCAAATTTAGATATATTGATTTCATTTAGGCCTCAGTTCGTTTTCTGCTACACTTGTAGCTGCAGTATAAGGAGCTTATTGAACGGTGCTGCCTCGTGTCAATAAAACAATTGCATTCGTTGAACTCTAAACATGAAATCCAGAGAAATTTACATTTGCTCTTAAACTGTTTATCTTCAGCACAACACCTGAGCTGTGACATATGTTATAATCCTTCATTTAATCCTCACAATATGTGTCCAGGTTCATAAGTTCACTCAGAAAGAAAAGCCAACAAGCAGGGCTGGTGTAAACTCCTGCAGAAGGATGCCTCTCTGTCTCTCACTGGCATTTGCATATTAGAGTGTTTTCTGGGGAAAATGAGCTGTAGAAATTAATTCAGGATTAATTGGTGCCTTTATCTCGTTAGGACAATCTAATTTAGGGGATGATGGAATTGTTTAGACTCCCTTTTGCATAATTGGATTGCGGTGAATGGCTGTCATTACCGTCTTTTTAGCATCGTCTGTGGGCCCCCTCTCTCTCTTGCAGGCCCCAGCCTCATAAAGAGCAATCATGTGTTACGCCAGTGTTTTGCTAACCCCTGGAACACACCAAGCACGCTGCAAGAGGCAAGCATGTGGCTAACCGCGCAGTAGTGATTAACTCTCTTTTCAGAGCCATTAGCATTACAGCAAGCAGCACACTGTTGGGGAGATTTCACATGAACACATAGGCGCACGGCTAACAGCACAGCGATCATCGCCTGTTGGAGACAGCAATTAGTTTTTAGTCTCAGCCCCTGTTATGTTCTGTGGTTTGTGTTTCTGACAGCATTACTTGATCCCCCCCCTCTGGAGGAGCTGGACGTGACATCTCAAAAATCTCTCAATGCTTTTTGAGAGGCTTTCATTTTCCTTTCTTTTCTTGTCCAGTGCATTTCCGACACATTTCACCCTTTCATTACTTCCACAATATCTCTGAGACAGTGTGCTGGGTTTTTTTCAACGTGGGATGAAAATCAATAGTAAAGGAGCAGAGCTCATGTAAAAGATCACTCACTGGAATACCTGATCTTCTCACTTCAACAACATTGATGTAACTATGGAAACAAGTTCTCAGGATGAACAGGGATATGTCTATCTACTGACAAAAGGCTTCTTTATGTCTCTCCCAGCCAGTTACCCCATGCCACAGCACAAGAGAAGCTTATATCTGGTGCTCCCCCACTATGATACTGTCATCATTTTTCTGAAAGCACAAATTGTTTAGATATTATTCTGCGGCCGCTCTGTGGTAAACAAGGCTGAGTGAAATCTAATCTATGGTGCTGATACTCAGGCTGTGCCAGGCTAATTGAGTTGATGTAGTCTGTCCTTCTAGGAGCTGGTCATACTGTAAAGACAGACTCTATCAAGTCATATAGTTCATGTATTGTACTTACTAGACGTGTCTTGCTTTTATATTGTCACTAGGAGTGTCACGAGTCTCCAAATCCAAACAGTTTGGTTCACACCTTGAGGTTTTAGACATTGTTTAGGGGGGGAAAATATCTTTTTTTATCATGTATTTTCATTTCATTGTTACATAAAGCATCTCCACATGGCAAAGGCCTCACTCACACAGGCCTAGAGACCACTTGGCAATTCACTGACAACCTCCACTAACCAGGGAAAAATGAAACTTGAAAAAGCGCTACACAAAGCAGAGACAGAGAAACAGTGGTGCACAAAAGGCACAACTTTTACTTTCATAGTGAACAATTTTCGTTTCACAACAGCTCGACTAATAATCAGAAAGTGCTTCCAAACAAGTTGCTATCTTTTAGATAAACTACAGGCGCCCTCTGCGAGTAACCAAAGCCACTGAAAGCAGATTATTAATATAGCACTTCCGACCAGTTTCACCTAGCGACAGCAAGCAACTTCCCACAGCCACTTGCCAACAGCTCTGGTATATACATTGTTCTCTAGCAATGTTTATGGTCTAGCAGTGGAACCATGAGTGCCTTTAGGTCTTTGTGACTGAGGATAAGCAATTGATTTGACTATGACGAAATCAAAATTTGCTGGTTTGAAGACAACAACTTCAAGCAAACACTCACAACCAGTGGAGGAGAGCTCATTTTTCCCTAACAACCAGTGGTTGCCGGAGAGTCACTGAGCAGTCTCTAAACCAGCGTTTAACACAATAGTGCCCAGCAGACTGTTCACAAAGCTGAGGGATCTAGAACTCAACAGCCGTCTGTGTGCATGGGTGTTGGACTTCCTCACTGGCAGAACTCAGGTGGTGAGGGTGGGTAGATGCGTCTCTAACAGCATCACCATCAACACAGGAGCACCACAGGGATGTGTCCTCTCGCCACTGCTCTACTCCCTCTACACTTCAGACTGTGTGGCCACCCACGGCTCCAACACCATTGTGAAGTTTGCTGATGACACAGTGGTGTTGGGCACCAGCTCCAACAACGATGAGCGGCCTACGTGGATGAAGTGAAGAATCTGGCAACATGGTGCCAGGATAACCATCTCCAGCTGAACGTCGGCAAGACCAAGGAGCTGGTGCTGGACTTCAGAAGGAGTCCGCACAGAGACTACAAGCCCATTACCATCCATGGAGCTCCAGTGGAGAGGGTCCAGTCCTTCAAGTATTTCGGTGTCCACATCTCCTCAGACCTGATATGGTCTGCCCACATTCAGGTCCAGACCAAAATGGCTAGGCACCGCCTGTATTACCTCTGACAACTGAGGAAGTTCAGGGTCTCACCAGGGATCCTCAGGACCTTCTATGCAGGTGCTGTGGAGAGCATCCTCACACAGAACATCACATCCTGGTTTGGGAACAGCTGTGTTAAGGACCAAAAAGCTCTTCAAAGAGTGATCCGTACACACCCGCCCTCTCACATCATTCATAAGTGACTGAGACAGGACTCTCTTCTAGACACTCTAAACCCACCGGCACATTGTACATTTTAAATTCTTTTAATTTTAAATATGTTCATATTGTCTATTTTGTAAAATGTTCAGATTGTCTATTCTTATTTAATTCACTTAATGTACAGAATTCACCTGCTTGCTGCATACATGCTACTACTGCACATTCACCTGTATATAATATATAAGGTACTTTCCACTCTCCCCCCTTTTGCACAAGTCGAGGAGCGTGTCAGGTTACATTTCACTGCGTGTTATACTTGTATAACTATGCTTGTGACGAATAAAGAATCTTGAATCTTGAAACCTGTGTGACTTGGGCCTAACTAGCATGAGCAATTTCTGCACCACTATAATTCATGCTAGATGCAGGCAGCTTCTTTCAATAAAAATAAGAATAAAACTGTCTTTTACCACAAAGCTTGGCTGCTAACGTCTCTACAGTTAATCGCAATCATGATATCCTCTGTTTATGTCAAGATCTGTAAGCTGCAGATTGTGTGGAGCTGAATGTGGACCCAAATGGAGACAAGACACTGAGGACAAGAGAGAAAGGGAAACGCTAAACAGCCTAAAATAATCCTGACTTACAGTTCATCTGCCATGGCTGTCACATAATCCTTCTGCTTTGTTTGTGTTATGTTCATGTTGCTGCATTTAGGTTTTACAAAATCTCCATGTTTTATTAGCAACCTATTGAAAGCTTAATAGCAGTGGCAACTTGTTGGGTGGGTATAGAGGGGTAAGAAGTATCACAATTTTTTATTTTCTAAATAAGGACACAGATGTCAGCAGATCCTTGGAGGGAGATTGCTGAAACTATCTGAATGGACGTGAGGGAATCTATAAACAAGTGGAAAAACCTGAGGGACGAATACATTTGCCTCCGGAAAAAAACGAGGAAAAAAAACTGACCACAACAAAGAGGTGGGGCCCAGGAAGGAAAACAATTGCAGCATTTTATTTTTTTAAACTGGTTGGCGTCGCATATGAAACACTGGGACACCACCACACAGTAATTAACTCGTAATATATCACACACAAGCATAAATGTGGGCAACAGCATCAGCCCCTTAGGTTACATCATAGGCTCTCCAAAGGTTCCCTGCAGAAGTCTCAATCAGGCCTTACAGGCAACCGGCTAAGACGCAGCACATCAACACGGACTGTAACTGTAACAAGGAATACTCCCTATAAGCTTTTATGTGTCCTGTTAAAAGTAACTAATGACATAGCTGTCACAAAAATATAATATCAGAAGGCATTTATATGATTACACTAGCTGTTTTTCCGAGCTGGTGCAACAGGAAAAACTTTTCCAGTAGGATTTTCTCCACTTCGGTTCGGGACGGTTGTTTGCCAAGGGCACAAGTGAAGAGTTGGTCCTGGGGAGGCCTAGAGACCACCAGAGAGTCTGCAAACCCACCCACCCCACATAAGCATAGTAAACGTTGTTAGAGAGTTACAAACACACTCACAGAAGTGTATTTACATTCAGAAACTACTCTTTTTTTTTTCCTCTGCAGCTGTTGTTCCCACACGGATTCAATTTATTAGCGGACCAGCACTTTTAAATTGCAATTGTCTTATTAGATTTATCCACGTGAGGTCATGAGAGTCATATTTTTGAGTGGCCTTATGAGTAGATTGTAAAAGGGAGTGAGCAAAAAAATGAACTGTTTGGCCCGCGGAGGCTTGCCATGCAAAAATAAAATAAAAAAGCAACAATAATAACATAAAATAAAGGGGAGACATGTGTTTGCGAGCCATCTCACTGTTAAATAACAACCCTACCCTGGCCACGCTGATAAAAACTGCCTGGCTCTGCCACTGTTCTTACATATATCAACCCACGCTTCCTCTAACAGTGTTAAAACTGTCTTACCTTATGTCTGCTGTCACTCTCTCTGCCCCCCCTCTATGTTCATCATGCATTCTGTGTCATGTTTTGATGCATTTTAGCCCCCCTCTCCTCTAGTCTGGTGCCATTTCCATTCTTTGCATAAATGCAGTCTAACAGTATTAAGTATTCATGCGTGTTGGGGAAGGTGGTGCCTGTCCTTCAGGGTAAGTGTCAGGCCTGTGTGCGGCACAAGAAAAGCCCCGGGGAGAGGAGAACATTAGGATCCATCAGCCTGACAGACAAATCATTCTCTCATGTAAACATAAATATGAGGGTATGTTTCCACTGCCATCCCACTATCTGTTGCTAGGCTACCTTGCATTAAGCAGTGTAGCTGTCCCTGTTCATTTTGCTCCAGGGATTCCAGCAATACCATCATATAACCTGCTGAGTCTTAATGAGAAGGCCTGCTCATATGAGTGGATATGAACATGGCGAGATGTGAAATTTATTCAAAACGCAGGATTTCAGCTGTCTGTCAGCGCAGAGGCGGCGCGGAAATGTTTATGAAGCTGAAGTGTTTTGGAAAAAAAGAAGCTTTGAGGGAAATATTTCTCTGCCTTCTGCACAAACACACCTGACACAAGAAAAGGTCACAACGGATCAGTGCACGCTCACACGCATGCGCGCGCGCACCGACGCAGCACGCACGAGCACACACACAGCAAACAATATGTGACGCCGAGCTCCATAAAGGTCATTTGTTGTGGAGAAATCACTGATCCCCAAATGCATTAACAAAGTCAATTAACTATTCTCCCACAAAGAAGAAAGAAGCCCATCTCCAATAAAAATAGAGCGTCGTCCGGGTACCCCCACAATTACAACAACTGCGTCCCCAGATAATTAGGTGCGCTGTAAATGGGGGGGGGGGGGGGGGGGGGGGGTAGAGAAAGACAGTAGAAGGCAATGGTCACTGTGAAGAAAGAGCAAGGAGATGAGGGAGAGGAGCGCCAAACAGCTGGTTTGAATAGATTGTGTGTGGGATGAATTAAAAAGTTGAACCTTTCCCTGGTTGCATTCAGATGTCTGCCTCCTGGTGATTAATCATGGCCGTCAGGACCTGTAATCCTTTTCAATGGGAAACAAATGCAGCTACTGTCCTCTCTTTTGCAAAAGCGCCCAGGGCCCAGGGCCACAAGCCCGCCCGCCTGGTCACAATACCTGAACCACAAGAGGAGGCACCCAGGGGAGCACGGATGTGCGGACACACTGTAATCTGCTCCAAACATGATGGGATGAACAAAAACAGTGGATTTCAACAAAACTGTGGCATCCTTCACTGGTTGTCTACATCCTTTTTGTATCTCACAGTCAATAGTTGAGGCTTTTGGCGCAGCTTCAGGTCCGACTGGTTGAACATAACTGAAGCAGCTATTTTTTTTAAAGTATCTTTTTTAGCTGCAGGATCCTCTTTTTGAAACAGAAGAAGGGATGTAAAGGGGCTTGCGAATGGTGTCAGGGCATGTGACAGGATTTCAGATGACAGGGGAGTTTTTCTCTCTGACTGATATCGGTCCTCTCCGCTCGCAGCTGCTTTAGTCAGTGAACTTCATGTCACGCTCCTACATGGTGGTAAACAGCTGATCTAGTTTCGAAAAAGACAGTGAGAAAGTCAAGAGCCAGCAACATCGAGAGCCCCGGAGAAGAAAGTATGTCATCAGCATAAAAATAGAAGCCCGCTAACGAATTCCTAATCATATCCCCCGTGTCCTCGAGGGGCTATGCTAAAGAGGTTAAAACAACGAGCCGGTAGATGAGAATGTGTGGCGCATTTGCTCGAGAGATTATTTCCTGGCATTTCAAAGGTTTACACAGTTATTGATTGTTAAATACACCATTATCTCCACAGAATTGCACAGCGTGACTATTCTCTGTGCAGCCGTGTATCCTATCTGTAAATGTTAAAAAGTGCAATAATTGAGAGTGATTCCTCCCCGGTTTCTAACACCAGATAGGATTTGAGGGCTGCTCTGCGCCTCCTTCGCCAATCAATCAAGCAAAAAAAAAAAAAAAAAAAAGTAAAAAAGATAACTCGCAAGCAAAATGCACCGCTCAAAAGCGTCGCTCTCGACTTAAGCTCGGCTGAATCAAGTAATGCCTGTGCAGCGTTTTACGAGTGAATAAATCGAATGCCCCTCAAAAGAGAAGGCCCCATACTGATCCTAATGGTGTATGTGACCTCTGAGTAATCACCTGAAAAAAACTTAGCATTAAAAAAATCCATTGTAACCAACAAAAGGCAAATGTCAGTGTTCCCACTGTGTGAAAGAGTGCTTTTATATGTGTGAAAGGTTGTGAGGGTAGTAATTCAGTGTGGCTGCAGAAGGTGGTGCGTGTTGGCAGCGCGGCAGAGTGTGGAGAATGGGCCACGGCCAGCCGTTTCCAGAGCCTTTGTGTGTCTCTGTTTGACCAGGCGTCTCCTGGTCCACAGGAGCACAGCTTCAACACATCTAGCAAAAGAACAAAGAGGCCATTATCAGCTGTATCTCATCTCCACCCTGCCTCAACTCAATGACACCCGGGGACAAACAGCGGCAGGGCCCGGCCGCCCAGCTTTGCCGGGGCACTCAGTTTGAAGCGGACACTGAAGCGGACTGGGAGGTCCATTAAGCACAGAGGCGACGCCTTAGCTGTGGACAAACATCAACACAAAAGCATGCAGCGCTGGTTGCCAGGGAGATGCGAGAAAACAGAGTGCAGTGCAAGTGGTGACAAAGAGAAGGAGGGGTCAGGCGTGATGGGCCGCTGCCAGCTGAAAAGCCTCTGCAAAGTGAAACACAACACCCTTTTTTTTTTTACTTTGGGTTGCAAACATTGTGAAAGCTCCATTCACCGACACTCTGAGGAATCACTGTGCCAACAAGTCAGCTGCAGAATTATCTGCTATAATGAAGGGTGTTTGGTAATGAGAGTGGGATCTCTTGGTTTTCATGAGCAGGTAAATATTGTGCACATTTCAGTCTTTACACCATATCACAAAAATGCCAGTGAATCCTCAGATCAACATGGGACAATGCTCAGGAGGTTAAAACATATAATGCACTGCAGATCTGCTGTGAACCTGACAGACAAAGGGATTTAGACAGTTTAGCAGTTATTTGTAAAAACCAAACATATGTGCATATTTTGACTCTCAGTGTATCATTCAAACACCTGAACAACGCACTGGAAGATTTCTTTTTAAAAAAATGCCCATATTTTATATTTTCACATAAACCGAAAGGTTAGCTAGTAAGTTGAAAAGTATCCTCATGATTTCAACAAAAGGGCTTAAAATGTCTAAGCTTTTGGTCACATAGACCACTAGAATATAATGATACACTATATGTACATTGGGTACACAATGTTGGAACACACCTTTAAACCTCTGAACTCAGGTGCCACAGGTATATAAAATCATATACACTGGCCTGCAGTCTACCTTCACACACATTGGTAAAACATTGGGTTGCTCTGATGAGGACTGACAAGAACAGTGGGGCAGTAACTGGATGTCACTGTCACTTTGTGAAATTCCATGATCAGCTGTGAATGATATTATTGCAAAGCTTGGCAACTCAGCCACAAAGTGTCGGATTGTGTAAAGGTGCATGGTGCATGAGCATACCTAATGGTCGGCTGACTCAGTAACCGCAGAGCTGCAAAACTCTGGTATTAACATCAGCACAAAAACTGTGTACTGGGATCTTCGTATTATGAGTTTTCATGGCTGACCAGCTCCTGGAGGTGCAAAGCCTAGGTGACCGGATCCCCCGTACTCTGCTGAACTATTCAGACATTAAGCTAAGTATAAGCAGTGGAGGTCGGTGTGTAAACGTATTTAGCTGCGCCAAAATAACTACAGAAATCATTGTCATCCTTTCAGACACTAACAGGAACATAACTCACTACACAAACATGATGTTGTATTGAGCATGACTTAAAACTAGCGTCGTCAGGGAGGTGTTTAGTGAGGTCACAGAGGAAGAGATCTGAGGGTGGGATTTCTACAGAATTTTATAGAGCGGATACATTTTTCACCATCACAAGAGTCGCCTCCTGTTGGTCGTTGGGCAAAATGCAGTTTGTGGCACTTTTGCGTTGGCTTTGCTTTTCAGACCTGGATGCAGCATCTATCCTTCAAGTTTCCAACTCCTCTGACTTTGTTAAACCACACATTCATTTCAGCGTAGACTGCTACAATGTTATTTGTGTGCATAAACTGTGAAACTGCAAATGAGTGTGGTGAAGACAGTGTAGCTCAAACTTGTGCTATACAAAAAGTCTGTATGCATTAACTTACAAAGTTGTAATGAGGAGGTTGATTTGAGCACTACACATTCACGTTTTAACAAACGAAAGTACACACAATTAAAGTCTATCAATGGATAATTGATCATGACAATGTCTTTTTTCTAATTGCTGAATTTTAGGTCATTTGTACCTTGAGTGATTATATTTTCTCGCTGGTTTGTTACAAACATGCATGAAGAGTTGAGGTTTTGTGTTTAGAATATTCAAAACTGTGTAGGCCAAATTAATTAGGCTACGCTGAGAAGTCAAACATGCTTGAAGTTTATTTTCGTAAAAAATTTGCCTCATATTCTGCCGATGTTTCTTGCTTTCAGTTTTTATTCAGGGCAGACCGTACGTGGTGATTTATAGTGTATTTCTGCATCACAAGCTCTAGCTGCTCAAGCCTGCTTTCTGACTCTTTTTCACTTACAACCAGCGAATAAAACCTGTCGATACAATCATCCCCTCTAACCTCAGAATCTGACAGCATGTCTACTAAACACTTTTACTATAAGGCTCGGAGAAGGAGCTCATTTCTTTCTCTCTTTCTTTCTAACAGCGTCTTTTCCTCTCCTTTCCTCCTGTACTGCTTGTGTAAATAGCTCTTCCTTCTCTCCACCTGCCTGAGCTGCTGTGGCCTTGTCTGAATCCTCTGAATTCCCAGTCCACTGCAGCGTATCCGGCTGGAAACACCACAGATGCCAGCATTTGGTAAGTTTCATAGAAAAAAAAACAAGGAAAGTGATGGGATAAAGATGTCAGTTATGGCAAATAGAACTCTGTCACACTCCTGTAACATCTCTGTCACTGATTATCAGACCGGAGATTCAAACTCACACTCTCTCCCACACACAAAATGCCGGCCTCGTAAACAGAAGCGTATGATGAGCTCTAAAAAAAGGGAAGGAACGCACAGCATTACAGGAGGAAGAGGAGAGGAAGTATAAGCAGCCAAAGCCCCACTCTCCAAAACTCAGAGTAAATAGTTGTAGCAAGACTGCTTAGCAGATTCATCCATAGACTGTATGGGTGCAGCTAGAGATAATTGCTAATTATTATACGTGTTGTGCATTTATAGTCTAACATACGGAAAAAAGAAAAGAAAAAAAATAATTTCACTCACACAACTAGAGCACAGAGGTCCTGAATTATTTGCTAGATAATTGTAATGAAAATGCTTCACAAGAGTTCAGCTCAGTGATTGGAATTAGCTGAGCTGAATGCTAACATGGAGCTAACAGCTACAGCTTCTCATTTAGGCATTCATCTGTTAGTCAAAGTGACCACGCCCCTGGTAACGGTAACTAACCCATCACCAGGGGCCTAGAAACCAGTTGGCAACAATCTGGCAAACATCAATCATGAGAAAAAAAGTGTACTCTCTGAGTGGTTGCTGGCAGTTTTTGTGAAACTTATTGCTAAAGGCTGATTCACACAGGTGACCAGTGACAGGCCAGTGACGCCCTGGTTACTACTGGTTGCTAGAGAAAAAAGTGTATTCTACAACTGGTTGACGAATGGTCGCTGGAGGTTACTTGATGACACTAGGATGAATTTGGTTGAAAAGAGGTATACTGTGTTGCACCTCGAAAACATCCTTGTTATTGCTTTGGTAGCTAGCAGGTTACCATGGTCACCAGTAGTTTGAATGGAAAATGCAGACTTCTCTGCAAATGCTCGTCAACTAATCGGGCCAGTCACTTTCAAAGCAGTTGCAGCAATAAAGCACAAATTTCGGTATGAAAGAAACATTCTCATTCTGGTTTGCATCAAACTTTTTCAAGTTTTGCTACTACTCTGAGAGTAAATGACGGCTATTTGCAGACAGGCCAGTATCTTCTGTGCAAACTAGAGGCAACCCCACCCCACAGGGAGGTTTTTGGTGCAGCAACCTCTTTGCAAATGATTTCACATACTAGAGCCAGCAACCTCTCCCCAGCCGATCTGGAAATATGCTTTTTTCCCCCAGCAACCAGAGGTTGCCAGTGGGTTTCTGACTGGTATGACTGAGGCCTTAAACAAGTGAATTACTTATGAATGGGGGGAAATAGTTAAAAAGCTTTCTTTTGCACTAGTTTTTAAACTTTTTTATTTCTGTTGTAAATTTGAGCATTTTGATGGAGACCCTGGCTCAAGTGGCTGTGAAGAATGGACGGATTTAGAAAGCTCTAATGCAGCAGAAGTACAGATATAATCTTTTTATTTTTATTCTTTTTAGTCAAAACGCCAGCCCTAATTCTGCTAATTCAGGCATGTTAGGCTAAGTAGCTGAAATCTGGAAAGTGTTTTAGTAACCCGACCCCAACACCGACTTCATATCTAATTTATTTCTCTATCCAGGTTCAAGCAAAGGGGGGACCTTAAGCGTTTGGATTGTTTTTCTTGAGGCCTTTGGGGTGCGAGATGAGGATCACAGGGTGAGGAGTCAAGGGGAGGACAAGGTGACTGATTGAGTCGAGGCGTTAGGTCACCATCAGGCAGCTGAATGAAACCCAACCAAGACCCTCCTCGCAACTAACTATGATCAAATACATCATGCGGCTTTTTCAACACACGTGTCCAGCTGGACGCGATATTGCTTCCACATGTGCATATGGACCCGGCTACGCAGCAACACACAGTAACAGGCTTATCAGCACACAGCTCACAGCGGAGCGCTGACAAAAGCAGCATTTTGGCGGAATAATGGATGCGTGAAATCAATCTGCGAGTTTCAAAAGGTCATCATGTGCAAAGGAAGCCCTATCATCTGCACAAAAAGAGCCTCAACAACGGGACATTAATTGAAAACGGATGAACACGAGTTGTTTTAAAATTCAAAACGTGTGTGCTTTATACATTAGCCGGATAATTAATGTGACGCGGCCGTCACAAGTCGCCACTGGGACGAGAATTAATGGACGGCAATTGCTCCATTTCAAAGAAAATGTATGGCGGAGTACATGATTTCTTCTCCGCAATCTTTAAACATTCATCCAGCAGTATTTTCAATGTAGAATTCAATTATGTAGAACACCTGAACAAACAATATCTCACACCCAATTATTCAGCGCCCTGGAAACCATCGGCAAACAAATTAGCAATGTTAATGTGAGAGAGAGACTTGATATTTTTGACTGCGTGCATGCACAAAAGCAGAAGCAGAGGACACCCCCACCACCACCCACCCACCCTGCGTGCTACCAATTCTGGGCTATTGTTGACTGATGAATTAAACAGGGTGGATTTCATTTGAGAGCAATAAAGGAAATTTCAGGTGTCAACCCTCCTGCTCGTCCTCACATTAGAGTGCTCTTTAGACTGCGATCAGTGTTTTCATTATTGCCAGAAGCTTCCAGGTCATAACAGCAGTGTTTTTGACTACAGACAGACATATTTCAGCTTCACTTTGAGCAGTCCTATCCTGGTTGACATTTCAGCTTCCAGACAGAACAATGAAAAGTTACCATGAGAAATCTTGGCAAGGCTATTGCCCTGTGTATTGATTGGGCAAAGGCCCAACATCCTCTCACTAAAAAGAGATTAAAATATCAGACTTGTCTAAGACATTTATAGAGTCTATGACCTCAGCCAATGCTAAAGTGGAGTACATACATCATAGTCCATCTCTGTGAGCTACACGGACTCTCGAGTAGCACTGACAGAAAGAAGAAAGAGGGTGAAAACTCAACTGCACCTTCACGGGCTAATGCAAGGAGCAGGGGGGTAGGTTTAGCTACAAATCGTGGGTGTAAATCAATCGTGTTGCTGTTTCATTAAAAATTCACACCACGTCGTTGCATGTAAATGTTAAACACTGTGAGCTGTTGTCTCAGATGCTTCTCTTACACCTTCCTCTTTGGTTAAAATGGATGAGAGAGATTCTGTGGGAAAGGCGGGGAGACAAAAGCTTGAAAGATGTGCGCATCCATTCACAGCTCCAGAAGACCTTCATTACAGAACAAGCAGGTCCTGTCAACGTCTTTTCATTACACGGCCCCATATATCCACCCCTGGTGTCCAAACAGTCCGCTCTGTCGCCTGTCAAGGAAAGGCACTCTCGGGGAAAGTCCTCCTATCTCCCTGATCCCCCTCGCCACGCCTGATTCCAGACTGCGAGGCGGGAGAGGCCAGGCAGAAAGGGAGGAATCGTGTTTGCCATCAACAGCTCAAGAGAGTAGCATGGCAGCAAGATTGATGACACCCTCCCCGAAAGTAACAAAAGAACTCCTGTGCACGAGGGCCCGCTTATGGGGCTTGATAGAGTTGTCATCCTCTTAATAAACAGCTCTGATATGTCATCGGCAGTGGCAGCAGGGACTATACCAAGCTCACCCACCAAGCCACGAGGCAGGACCACCCACTGGCATCACAGCACTCTCACTCCAGATCTGGGGAGAGACAGTAGCGGTACCTCCAGATGGGAGGCCTCTGAGGGAATTAGCAGAGCAATTTGTTGAGAAGAATAAATAAATGACAAAACATTAATATCATTGTTGTGTCACAGAGACTGGAACGAGTGGTATTTGTTGATGATTTTAAGCTTCGTGCATAGGAAACAGCAACAGGTTTTTCTCTGTTTAGAGCAGGTACAAGTAAGAGGCCAACTGCTTCACTCCTGGCAAGAAGAAACTGGGCATTAGCTCGATGCAGCAACTTCCTGATGCTCTTGCGCTGCTAGGCACCTTGAAATGATCTGTAAGCAGTTGAAATCTACGTTAATCCCAGTTAATATATGTATGCAATGTTGAAATGTTCACGCTAAAGAACTACAGAGTATCAAAGAATTTATTTCGAATAGGGGATAACACAAAGTGCTTTACACTTTGTTGCTATCATTAGATTAGAAAATATCAACGGACAATGGAAATGTTTAGCTTAGCCTAGCTCAGAATAAAGAATGCTAGCTATTTGGTGCTGCTTGCTTTTACCCTGGGATTTCTAGGACTTAAGTACTAAACAATTAAGATTAACATATATGTGACTCAGCATGGGGAAAAAGCTGAAGAAAGAAAAAGGCAGAGAATCCCGGCTGTGCATAACACTGCTTGAAACCAGTGGTTTCTGGGAACCTTTAGTTAAACCTTTAGTTTTCTGCTTCATTACTAAACAGCAGTAATTCAAAGATTACACAGAGTTTGACTTATTCAATATAAGAATTTATAGAAAATAAACCAATGTAGGTAAATGAAATCTTTTGTATATACTGTTCTGGACATTTAAAAATCTACATGTGACAGAACGTACATTTTGAAATGTAAATTATGCCACATATTATACCAATTACATGTCTTTTGTAAATAGAAATATAAAGTAGCAGCTGGTTACAGATCAAAGAACCCACCAAACATCTTTTTGTTCCAAAAAAATTCTCTAACATTAGATTAAAGATGTAGTATATGTTACATGGTGAGCTTACACATAATGCCTTCATGTTTTTTTCTACAGTATTACACAAATAATAATACTTTTTGTTGCCACTGAAGGCAACATTTAACTTTGTGTTTTGTTCTTACAAGTAAAAATGATCAGCACAGCTAGCGAATCTAAAGTATCTCTTTACAGAAATATAGTTTTTCTAAAATAATTAATCAGATAAAACATTTAAACTTTTAGCCTTGATTCGGTACAAAGTTAGAAAACTGAATTTGACATGAAAGCCAAGTGCTGTGGACATCTTAGAAATAAAGCAAGTAACATTACAAGTCTCTGTCGCATATTTTATAAAATATTAAAAAAACAGAACAAAGCCGCAAACATGCCGTGTCATTTTGAGGAATGAAGATGACAAAATGGCATGAAAATGGAGCAAAAGAAATCATTTTATATAGTCTGCCATGAACAGTATTCACTTATTTTTCACCAGAAATGTTGTTGTCTCTGTCACGATTCAATCTGCAGCACACTCCCCACACGCTGTATAATACCTAGTTAAAGCCAGCAGGGTGTGAAATGGTATTTGGAAATAAATGAAACTGACTATGAAACAGTGGAGTTGGGAGATATTGCCGTGTCAAAATGACAGACAAGTGCTGGAATGGAGCAAAAAAGTTATTATCCCAAAGAACAGCAAGGGTGGATTAAATATAACCCATAATACCTCTCACATTTCTGCATTCATCCTCACCAGAGGAGAGAGAGCATGGACAAAGATCTGGCGGAGGCAAAAATCCCAACAGCAGCCGTGCTCCTGAGCAGTCAGAAGATCTCCGTGCTGCCGTGCCAATAACTGCGATTGCAAAGTGTTTGGTTATTGATGTTCCATATAAAGTGTTTTGAAGAAGCTTTAGAGAAACACAATCCCTCGAGGCTACTCCTGGCCTGATTTACAGCTGAACTGATGAGTCGCAGAGGACACGCTGGGCATTGAAATAGTGACAAGTATGTTGTGAGCCTTATTAATTTTTAAAGTAGAGTGTTGTCCTGTGGTTAGCGGAGGACATGGTGATATATGGCGATAGAGGGAGCGCGAGGGTTGGGCCTAATTGTTAAAAGGTTGAGTGGGGTGAAGGTGCAAGGAGGGTGGAGGGGAGTTATTCATCAACCTCAGTGCTGAATGACGGAGCTGCAAACAAGAAGGTGAACACACCTTGTTTTACTCCATAAATCTTCTTGCATTTAATATCAGTATAGAAACTCTATGAGCTATAATGAACCTAATGTAACTTCAGTCTTCGGTGTCCTTCGGTTATATTGCAACAGGCCAGTCTGAATTTCATCATGTGAGATCTGACATACAGTCCATCAAATGAATTGTGAAGGTTAAGCACACAGAGCTGCACTGTCTAAAAAGATATTGCAAGTGCTTTGGTTTGTATGTTTTCTTGTTAAATACATTTAGCATCAAGTGCAATCTTAGTTACTGACTGATTTAAATAAGCAGCTCTGGACTCAAGAGTTGCTAAAGGACGTTTTAGACTGGTAGCTACTGCCCTCTGCTGGAATATCGGGTGAATTTTGTGAACAAGGATTAATTCTTTCTATGCACATTTCATTCACTGCCATTTGTTCGTTAAATATAAAGGAGAATTTAAATACTTTGAAGGTAAAGTCTTGGTTTAGAAAAGACTGTCGTATGAGAGGTGTGCATTGGTGGGCCGGTCTTATTGTACTGCTACTAATCCAGTTAAGGTAAATGAGGTAAAACTTTTTGGTTAAACTTTTAACCATCAACCTTTTTAAGGATTACTTTTTATAATTTGAAATCTATTCTGATGCTGGCGGGAACTGAGTAATTTTTTGCACTTGAACGGACCAACCAAAGGGCGGTGCGTTCAAGTGCATTACTATTATTCAGGAAACTGTTACTGAGAACAAAAAAGTGGATGTACACCATGAAATATCTTATATACACAACACACAAAAAAAGATTAAAAACATTACTAGTACCAACATTATGAAATGCCAGTTACACTTACTGGGCACTTCATTAGGTACACCTTGCTAATATGGACCCCCCCCCCCCCCCCCCCCCCCTTCCCCCTTTGAATTCAAAGCTGCTTAACTCTTCATGACTCAGATTCAGTAAGGTGCTGGAAAGCTCAGAATTTGAGGTCCATAATTATATTTTAGCATCATACACCCATGATGTGAATCTCCCATCTCATCATATCCCAAAAGTGCTCCATTGGAGGTCAAAAAATGAACGTTAACAACAATATTCAGGTAGGCTCTGATGTTTAAACAAAGCTAAGGGGCCCGGTGTGTGTGAAAAAAATATTCCCAGCACCATTATACACCAACTGCAGCCTGAACCGTAACCATATGAATCATAATTGACATGGATGGTTCTTAGCTGACAGTAATGGCACCCAGTCTGGCCTTCTGCTCCTGCTGCTCAAGATTCAACATGTTTTGGATACTATGGTTGTAACGAGAGGTTATTTGGGTTACAGTTGCATTCCTATCAGCCCAAAGCGGTCTGGCCATTCTACTATGAGAACAACAAGACTTTGGATATTTTCTTTGTCAACTCTAGAGATGGCTGCGTGGGAAAATCCCAGTACATTAGCAGTTTCTGAAATTCTCAGTCGAGCCTGCCTGTCAACAACAAACACACCATGTTAAAAGTCACTAATAAGTCACTAATATCACCCTTCTTCCACATTCACTTAACCACGTCTCTATCCATAAATGTATTAATTTGCTGCCATGTGATTGGACGATTAGATATTTCTGTTAACACACAGTTGAACAGGTGTAGCCAATTAAGTGACTGAAAGTATTTATTGCAAAGAATTAATTTTTATTATGTGAAATTTGGTATTTAGGCACTTTTATGAAACGGGTTAAACAGACACTTTCAAATAATAGAATACATCATATTTTTTTCCCTTAAAACAAATTAGAAGAGAGACTTCTGTGCCCCCCCCCCCCTCCCAATAAATAAATAAAACTCTAAAAAACAAATGATCTCACCACTAAAAACAAAATCTTTGGAACAAGAAATAATACCACTAAGCATATAGCGCTCTATTTAAATCCACACTGTGCTCTGAGGATCAAGGGGGATTTGGGGAGAACTTCTATCTGTGTTCTGTTTTCTAAAAATTGCATTAGCTGCCTAATTTTGTTATTCAATTTATAATTTATACCATATGCCATATTTGATTTTCTATAGATCTGCTTTCTGTTATGACGCAGAGACAGTTAAAGTTTTAGCCCCACCTCCTTCCCCAAAACAGACAAAAAGAGAAAAATGGTCACCAATATTACATCTATTAACTAAAAAAACGGCTCTTTTCTATTAAATTATTATCTACTGATTATTTATTCTGAGGTTTCTATTTACTAAAAGAAGCCAATTTATAGTTTTTGTTGTCTGTTTTTTGGGGTTGCCTGTTGCAGAATGATTTTCCTCCTTTGGGAGGTAATAAAGTAATATTTTCTTGTGTTGTATTGCATCACATCCTATAAGTTAGTACGAGAAAACCAGTTGGGAAAATGAGGAAAAGAACTGTGTCATAGGGATAGTACTACTACTACGTTCTTCTTCTCTCCTCTTATCTAAACATCCTCACTCCCTCACCGTTTTAGTGCAGCTGGCTTGTTTTTTCAATATTTATTTTAAAAAGTCATATACACCACCAAATACATTCTCCAAGGGATTAAGGAAGCTCTTAGATCACACACTGAGTCTTGATGAATGAAATATTAAAGCTGGATATTGTTTACTGATATACATCGTGTAATATGTTGAAAACAACATGATGTAACAGCAGCCACTGGAGTCTAAAATCATCAACCCTTTGAGGGCTGGATTCAAAACTCAAAGTAAAGTTTTTAGATCACAGGATGATCCAACATGCATTATAATGTGGCCCCCATGTACCTGTAATGCACTCCTGACATGTCCGGGTGGGCATGCTCCCGGGAGATCTCCTCACAGACGTGGTTCAAGGCAGAGATGATCTGCTGGATAGTCTGTGGTTCTGCTGATACTAAAATACTACCCAAAGGTTCTCAGAGTTGGAGTCAGGTCTGGGGGACCTGAGGGCCAGTCAGCGACATCAGTACCTCCATCATCCAGGAACTCTCTGCACAGGATACTGTTGGCTAAAGCATGGAGTTCTGTGCGACCTTCCAAAGATATGCCACCCTGGACCATCGCTGACCCTCTGCTGAATCACTCATGTGGGACTCATGCTCCAGACTCCTTTTAATCACATGAACCTGCTCTCATCTGTGAGGAAAACAGGGTGAAGGTGGTGGACCTGCTAATTATGGTGTTGTCCGGTGACCGCCAAATGAGCTGCATTTTGCTGTACTGCGACCAGAGATTCCTCTAAATGATGTTATACTCTCCTGCCACCCTCAGGGCACTGGATGTTATTATGTAATGCACTGGCATTGCTCCTCCTGTCCACATATCGTTCCTGCTGCTGGTCCGATGCCCTTCTCCTGATGCCTGGGCCATCTCCTGCTACCTCCTCTGCACTCCTGAGGTGTGCTTGAAGTCTGCAGATCTTGTGTCTGCACATATGAATGTGCCATGCTGGAGGAGCTGGTTTACCTGTACCACTAGTAACAAGGGCAGTAGCAAAAAGGAGAACTAGAGAAAAATCCATCAGCAGGGATGAAGAGGAGAGATGATGGATTCACTGGGTTATCCTTCCTAACCGGACAGACTAATATGCCTGTCTCAATTGTGTTATCCTGTAATGATTAACTGTTTCTTCACTTTTTGAGCAGTCTACAGTTAATTGATCCCCTAAAAAGGCTTTAGTGACAGTAAAGGTCCATTTTTAATCAATCTTTTCTCGTCAAGTAAAACTGAATTTATTCTACATGGGGAATAATGTGTCTCTGTTCATGAGGGTTATCCTCTTTAAATATTAGAGCTGAGTTCACAGAAAACTCACAACAGACTGGTGGAGCAGCTTGCATTGTGCCTCTGGGCAAATGTGACAACGATGAATCTGTGAAAACTCAAAGTGTTCTGTCTGTTTGGGTGCTGAGATCTGCTGAACATGGGCTGCAAGCTTTACAGCACTGTTGGGGTACTTATGACCTAGTTTCCAAAATGAGCTGATACTATTAAGAAAAATTCGATTCAGAACTGAGGACTCACGCTGTGACTTTGTATTTCAAACACACTGTGCCAATGTTTTGCAGAAGTCTTTTAACCAAAATTATAACTGAGACTTAAAATACAGAATGAAGCTTTTTTCCTTTGACACAGTAAACTTGACCAAAAATATTATATTCCTGAGCTTTCGCGTCCATCTCACAGTATTCACAGGTGTTTCTGCTATGACTTTGTTTATCATTGCAGACGGGATTGTGTAAAATATTCTCATCAGTCTAATGTTAATGATTTTCAACTTGTGCATCAGGTGTATTCAGAAAAATCACAAAGATGCTTCAGAAACTTTAGAGACTCCAAAGGGAAACCGAAGTTTTCCAGCAACCCTCTGGTCGAGCAAAGGTAAGGAGAACTTACCTTGCAGGTCTCAGGAGGGTCAGAGTAAGTCAGGCTTCAGGAAGCCTCCATCAGTCTCACTCATCATCTTCACTCATCTGAAGCTCCACCAGGTGGTGGTGTACACCAACTAAATGGAGCAGAACAAGAGGATCTGCTTATGATGAAGATTTTAAATTGTAGTTATGTAAGAAAACTGTTGTTCTTGTTTAAGGAGCTAGACGCTTTTGAACCAGAACAAAAGTCTGAAGGGTGTAGGAAAGGGTAAAGAAGTCTGGTGGTTAATGTGGTCAATTCAACACTTTGGATAAGGGACACAACGTTCCCAAGAGGTTAGCAGGATTTCTGGTGTCAGAAATAGCTGCAGGGCATTTCCTCCTCTCAGTCCACAGTCCCAGGTGGTGCAGGTTGGCATTCAGCCCCAGGTTCTCAAGAAGTTCTCATAAGAACTTTCATCATCTGCCAGGACAAAGTCTGGTCTGAGCACAAGAGGCAGAAGGGATGGACAATGATGGACAACAGATGACAAAACATCAATTTCCTGATAACAATGTTGTGCTCTTTGGCTGTACACAGTATCCTCGTGCTCACCCACATTAACCACAACAGCTGACCTTTTCATGCAGCGCCACCTTTACATAAAAGTTCAAAGTGAGCTTAAAGAAGGGTCTCTCAAGGATTTAGTTCTAAGGTTAGATCTTTGTGTGTTTTTTCCCCTTAAGGGAGAATGGTTATTTTTTTGATTGTTGGCCACTCTTTTGCTATCACAGGATTGGCATCTTATTAGAGCGTTGAATGATACATTATTCACCTCAAAAAAAATAATTAAAGATGAAATTATTCGCTGTTTAAATAGTGGCCAAGAGAAAATAAAGTATTTTGATAAAGAAAGGTCTTCAGCTTCTTTGAATGTGATGATTTGCTGATATAACCATTTACTGATATGATATATTATTAGATATTTGGACATGATGCAAATGTCCCAACTTTTCCATTATTTTCACTATCAAAATGACTTAAAATGTCAAAAATTAACTAGATTTCTCACCACTGATCATGTAGACCACCGCAGAAATCACCAAATGTGCAAAAATCTTTTGTGAAAAGTGCTTTTAAGTAGAATTTACACGTCAAACAGCTGGTTTTTAGCAGCTCCCCTCCTGAGCCAAAACATGCATTCAGTTAGAAAGGCACGCCAAGGCCAGTCGTTCATCTTCTAATTCAAAAGAATGTAAAGGTAAACAGGTTACCTGTTTGGTAGTTTCTGCATAATATTGCTGACAAAGGCACTGCAAATTCAGATGGGTGAGAAATTAAAATGAAACACCGGCTGTTAACACCTACAGTGAGGTGGCTTTGTTATGCTGCAGGAAGCAGTTAGGGTGCATGCATTGGTTCAGTCCTTATCGTCCCCCTTGGAGGGAAAGGTCACTTCAAATCAATACAAGGTTGCTCTGAGAGATCACCTTTATCTTGTGATGAAACATTTCTATCCTGTTGGGAGCAGTCTCCGTCTGGACAATACCTCCTTTTCAAAGGAGACGAGGGGCCACTGAATGGTGTGATGACTATGAAAATGTATGCAACTACAGCCTCAGGACATGGCTGCCAGGAGGTCAGAGAGTATTTGCAGTAACTGTGGCATTAAGATCTTTTAAAATAATCTGCCCAGAGGGTCTTTTAATATACAGCTTCAATCTGATGCTTTGCCAGCTGTGGCTGTTTTATCCAACTGTAGAATGAAAACTAAACTAATAAAAACAACTGGTAAAGAGGCGCATGATATACATCTGCACATGAGTGTATCATAAAGAAACTTGAAAATCCAGTTGAAAACCTCACTGCACCATCAGATGTCTGGTTGCGGGATTACATAACCTCCCACTAAAACCAGTTCGTTCATGGCACTGATTTCCACCACTCGGTGGCGTCTTGGACCGGAGACGCACCTGGCGGTGTGAGCGGAGCTGAATTGCACATTTTGCCCGGCACTGCAGCGTGTTTTCAAAGAGTTTGCCAGCCTCCATGTCAGGCTCCTTCTTTCTTTTTGTCTCGCTTCAGCTTCAGATTAAGCGCGAAGATGAGGATGCCCTCACGAGGGGGAGACTCACGCATAGTAACACGCGGCTCAGCTCCGGGTAGAGGGCGTTGCGGCTCTTCTTTCAGCCCTCCCCCTCCGACCAATCAAAGGCCAGACCCCGCTCTTATAAATTCTCCTGGATCCGGGATCTCAGTACCGGAGAATGAGAGAGCCACTAGTGAGACATCATTCAACAACACATTGGACCTGCCAGTCCTTTAGTTTTTATTTCAATTTTCTCGTTTCTCGAGGTAATTCGTCTTTATTTTTCCTACCTTTGTATTAGTTTACCTCCCGGTCAGGCAGCTCTTTGTGTGAGACTTCCCATTGTTGCAGTAACTTCTTTCTTAACCCGAGCTTCTGCCTTTCTTTGATTGCTTTGTATGGATGCTTCAGTTTATTTTTCCTAGGTGTGTTGATTTAGGTGTAGGTCAGAAGGTAATGTGTATGAAACAGGAAGCAAATGATGTAACATTGCCTCACCTGTTTTCGGCGATCAGCTACTGCGTGGATGGATGAGGTGTGTTTAGCGGAAGCCGTTTGTTTCCTTGTGTTTTCCACGGAGTGAGGTGGCATCTGCGGCGTTAAATGTAATCTTATCAGTAAACACGGATGGTGTAAAGTCGCCTTTTCTTTTGTGGCCAAAGCAGAAAAAATAGGAAAACGCTGGAAATGTGCCTTTTTTAAAGGTCTGTTTTTTTTTTCACCCCCCCCCCCCTTTTCTGGAAGAAAAAACAAAACAATGGGGCTGCTTTTGTGTGTGTGGGGGGTTTTTTTGCGCCCCGAACCCGGTTATGCAACATGTGATCCAGAGCGCAGCGCAGTCTCGTACCTGCTCTCATCTCCCCCTCTTCATCCTCAGGTGTATTATAGTAGCAAATAAGATGGCTACGTCCGCCAGCGCCAGTTTGAGTAAAGCTGTCAAGCAGCAGTACATGGAGCTCCCTCAGGGGGACAAAGTCCAGGCCATGTACATCTGGATCGACGGAACCGGAGAGGGGCTCCGATGCAAAACCAGGACGCTTGATTCTGAGCCCAAAAGCATCGAAGGTAAGCAGCATCTTCCTGACGCAGTCGCAGAAAGCCAGAGATGTTCTGCAGGCTATCACACTGCTCTGCTCCTCTTGTAGATCTTCCTGAATGGAACTTTGACGGATCCAGTACCTACCAGTCCGAAGGCTCCAACAGCGACATGTATCTGATCCCCGCAGCCATGTTCCGCGATCCATTCCGCAAAGACCCCAACAAGCTGGTGCTGTGTGAAGTCCTGAAGTACAACCGTAAACCTACAGGTAAACGGAGCTCCTCTGTTTTTGTTTGTTTTTTCATTTAAAAAAAAATTGGGTGATGGATGGTGATGTGCGTGTAAGATCATCATAAATGTGACCACTTCAACGAGATAATGGCTATAAAATTATTTGAAAATCTGATAGCTGAATATTAAAACTGATAAGCTAACGCCAGACGGCCGGTGATTTTATTGGTCTAAAGGTGTAAAGTGGGCGGGGCATACCTTTAAAGGAGAACTCCGAGGAAGAGGGGAAAGGAGCCCAGCAAACTGTTTGTCAGCGTTGCTAAGCAACTATTTTGATAAAGTTGTGACATGACATAAACTTAGATATGCTTTGACCCAATGGTTCTTGGTATGAAGCTAGTTCTAATCAATTTAATGATTATTGCAGTCATGGTTGAAATATGCCACCCACTCATTACGTCTCATGAGCCAAAATTTGAGGTGTGTACATACCAGAGATACAGCATTGGTGATTATGGCAAATGAATGGGAATAAATGTGGAATTAAAACACAACTGAAGAATTGTTCTGTAGATTTACACTCATTTTATTTGAGATGAGAGAAGCTCACAATTACAGATCAGAGACCCTAAAAATATGCACTGTCGGTGGCCAAAGTGTTTTAGAACATTGTGTAATTTGCCATGTTGGTCTCTGCAGAAACCAACCTTCGGCTCACCTGTAAGAAAGTGATGGATATGGTGGCGGATCAGCATCCTTGGTTTGGCATGGAACAGGAGTACACCATCCTTGGAACGGACGGGCATCCATTTGGCTGGCCATCTAATGGTTTCCCCGGACCACAGGGTGAGAAACTTTTTTTTTTTTTTCCCCCCTCAATGAATTAATGTGCACGGATACATGGATCCTTGCCTGGATGATGTAACACTTTCAATGTTTGCAGGGCCATACTACTGTGGTGTTGGAGCTGACAAAGCTTATGGCAGGGACATAGTCGAGGCCCATTACAGAGCTTGTTTGTACGCTGGAGTCCAGATTTGTGGCACAAATGCTGAAGTGATGCCTGCTCAGGTAATTAAAGAAGCCAAACATGAATTTGGATTTGAAACCTGGTTTTTCTGGTTCTTAAGAGACAGTTAAAAGTATCACTTGTAATGCTGAGCTGTCTCTCCATGTGCAGTGGGAGTTCCAGGTCGGACCTTGCGAAGGCATTGACATGGGCGATCATTTGTGGGTAGCGCGCTTCATCCTGCACCGTGTCTGTGAGGATTTTGGCGTTGTCACCTCATTTGATCCCAAGCCAATCCCTGGAAACTGGAACGGTGCTGGCTGCCATACGAACTTCAGCACGAAAGAGATGAGGGAAGACGGTGGATTGAAGTGCGTGGCAAAAGCTTCATGGACTTAAGTTCACGTCTAGTTTAATTTATTTCTTTAAAAAGTTATTTTTGCATTTCTGATGTGACACTTGTCATTCCTGCTTTCAGAGCTATTGAGGATTCCATTGAGAGGCTCGCAAAGAGGCACAGCTACCACATTCGTGCCTACGACCCCAAAGGGGGGCTCGACAACGCCCGCCGTCTCACTGGCCGCCACGAAACATCAAACATCCACGAATTCTCTGCAGGTGTGGCCAACCGTGGTGCCAGCATTCGCATTCCTCGTAATGTTGGTCAGGAGAAGAAGGGCTACTTCGAAGACCGTCGCCCATCAGCCAACTGTGACCCGTACAGTGTGACCGAGGCCCTGATCCGCACCTGTCTGCTGAACGAGGAAGGAGATGAACCCGCGGATTACTAAATCCACAACTGACTCCGACTGTTTCTCCCCCCCCCCCCCTAATTTCTTTTAAACTAGTACTGTATTTTTTTTCCTCCCTTTCTCCCTCTGAGATGATTTTTAACCCACATTTTTAATGGCTTAAAGTTGACTGGTCAACTGAAAACATGACAAGGTGTTAGATCCTTGGTAGTTGTGAGCTGGTCATGGCAGGGTATGCCTTTCCCCTCATCTTTAGCAGGGATTGGCTTTTGTAACACTGTTTTGTAACCCATGTCATATCATTCCCTGTTTTGTCAGTGACTAAAACGAACTAAAGCACATGGACACTGCAGAGTAGCGCTGCTAAGACTGGACAGCATTTGTAATTGAATAAATCTGACTAGTTAGTGTACTGTTAATATGTTGAACTGCCTTTCAACTATCCAGTCTTCATTGTTACTAATTCTGTCATTTTATCAAGTGTCTACTTTTAAATGGCAACATTTGTCTTCAGAGTTTTGACACACTGGGTCATCTTTGTATCGTACACTTTGTAGAGGTCTGTACCCAGATGTAAGTTGTGCAAATGTGGTGGATCTGTCCATAATGCCATTTGTAGATTTCCTCAAGGAGTTTTATCCTTTTGTTAACTGCGATATTATAATGCGCCTGATTTGGTAAAACATTACATTTACTGAACATGGTGATTTTTATTGAAACATTTAAAACTTTTATTTTTATCACAACACTGCTGTGTGACTCTTTGACTTCCCACACTTTCAACCGACTTGCTTCCTTGTAGAAGCTCAGACAGGTAGTGGTGTACTATAGCTGGTTAACCTCATCTGTTATTGCCTACCTTAGACTTTAACGGTTGGGGGGGAACTAACATTTTAGGACTTCCGGTTTAACAGGTACATATCAAGACCAAGGTGTAATGATCTAAATAATATGGGTGCCAGTCGTTGTTTACAGCCCAACTATTAACCCAGAAAATTGTATAAAAAGCTATGAGCTTGCCAAGTTCCAAAGTGTTAGGAGTATAAATGGAGACCGGAGGACTCAAGTGCCAAAAATATATTGCTTTTTGCCTACAGGTTCTATATGCAGATGCAAACATTGTTTATACAGCTTAAGGTTGCATTGCAGACCCAGTGGCAGCTTCTATCTTCTCATCTAACTTTTAAGAATGGTGTGCTTGCCAAAATATTGAATAATCAAAGTTGTCCAGCTATGGACAGCAAAGCATCAAGTTTTCATTGATAAACTTAGTTTAGACTGGAGCATTCATAAAGCTATCATGACAGTGTGAAAATCATGATTGATCCAAAGGTTTCTAGCTGCAGGAGGAGCTCGGGCTGCTCTTCACACATTTGTGCAAGCTGTTAAAACAGCTGGCACTGCTGTGTTGTTACTGTGAGTGTTAAAAGGAAATACACCAAGAGGAAACACTAGTAATGTTTCAGTCTGGCTGATGCCTTGGCAGGAGCTCAACAGCAGCTTTGTTTGGGCTCGTTTTTAGGATAGAATGAGAAGTAACTGAAAACTGGTGCACTCATGAGACAGCTATTAACTCCTTCAGTGAAACAGCCAGAGGCCAGTCTTCCCAGAAGTGCTGTGTCATTTAACAGTCAGACAGCACCGCAGATTGTTGTGGCTTGGATGTACTTTGTCTGCACACTGTTATTAACTTAAGAAACAAACTAGAAAAACAAGTCTTTCCTTTGAGTTTAGAGGATGGCAGGTTTGGGGTAAATTTCCACTAGTTGCAAATTTCTAGGTGCTGCCAGTTGATGCAAAGTAGTAAATTCAGCATATTTCTGGTGTTTACATATATTGTTTACCCTTAAGCGTTGCGATCTGTAGAGAACACGTATAAATTCAGCTGTGTTCAAATCCAACATGATGTCAGGAAAGAGTTGGGAATCTGCACTATACAGAGAAAATAACAGGATGGAAAATAAATCCTTTTTTTTTTTTGCGCTAATATAATGAGACAAAAGAGTGACCCAATTTCCTAAAAAAGCACACAACATGGTCATTTGACGTGACAGAACATTTACTTCTGCTGTCCTCTCCTTTCTTGGGGGTAGGGAGAGGTAGGGCTTTGAGACCTTTCCCCTACATCCCAGCTGCCCTTACAACACAATGCTAGTCAGATCCCTGATTGGCTTTGCATGGCGCAGGTTAGCCAATCATAATGCCGAAAGCAGGTTTACTCATATTTCAGAAGACGGTGAATGGCTTGAAGCCAAGACATGTACTTTGTTTTTGTCTTTTCTGGGAAAACACGAAACCTCTCCACCCTTTTAAACGTTGTTTTGTAGAAGACTTTTCTGAGTTCACTGAGTTCGTAACAGAAAACCAATAAGGAAAACATGTGCAGGATGTAAAGTTTGAAGGGAAAAACAAGTATAAACTGTGCTTTAAAACTTTAGAAGATAAAACCTTCCAATCACTAAGTTGCTAATTGGGCATTGAACTGTATCTTTTATTGTGAGTTTATTTAGAGACTGTTGTGCACTACAGCTAAAAGTGTGTGTGTCTGTGTGTGTGTGTGTGTGTGTGTGGGGGGGGGGGGGGGGGGGGGGGGGGGGAGTCATGAATTTATTCTTGCCATTTAAGCAAAAGGAGAACCAAAACACCAAAACATAGAGCATTCAGTTTACAGTTTTAATAGACAAGCAAAAGAAGGCAGACATGAACAAACATCCAGTAAAACACAAAGAAGGGTGCAAAAATGAAAAACACTGCATATCAATATAAAATAACCCACAAGCAAGACAGTCAATAAAATTATGACAAAAGCTTCGCTATATAGAAGCTTGCCTATAAAAAATGGGATCTCAGACTTAAAAGGCAATCACTGATTCAGCAAACCTTATCTCCTCAGGCAGCTTGTTCCAAAGCTGAGGGACTTGTTGACAGAAGCAAACAAACATTCCCTGACTGGCACACACACTGCAACAGTCCAGTTCTCCCAGTAAAACTTCATGCTTTCCCAGAACCACACAGTGACACCATGTTCTCCTACCCAGACTTAAATCCCATTTAATTAAAGCACGTCATTTAGCACCAGTCCCTCCCTTAGCTGTGTTCCCATTTGCATATGTGACAAAAAAGAAAACTTGATCAGTACGCTGTGTTCAGTTCCTTTCCTCTTACTCGACACGTGCATGTTGCCATGTCGTAAGAGGATGCTGGGAGTTCAGTGCACCGCTACAATCTGTGAAAGCCACCTAATGGCATTCAGTCACCATCTAAATGAGTAAATCCCTTCTACTTCCTGGCTTTGAAGCTCAATTAGGGGTGTTTCCATTTGCATGCAGAATCCAAACCTCCTTCTGCCTGGGAAGCTCAAACGATGGGGAGACACTGGACAAAGGATGGAGCGGGATGCTGCCCTGTTGCTATGGCAACCACCGGAATGTACAGGCTGGATCGTGGCGGTTCTTGTGTGGAGTGCCAGAAAACCCCCCACACATCCATGTTATGTAAGTAGGGGGGAAAAAACATCAAATGGGGTCTCATAAATGGAGCTGCGCAATAGCCCCCTGGCCAAACACAGCTTTATGATGCTGGTCAGCTAGCAAGCACTCACAGTATGGCATCAATAAATGCAAATAACTCTTATTCCATATTCACAGTGACACTTTCTGAGATCTAATGTAACAACGCACGGGGATCTGCAGGAAAATCGGTCATTGTTAGAGGTTACTGCTCTGTTGTCAGTGCATGCACAGTACAATCCTACTCATTTCTGTTGTGGTGTTGTGTAACAAATCGCACTGGTTCAAACCAGTGCTGGCGCTTCTTGTAGTCAGTGCGAAATGGATGGAGAGCTCCCTGTATCATAAAGTCATGGCTCTAGAAGGACGAGAGAGTGATGAAATTTGCAAAACAGCTTCAAAAGAAACCAATGCAGCTTTTTGTTTTATGCAAAATGCATCTTAAGAAAGCTGCAAGAGAGGAGATGTCAGTGGAGGACACATGTGTCTCCTGGCTCATTTCTTGGCGGGAAGCATGAATAATCCTATTTTAGAGAGAAATATACAGAACAAGAAAAATTCTTTTGAGTGTGAGAAATCATCAGAATTTATATCTTTGCAGGGAATAACTCCATCTTTTCTTTCTCTTTCTCCCACACATTCACTAAATATTCACTCTAACATACATTTACAAGCTGTGCTTACAAGCGCTATCAGAAATAAACATGCAAACTCATCCCTGTCTTCATGAGCAGAGATAACATGCAGCTGCATATTTTGTCCAGCTGCACTTATACTCAAAAATTTGGTATGTTCCCACAGACAGGCTCTGTGCACTGGCTACAAGGATCCTGATTGGCTGAGCACTCTGGTGTGATTGGACTTATGTTAGATCCCCAACAGCCACTCAAATTTACCTGGGCTGTGATTGGTCACGCCATTACATATGACACAGTGACACAGTTTTGGCTGTGCTCTGCTGCAGGAAACACAGTATGCTTTTGTCTCTCGTCGATGGTAAAAACATGAAATAGATGGAAGCATGATAAGAGAGGAATGGGGAGGTGTGTTTGCAGTCTTTTTGTAGGTAAAAGTGTCAAAGGCAAACATATTAATGTCCACATTTAAAGTAAAGAGAAAAAAATATATATACAGTGCTTGCACGTCCATCAGTTTATTGCTACTCTTGCTTATCTACCTGTAAGATTTAGTTGGACTTCAGGGTAAAATATCTGCACTTTAATTCTGCACTTGAGTACTTCTGCTCAGTCATCCAGCATCTGTTTAACTTTTCTTCTTCGCTGTTGCTAAAAATTACTGTTCATCCATTCAAGTGTCAGGAACGTGTTGAATTCATAATTAAACATCCTGTCACAAACAGTTCTGAGCAGTTTCACCAGAGTTCAAACTGTCCACACTTCCATGGTTTGAAAAGAGGGCTGAGGAATGGCCAAATGCCAGTACTCTTCCACCTCAAAATTCACAAGGGTTGCTCCCCTCCCCCAATAACTCCCTGCTGATTTATCAACAGGGGGTTGTCCCTTCTTTAACATATAAAACAAAGGATGGCCGGCAGACCCCTACAAGTTCCTTTTCTTGGTAATTTTCCATTTAGTAATAAGGCACGTAAGGAAAAAAAGCTTCCATGTGCTACTGAAATTTGGGGACAGGGACAAGTTTTTTTAAAATGACAATGCTCAAAACAAAAAAGCACACACCACAGCCTGCATTGCATATTATACAAGATCCAAAGACATTTGAAGGGATCCTGGACATCCTTTAAGGAATTTTGCTGGCAAACTAACAGAAGACACTCATCAGATCTGGGATCTAACCCTCATGTTTACTTTTTTAAATAATGTAAAATAAAATCTTAAGTCGACTTAATAATTCATTTCAAAGAAAACTTTCAATGTGTACATCGCATTTTGTGGTTTCCAGGAGTGTAAAGAAGTGATCTTCAAGCTGACAGTTGCGTGGCAGTCACTACCTCAAACCTGTTTGCTCAAAAATTTGACTAACAAAAAAAAAAAAGTGTCTCGTTCACATAAGCCAAACACAAGCTTATTGAAAAGCAACACTTCAAGATGGCTCAGCCAAAAACACCCTCCTTCACACCCTTTCTCCTTGTACACATTTGTAGCTATTGTGTGTATTAAAACCAAGCTGAATCAAAGATAAAAGATTTCTCGCCTTTCATCCTCGACTGATTGTCACAGGATGAAAGGCGATGTATTGCATCACAGGGCTAATGCACAGAGACAGACAACCATTCACACTCGGTCACCAGTTAACCTATCGTGCATGTCACTGGGATGTGGGAGGAAGCTAAAGTAGCCTGGGAGAACATGCAAACTGCACTGACCACAGTATGCTGAGAAAAAATACTCTCTAATTCTAGCATATGATTTGCTGTAGCTGTTGGAGTTGGGCCGGATTCAACCACAGAGACTCCTTTATGTGTGCTCCAAAGCCAAAAGCATGTCGCACAGTGTTGACAGTACAATGCAAATACTGGCCATTTAAAAAAATTGATCGAGAAAGTTTCTCCCGGAGGAGTTTTTCACAATGAGCGAGTATCTGGAAAGAACACCAGCAGATCAGAGGACTATGGACAGTTCTGAGGTTTTAAACTCTTGGTTTACTCCACCACAAGACAGACATTCTTTGTCTTCTCAGGAAGGGAAAAGAACACACGCACAAATATAAATGAGCATAGCCCACAGTACCAGTTGTTCCACTTATTTTTTATGTTGCCCCCAGGTGACAGTACACAACTAAAACAGGAAGACGTGGGTCTGCAAAGCTTTGCTTGGCACCTACAGTCCACCAAAGCACTAGCTGAGCTTTTTACCATGTTAATGGGAAAAGTTGCTTACACACTGGAAGTCCAGTGGTTTCACATCTAGGGATTAGTAAGATCACTCTGACGGTCATGAGAGGCTTATTGTGGAAGGATAGATGACAAAATAAAAGCAGTGCTTCCAAAGGTTACAGTTTTTATTCTTTTCTTAAAAACAGAATTGCACCTTTAACACATTTATGGGTCATATAGTTAAATAAAACCATCAGGGGAAACTTATGTATGATATAACTTCTAACACATTACATACAGTTGAAATGGTGAAGAATCCAAACAATGTGCAGCTCTTTTGCAAGAGGTCAAAAGTCAAAAATGTTCAGAGCCTGAGGTCCAGTGTTTAACATTAGTTTAAAAATGCTCCCAGTAAAATGTGGTGGAACAGAAACACAAAGCAGCCTGAAATACAAAGTACAAAACTGTAAAAAAGTAAACAACTTAAGTAAATTCACAGACTCACTCGGCCCTTCTGGGCAAGATCAAATTACTATTTGTAGAGTAACACTTAGAGTCAGCAGGTTTGAGCTTTAAAGGTTGGGTGAGACGGAGAGGCAGATGACATCACTTAACATGTAAAGCTTTGTGAAACTGTATGTGTATAGATGTTTTCAGGTAGTAAGAGCAAACAATAAAACCATAAACGTCTTGAGAAGACAGATTTCCACCATAGTAAGCAGCCCTGGACCTTTAGACGCGTCACATGATGTTAAACTTAAACCAGCCTGCATCCTGTGTTGACCTGTAAAAGCCGAGCACACTCATAAGACTTCCTGAAAAGCATGTGAAACTCGAACCTATGAAAAATCTTTAAATAAGCTTATCATAATCATCTACATGTCTTCTATGTGATGCTGGCATTTCCCATAGCGCTTACTTGTTTGCACTAAGCTGGCTGATCCTGCCTGACAAACTCTATGTGCTTTTGTGCAAACAATAATCAGGTCACGACTAATGCAAAAATTATACACCCTCATAAGAGAGAGTGTTGTTCAAGGACTCATTTTTTTTTTCTTATATAGGAAATAAGAAAGCAACTAGAAATACTTGGCAAAATCGCTTCTCTATAAAGCTATATACCAGCAAAGGGAGTACATTCATTTTCCGTTTCCACTTTTTACGATTAAGATTGTCTCATTCAGATTTGGCTGTTTTTGAAAGACACGCTTAAATTAAACAAGACAAAGTATTAGAACACTTTAAGAGGACGACAACCTCAATCAACACAGCAGGAGCTTGGATACAGAGTCAGAGTTTATGCAACATCACTAGTATTGCTATCAGCTTATCAGATGGATAACAATACTAGGAGTAACTAAAGTACCTAGAAGAAAATCTGTAGTATCGTTTAACACTTCTTTACTTCTTCTATTTATTTAAAGCTGATTTGTTTCATACAAGTTCTTAAAACCAAAGCCTGAAGAGAATTTAGGTCACAGTTTCAGGACACTATTAAAAAAAAAACACCCCTTCAGCAAATATTAAAATACTATCCAAAAGCTTAATAATTAAATAAAGGGGACATGGTGTGTTAACTACTTATATGTGTCCCCAAAAGTTGATTCTGCTCATCTGGACGTATCGTTTTCAGTGGGAGAAACGTTTCCCCAAGATTGTTTATAAGGTTGGGAAACCTGCAGTCAGCTGAGACTGAAGAAGTCACTTGGATGAGTGACGAAACGTTTCTCCCACTGAAAACGTTACGTCCAGATGAGCAGAATCAACTTTAGGGGATTTACTTACCTGGATGATTGAGCATGCATCGAGATACTTACATGTGGTTTCTCAAAGGAGTAAGATTGATGAGATGAACTGACTACAACGGCAGTTTGAGCATTCAGACATTTAGCAAATAACATGTAAAAAGGGCGTTATAGTGTTCTGTGTGGTGGATTATGAACTTGAATATTTAAGGTTTAAAAAGTGAGCAAAACATTAACAACAAATATCACTAATTTTTCTTTCCAAAGGTAACAACACAGAATAAAAACTTCACACTTATCATTCGAGTTTACTTTACAGTAAATACTTTGCAGGAAGTAAAGGGCAGTGTAGGACTACAGGAGTTTGAGAAGAGATGTGTCCAGTGAATTAAAGCACAAGAGTTCAAAAGAACTTCTATGGTGAATAAAATGTTGACTATATTTAAAAATATTTACAGTGCACTACCTTGAACTTTTTGGATCAGGGCTGTGTCATAAAATATGACTTCAACTTCTACAAAGTTTTAATATTTTGCTGAACAGCAAACTCCAGGGCTGAAACAAACAAAACACGGCAGGGCAATTCCTCAGGAGGTGTCTATAAAAGGTGAATGTACACACTGTGGCATTGCCCACTGTGAAATCTCGAGGTGAGCATTTTAAATATGGACGTTAGGGTTACACATGACCGTGACACTCATACAGTAGCGAATCATTAAAACCTGTCCTTTTTGACTCTTGTGGGAACCATGATTTAGAAACCGAATGACACGTTGCATGCAGCAACTCATGAAACTAGCAATTAAGACCATAAACTAATCAGGAAAGTTATTACTGTGTTTACTGGAAGCTGAGGGTCCGTTTTCCCGTACACTTCTACATAACCAGAGTTCTCTTTGAAACCAGAATGCAACTTTAATGCCCTTCTCTGCTCCCTTCACTTTTCAGACCACAAAGCTACATCCATCTTTTATATACAATCTATCCTCGAAACTGGGTGAATACCAACAGACCCAATGTTAAAGGTTTTTAAGAAGAAATAAATATTTTCTCAGATTCAAAGTTATTGGGATTCTAACTCTAGTCCTGCCCTTTGTCTTTCCATCCTCTCCCCCTGCATCACACACCCAGGAGATAAAGGATATTAAGACCGGGCAGAATTTTGCATAAAACAAACAACCTGGTTAAAGTCCGTTGTTGGTTATAATGAGGCGAGAGCAGGACCTGAAGGAAGAACACAGAGGTAAAACCCAGCTGCTTTACTCTATGTTTTTTGTGCGTTCACCTGAGCAGCTAAGTCCGTTTCTCTATTGAATCCTCATCTTTGTTCATAAGTGTTACAAAGTGTATGCTTATTCTTCCAGGATTTCTGTTGATCTTTTTCCACCTCCCTTTAAGCATACATACACAATGCATGCACAACGCACACGCATGTCTCTGGCGTCATAAAGCCGGGGTGTGTTTTTTAAGTAAGCTCAGTGACGGTGCTCCAGGCTGCGGAGATCAAACCACAGAGTCAGGCTGTTTCTTCATATCTAAGTAACGCGGTACATGTCTGACCTGAGGCTTTGATTACGTGCACAGTTAGATGGAAAACACAATATTAAACATTAATTTATTTAATCTTGACTGTGTTTGTCTTGGCTTTTAAAAGGCAGATACCACAGTTTGTGTTACATAAGATGACGTGGTGACAGATGACTTGTAAATGACTGAGTTTAAAATGTTAAAAGGATTAAATGTTCTTCAATTTTGAACTTCCTTTCATGGCTGATTGAACATGAATTCACACGAAATCTGTGATTAAATGTAGCAACAGTTGGCAAGCCAGTTTTCCTTGTGACCATCTGACGCAAGTTTTCTTCCAAATTCTTTAAAATCTCTAAAACTGACAAAACTTCCGAAAAACTTCTTGAGTCACTATTTAAAAGAAGCTGAAAACAATGTTGAGTAGGAGAAAAGACGAGCCCTATTGCAGGTAACTTCCATGTAGCACAACCCATCATTGGTTATTCATTCTTTCTTTGATTGTGATGGATCACAGCCGAGTATTATTAATAAAACCAATGCATCACACCTTATGGGAACTGCCCTAGTTAGTCATGCTGGGGTGGATAATTTATGGCAGAGTATTGACTCTGAGTCATCCTAACCAAAGAAAAAGAGCAGCACAGGTCTAAGCATAAATTTTCTGTGTAATTTTGTTACATAAATAAAGTCTAAAATTGAAAAAAAGTTCAGTTTAAAAACAACCACATTTTCATTTATTATTGATTATTTGAATACATAAACCTTTGATTTTATATATTTCAGTTGCAGTTGCTTCATGTTTATTAAGAGTGAAGAATCTTTTTTGTGAATGTATTTAATGATGTTTTTATTAGTTTTCCTGTTTAGTCATTTACATTATTATTGAATGGAGGACATATGTCAGAGGCAAGATATAGGAAAATCACTATCAGTATCATTTTTAGTTTAGATTTAGTTAACTATAATAAATATGTGTGATGGTTACATTCAACAAATCCAAAAAATGAGCACTTGGAACATCCATGAGTAATGTCGACCTGCACGCAAATTGTGTAACCCTGTGGATGTTTGGTGTTGTGCGCGGGCAGACTTTACACACATGATTAAAAGTGTAAAAATACACTAACCCTTTGTGTTTAGATCTACTGGATTTCGTACCCATTCACGTAACTGTCACGTCTCTTGCCATTCACTTGTACATAATGAGAAAGACATTTTATTGTCCATGTGAGATGACACAAAAGCTCATAGCTTAAATGGTGTTTGTATTTGGATTGTTATGCAATGTTTAAATTGTGAAAGCAGTGCATTCTGGCACAGCCTGTTATCGTTTCGGTGTTTTGGCTCCTGATAATATCTTGTTTATGTGTAAACTCAACACAAGTTTCAATTTTTAACAGCTTATATCGTTAACTTTACATTACTGCTGCATTCATTTAGCAAATTAAGGTTACACTTAGCAGTCAGAGTATCTTTCTGCTCGCACACAGTATTTTGTAAAGTGTGAAGAAAACATGGTTTTAAATTGGAGTTAGGAATGCTGATGTCTGTTTGTTGGTCATATAATTATATTATGGAGAGGTATATTTAGCGATAGCTTAACTTTTCATCATGTAGTTTCACAAAGTTGAAGTTTTGGCAATTTTAGTTAACAAGCAAATACTTTACGAGCAAATAAAAACCATAGCCTGAAGGAAACCTATCAAACTTAATCAAATATTAATAAGACTGACTGGAATACAGCCTCAGCTATGTAAATGTTTCCTCACTAAAATAAGATGGCAAACACTAAACCTAATAAATGTGTCATGTCAATGACATTAACATTTGTCTCAGAGCACAACAGCACAACTCTGTGAGGATGTAAAATTCATCAAGTACACCTTGATTCCTGCCTGGATTCCCGTTTGTCTTCAGAACAGCCTTTGCACAAACTCAGTATAATTCAGATGCTCCATATTGGCATCACAGCATCACACAGTTGCTATGGTGTTTAAAGTTGGTACTAAGGGGCCCAAAGTGTGACAAGAAAATATCCTTTGCACCATTATAGCATCAACAGAAGCCTGACCAGCTGACACAAGGTAGGACAGATCCATGCCCATCCAAATTTTGCAGCAGAAATTCATCAGACTCATCAGGTCATACATCGTTTCTCTAATGCCCTATTGTCCAATTTTGGTAAGCCTGTGTGAACCGTAGCATCAGTTTCCTGTTCTTGACAGGAGTGGCACCTGGTGTGGTATTCTGCAGCTGTAGCCTATCTGCGTCAAGTTTGGACATGTTGTACCTTCAGAGGTGTCCGTCTGTATGACAGTATTTTAGTTAGAACAAGTGGTTATTTGAGTTCATGTTCCTGTCCTATCAGCTCAAAACACATTAGCACTGTGGCTCATTTTCTCTTTTTTGGACCATTTTTGTAAACCCTAAAGACGGTTTTGTGGGAAAATCCCAGTCAATCACCAGTTTCTCAGTTACTCAGCCCAGCCCAAATCACACCAACATTGCCATGTTCAAAGTCACTTAAGAGGTCAGATGCACAGCAACTTAAGAAAGACCAGCAAACAGAAAAACGCTGCAAAAGCACACATTACACAACCAAAGTTCAACCTGTGGACCTTTGTGGACTTTATGCTTTATTGAACTTTTGTTTTCTGTGCATTTACAGGGTTTTTCTATTTGCAAGTGTTTTCTTAAGGCGCAGTGTATTTGACCTTTCAGGGCCACCGTATATATATTTTTGGTCATTCTGATGTTCAGTTTGAACTTCAGCAGGTCATCTTGACCATGTCTCCATTGTCTAAATGCTTTGAGTTGCTGCCATGCAATTGGTTTGTTAAATATTTGCATCAACAAGCAGTTGAACAGGTGTTCCTAATAAAGATGAGTATATAGATACTTTAAAAGGAATATCTAACAACTCTGACTTCATTACCCAAGAATAGTCGCATAAAACAGTATTCAATGTGATGTTATGTAATTTCATATAAAAAAGTGCTGGACTTACAATGTTGTACTTTTTAAAAACTGCAGCAAAGATTAAAAACAGTAATACCAAAAACTTATATATACAGTCAGTGATATAAAATGTATTGATGTTGGCATGAAAGAAAAACCTGTCTCAGTATAATTCTCTTGTCTCAGTCCCCCATCAAGTCCTCATACACAGATTAGTTGGTGGTGTTGCATAATTGTCTGCAGTGTGTCAGGGCCTGCAAGTCATCTCATCCAAGCACACACATACACACACACACACTTCAGAGGACCTCACATTGCTTTCCAGTAATTTCCTGGAGACTTACCCAAAACCAACCAAACTTAAACTAATCATTTATCCTAAAATGAAATGGTTTACAGAACGATGACCTGCTTTTTCCATCAAGCATAGAGGCAGGTACTCACATTTTGATTATGTAAATAAAAGATATAACATAGGCAGCAGAAATGCACACATGTCACAAGCACAGGGGCGTGCTGTTTCTACGTCTTTCATTCTGCGTGCTGCTTTTACGTCACTGTTTACTTCACAGAACTGTGTCAATTCTCTCCGAAAATGTAAAGATGAGGACAAAAACAGTAGATAAATTGCTCACTAAGCACTTGAGGCTTGTGTCTAACCCAGACATTTAAAAATGATTGCACAAAAGCAGTGCCCTCTCCCCCCCCCCCCCCCCCCCCCCCCCCCCCCCCCGTACCCCATTTAGCTTCTGTAAGATTAAAGGCTGATCATGTATCTGATGGGGCCACAGCAAGTTTCTTACTGCCATTAGTCTGCTGCAAACGCCTAATCCCAGCAAATCCTTTATTTTCCCCAGTACATCCAACACACACACACACACACACACACAATGCCAGCCTTAAATGAGGCACAACAACAAGTAGGATAAATGAGTGAAGTAGGACCAAGGAATTAAAACTGCTGTGTCGCTGCTCAAAGGATTGTCATCACGGAGAAACAATTTTCTTCTAATCCACGGCCAGTAATCAAAGCAGACGACAATGACGCATTTGCCCACGAGGCTGTGTTCTTGGTGTCCGTCTGCAACCTGTTCAGAGTAATAGGATCACCGCAGTGGAGGGCAGGGGTTTTAGGGAGGTCACAACAGTGGGGGTGTAACAGGCTTCTGAGACAACATTGTTTAGACAGATGCATGTCTCTCAACGGTGAAGCCAAGAACAGAAACAAGTGTGTACAACTGATACAGAAGACTGAATGTGGATCACGTGTGCAGTTTGAGTTCATTTAAACAGGTTTTAGGTACTAAAGTCAAATCATGAGTAAAAACTTTATAGCTATAAAACTTATAACCTTTCTTATAGAACTTAAAACACTTCACAAAAAGAAGATTTTCAGAGACACAAAAACATTTTTTAACCTTAAACATAATTCGCATCAATATTTATTCATAGCAAATAATCAAGTTGGGATGTGGGTTTTAACAGACTTTCTCTCCCCAGCTTATGACCTTGTTTCCAGAACGAGATATCCGTGCTTTAGAAACAAACAAAAAACAGAACAAATTCTGAATTTGAAAATGAGGGCAGTAGTCTGTTTACAACTCTGTTACATCATCTCTGCTTTTACAGCACTGCGTAAGGATGTTTTTAACTTCACTTGAAATTCACATTCTTCCTTATTATCATATTTGGGCTGTTCAAAAGCTCTTGAACTCCTTTTTCATATGTCTTATTTAATGACCTTGTAGTACCATATCACCCCATTAGAGCACTTCGCTCTCGCACTGCAGGCCTACTTGCTGTTCCTAGAGTATTTAAAAGTAGAATGGGAGGGAGAGCCTTCAGTTTTCAGGCCCCTCTTCTGTGGAACCAGCTTCCAGTTTGGACTCGGGAGACAGACACTATCTCTACTTTTAAGATTAGGTTAAAAACTTTTCTTTTTGCTAAAGCATATAGTTAGGGCTGAATCAGGTGACCCTGAATCCTCCTTTAGTTATGCTGCAATAGGCATAGGCTGCTGGGGGACTCCCATGATGCATTGAGTTTTTCCTTTTCAGTCACCTTTCTCACTCACTATGTGTTAATAGACCTCTCTGCATTGAATAACACTTGTTATTAATCTCTGGCTCTCTTCCACAGCATGTCTTTTATCCTGTCTTCCTTCTCTCACCCCAACCGGTCGCAGCAGATGGCCCCGCCCCTCCCTGAGCCTGGTTCTGCCGGAGGTTTCTCCCTGTTAAAAGGGAGTTTTTCCTTCCCACTGTCGCCAAAGTGCTTGCTCATAGGGGGTCATTTGATTGTTGGGTTTTTCCTCGGTATGTATTATTGTAGGGTCTACCTTACCTTGATTTGGCGCTATATAAATAAAACTGAATTGAATTGAATTATTTTGTAAAGCGCTCACTCTTTTAAGTGAGTCACATGGTAAACTACAAATAAGCCAGTTTTGCACCCGATTATCTCACTGTGAAGGTATTTTGCTGCAGGTTAGCAGCAACGTAGTGTGATGAAACTTTCCAGGTCACGGGTGATGGGAAAGGGGCGAGACGTCCTCAGTGACGTATCACAGTTTTTAATACCTTTGAAAGCCCCATCATCCTATTTTATGCGGAGTCTTTAAAAAAAATGCAATTGAGAAAAAAAATAGTAAGCTAAAAATCAAACTAAATATGATATTTTTTTCCTTGGTTTTAATATTCTGACAGCATGATTTGATGTCAGCGGTTCACCTAGCTTTAATTGTATTCCAGCAGCACTTTCGCTGTGTTGTAATTTGGTGTTTTGGTGATAATATATTCCAAGCTGACAAATGTTTAAAGGCCCAGAGGTTCTAGTGTCCTTTATTGATGGAAATCCTCCGAAAACATCTGTTAATCAGCTATCAACCTGGGAACAGCTAACCTGACAATCTTTGCTATGCTAACAACGTCATAAACCATATGGTGGAGGGAATTATGTGCTGAACAGCTGCTGAGTCAACTGACTTCCTGAAGCCACAAGTCAGGGTTGACCTAAGTTCACAGTGAGGGCAAAACTCCAGTATGTGTCATAAGTGGTGGTGTGATATGTTTGATCTGCAGTTTTTATGTTAATCTGATAAGCTAGTTATTTTTGTCATATTAACCAACAACACATCACATACAGTTTTGCAGTGCCTTAGCCACAAAGGTGATGTCACTGGAAATACTGGAAATAAGAATGTACACAGTGACGTGGATTACCCCGCCATTTATTGTTCGAAAAACCTAAATCTGTTTGTGACTTGCTTGTCCAACACATCCCACAGATCTGAGGAATCTGGAGGCCATGTCATCATGTCAAACTTGTTGTGCATCTCAAACAATTCCTGAATCATTTTTCCTTTGTGCCAGGACCAATTATTCCGATGAAAGAAGCCATAGTCATCAGGGAATACTTTTCCCATGAAAGGGTATACATGGTCTGCAACAATGCCTAAGTGGGTGGTATGTGTCAAAGTACATGTGTCCCAGCAATACATTGCCCAAAGCATCACACTGCCTCCGCTAGCTTGCCTTCTTCCCCTAGTGTATCCTGGTGCCAGGTACCTAGTGTTCCCCAGGTAAACGTCACAAACACACCCAGCCATTCACGTTATATACTCCCTGATCCATTTCTGATCGTCATGTGCCCGTTATTGGCACTTTCAGTGGTGGACAGTCGTCAGCATGGACACCCTAATGGATCTGCAGCTATACAGACCCATACCTAACAAACAACAATACACTGTGTATTTGGCAGCCTGATCTACAGTTATTTGCCTGTTGGATCGAGTCACAGGGGCCAACCTCACTACCCATAACCTTCACTCAAGGAGCCTTGAATGCCCATGACCCTCAGTCACCACTCTTTGTTTATTGGACCTCTCTTAGTAAATAAGTTGTCTGCCGTTTCTGTTCTAATCATCTGGTTATTAGTTTTATCAATTATTATTGTTAGGCATGCATATCTATAGCTGTGTGAATACAGATAGGCTGTAAAAAGTTTAGTTTGTAGTGTTGTTCGTTTTTACATGTGGGGGTGGTTTTGATAAGAGTTAAACTTCTACCTACAAACCTTCTAGACTTAAAGCATTTATTTACACCAACATGAGTTGGTGAATGTCTGATACCAACATCACTGATTATTTTTGCTTAATTGTATTTATTAAATATTTTTTAAAGTTTAACTGTTAATTGTCATTGCACATCTGACTCTTTTTTCCCCATCTAAGTGTCTCTTTAGCTCTATAGACCAGTTAGTGACTACTAGTTGTCAGGGAAAAATAAGCATTTGCCAACCGGATAGTGAGCTAACAAATCTACTGTGCAAACTACTGTGTTGCTGTGTTGTAATTTGGTGTTCCTGTAATTATATATTCCAACCAGACAAATGTTTAAAGGTGCAGATGTTCCAGTGTCCTTCCTTGAAGTGTTTTTTATTAATAGGTTAATCAGAACAAAGACTTGAGTAGGGAAAAAGCTAGCCTGGCAATCTTGCTATGCTAACAAAGTTATAAATCATGTAGTGGAGGGAATTATGTCCTGAACAGCAGCTCAGTCAACCGACTTCCAGAAGCCACAAGTCCGGGTTCTCCCACGTTCGCAGTGAGCCAGTGTGTGTCAGTGGTGGTGGTGTGATATGTTTGATCTGCCTTTATGCTAATCTGATCATCTGGGTATTTTTGTCTGATGATGCTGTTATTGTGTCATATTAGCCAACAACTGTGTCATACAGTGCCTTAGCCGCAAAGCATGACAGACTACAACTTCAACAATATAAGCATGCTATCTGCGACAGCCTTAGTGTTGTCACTGGGATGGGCCTGAATATGGGAAACGAGAATGTAAACAAAAAGTGATGTGGATAGTCCTCACCATTTATTGTTTACGAATCCTAAACCTGTTTGTTTGACCCGTGTTTCATTTCTTTCGTGGCAAAATCACTTTAGGCTTGTATGGATCAGGATACAGGACACACGTCACTCAGCAGGTTTTGACATGCTTCTTGTTTTTCTGCTCTAGATGCATTGGATGTTTTTGGTAGATGAATTGGGTCACCATCATTAACCACCATAAAAACAGTACATAAATTAGTATTTGAAAAATATATTTAGGCTCCAATCAAATATGACTCTATATTAGCTGGAAACTGCCAAGTGAGCATTTGCCAATGAGCTGGCAAGTGGTTGCTGGAAGTCTTTGTGTAATCGATTGCTAAAACCGCAACCGCCTAGGCAGTGAACCCCTAGTAACCAGTGGCAGCCAGTGGGAAAAATGCTAAGTTGGTCTCACAGAGTTATTGCAAAACTTCAAGTTTTACTACTGCTCAGCGGTTAGTCAGGGAGCGGTTGCAGACAAGTTGTACCTTCAACAAGAGCTAGTGGTAATTGATGCAATCAGATAGCGAGTAATTAACAAGGAGGGTTTTTGTGCAGTTCTTTGCGACTAATACTTCCTGGCAACATATTAAATTTGGCAGGTTTTTCTGGTTGCCAGATAGCTCCCAGCCTGCGTGACTGGGGATTTACATTATATTCCAGTTAAAGGGATTGAATTCAAAGTTTAGCACTAACCTTGATGGTGCTGGACCGATCCAGGCCTGGTATTTCAACAGTAAATAAAGAAAGTACATATCACATTGATAATCACTAATGTGAACAGCTAGCAGGTTTTTCTGCAAGACAACCTGTGTCAACAGTGAATTGAAACAACTAAGATTACAAGGTCAGTAGACAGACCACAATCTATGTCACAAATATTTGGCTTTTCAAACAGTGCTCTCAAGAGAAGGGGAAAAACTGCTCTACCTTTAAGATAAAGAAATCTAATCAGTTTAGCAGTTCTTTAATGCAAACTTAATATGTATGTTTTCTGCTTTAATACTGTTTGTAGTTAGTACCTGTCAAATGGCTTACACAATATTCATAATAGCTATGAGAGCAAAGCAGTCCAATAGTCCAGAGCAGCCTCCACTCCCAGTTCATTTCATCAAACAAAAATGGTTGTCAGTGTGAGAACCACTAAGAGGCTCCAGACTTAAAAAAGAAGGCTGAAGGTTGAATCGTTCATTTCCTTACACACTGTACGGGGGTTTTGTTTTCTTTTTTTGCACCTGTTAGTTTCTGCTTCTCTCATCAGGAAGTTTCAGAAAATTTTCGTAGCTTTTGCTAAACAGACTCTCTTTGTACTAAGAAACAAAGGCTCATATTTTGGAAGAGTATTGGAAAGAAACATGCTGAGATTGCACATACAACCGAAATTTCAAAAAAGTTGGGATGCTGTGTGAAACATAAATCAAAACGCAATGCAATAATATGCAAATGTTATTTTAAATTATTACATTTTATTAACAATAGAGAAAAAAAATGAAAAGTTTTAGCTGGGAAAATTCACCATTTTAGGGAAAATAGTAGCGCCTTCTGAGGCACTAACAGCTTTAAAAAAAAAAAGTTGGGGCAGGGCCATGTTTACCACCATGTGACATCCTCTCTTCTTTTTGCAGCTATCAACAAATGTCTGGGAACTGAAGGAGACAGTTTCTGGATTTTTTTGAGAGGAATGTTGTCCTATTCTTCTCATCATGTTTCCTGATCAGCCAAATGTTGTCAGTTGGTGAAAGGTCTGAACTGCCTGCAGCCCAGGTCAGCACCCAGATTCATATGCTATCAAGCCATGCTGTTGTAACAGATGCAATATGCAGTTTAACATTGTCTTGCTGAAATATGCAAGTTAGGGTTGGTTTAGGGCCCGGATGGCTTGGGGATAGAAGCTCCTCTTGAGTCTCTCTGCCCGGATGATGCAGAACCTTCTACCGGATTGCAGAAGTTGGAACAGTTTGTTGCCAGGATGGGACGGGTCCTTCAGTATCTGCGCTGCTCTAGTCCGGCATCTCCTGGTGTAGGTGTCCTGAAGTGGGGGGGAGAGAGCAATCCTGCAGCAGCGTTCTGCTGTACGGATCACTCTCTGAAGAGCTTTTTGGTCCTTAACACGGCTGTTCCCAAACCAGGATGTGATGTTCTGTGTGAAGATGCTCTCCACAGCGCCTGTATAGAAAATCCTGAGGATCTCTGGAGAGACCCTGAACTTCCTCAGTTGTCGTAGGTGGTAGAGGCGCTGCCTAGCCTAGTATGTTGCTCTAAAATCAGCATAGCATTGACCCCTGAAATTCACAGAGGTTATGTTCCTAAAGCACCTGAGAATTGTGAAAAACCACAAATTTTGGATGAAGTAAAAAAAATACCAAGAAATGCCATTTTTTAGAGGTTAAACCGTGCATATGCATTTGGATGACAAACAAAACAGAAAACATGAGATCACTAACTGAAACCCTCAAGGCGAGGCAATCTGTTATGATGTGGGTATGCTGGATTGCAACTGCTAGAGATGCAATAAGGAGAGATGAATGGCTGAATAGCTGATGGATGAGTACATGGGTATTTCACCATTCCAAGCCACGTTTTCCTCCAAAAAAAACAAAACAAAACAAAAAAACTGCAGCACTAACTTATAAATGTTTGCAGAGGGGCTTTCTGCAAACATTTATAAGTTAGTTTCCAAGGAAAAATCTGAGAACAACTGATGTCACAAACTCTGAACAGCAGTTTTCAGCATTGATGCACCTTTTCAGATATGCAAACTGTTAATTTCATAGGCACTTATGCACCCCCGTACCATCAGAGAGGCAGGCCTATGACCCGATTGCTGATAATAGGGTGAATGCTCCCTCTCCCTTTAAGTCCAGAGGACGCAGTGTCCATGGTTTCCAAAACTGAATTTTAAATTTCAATTTGACCATGGGACAGTTTTTCTTCTTTGCCTCAGTCCATTTAAAATAAGCTTTGGCCCAGAGAAAACAGCAGAATTTCCATGTCACATTTAATGGTCTGTTACTGTTTGCTATGCCATTGGTGGATGGCACAGTGAAGTGTGGTCACAGACAGAGATTTCTGGATGAAACAGTGATTTCCAAGAGAGAAATGTGTCTGTTTTTAATGCCTGAAGATCACGGGCATTCAGGATTGATTTTTGGCTTCATCCATTGCGCACAGAGATTTCTCCAGATTTTCCAAATCTATCGTGTACTATACTATGTACTTTAGATTATGAGATATTCTAAGTCTTTGCAATTTTATTATTTAGATTAGATTTAGATTATTCTGAAATTCAACTTTGATATTTTGAAATTCAATTCAGAGACCGAATAAGAAAGTAGCAACATTTGATCCGTTTCTATGCTCTATTGTGAATAACACTTAGATTAAGGTTTGCAGATCATTGCATTGTGTTTTATTTATATTTTAGACGCCATCTCAACTTTTTTGAAGCACTATTGTCAAACTTAGAAAACATTCATGGATATTAAAACTCTTTTACATGTTGCATGACTTCTAATCAATGCACTTAGATAAAATCAGCCAATGCAGGTAATCCAATTCAACTTTCAAGGGTTCTCAGATACTAAATTAATGGGATTAATGGGGACATGGGATTTTTTAATTATGAAAGATTAGCAAATCTAAACACAGCAGTTCTAGGGTAAACAGCAGAAGCAGATGGCATTACACATTACAAAGAAATCTACCAGGCCTAATTGGCCAGTGCAGTGTGTTGCCGGTTGGCGTCATATGGCATTGTGGAAAAATTTTATCCAGTTAAACCTTTTTGTTCAATGACCCTGCATGTTTTCCCCAGAGGACTGTGAACTAGAGACTGGTCGCACCACCAGACTGATCTCAAGGAAATGAATGAAAGGGTTTTGTAAAGCTGGACTGAACATTGCTTCACTCACACGCTAAGCGAGGTTACACAAGAGGACACAAAGAGAAGCACCATGCATGCTCACTGCATGCATATTAGAGGAGGAGTTATGCAGCACAGGATGTAAAGTTTGCGTGGGCATATTGGTACTTTTGCATGTGTAATGCCACTTGTTGCCACTGGAATCCAAACTAATGGTCACAAATTTTACACAATCTCTCCTTCCAGCTAGAGAAGAAAACTAAAAACTGTTTAAGTCGATAAGACTATAAGTGATGGGTCTCAGTGTGGTGGGTCCATTACAGTAAACTACAGACCCACCTGCTCAGATTACAGACAACTTTTGGTACAGCTCTGTTACAAGACTGAACACTGGGCCAAAATCATGAGGAGAGTGAGACATGGGTTACAGCAAATGTTTTTGCAGACCAGATGTAGCCCAAAAGTCACAGTACACCTGACATCCGACTCACAGAGGAGCAGCTCTGGCTGAATTTAGGCAAACAGAAACTCCCTGAGTCAAGGGCAAGTACAGGTCCAGAAAAGAAATCAATTATGAGTCAAACAATAAATGCTGTGTGAGTAAATATGTAAGAAAAAAAAAGTGTAGAGAACAAAACTTTGTATTGAGTTTGTACAGGAAGCCAACCAGCTGAACAAGCATGTGGCATCTCTGTACACGTGGAAATAGAATAGAAAAAGCTAAATATTATAATAGCATTCAGTGAAGCTCATTAAACTGATACAAACAGCTGCATCATACTACATTTTATTTTACCAAGTTTTATATATATATATATATATATATATATATATATATATATATATTTTAAATTTCCATTACATTTTTATGTGCCATTAGATGAGTAGAAAAGAAAAAAAGACACTCAAGATAAAAAAGATACTCAAAAGCAGGCCGAAAAAACATGTTCAGGTTTAGTGTACATGGTGTTTGCACTATTTGAGTTCTTACCGTGAGCAGCACAACTTGAAGTGTCAAGGATAAAGACCAGTACACCCACTCTGAACTCTGAAGCTAGGGATTGCCCTCCAGTGGTGAAAGGAGAGGGAGTTTCTCAGTAAATAGGGCAGAGCAATTATCCATACCTTACTGCAAGTATTCATACATCAAGAGAAAATATAATTATATAATTGCACCGTTTTAGCAAAGATTGAAAACATAAATAATGTGGACTCATTGCACACATCTGGGGATGAAAGTAGTCACCCAGAAGTCACCAAAGACTTTAAAGCTCCACACAAAATAAAAGACACATTCTTCCCCGGTAGCATACAGTATGTCTGGAAAGCAAATACCTTGACTTAGATTCACTTTTCTTCCTCTTCAGCATTTTCACATCTTCTTCTGGTTCCCTAAAGACAGTTTTCACAATAGCATACCAAAAAGAGGTCATTACTAAAGCTCCACCAGTCCTTTTGAACTCTCATATTGGCATTTTTGTAAAGGTTTTATTGTCTGCTTTTTATTCTTTTCTATCTTAAAACGTGTCATTTAATCACTTCCCATCCACGCAATGCTGCTAAAAAGACACTCAGGTAAGCACACACTGCTGCCCTCCAGCCGAACAATGTGTCCCAGGTTCCCTGTCATACCGTGGGAACTGTTCCTGTGGAGAGCACTACATTGTGGCAAAGAAATTGTCAAGAGGGACAGTGGGATAAAACAGGAGCTGTTCTTCGGCGTGGACCCAATTCATTTAGCTGACACACAGTGTCCTGTTCGTGTAACATCACCCGTCTCGACCTGAACTGGGCCGGAATGGAAGCATCTGATTGTTCCTCTCTGGGGTGCAACCGCAACTACAGACTGAAGGCACTATTATTCAAGCCTCTCTGCTATGCTGACATTTAGCTGAGTCATCTCAATTAAAGCCTGACACAAAAGACAACAAATAGCCTCTTTATGTTTCCAGGATTGGGTGGAAATCTCTTGAATCGTTGACAATGGCACCTGTTTTCTGTGAATGCATTTGGCAGGATGTTATATAATGTATATATGGGGTCAAGCTCAATTTAACTTTTCCTTTTATTGGAACTGCTTGTCATTATTAGCAGGTTGTGATTGTAATTAATTTTTAGAAGTTGTAACAAAAAAGAAGAGGAAAAGGTGTGTCATTGAAAAGGTAGCTTGCTGTTATATACAGCTTTTTGCTTTTTCAGTATATATAAGTATAAGAAAAGGAAAAAGGCTCAAAATACAACAGGCACTTGACACTTTGAGAATTAATAATTCAAAAAATCAAAAGATCAAAAGATTGTAAAAAGGTTAGTAAAAATGTTCCTTTGCAACATTATTACAAATGACACAGTAATTTAAAATTACTATGCTGCTTTTAATGTGACAATCCATCTTTTTTATTTGTTTTTCTATGTAATGTGAAACAATTTGGTACAACCCTAAAAACTGAAGGCACCCGCTTTGTCACAGTCTTTCTTTTTTTAACAATCACACTTTTCCAGTTAATTTTCTAATCATTTAAGTCTATATAATATAATTTCAGCCCCCCCCCCCCAAACTTTCACTGCAGTTTGACTCCTGAGTTAACTTTGACCTTAACTGCTGGTGTGCACCCTACTCTACTTGGGTCAAAGGGAGGTTAATTAGACAGCATGAAAAGGTGCCAACAGCCATGCAGGAAATTAAATAAGCGACTTTGCTCTTTGAGCTTTGGACTAAGCTTTACCTGCAGGAGCACTGAACACAGATGTCCTGCAGAATTTATAATGAGCTTGTGGTGCAGAGAGGTACACGTTCTGCTATCAAAAATGCTTTGAAATCAGTCGATACCTGGTAATCATATTATTACTCGGAAACACTGGATGGAAATCCATACACACTGTGTTTCCCTCTCAAATGTATCTTTGATTTCATGACTGTTTCGCAAAGCAGCCAATAAATGTTGTCAATAAATGCCCAAAGCCATCATAAGACAAAGACCCAACCAGTTCTGACACCATGAAATTCAGCTCGGAAGCCGATTGTTTGAGACTGTATGATAATTGGGGTTGGCCTTGTTTGCCATTTATGTAAGAGGGGCTTGTTTATTCATCATGAGTTCAGCTTGTACAAATGCCCCATCAGAGCTCAATGGCTTCATTATGGTGTGAGTGGCTAAAGCCTCTTTCAAACTTCAAACATAAGGAGCCTCCCGCTCAGGCAAACTGGCCCGATGATCTGCAGAAACTGAAATGTAATCATTCTGCACAGGCTAAAGCGGAACAGTGAGGAAATTTGAATAACATGAGGCCTGCTGTCTATTACTGTAACCCACAGTGTTATGCAAGCTCTATTCTCCTTTACATTTGATCATCAGTCTGGGGGACACATGAGCACATTGTGTTCCCAGTGCAGTGAGGGCAAAAAATTGTTTCATCTGCAGCCATAGCACCGCAGAAATGTACAAACAACTGGCTGAGGACTTGTTTCATTTCCACTGACCTGTTAGCAGAGCTTCCATGTGTTGTATGACTCCAAAGAGAAAAGGGCTACACACACAGCTGGGTCATTGTTCTGAATGGAGGGGGCCCAGAGTGTGCAAAGCCTCTTTGGTAGCGTATGGCCATAAGCCTCTTTGACTGTACTCTCTGCACTGGCAGACTGTGAACCAGGTGGAGTACAAGCATCACTGTAACACCATAAACTGCAGGTTTAAACCCTGCAGAAAAAGTTCAGTACACATTCCAGCACAGGCTCAATATACTGTTTTATTTTAAGTTTTATTGTTAAGCTGTGCATGAGAAGCTAATGCACATCCCCAATGATGACATGAAAGGTGATGGGGATTATCTCAGTGAGGAAATTGGACAGGTGCTCTTCCCCTAGCCTGACTTGCTGAGCACACTGCTCTCCCAATTGGCCAATTCCATCCTGTTTTGCTCTGCAGATCATACGGGTTCCCAGTAGAGTCAGCCATGCCAGAAAAGAACATAATCCTCATGCAATGAGCTGCTCTGCAATCACTTTGTTCTTATTATTAGGGTTTCTTTGCACCAACAACGACAATGAAGCTCTGGCAAGCTGAAATGTGCTGGTACATCAAGTCACGTTGTAATGTTTTAGCTTATGGTCTATGACAGGAGCCACGGACGTAGGGGAGAAATGACAGCGGCCATTCATCGCATGCTTCTGTGAATGCAGTGTCTCTTTACGGCTTCTTGATTAAGCTGATCTCACCATCATGCTGGCTGTGTCACATGGCTTGCCATATGCCAATCACCGGGTAAGTGACACGGACACCGGGCACAGTAATCCTGGCAGCCCTCAAAGCCCTTTGAGCTCAGCTGAGAGGGAAAGTGCTCAGCCCCAAGTTATGTGAGAGGCACACACAAGGTTAAGAAAATGTTGAGGGGGATTTATCTACACATTCGGTAAATCGCCTATACACTCTGTTTCAAAGTCACAGTTTAAATCTCATCCATAACTTAACTTTGATTTTTTTTTTATTATAACCCAATGATTGCATTGATTGCACTGGTTAGATTTTCTCTTGATTAGTATTTATATTTTCAGGCTTTTTAGTTTAGCTATCTAGGCTCTGCAGCTCTGCACAGGGTTCCAGTTTACATTCAGTGCTTTGTTCATCCTGCCCCTCCTGTGTCTTGACAACTCCTTTTCATGTGTCTTGTATTTTGTGAATTCCTGTTTTATTTTGTTAGTCTTTGTCTTACGTGCGTTTCTTTAGTTCTGCTTCCCATGTCTTGTCTTCCTTGATTCTTGCCAGCTGTTTCTCAACCTGTTTCCCATGCTTGTTATCCCATATGCGTCTGCATCTCTCTTGGGTTTTTTTTTTGTCACGTCCTCCCTCATCTCTGTTAGTGTACTCGCAGTCAGTGTGTTTTTCTTGGGTTTCAGTCCATTTTGTTTAATCCGTGAGCTGCCAGCAAATGAAGCTGAGGGATTTTTCGAATTAGTCCTGTTTTTAGGTCCTAACCTGCCTGCTGCATGACAAAGCATCACATCAGTTGTTTATGATGTATTCAACATTTTTTGGAGCATTGGGGAGAGCAGTTGTTTCCATTCATGTTGCCCTGCTTTCATTTGTGTGGCTCTCTACACATGCGAACAGGTACATCAGGAGGCCAGTGAAGGTTCAGCCTTTCATGAGCCCTACCATCTAGACTGAGATGATGCAATGGAAAAATCATCTATCCTCTTATCAATGAAATGTCACGTGGGTTTGAAATATCCACGTGGAGGATGCTTGAAATTTTAGGGGATCACTGAGCAGCTTCCATTAAAAAAAATAAGAATGTTCCGCCTCTTCCTGCCTGTGAATACAATACTTACTTGGGTCGTTTCAGACGGAAATGATTGTTTACTTCAAGGGTTTTCTGGGAAAGGTAATTGCTTACTGTGTGCGTACTGTTTACTTTGTTGTGTAATCAGAAGCAGGTAAAACTGCAATTCTTATTTACCGAAGCTTTTATGTAAACGTCTTTATCCTAGCATTTGTGCTTTATATCATATTGAACACTTCATTTCAAATTATATATTTAATAATCAGTGTTGGGAAGGTTACTTTTAAAATATATCCCACCACAGATTACAGAATACATGGACCAAAATGTAGTTTGTAACATATTCTGTTAAGTTACTCAATGAGAGTAACGTATTCTAAATACTCTGGATTACTTGATATATTGTCATGCTTTTTACAACATGAATGTACTATTGCTGCATGATTTATTACCATTACTGAAGGTTACTCCCTACTGAGCTAGCATTGTTAGCTGAGGTCAGTTCATAGACTGCAGACTTGATGGATAGCTTTAACAACCTGCTCGCTGCAAATAATCATGTGCAGTTCTGAAAGATTTACCAACTAGATTTTTAAATCTTAACATAATATGAGTAACAGTAGGGTGGACATTAGGTAATGCTGCACTTTTTGCAGTGATCTTGTACAGAAAACTATTTCTGTATCAGTAATATGTCTTCTTTCTGTCTCCTTTCAGAAAGCACATGATCATTTGCAGCTAGCAGGTTGTAACGCAGCCTTCAGTAATAGTAATAAATCACACAGCAATAGTACATTTAAAATACTGAAGTGGGACATAACCCAGGTAGCTACCACAACTAAAACAAGATAGTTGCAGCAGGGAAATGTTTTTTGTTTTGTTTTTTTTAGAAAGAACTCACTTTCAGATGTTTCTTTAGGTTGGAGGTGGAGTCTTTTGACGCTATGTGTATTCCATTACTCCCCAACACTGTCAACAATGTCATTATTATCGTTGTTATATTATGTCCTTAAACTCCCTGAAAAGCCTTCAGTTGATCCAAAGTACTGCAGCAAGAATACTGACAGGGACTATAAAGAGAGAGGATATTTCACCTCTTTTGGCTTCTCTTCATCGGCTCCCTGTTAAATCCAGAATCAAATTCAAAATCCTGCTCCTCACACGTCTTGTATAATCAGGCCCCATCTTATCTTAATGACTTTATAGTATCGTATCACCCCATTAGAGCTCCTCCCTCTCAGACTGTGGGCTTACTTGTGGTTACTAGAATATTTAAAAGTGGAATGATTGTTGGGGTTTTCCTGTGTTTTACATTTATTATTGTAGGGTCTTTACCTTACAATATAAAGCACCTCGAGGCAAAACAATTTTCCTGAGCAGTCAGTGAGGTATGTTGCCTTCATTCTACATTGCAAAAATGAATTCATAAGTAAAGACAAATCCAAAAAGAAAGCATTAGCTTAGACGGGGAAACATGATCACACACAAGAACAATTGGTGATAAGAGACAGGTGGGAAGTCACACACAGGTGAAAGCCATGAATATCAGGTTAAGATAATCAATGAATACAAAGGCCAATAGTAAAAAGAACTTGAAATGAGAGAAAATAGCTTTTAATGTAAAACAGGAAGTAATCAAAAGACAGCTAACTATAGTGTAGTGGTTTACAGATTCGTCTAACAAGTCAAGGATCCCATTTTGATAGAAAACAGAAAAAAGAGAATGATTTAAATCCTAGAATGTCAAGCACTTGCACAGAGAAAAATGTTGATGTTTGTTGGTTGGAACCAAACCAGCAAAGATTAAGAATGTGCTGTTGTTTGCTAACAAATTAGCAAGTATGAGCGCTAAAGGGGCAGAAAGAGGGACCATGGCAGAAATTGAGCATATGCAGCATGAAAAAGCTGCTCATTCTGTAATTAAATGTAAATATAACACTAAACCCTATTCTAAACCCATTGCTCTGAGTCAGTCCTAGCTAACAATAACATTTGAATGCCTATCCTGTAAGACATAAGGTATAGTCTACCACAGCGGTCCCCAACCCCCGGGCCTCGGACCGGTACCGGTCCGTGAGTCGTTTGGTGCCGGGCCGCGAGAGTTGAGGCTCAGGTGTGAAATGTATGGTTTTCAGGGTTTTTATCGGTTTTCAGCGTTATTTTGTTATCGTTTTTGTCGTTAACTTGGTTTTCCTGGGTCTTTTCACGTGTGTTATGAATAAATATTCTTTTTTTCGGTACTGGTACTAGTTTTATTTTGTTGTATTTATCCGCGACACCTTAAAGGCCGGTCCGTGAAAATATTGTCGGGCATAAACCGGTCCGTGGCGCAAAAAAGGTTGGGGACCGCTGGTCTACCAGGTCATCCTCTCATTTGAAGCTGGCTTTCTCGTGCTGATACATTTTTAACAGTACAAACTTGGGAGGCAAAAGTCCGCCACCTCCATTGTCCTAACAGCGTCAGACTTCTAAGTAAGCACTATGTGCACATGCTGAAAGCAGCCTGAATTCATGAGTCAGCTGTGATGATGCCATGAGTCAGGGCAAATGAAGGAAACAGCTGCTTCCCTGTGTCACCCGACTGTTCTTTTTCCCCCACTGTGCAGCAGAAAATTTGACAACCATCTATTGCTCTTGTGAAGCTGTAAGCACTTGAGGTCTGCACTGACTTCATTCACACATGGAAAACCACAAGCTGCATTATTTACAAGACAACTGTTTTTTTCAGTTCTGAAATATGTGCAGGACAAATGCAAGATCAGAATGTTGTTTCCTTGCACAATGTGCAAACAGAATAAATCAACAATAAAATAAAGTGCTATGAGGATATGAGATACAGACACAAAATTAAATATGAGGCATCAAGGAAGATAAATTCATGAAGACAGAAAAAAAGTGGAGTGCTGGGTTTGAACTCTGATGACAGTAGTTTTTTGGGTTTTTTTGGTTCATTGTTTGGACACCTTATAGTGACTGGTTTCTAATTTCATGGGATTTCTTCATCCCTTCATTCCCGCATCTTATACACGTGCTTGTGAATCACAGGTAATCGGAAGAGAGAGAGAAGTTGCTTTGTTTGTTTGTTTTACGTGACTATCTACCACTATCTTGCACTGAAAGCAAATTTGAACAGGGACAGCATTGATTTCACTGCCTGCTGTTCAGGTTTGAACATATTAACTATCAAGGTCATTTCTCCTTCTACTTCATGTTATTTGTGCTCCATTGTGATTGTGGTATTAAAATCTATGCAAAAAAAAAGTGTCGTTCCAATTTGTGCTTCCTTTTAAGATTCATAACTCTGCACTAACAAAACAACCAGTGTGAGCAAAACATTAGCAAAGCAGTCGCTCTAATTGTGTCTGGATACAAAACTTAATATATTCGGGTAAAAAACATTTGGTAACTGAGAATTTTGGCAGCCAATGATTTTAGCTAGAGTCTAATATTAACTACTAATATGCTCACGGTGACTATGTTATTATCTTGGGCAGATATTGTACTCATAAACCAGTAGCATATGAGGGCAATCAGTGCAGGCAGTGCTTGTCCAAAGAAAACTAAAAATAGTTATCAATTAAAAGAACTCTAGTTAAAGCAATCTCTTTCCTTGTATGTCCAACAGAATTGTCATTAAGCTTCTCATGGTTTTGTGTCCATTCTTTTAATTGCTGCCATCTTTTTGTCACAGTTGCCTTTTGTCTCTGAAAGCAAGCTTAACTCCACTTCCTCTGAAATCTGTAGTTTGCATTGTTTTTAAGGTGTGTCTGAGTCCTGTTGATGAGGTCTGAATCTGGGTAAGCTGAAAAGCCAGCAACTTTGCAATATTAGCAAGTAAACAATGCGTGTGTTATTTTTCTTCTACAAGATAATTTTCCATTTACTAGTCAACTTAGCCAGCATGTGTGTAGAGGAGTTTTTGTAAGTTCTTTAGCACATTAGTGAGGAAAACCTTGATGATGAAGGAGGACACCAAATCCTAGCATGTGCGGCTTAATGAAACAGGCAAGTTGCACCAGACTGGACCAACAATTTCAGGTTACAATTTATGACCCCTGTAATCTCGTTGACTAGCAACTTGTAAGTCTCACAGTAATTCATATTCTTCTTTATCATCTATTTTAACTCAAAAAGGGATGATAATCTACGAAATAAACATTATGTTGTATTTGCTAAGATACTGGTGATTACCGTTATATAATGATTTCTGTCTCAAGGCTTTTATAGGACGTGCTTAATCTTATTTCGTGCATTAAAAATATTTTTCAGATTTGCCAATTTTTAATGCAGCTGTTCACAATGGCCACATAATTTCACTGGACAATTTTTTTTTTTCAACCAAACTCGATTTTTCGCATTCAGATAAAGGGAGCTGACCAATCAGATCACTGCATTTGGCAACAAGCGCACTAATAACTCAAAAAGCTTAACTGGAATTGTACATATGATAATAAAAACAATCTTATTTAACCTCAGACACGCAGCTACACGCTGCTGCACGTCAGTTGGCTCTCTAAAATGACAAAAAGAGCTCAAACTGACCCCGAAATATGTATGTGTGGTTGTGATACTGCTACAACTCGCCGAACCCAGAATATCCATATCTCCCTTTTCTTGTTTAGAAACATGGCGACCAGCACCTCATGGCTTAATGTTGACTTCATTTTTCCCCCACAGTTTTTCAGGATGAATTTGCTGCATAAACGCAACACATTCGGTGTAAATATATTTTTCACGTTATGTTTGCATCCAGAAAATTCTTAATTTAATGTTGTTTTATTCACAAAGTGTTCAGTGTGTAACAGCCTTTTAGAGCAGATCTTTTGAATTGTTTAATCAGGACAAACAGGTGTAAATAATGGCTATTTAATTAGGGTATGCAGCATTCGTGTTTCTGTGTTTTCATTGTGGCTCAATGACAAGGCTTCATTGAATTACCTGAATTGAACAGTCATTGTTAACGTGATTAGTGACACCTGTGCTTCCCTCGATAAATGCCTCAAAATATCTGCTATAAGGTCTTTCATAGTCACTGCCATTGAGCACCTGTCCACCAGGTGCATGGTCACCTGACACATTTATCTTATCACCTGTTCCAGTTTTCTAATAATCCACACCTGCTTCTCATTATCGCATCAGTCCATTAATGGACCAGCTGCTTTCCTCTTACCCACGTTTGAACCTGAACTTGATCCGTTCTCAGCATGTTGTTGTTTATCATTGTCATTCTGTCTTATTTCTTTTTCGTCTCTAAGTTCAAGGCTGGAGCTGGACTTCTTTTCAGTATGGGTTAGATGTCTTGTCCTGCAATGTCCTGGACACGTCAGCTGTCCATCATAGGTTGTTTTGGATGACAGATTTAAAGGTGACTCACCAGCAGCTTACTTAATGATGTGGCAGATGTAAGGTTGCTTTGTAGCTGTAGGTTGTTTCACTGCAGTGCCCTGCATGTTCTGTGACTCCCCTTGTTTTAAAAGAAAGCTTGCAGAGAGCACATATGTAATAGATTGTAGTGCACACAGATACACACCACAAGCTGACCAAGGAGTTACAGCTATGGGGGGAGGGGAGGAGATTATGTTTTATTATACATGCCATCACTAGCTGTAATCCACTTTAACAGGGCTTTGCTTGCTGACATGCTTTAGATAGGGCACACAACTGAAAGACAGAAACTATCCACTCAAAGTCATGCCTAAAATTAACATTGTTAACTTGTTAAACTTTAGCCCATGCGTCAGTTATGACCACACAAAAATGACCATGTGGATTTTGAAGCTGAATCATCAACAGTGTAACTATGGGAATGAACAAACGAGAAGTAAAACAGTTTAACAGAAGCAGAAAAACCTCTCTTTCTCCAACCACTTACTCTCTGTCCTTTTAATCAGCCAGTGACTAATCTTACTGACTTTTTATTACAATGATAATAATGATAAGGGGTTGAACTCCCAAAGTTGGAATCTTAGGTACATCTTAGGCCTCTGCAGGGTTCTTGTCTATATCAGATGTTGAGATGTTATACAACTAACTAGCAGTGAGCTAAAAGGACACATTCTTTGGATTTATCCACTTGTATCACCTTATAAAAGCATCATATTGTGTTTGATTTCATGACAGTAGCATTTTATTTATATTAGCAAACGCTGAATTATGCATGACACATACTGATCGCGTCACATTGCTTAGCAACCACCTAACCATGGGGTAACATGGCCTGTTTTTTAACTTTCATGCATCTATAACACCTTATAACTTCTATAGTTTTAATTTCAGAGCAAAAACATCTCATTTATGGATGAAAAAAATGTAATGTACATTTCTATCAGCCACTTAGTTACAATATGAACCACATCTTTTCTCAGCAGTGTAGGAACTGGGCATGCAGTATTCGTACTAATATATCAGTGTTTCAGAGTGTCAGGAGGGTTTTGCATAATTATGGGAAATATGTGACGAGATCAGCATAATCGCTGTCAACAGACTCATGTTTTAATAGTTTAAAAATACCTGTTTATGCTATTTTCATTAAGTCCCTGGAGAAATGAACCAAGACTGCATAACTTCACACATCTCAGTGGCTACGTAACTGGCTTTGAAAACAACTGTGATCTTGTGAAGCTGACATGTGAATTCTGTTGAAGTAACTATGGTTGACATTAGTTTACCGTTCCCACTTACAGTCAATATTCATAGTCTGTTCGCAGTGTTATACTATCAGTATCACGCTCTTGGTAATCAGTTGCTTTGTCAACAGTCAGTTCCAATAAAACAGAACAGCATTTTTTGGAAGGACAGAGTGGTCGCGTGAGCAAAGGAAGCCACGTAAATCATATTTACTTTTACAAACTTGCCAAGTAAAGATCCAAATGAGGCCAAGTACCTGGTAAAAGACTGTAATTAAATTAAAACTGAGAACACACTGATGCCTCAAATATTTGCTTTAAAGTGGCCGGCCACCAGCTGCTTGGTTGGAACAAGTAGATGCACAAACCTTAGTCTGGGTTGTGAGGGTATCTCAACAAGATCTTGTGATAGATCCAGAGGAACAACCGAATGGAGGGAGGGCAGTAGGGACAATACTGAGGCTGTCCCCTGTAGGCCTCATACCAGATAAAGATCTGATTATTCCCTCCTTTTGGCTGGCTTTGCAGAGTGGACAGACAGTGGACTCTGTATTTTTTTTTCTCTGTTGAGCAGTGTGGACTCTCCTCCAGCCAGTGCCCAGCAATTTAAGGGAAGCTGTTGTTTTGGAGAGCCACTGTGGGAAAGTCATTAAAGTGTAAAGCATCTCTCTTTTATTTCTTTCTAAAGGAGTCCTGGAAGAGGCTTCCACTAAGGCGGTGGATGTTAATGAGTGCTGACACAGATCGGCCACCCCCACAGTGCCGTGTGTGCCGATAGCCGCTGCCATGGCAAACGGATTCTCTGCAAGAAAAACCAGCCTGCCGGACGCTCACTGAAAATGGCTTCAACTCCTCCACAGGTGGCCAGTGTCTACATATACCAGCAAGCTACTAAATCAGGCCTTTTGTTCCTTCAGGAAAGTGTCTTTGACTCGCTGAGGTGGTGGTTGTTGGTCAGTACTGTGCCATGTGCTCCAAAGATCAGCTTGTCAGTATTTATTTACAGATGATCAAGAGAATATCTGATACCCAAAACATGACTCTAATTTATAATTTAAACAAGGATGATTCCCCCCCCCCCTCCCCCAAACAAAAAGTGTCCTCTCACTAATCATGTCATCATTATTTCATGCAATATATAATTAAGTGGCACAGTAGACATTGCACAGGTAATCAGAAAAATACCTCTCATCCTTTCTCCGGTGAAATGACCCTCATTAACAAAGCATTACAAAGCCACAAAACAGACCTAACAACATGCTGCGATCAATGTACAAGTAGCAGTTTGCACTGACTCTAAGGCCAGAAGATTGCCTGTACTGCAGAAAGCCATGAGGGCAGTTCCCTTTTATGCAACCTTAACTGCTGCGTATAAAACAATAAGATGTGGCAAACACTGAAAAAATAAGCTGACATCAGTCTAATGTTGATTTCTGGAGTTTGACAGTGACACTCAAATGTAGAGCAGAGAAACCGGTCTGAAGCAGTCTGCTGGGGAGAGTGGTGTTTTTCATCGTCTGCATTTCTTTTAAAAAGAGGGGCCTCTGCTGGAAGCAAGCGGTACCACATGTTGTTTACCAGCCATTTTTTTTTGCACCCCAGGACATCCCAATACAGTATTCACTTGGCCCATTCTGTTCTGTAACCAGAGCATGTTAGCTGTCTCATTAAACATAATCCTTAAATACAGACTGAATTCTCACGTGACACCGGGGGTGCAGTGCTCGCAGAGCTCTAGACAGCACGTGAATATCACCACAGTGTGTTATTTTGACTTGCATGACCCATGAGTTGAATATTTGCAGAGTAATCAGCCTTAAATATCAGCATGCACACACAGCACTGTTCTATTTTCAGTTTGTCTATTGATCTGCTTGGTTAAACAGTCGATCGCAGGCTAAAGGATAACATTCACAGAACAGTTCAAAGACCCATACCGGAGGTAAAGAGACACTGTCCAAGCTGTGTGCATACCTTGGACAGTGAGTGTGTGAATGGGTGGATGATTGTGTATAGTGTAAAGCGCTTTGGGGTCCTTAGGACCAAGTAAAGCGCTATACAAATACAGACCATTTACCATTTTACCATAGCAGCCAAGCATTACTGAAGCAAGTGAAAGCAGCATTGATTGGCTTTGTTAATGGCTGGATATAGGAGAGAATGATTGATTTGACTGCTTCTGCACTGATGCTTTTCACGCGCGTTCTGCTCGTCACTAGAGTTGCTGTGCTTTGTTTTGTTCTTCTTCCCAGTACTGCGCCGTGCTCCTACTACTGTGTACGTTTCCTTTTTGCCAGGGCCCACGTAGATTTGTGAAAAGCCAGGTTATGTAACAGCCCCGGCCACTTGAATATGCTGCCATTTACTGAGGGGTGAATGGAGGAGTTAAGAACAGCAATGGAGCCATTGTCAGGGTCATTGGTATGCAGAACACTGCGGCATTACTATTAGGACCCTCGTCAGTTTTGATGAAAATCTGCTGTATCTTTGCCCCCTGATCTGTGAGGCGCTTTCTTCTCCGTGTCGCCCTCGGACTATTCCTGTTGGAGACCAACTGAAACAGCCAGGCAGTCACGAGGCCCGCCCATACAACGCACTTGGAGAACCAAAACAACCTTATCCTATCAGCACCGAGAATAAAGTCAACTTTGATATGTTTTCACGTTAAATCACATGCTGAAAGGTACTCAGTGCACAATCTTCAGTAAACACTTGACTTGCAAGGTTGCACAAGGCCTGAAGTATTTTCTCAAGTGGACTAACTGAACCTTTGAAGGTGGCCAGCAGCAAAAGTCATCATTTTCTCCTGCATTAAACCTGATTGCTTTATATTCTGAAAGAGCAGTCTGTGATATCATTATTGACATGGAGAATAATAAGAATTCAACATGCATTTTCATCCTTATGAAAATAACCACCCTCCTGGTTCATTTTAGTCTAAACACAAGGGTTCACCCAGCTCCTCCATCTTCCCTCTCCTCCCTCCCTGTCTGTCTTTTGGAAGCGGAGCGAACTGGGTTAGGGTTATATAACCGATGTCTGTTCTCATAGATCCTCAGCAGCTCGTCTTCCCCTAATCTTTTCAGCTTGATTACACCCTCCTTTCCCTCTCCTCTGCCGACTCATTCAACTGAGAGCCTTCCCATGCACAAGCACATCCACGCGGGAGCGCACGAGCAGTGCATCAGGATCCGCCACGCTCCGGTTTGGAGCGGATGGGACGCTTGTGTTTTGCAGGTGTGAGCACGAGTGTGTGCAAAAGCTGTTTTGTCGCTGTGCCACATCTTGTCATGATGAGGAAGAAGACGAAGGCTTCGTCTGAGGTCAGCTGTGTATGCTCAGCAGTCCTGCCTCGTTTTAGCATCACTAACAATCAGTATTGGTCTGGTTGATGTTTGTGAGGGGAAACAGTTACATTTTTACTGTGCACGCTTAATATTTGACATACCAACACACAGCGGAGCTGAAAGAAAGCAGCTGGCAATGGATGTGTTCTCACAGTTTATCACAGTGGAAACAAAGCAATGTTTCACAATGTGTCAACATTTACTACCACTTGTTTACTGTGTGCCTCTGCTTCTATGAATGTTCTTTCACTTCAGCTTTCTGACAGACTTTAGACATACTGCTTTATTCTGATAAAGCAAAAGTCAGCAGTCACAAGGTACACATGCAGGATGGAAAAAAAGAAGAAGAAAGAAATCCAGGTCACAGGCTGAAGGCGGTGTGTCTGCTAAGGGTGTTTATCATTACCCCTAATCTGGTACGAAGCACTGATGCAAAATCTGTCCAAGAATTATATCTTGATTTCAGCAATAAGGAAGACTTCCTTCTTGTACTGTGGAGCTGTAAAACCACTATCTGGCTGGTGATGAAAACCCCAAACGAAAATGATCCACTTTTTATAGCCTCCCCATATTACAGTGGACATTGACTATGTTGAGGAAATCACGGCTTTAATCACTATAAAAATGACTTTAAAAGCAGTCTGTGTGGACACAGGTGACTTCAAGGGTCAAAGGGCGATATCCATTTGTTTTTTTCATGGCATGTAAGCTGAACTAGTGCAGTTAACGTGACCGTCCCATTCCTGAACTTTGCCCCCACAGGCCATAAAAATGTGAATATTTCTACTCAGCCTGCAGCTTTGCCACAAACCCATTCACCTTCAAAAGGTGGTAAATCTTCCAGCCTTCAGGTGGATAAAGGTTTAACGTGTTATACAAGTCTCTTCACTCCAGGCCAAGAGGCAGAAGATGCTGGGAACATGTTTGACAGAGGTCCGAGGGAAATGTTTGGGACAACATAAACCTGGAGTGGTTTTCATGTTTTTGCAATATACCAACTGTTCTGCCGCAGGTTTAATCACAGAATCCCATTATACGCAGTCGATGCATGACTGACACGACGTCTTGGCCGAAGTCCTCGTCTGGTTCATCCAGTAACTGTGACCAGCCTCAACCAAGCATCTGCTGCTTCAAACTCTTTCCAGCACTTTACTTCACTGTCACTGTAAACGTATGTGTCGGTGCATCATTCGAAATGCATTTATTAGAAAACCAAAGTATAATGAGATTTTTTTTATTTTTGCTACATACTAATGCCTCAAAATCTCTTTAGGGTTTCATTAGTGGTGCTGACAACCCAAGACTCACTGTATCAGGAATTTAGCAGAGGTATTGAGTCGCTTTTGGAGTCTGAGGAAAACATCCTGGGTCTATTTTGTCATCTGTGAGCTTCCACGGAAAGTAGAGCACCCCAGATTTGTGCCTTGATCATCCTGTATGTACAAAACGGGAGTGGGGGCAAGCGATGGTCTGCTACCCTGATTAGAGGTGATTATCAGGTGAGATTGCCAAAAACAGTTTCTTGTCACATTTTCATACTCTTTCTAGGAATATGATGGAGACTGCAGACATTTGTGACAGCTTCCTCTACTGATCTTTGAATGCCAGTAATTTTTATGTGGATTCAAATTCACTTAAATATAACCCACTATAAGACTGGTTAGTGTGATTTCCACAGGAGAGGCTTGTTATGAGCGACTGACATCTCTTGGCTTGTTGTAAAATGACAGCCGCTTTTCCGTAACCTCACTGAAACGCACACATGTGGTTGTAGCGACCTCCAGTGGTAGCAGCTTTGAGCGCATACGCAAACACTTAGCAGAAGAGCCAGATGGACCTCATATGGAGTTCTTCACTCAAGGCCATCTTGATCTAATGTGTTTGGGTAGATGCAACATTTCTGGTTCTTCACAGCAGATTTTCAGCCAGGCTGCCTGACTGAAACACTCAGTTATTCAATCAATTAGTCAACTGACAGAATTTAACCACAAAAAAAGGTAAATAACGCAAAAGCTTGCAGATTTGACCCCCTGTTCTTTACCAGCGTAATTTGGGTGTCTTCAGGCTTTGCACTGCTGCTGGGAAAAATAAAACAAGCAAGGAAACTGGGGTGGACACTCACCTCTATTTTCAAATGTGCCATAAACTTTAAAAAAAAAAACCCAATTGTTATAATTACTATATTAACAGTAATGCAGGTCATTTTTAGTGGAAGAAGACTACACAAGAAATATAAACTTGAAAAGTATTTTTTACAGAAAGAGCCTTTTTATTTATGCCTTTTAAAGAAATCACATTGGGTTAGGGTCCTTTAAATTAGAGTCTTGACAAAAATATTCTATCCTTTACATGTTTTTTTTGTTTCACATTTTCTATAGGTGCTACACAATTTAAAACACACAGACAACATTAATCATTCACATCAGGGTGTTTGCATTCCCGTAACCCATTTTCTGAGCATGCAAAATTAAGCTTGACACTCTAATTTAGCATCAGAGGCGAACTCTGAAGGAACACCAACTGGCTTTTTTTTAAAAATGTCAAACAGTGTCTGTTTGTCTGTATGTATGCAACTGCTACCTCATACAGACTTCTGAGCACATCCTGCATGCATTTATAACACAAAAAAACACAAAATCACTGAGTCTTTCTTATCAATGCTGAATAGAAATCTGGAGCCAAACAAAGGCTTTCCGCAGAAAACTGCTGTTGTGCACTTTTTTATAGCCCTCATTAGTTTGATCCTGATATCTCAGTCTAAGGCAACTTTTCCTTTCAAAGGAAATCAGGGGTTGAATGTCTACTAGGCAGATTTAAACTGACATGAAGCCATCACAGTGACGGGGAACAGATGCATTTTATATAATTGGAATATCTAAACTTCTTGGCTTTCCAGTGCTGTCAATGTTAGGTCCATAGGAGGAAAACATCTCCTGTGAAATTCCTTTGTTCACATTTAGAAAAGATGCTCTTATAGCACTCTAAAAAAGTAATGAAATGCACGCTGAGTAAGAGGAGAAAGAAATCCTTGCTCCGACTGCATTAGGAACTACCGAGTAAAGCTCTGATCAACATGACCTTAAACTGATGGGGTTGCCTTCGATTAAAAGTTTAACATGTTATAAACCGCCAGATGAAAAGAGAGAAACATAATATTCACAGCATTGATGATGGTATTCGTTACATCAAACTACAGAAATAATGACTTCGAACGACACTGTATATAGTTACACCTGTATACATTGCAATTGGCTATTGTGTGGTGCAATCCCTTTGCATTTCAAGGGAATATTGCTTTGGCACATGTATGACCTATAATAGCTTACACCCCCAAAACAAGCTGAGCACTGAGCATGGCACACAAAATGCCAAATGTCATTAAATGCGTTTCCGTCCAGTTTAGCTACTGACCTTTCACGTGTAAAGTTTTCAGAAGAAATAAATAATCAGATGTTTAGTCTTTTTTGTTAGTTAGCCCTCTAAAGTCACTGCTGAGAGTTGAGGTTTCCATTAATCAGAACAAGAGTGAAAAAGAGTGTTTAAGGTTTCAGACTCTTTGACTTCTTCATGAAATCAGTTCATAATGCCCCACGTTAAAAACAAAGACCTGTAAGAAAACGACACGAGAGAGGTAGGAATTTGAATTCCGAAACCTTTGATCCACAAATACTTGCATGCTATTTACCAGTTGGCACGGCAAGAAAGTAAATAAATGAATAAATAAAAGTGTAACTTTTGACACCTTTTCACAACTAGAAATATGGCAGTACGTAAACTAGAGAATACAATCACACCCAGCAGCCCCTCTGCCCAGAAGGATATTTACACTACTAGCATAGACTAAGAGTTTCTGCCCTGCTAGATGACCACTTCTTCACGTGGTAGGTTGAGCTTCACCTCCCCTCCTGCTGCTGCGGAGGTTGAGTAGACTGCGGTGGCAGAAACACAAGACGGGCCGTTTGTCTCCATGGTGAAGAGCTTGCAAGGTCCCGGCAGGGCTGCATCAGCATCAGGAGCCTCTTTTTCTGAGCTGGATGCCTGGGATGATGCAGGGGAGGATGTGGGGCTCAGCTGCACAGCTGTAGTGTCCTGCAGCGTGTGCTCGCTGGTCTCTATTTCAAACGCTGCCCCGCCAGCCTGCCCGCCGTGTCCCATCAAGCCAGCCCCTCTGCCCCCAAGCTTGGACCTTCGTGAGCTGTGTGGAGGCGGGAGTCGACTGCACACGCAACACGCTCCGAAAAAGGAAAAGGCCACCAGCAGCAGGATAGGTCCGATGATGATTGGGGGGTTGGCAGAAGGCATCAGTGTGCTGAAGGCGAATGCTCCCACCAGGGTGATGTTGAGTCCAGCCAGCATGATGCATAGGCCACAAGCACAGCAGAGTGCCGGAGAGGGCAGGCCATGAGGGCGAGACTTCCTTTTCTTCTGGGGCTCCTTTTTAGGCACAGGGGTGCCGGTGTTTCTATCAGCGATGACCATGGTTTCCCCTCCAGGCTCTCTGGCTTTCTATCTTCTATCTTTTTGTAGATACACAAAATAAAGGAAAATAAGCTTTTTTAAGTCATTACAATGGCACTGGTGTGCACATGTAGAAAAGCTCTGTCAATCAGTGAGCTTTGATCTGTCACCTCATTGCGCTGCTACACCTACAGAATACAGACATGAGAACAGATTGTAAAAAGTTGAGTGAGCAGCACTCAGGTAGTGGTCATCTATTGGTGACACCTGCATAACATGTGAAGACAGCTGGCCACTGAAATCTTCCTAAATCAATTACACTGTTTAAAAAAACAAAAAAGGATCTAAACAGCACCTGTACAACAGCCGCATGGACGGGCAATTCACTCTAGATGGCCTAAAATAAGCTCCGTTAAAAAAAAGGGAAGCATGAGCCCATTAAGAAAAATCCTCAGTGGTACTTAATAACATGTCTTTAAGATGGCATCTCTATTTATTTTCTCTTAAACTGTGTACAGTCACCGTGCAGCTGCTTCATTCATGCCACCCAAGCCACTAGAGGAAAGGCTGTGAGTGTTTAGTTGCAATCAAATGAGCCCTTTCATTCCAGCATGCACCCATTCAAGAGCAGACAGGAGACCTAAGCAGAGGGGATGTGTGAAAAATACATTTTTGTAAATATGTGTCTGTAAATGTGTGATATATCGCAGTTGGCACGTTTATAAAACGGGTTTTGCTTGAGAGGCGTTTAAATGCGCCTTTACTTCCACTGATGTTGCATTTCTGCAAAAATTAAACCATGAAAGAAGGGGCGAGACACTCACCCTTTAGGTTGATGCACTGAAGGTCTTTCCATTGTTTGATCAGCAGATTTTCACCGCGGTTACCGGTCTTCTAATTAAGGGGCGAAATAACTGAGACGCTGAAAGGGCGAATCAGCACCAAACGAACGATTTTCATCCTGTTCTCGTGGCTTCACAGTCCTGAGGGCACAAGTCATGAAAGCCCTTCAATCACTGGCTCAAGCAAACACGCACAGACACACATACACGCGCACACACGATTCAAGGCGACCGACAAGATAAAATCCGAGAGTGGAAAAAAAGAAGAAGAAGAAACAGGCAGAAGATCACTTAGGTGAAATGGCATTTCTTAGGAGCAGACACACCGCGCGCTGCTGCTCCAGATGTGGACCGAGCAGCACGTAACACCTGACAGGTCAGCCCGAACCGGAAATGGTGTTCCAGACATCTCTGTCTGTGTGAAGCTGTCATATTTTCATTCATTCATATCTGAACTGAGCATATTCCCTCCGTCGCCGGACCGCTGGATGCGAAGCTCGTTCCCGAGCCACCCCTGTGTGCGCGAGCGAGTGTGCAAGTGGAGGAGGGAGTGATGAAGGTGAAAGCTGTTGCTCTCTGCCTTCAGCCCACACCGCAATGTTGCTGATTCTTGAAAAAGGCAAAGGATTTTAATTTATTCCACAGCTCTCTCGAAGATAAAAATGTTTTATCTAAAATTATTATTTATTTATGCTGTGTATTATTTTATAATATAATTCAATATGAATATTTTTCTGTTAAAATATTTATTTATTTAATATTATAATTTAATAGAATAGAATTTAATATTATAATTTAATAGAAAAATAGAAAAAATATTATATTCATTCATTTTGTATTATTTTATGTAGCTATTTATTATTTTACTATAATTCAATAAGAATATTTTTCTATTAAAATATTTATTTATTTGTTTATCTATTATTTTATATTATAATTTAATAGGCAAAAATATTGTATTTCTTTACGTGACTATTTGTTATTGTATATTATTTATATGAATATTTTCTATTAAAATATTTACTTGTTTATTCATTTTGATCTTTTTTTGATCATGTAGCTCATGATGATGATAATGATCCAGTGTCTACATTGTTGGCTATCAGCTAAATTAACTGGTAATAAATCGAGGATAGCTATTATTAGACCAACTTTTGGCTTGCTGTGGTAAAAGATGAGTCATCAAAACTCAAAAGGGTCACGACCTTTGCAGTAAGTCAGCTAGTTTGCAGCTACTGAATCTATACATGACCGCAAAAGTGTGTTAGTAACAAAACAGTCCTTTAAATGTTTTAAAAGGGTTTAAACCTTCTTGTTGCCACCCAGGTTATTTACTTATCTTGTAAAATATGGACTATATTTGTATATGCAGTTCATTACGTGCTCCTCCACTGTCTAACTCCCAGACACAGGGGGATTGTGGTGTTGTGATTTGAGGTTTGACAATCAAGCTGCACCGCAGACTCCTCGGGGCTCCTGTTGTGCACAGCTCATGAACACAGCTCGGCATTATTCAGCCTCACAGCACGTTACACTTTTTTTGTTGCGCTTTCTGCCGGTGCTGTCCTGAATATCAATGTATTACGTTTCACTGCGGAGGGGGTGGGTGGGTCGCAGGTCACTGTGTGCACGCCATGGATGTTGCCACGTGTGTGTATGTGCATTCATTTATTTGTGTGTGTGCTACTCATGGAAATCACATTAGGAGGGGAATTGAATAATATCCAAAACCCATCATCGCTTAATGACTGTCATAATTTTATAATTGGTGGCATAGAGCATTTTACCATGATTAGAGGAGCTGCACAGGAGTTGGACTATTGGGCCTAATTTGCTTCACTCAGTGTCAGGATGTAAAATAGAAAAAAAACTCCACTAATGATCACAATCTCTGGATGTTTATTAGATGACATGCTGTTTTATATATATATATATAATGAGGTGATCTCAGCTAACATGATGAGCTGATATCACATATGAACAGGAAAACGAGATTTATAAAGATCTACACAGCAGAGAGATTTACACAGCAGTACTTTTTTGTACTAAGTGTGAAGGAAGATCAATACAGAAAAATTAAACTTCTTCTGCAGAAGTTGCAACCTTCTGCATCCGGCTTCCTTCACATGGAGCGGCCAGTCTTGCTACGTGATGACCTCATGGCAGATCTTGATCTGAAGGCTTAAGTTTCCGTCTCGATAAGACATCCGGCATGTCCGCAGAAGTCCTGCAAAAGACAGACGGATCAGTCATGAGGGAGGCTTGCGTTGTGTTCGCTGAACTAAAACCTTTTCCTTGATATAACTGAGATTTTAGATGATCTGCACTACGTAATTCCTCATCTGTTAAATAACTGAGCCAAACAGTGCATCAGTGTGTTATCTGGTTTGTTTTTCTTGTTTAAATGAGACTATAGTGCTGAAGTGTGACTTCAGTTGTCTGTCTTTCAAGATGCTACACATTGAAAAGTACTCTCTTTCACAAATGTCAGTGAAGACCTGAAAAACTGCTTCGTTTTGAAGGTCAGTGCAGACTCTGCTGTCTGTTTGTTGTCACACAGGACAGCGCATGAAATGCATGATGACATGATTGAAATATATGTGGTAGCGCCATTGCCATAGTAACAAAATTAAAAGTGAGTGACTTTGAAAAGGAGGTGATACTTGGTAATGTTCACTTTCAAAAGCCCCCCATTCTCCTCTAAATTGCTTGTAGTCAGCCAACAAAAAGCCCCACGTCATTATGTAAGGCGTTTTGTTGATTCTTTTCTTGACAGTTTGGCTATGGTTTAAAAAAAATGTCTTTAACTCTCAGAAATAATAAAGGTAACCCTTACCTGTCTGGATAAACCTAGTTAGAAAGTCATTCAAATGGAAAAGTAGAGACTGAAGTGCTGAAAGGAAGTCAACATTCTCTAAGTAGCGCATGTCATCAGTGAGACTGTCACATAGTAACATTTCAGTGTTTTTTCTCGATCTTACTTTAACACCTTAGTGTTTATATTATAATTTTTAAAAATAGCAAACAGTTAATTAATATAAGGCATAAAGAGCAACAAGAACTACCAATCGGGCGACACAGCAGATCTGTACATATCAAGATTCTGAGTAAAGCCCACGATAGTACTGCATGTGAGATATACTGCACTACTATGGAGCTGCTGGCTTGTGTATTATCACAGCTCTCAAAGGTTTTTGTAGTTTTTCCAAGATCCATTCATGCCCAGATTAGATTCTTATAAGTCTATCAACATGCTGACTAGTTTCTGCAAAATGTGATTCATACTGCAAAGCTTAGGAAATTAAAAGTACTCTTATATCCAGGAAACATAGCATTACAGTCACAGGAACTATATTACAGATAAGGTATATTGAAATGCCTTTCTGCTGTACTGTGGTACCATTCACATCCCTATTTTGATCATGTATAATTATCAAAGGAGACAGACCCCTCATCCGGGTTGGCTTCAGCTATTGTTCCAGCCTCCACAAAGGTTCCCATACGACTCTTAGACCGTTCCAGATTAATCTGACTGTGAGTCCCTGGCAAGACAACAAGAGAGCATGGAAGCATTAAGTGTAACAGTACATGTTTAACTAGCATGTGAAACAATGAGCACTAGATCATACTGAGAAGGGTTATACAGAGGGGAAAACACTTATTTGGATTGTATAGTCACATATATGTATATAACATGGGCCTTAACAATTAAGGCAGATAGTTTTAAATGAACGCTTAACTTAAACTAAAAAGATAATAACAGATACAGGTGTGGTTAAAAGTTTACATACAATCATTCATTCCTCATGGGCATGAATATCATGGTAGTTTGGGCTTTTAATGATTTCTTTGAATTGTTCTTTTTCCAGATTGGAATGATTGTACAGCGTACATGTACTTTTCCGTCGAGCTTGAAGTTGATGATTTTGGACCCGGGGCTTCTTTCTTGGTCACCACTCTCTCAGTCCATGTTCTCGTAACATTCACTTCACTGAACAGTAACACTGGTGTTCCAGCAGTTTCCAGTTCCAATGTTGACACATCCGAATAACTTGCATTTATGAAAATTGCTTGAACTGATTATGTTGGAATCTGTGGTTGTCTAGAAATCACTCCAAGAGACCTTTTCAACTTGTGTAAATCTACAATTCTCCTTCTTAGATCTTCACGGAGTCCTTTGGACTTTGGAGTGAGTGCTATCAAACAAATAAATTTTAAGCTGGCAAAGATGATCGTGATCGCGATGACTACTGAGAAGTAAACGGACCTTGGCCTTGTCAAGTTAAAAGACAGTGCGCATGTAAACCTATGATCATAAGTGTAGGTATAAGCAGCTCATCTAAGTGCAAGAATATAGCTTCAGAGAGGGAATTTTAGGACGGGAATGCAGGCACTCCTGAATCTTTCTGTGATTTTGACCTTCACATATGATTTCAATAAGTTTTAATATGCAACATTTAACTCAAACTGATAAAACGAAACAAAAACACATAATTTGCAAATGTTTCACTCAGTCTGGTAATAGTTTCCATGTTTGAAGTCAGCATGTCAAAAACATGAACCTACTTTCACTGGAGCACAAACATGCACAGATGCACAGTTGGCTGCACAGCGCAAAAACTGTATGCAGACAAACGTTTCCCCTGGCTCATATTTGTTAACAATTAAGTGAAAAAAAAAGCAGTTAGGAAAGAAGGAAATTATATTATTTTTTTTAAGCGCACTCAGTGAGACATTAGACAGATGGCTGAAGCGCTCTCTCTGATAACAGCCTGAGCACAACATCTGCCTCGCTGCTGTCAACTGCAGTGTTTCTACAGGTGTCTGAGTTTTTATCAAACAAATAAGGCGCATAGACTCAATGCAGATCAGTATCAAGTGCCTTTGAGTGTTATACGATAGCATTATTAACTCACTGGCTCGCTCCTTCATTTCACCCACCTTCTCGTCTCAGTGTCTCAACTGGCTGATCAGGAGCAGGATTGGCAGGCGCGGGGTGCACTCTGAAGTTCGCTGAGGATTTTAGCCAAAATGCCTTTTATTGTTATCGTGAACACACTTACAAATAATAGCATCGAAAAATATACAGGTATATATCAAACTGCTTACCAAAGGATGGAAGGATGTGGTTGACGTTCAGCCAAGCTTTTATGAAGGGGTAGATTGCTATTAGCAGGCCTGGAAAGCATAACAGTCCAATAAATTTATTAATTAAGGCCTGGCTTTACTCTAGTTCCCTTATGGTTGAAAAGCAGCAGATTTACTGCAGTGTTAGTGCAGATAACTGTCACCACGAGAGAGGAAAGCATTTGGTGCTGCAGATGCAATGAGAAGCCTCATTAAAAATGGGCATAAATTGTAATAGTGTATTAAAAAATACAAATTCAATCACCTGCATGGACTAATTCACACCAATCAGTGTAATTTATTTTGTTCAGTTGTTTGAAATGCAATCTCACTGCCTCCTGCTCCCGTGAGCCTTAACGGCTCATAAAAATAACAGTTTTTAATAGAAGTTTCCATACTTGGAGACTTTGCGGAGAAACAATAAGGCTGTTTGATGAAATATCTATTCCCAAACTGAAATCCACTCGACAAAGCCTTCAGATTATTCTCAGTGCAGCAGCTACAGTGTGCGATGTTTCGTTCAGTTCGACTCAAAGTACAAAGTAATATCTGAACCGCTGGGCTCATGTGCCTCTCTGTGGCACTGTGCTCCAATTCAAACGTTATTGATTTCCCTCTATAAGCCAAAAGATCTGGCATTACACCCCCGGCAAGTCCTGAGGGTGGCTGTGATGCATGTTTGTGCTTAAAATGTCATGAAACTGCGGAAGGAGTAAAAACAATCTGCTGAGAACACTCTGTTCATACTCATTAGTCAGCCTATGTGTTGGAGGCAGCATCGCAGCACACAAGCCCCAAAACACATAATTAGATGCTACTCAGCTGCACAAATGCTGCCAAAGCGAATGTTTCTGTCAAGCGGCTGTGCGCAGTGTTGATTTGTCAGATTCTTAGTGCACATTACAAAGTCAAATTAGTTACTGAAAGATGATCAACTCATCAGAGAGGATGTTTTTTGCATTAACTATGCATGCACTCTGATGCCATCGTCCTGTGATTGAAAACCCTGCCCTTTTGCTCCTTCTCTCCAGGAAACCGGTAAAGACACTCCTTTATCTTGGCAGCCCAGTTCCTCTGGCTATCAGCTGGCTCCAGTTACAGCGCTGTATCAAATGAATGAGGGATGGAAAACTGACACTGACCGCTGATCTTTCACCTGAGTTTTTGACATTTCATTTAAAATAGATATTCCAGCGAGATATAAATGTGCGCTCCCTCACTTTTTTGGCCTTCTTGAATTGGATTTTTAGTGAATTAACAAATTAACTCACTCACAAAGAAATGCACTGTGTAATAATCTCTCCGGTGACGCACCATAATGTTTAGATACAACTATTACCTAAAACCTTCTGTTTAACCTCTTAATATACAACGTATCACTGGTAAACCCTCCCGGGCCAGGGTTGAATTTTATTTTAGCTACATGCTACATGTTAAATCAGAAAACTGTCTGAAATGTTGCATTTTAAATTTTGGCACTACAGTTTTTCTTTTAACGGCTTTTCCCACTTGAGCCTCTTGGCCAATATATCGATTGGACTCTACCCCTAACACCACATGGGTCACCAGATGACCAGGTGGCTGTTAAAAGGTTAAAAAAAATGTGAAAGCCACAGAAATAGAGCATAATAAAATACACTGTGTGGTAATAGCAGAAGTTTTAGCATCAAAAACTGCTTAAAGTACCTGAAGTAAAACTACTAATTTTGCAAAACCTTAGCCAATATTATTGTATTAATAATGTGTATTAATATGTATCAAATGATGTGTATAATATGTTATTCTGGGGGGCACAGAGAAGGCCAAACATATCATATGGGCTCTCTCAAAAGTGTGTAGTTGGACATCACACGGACTTTGTACTCAGTTATAAATTTCTTGCATGAACCTCTGTTGTATGAAAGTTCAGGGCTGCAGTGCATGAGAGACAACAGATCTGTCATGACCTCCTGAAAAATGTCATAAGTTAAAAGTTACACACAGCAATAGCAAAAAGCAGGTTTAATAAACAAATGTAATCCAAATATCCAGAATCGGCTTATTACCCTCCCTATAACTGCATCACCTATAAAATCTTAAGACACACTCACCGAGGCCCCCCGCTCCCAGGAAGATACCTCCGACTGCATCAGCATCGCATTCCCTGGATACCCCAATGATGATGCAGCCCGCCACAATGCTGAGCAGGGCTGAGCCTACCCGTAGCCCGTGGTACTCTCCGGTGCTGACAGGGTTCATTCAGCACGTGGATGCTCCCCGCCTGCTCCCCCCACCACATGCACTGTGGAGCCCCGACACTGTGCTCTGCTTTAACTTGGGCCCTCAACTTTAATGTCCCCGAGCCTCACCCCGCTTCGTCTTTCACTCTCAATGATGCAGAAACACTTTCTCTAGTTAAGCCTCAGTCACTATATTCTGTTTCTTAAGATACCTCATGCATCTTTAAAGATAGAGCTCTGGTTTCCATTGACATAGAAAATTAGAAAACTAGTGGCTCTGACTCTTTTGACTGTGAAACCCATGCTACAAATCTGATCATAGTCCTCCGGCATCAAGTATCAGGGCTGCAGCAAATACCCTAATTGCAATTCTCAAACTGTTAACAAGTCTTGTAGAGTTGCAATATGCTGAAACTTAAAGGCGAGGTATGGCAGCATGACTACAAAGGCAGCACAGAGGAAACTGTGACAGAGAGACAGTTAGATTACGCTACTTTTCTGATTTGCCTGTGAGCTTGAAGGGAATGTGTAATGAAAGGTTCAGAGAGTTCTCCATGTGGTGGGGGCCTGAAGCCATCCACAAAGGCATGCAGTTGCCATAGGAATAGCATATCCATGGCAACGGGGGAGGAAGGGTGGGTAGGGGGTTAGAAGGATTAACACCGGTGAGTAGGGTAACAAATGAGCATACTGGGTGGAAGAGAAACTGTGACACATTTACTGTTAAGAAAGTAAACTCCATCTTTTCTGGATGATTGCATGTATTTTTAATCAATGCTGGTAATGCGGGTCCTATGTGTGTGTGTGTGTGTGTTAGTGACACAGCAATTAATGGCTGACAATAATGACTCTTGACAGCCTTTGTGGCATGTCAACCTTTAAAATCAAGCTAACTTGCAAGGGGCTGCAAATCCCCAGGAGTGAACCAGCCTTCCAAAGAGATTTATCAAGTCCTTTGGGGTCATCCGTCCCCCAGCAGACCAGAACATAAAAATGCCACATTACACCAGAGACTCATGAAACATCCCCATCATGGTGTCGCAGAAAGTGAAGGAGCAGTTCTGAAGGACAGAGATGTAGTTTCTGCTCAAGGTATTTGTTTTTTCTTGCTGTCCCCCAGCAGAAAGAGAAGCACTAGAAGTCCTGAACCTCCTGATGTTTACAGATTCTGATGGGCTAACAAACTGAATAATAATACAGAGTCCTGTATACATCTGATCATTCATTAGGGAAAATAACCACAATTGTCCATGTATTTCTTTTCTGATTATACAATTCACAGAGAGGTTGGAGTCAACTGAGCTCTTAGAGGGTGCAAGGCCATACACTATGGACAGTGCTGGGGAGTAACGGAATACATGTACCACCGTTACGTATTTAAAATACAAAATATGAGTAACTGTATTCCGTTACAGTTACCGTTTAAAAAGGTGGTGTTCAGAATACAGTTACTTTGTTGAAATAAAGGGATTACATGGTGGTCTTTTCCTGTTTCATATGTCAGGCTATGCCCTCGCTATTTTTTGTAATTCCATGCTGGCAGTGTTGGGAAGGTTACTTTTAAAATGTATTCCATTACAGAATACAGAATACATGCCCTAAAATGTATTCTGTAACGTATTCCGTTACGTTACTCAATGAGAGTAACGTATTCTGAATACTTTTGATTACTTAACATATTATCATGCATTTTACAACTACGTGAATGTACTATTGTTGTGTGATTTATTACTATTACTGAAGGTCCGCGGCTCCGAACCGTAGTAAAGGGACCTCTGACTAATACAGTTCCGTGTCGGGCTCGTAGCCGAAAAATTGTTTTACTTTGTTGTGTGGGTCAACTCTGCTTGCGAGAGACAGAGAGAGGCATTGAAAGGCTGCTCCAACGGAACTTATTGTTTCAGAGGAAAACACCAACAAAGCAAGTTTTAATAGCTTACTTACAACTGGGCTTGTCAGGCACTCTTCTTGGCTGCAGTGGTTATTATTATATTTACAATTTTCCAGCTCCCGTTTTTGCTCGATGACAACTTGTACTTTTCGACTCTCCTTTTTCTCCCTCCCTCGCTCACAGACACATAACCAGTCCATTCTCCCTGCAGCACGGACTACACTGCCCATGAAGCTACATTCTGCATTCTGCCTATTAGCTTAGCACAACAACAACAACAAAAAAGCGCTCTCTCACCCAGGAAACACGCAGAGCGTCGCCCTGTAACCATGGCAACCGTAACGCTGCCGCCTGGAACAACAGCACGTAGCTGTCAAACAAAACCGAAACAGTCCTGACCCGCCACAATATGAAACAGGAAAGTACCGCCGTGTAATCCACAAAGTAACTGTATTCTAAATACCACCTTTTTAAACGGTACCTGTAACGGAATACAGTTACTCATATTTTGTATTTTAAATACTTAACGGCGGTACATGTATTCCGTTACTCCCCAACACTGCATGCTGGTGGAAACCCAAACAAAACACGCATTAAGAGGCTCAAATGCCAGGCACTCTTTTTGGCTGCAGTGGTTATTATTATATTTACATGCTTCCAGCTCCCGTTTCTGCTCGTTGACAGCTTGTACTTTTCCACTCTCCTTTTTCTCCCTCCCTCAGGCTCACAGACACATAACGGGTATGGCAGTCCATTGCGGGTGACCGTGGCTCAGGGGGTTGGGAAGCGTATCTGTAACCGGAAGGTCGCCAGTTCGATCACCGGGCTCTCTGTCCTAGTCGTTGTGTCCTTGGGCAGGACACTTTACCCTACCGCCTACTGGTGTTGGCCAGAGGGGCCGATGGCGTGATATGGCAGCCTCGCTTCTGTCAGTCTGCCCCAAGCTACAACCATAGCTTGCCTCCACCAGTGTGTGAGAGTGAATGAATAGTGGCATTGTAAAGCGCTCTGGGTGCCTTGAAAAGCGCTATATCAATCCAATCCATCGTTCTACACTGCCCATGAGGCTACATTCTTTAAGGCGATGCCTGTAACACTCTGCCTGTTGCCTTCATATTAAATCATTTTAAAAAATATTTCTTCACGTCATTATGAGACACGAGATTGAGACACAGGCATTTGAGCCTCTTAATGTGTGTTTTGTTTGGGTTTCCACCAGCATGCAGTGTTGGGGAGTAACGGAATACATGTACCGCCGTTACGTATTTAAAATACATAATATGAGTAACTGTATTCTGTTACAGGTACCGTTTAAAAAGGTGGTATTTAGAATACAGTTACTTTGTGGATTACACGGCGGTACTTTCCTGTTTCATATTGTGGCGGGTCAGGACTGTTTCGGTTTTGTTTGACAGCTACATTCTGTAGTTCCAGGCGGCAGCGTTGCGGTTGCCATGGTTACAGGGTGACGCTCTCGCTCTGCGTGTTTCCTGGGTGAGAGAGCGCGTTATGTTATGTGTCTGTGAGCGCGAGGAGGGAGAAAAAGGAGAGTCGAAAAGTACAAGTTGTCATCGAGCAAAAACGGGAGCTGGAAACATGTAAATATAATAATAACCACTGCAGCCAAGAAGAGTGCCTGACGAGCCCAGTTGTAAGTAAGCTATTAAAACTCGACTGTACGCTGTGTTCCTGTTTTCCTCCGAAACAATAAGTTCCGCTGGAGCAGCCTTTCAACTCCTCTCTCTGTCTCTTGCTAGCAAAGTTGACCGTATTAGCCAGAGGTGTCTTTACTACGGTTCTGAGCCTCGGAATAATTTTCTATATGAGATCGTTGCAAAAAGCGCAGCCTTACCTATTGTCCACCCTACTGTTACTCATTTTATATTAAGATTTAAAAATCTAGTTGGTATTGGTATGGCGAGTAACCTTCAGTAATAGTAATAAATCACACAGCAATAGTACATTCATGTAGTTGTAAAGAAGCATGATAATATATTAAGTAATCCAAAGTATTCAGAATATGTCACTCTCATTGAGTAACGTAACGGAATACGTTACAAAATACATTTTGGGGCATGTATTCTGTAGTGGAATACATTTTAAAAGTAACCTTCCCAACACTGACCATGAACAATGTTGCCCTTTTATCTATCACAGGGCTAACACAGGGAGACAGATAAACCATTCATGGTCATATTGACACGTCAGCTAACCTAACCCATGCACTGTGGGAGGAAACCGGAGTAAATCCACACAAGCTTTCACACAAGAGAGCATGCAAACTCCACACAGAAAGGAACAGCCAGCTAGATGAGTCACACCCAGACTGTCATATGTGTTATATGAATGTTAACATATGCACATGCAGTAACAACATTACGATAACAGTTTCAACTACTGTATTTTTATGGATTTGGAAGAAATTTATTTAAAAAAAAAAAAAGAAAGAAAATAGCCTGCGTTGGCCGGGAATCGAACCCGGGTCAACTGCTTGGAAGGCAGCTATGCTAACCACTATACCACCAACGCCTCCTTAGAGGAAGGCTACTCAAATTCACTTCAATCCATATTGATTTATATGAACTATATGTATGTTTATATTTTATATGTACTGCATATTATGGCTTTTCGTAGTCTGTCTACAAATATTTGCCGTTCTAGAAGTGTCTATATTTGGCCATAACATGGGGCTATTTTATTCTATTTTTTCGCCGAACCAAATACATCCATACTGCTGACACGGCTTGTTTTCACACCGTAATAAAATCGAGCAGCAAAATAATTTTCCCAAAGACGGGAGAAAAAAACGCAACTGTGGCCCGTACGGGGATCGAACCCGCGACCTTGGCGTTATTAGCACCACGCTCTAACCAACTGAGCTAACCGGCCACTTACCAAAGATACAGTGGTACACTATATATACTATATACAAATGACTAATGGCTGGGCCCACAATGTAATACCAGTGTGGACAGCCAGCCCCAAGGTTTTTACTGTCTTACTTAAAAACAGGCCTTCTGATTAGGACTTATTACGGAAGAGGATTAGGGCCACTGGAAAAAAAAAGTGGGCACTCTTTCTTTTCCAGAATTCTGAGATTAAAGTCAGAATTTTCACATTTCGACGTTTTTCATAAAATATCACTTAGTGACACAAGCTAAAGACCATATGTAGCCACAGCACAGCATGCCCACCTTTATGATAGGCATATACAAGGTTTATGCCACAGACCTCGTGGCGCAACGGTAGCGCGTCTGACTCCAGATCAGAAGGTTGCGTGTTCAAATCACGTCGGGGTCAAACCTTTTTTTGTTCCACAGTAAAACGCACGCTTAAATTGTAATCTTCTGTCTTACAAGTTGCTACTTACCGCGTTTGCACGCGTGGTAAATATGAATACAGTTTTTTTTATCGACATTAGATTGAGTGCTGCAGCGGTGAAGATTCTCACTCTGAAGAAGCTTTGTCTTATAATCCTAAATATCATCGCATTTGCATTTAATTACGTATCTGCGAAAGCGATATTGGCAACGTTAACAAGGAGAATTATTAATAGCAATTCAAAATAACAAAGTAAAACGGTGGGCTCGTCCGGGATTTGAACCCGGGACCTCTCGCACCCTAAGCGAGAATCATACCCCTAGACCAACGAGCCAGCTCGAAATGCAGCATCGTCGTAATCCAACAAAACCAACAACAGGTCCTGAGCTCACAATTAGTAGTAGTTTAAAAATTAAAAATCTTTATGTTACGTGTAACTGCAGTTGTTTTTGTTAGCTATAGATCTCTACATGAGTTGGTAAAAATAAAGCAAACAAACAAATAACAAACTGTCGTTATTGTTCGGCCGACTGGCTAGTAAAAATGGATACAGAAAGTGTAATGCTAGGGCCACGGGAAGATTCATCTCAATACAGATAAGTAAGGCTCATTAAAAAGTGTTTACCAGTCCGACTAACTTTACCTGATTTATTTTACCTCGAAGTTTTTGCAAGCAGCTGGCTCATACTCTTACATAAACTTTATAATTACTCAGCACCACATGCATTTCGGGTCTTGGGGTGGAGAAATCCGTGCATTGAATCCAAAAAGGAAAATCACATACCTAAATCCACCATGCTATTTTGCCCTGCAGGGTCGACAGCGCCAATATTAACACTCACTGGTCTCACTTGGCTAAGCACTAGCCTGCATTAACCAGTGACCAGGCCTACTGGTATAACCTGTTAGTTAAGCATTATGTAAGAGTGACACATCAATGCTGAACTGAATGTAAGTGAACTGAATTGTTTATTGTCTAAGGAGTCTTGGATACCATATTCAGCCTTGCACTGTAAAATGTGGTAGTTCTCAAAGCTGACCAAAAAAAGGAACCTTGTCTGGCTGTGTCACCTTTGTCATGACTGTGTTACAACTCTGAGTTGGAGGACCACAAAGCAAATTTGGCCTTTACTGAACCCCTCATTTCACTCTCTCTAGCTCTCTGTTTAGAGTGTCATCTCCAAATTTTTGAGAAGTACCTTTTTATACATGGGGATACAATTAAACACAAGTTACCTCAAGCAGCCAACAATAATAACATATTTTAACACAGCTGTATATAGCAAGATGTGCCTTCTCTCTTATTGTGCTTTAGTGGTGCCTTTCCAAAAACAAAACAATGAAAAGTTTGTTTGTTTTGTTGTGTTAACTAATTATTGTGGAAGGTAACACAAGCAGGTATTTAATAGGCATTAAAATGTTTATATTATTATATATGATTATATTCAGTGCTGCCATCTTCGATTGCTAAATTGGTTTATCTGCTTCTCTGACTTTCGAAATCAGATAAAAATTCCAACTGCGAACTCGGAAAAACTCGAAATTTCTGACTAACTAACCGACCTAACGTGTCGGTAGTGATATCAGTAATACTGGGCCTGTACTTACTTAATATGGGATCATATCAAAAACAGCGCTATTTTCCTATCATTCTACAAATTAATAAAGAAAACAGAAATCAAAATGTTAAGGGCTGTTTTAATGGCATTTATAGTATTCCAGTACAGTTGTATTTATTTATGGCAGTAGTCTATACAATTATTGCTGTACAGTGAGCCATTTATACATGTTTCGTATATGGTGTTACATATGCAAAGTTTGCATTATACTGAGTTTACTGGCTTATTGCGGAGAGGCCCGTGTCACGTCCTTTTCTCAAGGTTTTTAAGGGATAAATACAAAGTTCACTTTATTTAAAATTAACATTATGAGCCAGAACATTACCACAGGCTGCTACTGTGTGTAGCAGTCAGCAAATCTGTCCTCGGCATTCGGGTTTATATATCTGCTGTCATGTGACCTGCGCTCAGCCATCTTGTGGAAAACGAAGAGAGAGAGAGAGCCCAGAGAGAGCCACACAGCTCGTATACAAACCTTGTGCTGTCAGAACAAGCGGAGGTAAGACAGCCAAAGTTTGACACACTAGCGAGGAAAAAATCATTCGCGTTAGGTAGCCGCCACGTCAGGGGGGCAAATTGCGAGGATCTGGGGCGCTTGGGGTTGTTGGTTCTACCACCATGTTTACTTGGCCTTGCAGCACCGGGCCCCAGTGCCTCCGTGTGCGGGCCGTTTTGACAAGGAAAGGTAGTCGTCGATCCAGGCTGCTCGGGAGGCCGCGTGGAGCTAGTTGGCTAACCCGTTAGCATGCTAGCTATAAGCATTGGTGATTGGATGGGAGGGGGGGATTAACTTATTCCGGAGCAGTGTTACACAGTTTATGTGAATTATAAGCTTTACCTACTCTCTTGTGATAAACTAAAACAGTGTCAGTACACGCGTCTGCCTTTACTTGTCACACATATACGATAGCTAGGTTGGGATTAAACGTTGCTGGCTAATTAGTTAGCTAGCACGCTGGGATAACCACCGTTGGCCATCGTCTTTCTGGATAGCAAAAAATACTCTGCACCAGGCAGTAAAGCGCTTCTTTAACTACAATTCTGCCGCCACCTTTCCGCACGTCTATAACCCCACTATGAGCATTTAACAGTCGCAAAACATGCTGGATAATGACAGTCACGAATGTGCAGTGAATGCTTTAAATATCCACGTTAGGTGTTTACAGGACTTGCTAGTTTGCTGCGTTGGCTAACGCAGTGCTGGCAGCTGAGGGTGATTTGCTGAACCTTCCTCAGTGACCATCACAGCGAGCATTGCAAAGCCAGCTTTAACATTATTCAGCAACATTAACTTCACTTAGTACGTAATCAAGGCTGGAGTTTGACTACTGTAGTTTTGTTAGGAGTTAAACGATGGACTCGGTGACTTTCCCGAAAACTTTACAGGAGTTTAACGCTCACTCGTATTTTGTACCATTTAAGCTGCTTAACAAAATTGTAACGGTACATTGACTTCATAAAACTGATAAGTTATATTGCTGTGTACAGATTACGCGTTAATAATTTCAAACACGCCGTATCGTTATATAAAGCCGGCCAATCAAAGGTCTAGCTTTAAAGTGTGCCTAAACTCACAGAAGAGACACCACAAATATCGCAAGCCCCCCTCCGGTTGCTGTATTTATTGCTGTAACTACAACTTACACGTGGCTTATTCAGGCTTCCATATGGTCAAGGCTATTGTAAGTCTGCTGTCGCCTTTTGTGCCTGATGTTTGAGGAAGGCCTGTGCCTTAGATCTGTGCTTCCAGGTTAAGGGTGAAGGGAACGTCTTGGTAGTAGGGACACTAGCATAAACAAACAACTAATGATGCTGGCATAACATGATTATTTTGGGGAGAGTTGTTTTTGCTGAAAGAAAGTCCATCTCAGTCGTCAATTACAGGTGTCTGCCACAGCCTCCTTGCGGGCTGAGAGATGTCCTAAAATAGCTTTAGCACATTGAAATTGTACACTGGTTGTGTGCTTGTGGGATGGGCTACATAGCCTGAGGAGTTGAAATGCATTAAAGCCAGGGACAAACCCCTAATGTGTTTGACATGCCTGAGTTTTAGTTTTCAAGATTTTCAGCAATTAAAGTAAAAACTGTATATACAGGTGCAGACCAGTACTGCAGTTCCCCTGTCTGTTTATGCCACATGCAATTTTGGAATACCCATTTATATTTCCAAGTCAAGACATGCACACATCCAATTTTGAATGGATGCAGTAACACTTATAAGCAGTATTAGGCTGCATGACTGTCTATGTGTTCTTTTTTGCTGTTGTTTTTTTGGGGGGCGGGGATGGCAGATGTTTGGCACTAATCCTTTACCTCCATTTCCACATTTGCAGAACTTCAAGGGAGAATGGCCGAAACCCAGACACTTAACTTTGGACCAGAATGGTAATTGAACTGGCGTGATTTAATAATTGGTGTGGATGAAGTGATTTTTAGGTTGTGAAACTGGTTTTCTGCGTGGGCCTAGTGCAGGTTTTCTCGTTCATGTTGAGACCTGTTGCTTGATTGATGTTTCTCTGTCCGTTATGTTTTTACTGCTTTGTCTCTGTCTGCAGGCTGCGTGCCCTGTCTGGAGGAGGAGGCAGCAGTGGTGGTGGTGGTGGTGGAAGCAGCAATGCTATTGCCTCTCCACCCCTCTCACCTGCATTGCCAAAGTATAAACTTGCAGAATATCGCTACGGGAGAGAAGAAATGTTAGCACTTTATGTAAAGGATAACAAGGTGGGTACGTCCGTAACGTCAGCGTTAGATGTTGACGCAAGATCGTAGCCATTGGGATTTTCATACAAAGTGTGTGACTGCCAAGATTGAATTTCATCCCCCATATTTTGTTGTGCTATAATAGTCTTTGAAAATTGAATGAAATGTATCTTAATTGTGAAAACTCGTACTGTGCGTTTGTGTTGTCCAGATCCCTATAGACCTACACGATAAGGAGTTTCTGCCCATATTGCAAGAGGAGCCCCTGCCACCTCTGGCACTCGTGTCTTTTACAGAGGAGGAACAGGTATCAACCAGATCAGAACAATGACATTAATGTCAAGCTGGCGTGAGGCCAATTGCAATATTATTATTTTAATGGCATATGCATTGTATTTACTAATTTAGCTTTATAATACAGAGCGGATACAAAGACAAGAGCTCAGACTTGGCTTCCCCTCCGTTTGCTCCCCTCCCTTCTGTTTGTATTTGCAGAGAAATTTTTCCATGTCTGTAAACAGTGCAGCTGTACTTCGGCTCACAGGGCGTGGAGGTGGGCTGATAGCAGGGGCACCAAGAGGCCGAAGTACTTCAAGGGGTAGAGGTAAGAATGTATCTAAGCTCATGAATACATGAGTAAGTTGTGTTTCCTTTTATAATTTCAAGGAGAAGTAATATGTTGGATCTAATCTCTAGACAGACAGGTTTAATTCTTTGTTGGAGAAATGAGGCTGTGTTCTTCCAACAAGAGTGTTTTGAGCTACCACTGCTTTGTTACCAAATGCAGTGGTCTAGGGCTGCTCAATTAATCGAATTTTAATCACGATTACGATCTGGGCTTTCAACGATCATTAAAAATGACTGAGCCGATTATTAGCCCCTCCCTAATTTATCCGCGACACCTTAAAGGCCGGTCCGTGAAAATATTGTCGGGCATAAACCGGTCCGTGGTGCAAAAAAGGTTGGAGACCGCTGATTAAGAGGACCCGAGGGAAGCTCGGAAAGCTAAGCAGAAGTTATTTGGAGAGTGACTGCCGTTGGTTGAAAAGAGTTTAAAAAAAAAAAAAACTTCAGTGGTGTTGCACACTATTTTATATTATTTTTTTAAAGTCATTGTTAACCCTTTAAAGCCGGTCAGAGCAGCACGCTCCGTTTTGCGTAACTATTTTTAAATCCCTGTAGAACCTGAACCGTGTAAGCTAGCGCAATAATTTGTTTTGCATATGAAACCGGAGGAGTTGTACTTACATCTTATGCCATCAGCTTGTCCTCGGTCACGGTTTCGTTCCACATATAGCTTTGCAAAAATTGCATAAAAAGCGCTTGCAGGAACAAAAACATAATATTCCAGAAACAGGCTTTGCCGTTCCTATCAGCTGTTCGTAACACTTCCCACAGTGAAATGATGCACATGCTGTTTTCTTTGCAAATTTGCATCATAGGATTGTTTTTTGTTTTTCCTGCAGTATATAAAAATTGCTGTATCTCCAAAATAAAACTATGAAGACACTCAAAATAAATTTCCTGTGGTGGGAAACTATTTTTTGCAACTTTATTGTATTTAAAGTTTTGAGGGATAAACCTCTTAAATTTCTCCAAGTAGAAATATATGTAAACAAAACAAAAGCGATTTTCAATTTTTTTGTAGTTTATTGCACTTTTTTGCAATTTATGTAATTACTATGGACTTAATGCATACATATTATTAAAATATGGGCTATAACAGTTGTATTGATGTATAGCAACTTGAAATGCTCCCACAAATGGCACTACAGCATGTAAAAAAAAATAATATAAGCTCTGGTGGACTTGGTTCTATAGTAGGTCTTAAAGGGTTAAATAAATATCGTCAAATAATCGTGATCTCAATTTCAGTGAAAATAATCGTGATTATCATTTTTGCCATAATCGAGCAGCCCTACAGTGGTCTGATTGGTCAGATCGGTTTATTTGGAGCTGAAAAACTGAGCTTGGTTCAAAAAATAAATCCTGCAAATTTGTCCAGGGAAGTTAAAGGCCTTTAGATGCCAGTCCAGAAGCTCCCACACGTTTAATCAGTGAATCAGTATAGAAATGTTTTGTCACAAGATAAAAGTGATCCCTCTTGACAACTTTTTATTTGATTTCCCTCTATAAAATAAAGGAAGTAACAGAACCAAGTGCCCCCACAGTATAACAGACACATCTGTGTGTAGTTGATGTGTGTATGCAGTTTCAGGAAAGTCATGACAACTGGATACAGTTAAAGTGCCTTTAAAACAGCCTGGCAGTGTGTCCAGAGTTTGAGACAGTATAGTGTAATACTAGTATCCCGTAGGTGATGTGCTTACTCAGCAAAATGTTGCCTCGCACTGATGTGCCCTAAAGGTGGAAGATTGTCTCTGAAAGCAGACGGACGTTTGTTTAGGCGTAGTCACGATGCAGATCTATTAAAAAAATGAGTATTTTCTCACACCAGAGTAAAATAAATTACTGTTAGTCAGCCTTGGAGCAAAGGATATACATTCTGCCAGCATAAAGTGTTCATTACATTCTGCCAGCATAAAGTGTTCATCTGTGAATCCCAGATTATTCCAAAGGAAATTTGTAAAATTTCCTGGTGTAAACCGTTGACTGGAGAGGTGGGTGTTGCTGGTAATTCTCAGCTTTCCATCTACATGGCTTTTCACAAAATCAGTCTACCTCTTCTTTCGCTCATCATTCTTGGAAATTGTAAATAATAAGATGAGGCATTTACATAATGATGGCATGGCTTGCTTGCAAACTGTAGGCTGCAATAAGGATCGGTGTAATATTTCAAGATTCTTGCATGCTAATGCACTCCAGTAAAGTTGCAGTGTTAGACAGAGGTCATGTTAAGTGTGTGGCAACAGTATGTCACTATGATTTCACATTGACCTTTGACTTAGTTCAAAGACTTAACCTTTTATCTGTAATAATTTTCTAAAATATAACGTGTTAAGAAACAAACGTCTTTTATAGAAACTGCTATGTTACCAGCTACCAGAGTTTGGTCTTGAAATTCAGATTATTTATTTACATTTTTTTTTTAAACAATTTAAGGCCCTGATGTCTGGACTGTTGATCTTTTGCTGTCGACATGTTCAGTTTTACATACACAGTGTGGGCGAGGTTAAATATTAATCAGAAATAGCTATTAATATTCATAAACAAAAGAACTGTTTTTACTGGCATTGGTCATGTCAGGTATACTTTTCCTGAACTAATACTTTAAAGTTTGATCAAGAGGTCACGCTATAGCTATATAGATAGGCAGTTTAATTATAAATAGAAAGTTAGTCAGTGACACAAAAAAGTCTGAAAGTAAGTTATTGTTCTTCACTAGAAGCAGTCAGTGCGCCCCAGGGTGGCTGTGGCTACAATGTAGCTTGCCATCACCAGTGTGTGAATGGGTGGATGACTGGTTGTGTAAAGCGCTTTGGGGTCCGTAGGGACTAGTAAAGCGCTATACAAATACAGGCCATTTACTATGGCAGTAAAACATTGCAGAATACTTCATCAGCCAAACTGATTTGTCCTTGTTCAAGGGTGTTGTCTGTGAGTCATGAGAGAAAAGATTCAATTAAAAATCTCAGGAGCTGCTTTCTTGTACACCTCTGGATAAAAATGTGAATGGAGAGTACACCATCATGATTCAGCAGATTTGGGTTTATGGACCATGGTAGAACTCCTGCTGATGAATATAATGCTGAATGCAAATAATTTGCAAGAGGAGTTGCTGGAGTATCTTAGCGGCATTTGTTCCTTTATAACCGTGTTAAATATCCCAACCAAAGGAAAGCCTGTGGAATATGATTATGAGCAACTGAATCTCATTAGTGTTTGTGATTGTTTTCAGGTCGGGGCAGAGGAGATGGAGGGTTTTACCAAAGAAGTTTTGACGATGTGGAAGGTTTTGGTCGTGGAGTAAGGGAGATGCATCGCTCCCAAAGCTGGGAAGAAAGGTATTAAAATGTTCATCTTTTTCTGTCAAAGCTTGACGTTTTTTTTCTTCCTTTTGGCATAACAGTCATAACTTTATATAATGACTTTCTTTCTATCAATAGGGGAGATAGAAGGTTTGAAAAACCAGGTCGAAAAGACCCAGGTTGGTGTCACATTTTGCTCCTCAAATAATCAATATGTGGTGATCTTTTGGGGCGAATGAACTTAGCTTATCTATTTGTTGCTTTGTTTTTGTGACAGATGCTGCTCCAGGACATTTTCAGATCAATCACAGTAAGTGTGTTTATGCAAGTTGAACTTTTGACCAATAGGAAGTTGAGATTTTTGAAGAATGTCGATGAGGCATGAGTTTGGTAACACAAATTATGATCTCATTGTCAATATAATCGTTATTTACCTTTCACTCCATCGTTTTCAGTGCGAGGTAATTATGAGGACGGTGGAGCAGGACTCCCGAGGAAGCACGACTTCACGCGTTCAGAAAGTGAGAACTGGCGTACTTCTCGTGATGATCAGAATGGTGAGGATGATGAGGGGGGTTGGCGCCCGGCAGGTTCTCGGCGGGACAATGACCGGTGGTGCCCCCCAAGCCCAGGTGGGCACTGCACAGTCCACGTTACCGATACATTTATCTCTGATAAATGTATTTGTGGTGACTGCCACTGCCTGTTTGAGAAAAAAGTTTTTTGTTTCACAGCCAAACTGCTGGTTGGTTTTTGGTATTCATGATAGCGCACAAAGTTGAATTCAGTTGAATTCTCCAGCTCCACCTCTTTCTGTATCATGGGCGTTTTGTTAGCTTGGCTGTCAGTAATTTACTGCTTCTATAAAGTACCAGCCAACAAAGCGTGCTAAGAGTGAGATGAGTGATTCTTCACCATTGATTCTTTATTTTAAACTGCATTTCACTTGCACAGGCAAATGTATTACTGCTGAACATCTGCATGAAGTTAAAGTATATCATGAGTAAAATGGTTTTCTCATTATTTTCCAATGTTTTTTTTGTATTTATTTTGTCTCTCCAGATGGGCCTCGGTCAGCAGGGTGGCGGGAACACCCAGACCAGCGTCGCCGTTTCCCATTTGATGCAAGAGAAGACGAGCGTGGCTACAGGAGGCCAAGGTCAGGCAGTGGCAGCCTTGAAGATGAGAGGGACAGCCTGCCAGAGTGGTGTCTGGAGGATGCAGACGAGGAGGCGGGCACCTTTGACTCATCGGGGGCATTTCTGTCACTCAAGGTGATTTCAGGCAGAAACCATTATACTGATAAATGGAAAGACTTGACTATCCTGAACTGGCTTCAAAACGCTGATGGCTTTAAGGGATATGTGTGCCAAATTTTCAAAAGTGTTTTTTTTTTTTTTTCTTTTCCCTTCATAATAGCAGAAAGCCTCCAAGGAGCCGATCTTGGAAGAGGCAGAGATTGAATTCAAACCCTTGGAAGTGTGTGAAGAGGGCCTGGAGGACGAAGACTGCCAACCCAAGGAGACCAAAGAGACAGAAACCGAGGCCAAAAGAGAAGCTGACCGAAAAGGTCAGTCACGGTTTTTACATAGAAGTACATCTAAATAGACTGTAAGACTCACAGTTTTGTAAGCACTTTGGAAATGAAAGTCTTTTTTATGAAGCGCACAAAAAGACTGGGCTGTTTCACTTTTGGGAAATGGCATTCCCCGAAGCCAAGCTCAGCCTTCAGGGTGATGGCGGTCTCTTACTGTATGAACTTCAATGTACAGAAGGGGGGAAAAAAAATCTCTTATAGTTCGAACATTTTGTCTGCAGTTTCCAGAACCAGATTTTAGTGTGAGTGCTGCAGTATGACCAGTAACATAAGATTCCAGAAAAATACTTGTCATCAGTCAGATTTCAGTGATTTATAAGGTCTTGCAGTATGAGCCTAGCATTAGTGGACGAGCATGTTGACTGGAAACTGGTTGAGATGTACTAATGCAAAAATTTCATATACATCCCAGCAGTTGCTTAGATTAATATACTTTCAGTCAAAGTATTGTCTGTAAGGAGAAATTGTGGGAGTCTTTCAGCCACAGTCTCAAGGACACTAAAAAACACAATGGATTGCGCTGCAGATGCTGGCCTGTTTTGTGCTTCAACCATTTTTCTAAAATAAAATGATGGCTGTTTAAAGGCGTGATTCAAACATGACAAAAGAATGTGGAAAATTATGTGGATGTGATACAATATCAACTAATCACCGTTGACACAACGCACACATTTTAATACACATTTTTTAATATTACAAAACCTAATTATTATTTATGACAATTTCATATTGTGATTTGTAATTTTTACTTTAGAGTTGGCTAGAGTACCAGAGGAGGCCCCACCTGTTCCTCCAACTGTCCCAGAGCCCCATTCTCCTGCTCAGTCTTTGTCCCCAAACCTGCCTAGCAGGACAGAAGACCCTGAGAGGCCAGCTGAGCGACAGCCACCCCTGGAACTCCCCCCAGAGCCCTGCAAAGTCCCTGTGCATGTACCCATGTCTAATAGCATACTGGAATCTCTTCCTATGACCCACATTTCTACCACCCTTACAGGTGGGACTTTTATGCAGTTTCACTGTAAATATTACTTATTTTTTCTGCATGTGCCAAAAATACAAACATTTTGTTTTTTGTTTTTTTCCATACAGAAGTTTCTGCTCCATCACCTACTCTCCATATACCACAGCAAAAGCCCATAGAGGTTTCTGTGCCAATGAACAATCCTTTACCATTTCCTTCAAATATAATGTCACCTTTTGGCAGGCCCAACACTGTGTCACATGACACTGATGAAGACGAGGGATTAAAACACTTTGAACAGGTAATTATGTAAACTTTTATCATGAAGGTGTGTCAGCAGGACTGTGGTCATCAACCAGAAATCCACAGTCATGAGATCAGTTATAATCTTGTTGCTAAAGGAGAAACTATATCAAGAATATTATAATACCAGACATTTGACTAATTTCATTAACCCTCTGGGGTCTATGGACGCGCCGGTGCGTCAAATTCACATAACCAATTTAAGACGACGCAGCAACCCAAAGTCTCCATTTCAACTTGGGTCAAAAGTGTGGACTTCAAACTATATACCAGTTTTTAAATTGTGTCGATGGGCCACGTAGAACCAGAGTTATGAAGAGTTTTTTTCTGAACAAAACAGTGGTGTTTACGGCAGGAAGAAACGGTAAAAACAGCGTTTTCTAAGGACAGCGCTACCAAACACGCTCCGCTTGTGAGTGAAAAAAGAAAAATCACCCCTTACCTATTGGTGTTAAAGCGTACCATGCTAGTCAATCAAAAAAAAAAAAGATATGGTAACATGTGGCACTTGGTTGTTTAGGAAGAGAGGGAAGTTTTAGGAGTGGCACTGGCAAGAGAAAGCGGGTGAGCGAAAGAAAGAGACAGAGCAAGTTTTCATATGTGAGACATTAGTGACGTTAATAGTGTTTGGAGGCTATAGTTAGTGTGTTGTGTAGTCATTGTTTTGTTTTGTGTGTCAGTTATACTGCTAAATGTCACAGTTGATCCAAAGAAGCCACAAATGGCAGATTCCAGTGTAAATGCTGTCTCCACATGGAAGAGAGGACTGATACCCCTCCTGTTGTCAGACCTGCAGGGTTTAGGCCTGTGGAATTCTGTCTTATAGTGGATAGAAACTTTGGAGTTGCATAAATAATTTGCGTGCCTTCTTATTTGATGTTGCACACCTGATTGTTCTGTAAATAGTTTTAAATGGTTATAAGATAAGATAAGATAAGATAACCTTTATTAGTCCCACACGTGGGAAATTTGTTATATAAAAAACACCTGAGACCTTGGCTGCATTTTTAGGTAAATAGTACCATATAACTTTGTCGTTTGCAGAACTTGTGCATAATTTTTAGAAATTTGCCATTTCTATTTGCATTTCAAGTTATGAAAATGATTCGTTAAGCATATTTGTGGTTTGTACAGTAAAAAATAACTTTTTTCTATTCAGATAATTTTTTTGTCTTGATTTAGATCAATTGTACTAATATAGTATGTCAAAATATTGATACCAAACAATGCAAGATAAAAGGTTTTTGAAGGCGAAATATAGGTAAAATCAAAAGTAATCAAAAACGGCCAATTATTCCCTGGACCCCAGAGGGATAATGATCAGGTTTTTAAAAGCAACTCTTTGCTCAGAAAGAAGCTGTTATGTTTTGGGTTTTTTTTAATCATCTGAGACAAGGCAGTCTTTTGTGTCAGTTTTGATTTGGCTTAGGAGTAATTTTAATGCCTTTCTTTAAAAAAAAACAAAAAAAATCCTTTCCAGGAGGCGGAAAAGATGGTAGCGTACCTACAGGACAGTGGGGTGGATGATGACAGACTTGCAGCAAAGACTTCAGAGAAGCCCAAGCCTGCAGGCCTGCCCCTGACCCATGAAGCTGCTCTCAAGTGGTTTTACAAAGACCCCCAGGGGGAGATACAGGGTAAGCCTGGACTTCATCTGGTCAGAGTGTAGCTTAGATTGTAGTTTTGTCTTAAAAACAGACTCCTGAATGTTTTCTGCTGTCTTTTTGTGCTCCTTTAGGTCCATTCAGTAACCATGAGATGACAGAGTGGTTTCAGGCTGGGTACTTCACAATGAACCTTTTGGTCAAAAGAGGGTGTGATGAAGTATTTCAGCCTCTGGGAGAGATCGTGAAGATCTGGGGCAGGGTACCATTTACTTCAGGTTCTGCACCTCCACCTCTACAGGTAAGTATCCTGCAAAGTGTTCTCCATTTGATTCTTAAATGTGGAGGGACTGTTTTTCAAATCAGAAGTAGAATCAGTACTACCTTTTATCCTGTAGGTGGTGTAGTAGTCCCTTTTTAAAATAGAAGGGTGTGTATAGAAACGCAAGGAAACCTCCTTGTATTATCTTTTAAAGCACAATATAACATGAACTCTTTTTGCCTCTCACCTAGTGAGAGGCAACAGTTCAAGCCTCCCTGTGATGCTGAATTAGATGGGCAGCTAGAAAGAGAGATCGGAAGCTTTTTAATGCTTTGCTTTTTCTCCAACTTGATTTAAAAACATGATTTTTATTGTAATTCTTTTTTCTTATGTTTTGAAGGGAGATGGGGATCAAGAGAGGTTGAAGAGGCACCAGGAGCTCACTGCTCTTAACCTTTACCAGTTACAGCAGTTCCAATATCAATACCTCCTCAGGTATGCCAGGCTCAGATTTAACACTACATCAGCAAATTCACACAGCTCACTTTGAAGCAACAAATTGGCAAAGTGGTTTACATATGAAGTATTACTGCCCAAGACCTGCAGACAGACTGTGGTGTGTAAAACTGGTAGAGTTCCCGTTTAAGTTGAGACATTATTGCTTATTTATTCTTGCTTTCTGTGCAACAATAACTTATTTCGATTAAAAATACTAGTTTTATTGACTCAACACTTCATCAAACATTGAGTTGGTTTAAAAAAAAGTTCCACTTTAGCTAGTGAGGACAAGAAGATTTATGGCTGCAGTGAAGGACATGAGAGGGTGTGGTGTGACAGAAGAGGATGCTAAAGATAGGGTCAGATGATCTGCTGCGGCGACCCCTAAAGGGAGCAGCTGAAAGAAGAAGCAGCTGGTCCAATATTGATTTGACACAATGCATAAATATCAGCATCTGACTTTGTTGAATGTCATCTTATTTATCAATAACTGCCTTGCTTGATGGAACTGTGAACTGTCCACATTATTTGTGGTTTTATTTACCAAAAAAAGGTTTATGGAATGCTTTTAATGCCAAGAGAAACAGGAGCTCCCAGACAAAACCTGCAACACAGCAGGGAGAACAGGCAAACTCCACATGAAAGGGTTGAAAGTGTTCAAACCCATGCTGCTTTTGCTTTGATTCCACACTACGAAACCCCCAGCCACTATACTGCTTTTTTTCCTAATCACTATCTACCCATCTTCCTCCATTTAGGCAGCAGTATGCTCAGGCCCTGGCCCAGCAGAAAGCTGCAGCTCTTAGCTCAGCTCCTCTTCAGCAGCAGCAGCAGCACCAACAGCAGATCAACCTGCTTCAACAGCAATACCAGGCTCTTAAGATAAGGTTGATAGCATCATTATTATCATAAGTATTTCAGTGTTTAAAAATGTTACCTCTAGAGACATCAAGGGAAACTGAATCCATTAATGTGTTTGCTTTATATTACTGTAGAGCATCTGAGAGCCTCCTACCTCCTGTTACCCGATCTCTGTCTGTACAAGACTCTGGTTCTGTGTGGGAAATGCAGAACCCGTCTACTCAGGCTTCCTGCACAACTAACCTCCAACAAGCTTCTCAGAGCAGTGAGTTTCTTACTTTAGTATCTTGAAGTGATGGAAATGTGTTTTTGTGGCAAGTGTAATGTATAAAATTGAATCATTTTCAACAGCGTGGGATAGCAGCAGTGTATGGGATTTACCCATAGACTCCATGGCACAGGCTCCAACTATTGAGCAGATGCAACAGTTTGAGAAGGCAAAGAATGCAAAGGTGATTAAAAATCTTGGTCTACGAGTGTTTTACAGTGTCTCTACTAACCTCTAAAGATCTCAGAAGTTTGGAATACAGCAATAGAAGTCTGAAATGTCCGACTATTATTTTGAGATCACGTTTCTGTGAACAATGCCTTAAGTTCATTATTTTCCTTTGTGTCAGCTGGAGCTTGAGAGGCGTGAGGCAGAAATGAGAGCTAAAAGGGAGGAAGAGGAAAGGAAACGGTTGGAGGATGCCCTGAGAGCTCGACAGGAGGAGGAACGGAAACGTTTGGAAGAAGAGGAGCTTGCACGGCAGAAACAGGTGGAACGCTTTCATAGAAGCACTTAAAAATGGAATGAGTACATGTCTTAGTGGCACTGGGCAAAAGACAATCTTTGAGGTTTTCTTATTCACACAGTGTAAGAGGGGGCAGACTCTTCTGCACCTCCGGCCTCTCATTTCTGTCTTTTAAATAAATTCTAACCAATGAAGGGAGTCTTAGGTCAGTACTGTAAAGAGTGAAAAATTCACATGGGCAGCAAAATTCAATGTTAAAGTGGGTTGAGCAGACTTTTTACCCATGAAGCTAGAAATGCGGAATTGACTTTTACTGTATAGAGGGAAAGACGTTTTCCCTCTAGATTTCTGCCTGTTGAAGCTGTAAAGTAGAACCCATTTCCTGATCGTTTTTTTGTAGTAGAGACAAAAAACAAAACAAAGGGCAGTATTGATGTATCAGGTGCTTTATACAGATACAGTATGTCAGAGTTGCATTGTAACGTAAAAAAGGTGGCACCAGCTAGTTTGTAAGCAGTGTCGCTTGGAATTTGCTAAGCATTCATTGCTTAGCAAATTCTTAGTAATATTGTTTACAGACTAGCTGTAATCAGGCTTTATTCATGTTGCTTTCCAATGACAACAACCACAGGGTAGTCAAAAAAAAAGATATCAGTTGGGTTTTTATGTTTTGGAGTCACCCTTTGATTTGTTCATTTGGTGTGAGGCTTGAACTGACACAACATTGTGAATTTTAAGGAGGAGGCACTAAGACGGCAAAGGGAACAGGAAGAAGCACATCGGAGACAAAAGGAGGAAGAGGAAAGAATGGCACAGGAGGAAGCTCTTCGAAGATTAGAAGAACGGCGGAGGGAAGAGGAGGAGAGAAAGAAGCGAGAAGAGTTCCTACGCAAACAGGTAAGGGTACAAAATCGTGTCTAATAATTCCTCTTCTTGAACCCAGCACTGAGCTTATTGAGTTTTTGTATCTGCTTCACCAGGAAGAGGAGCGCAGAAAGCAGGAGGAACTGGAAGCATTGCGGAGGCGTGAGGAAGAGAAGCGAGCAGAGGAAGAGGTGGCAGCTGCTGCAGTGGCAGCTGCCCTGGCCCAACAACAGGAAGAGCAAAAGAGGAGAGACCAGGAGGCCCAAAGACAGCAGGAGCTGCAGAGACAGAGACAACAGCAACAAGAGGCCCTCAGGAGGCTGCAACAACAGCAGCAGCAACAGCAGCAGCTTGCACAAATGAAGGTATAAACATAACCCTTATTTATTAAAAATACAGAGTACGAGATGACTTTAAAGTTTACAAAATGCCTTATCCTGGTCCACAGCTTCCATCCTCATCAAAGTGGGGCCAGCAGTCACCAAACACTATAAACCAGACTCAGAATGCCCTGTCATTGGCTGAGATCCAGAAATTGGAGGAAGAGAGAGAACGACAGGCGCGGGACGAGGTAAGAAGAGTGGACCAGTTTAATTTTCAGTGAACTGCTGCTGTTATGTGCTTTTCAAAAGTGTAACCTGTCTGTATACACTATATTAATTTTTTCATACACTGAATTGCCAAAAGTATTCACTCACCCATCCAAATCATTGAATTAACATGTTCCAGTCATTTCTATGGCCTCAGGTGTATAAAATCAGGCACCTAGGCATCACCAAGTGCAAGGCAAAGCATCAGATGTAGTGGTGTAAAGCATGCTGTCACTGGACTAGAGCAGTGGAGATGTGTTCTCTGGAGTGATGAATCCCGCTTCTCCATCTTTCAATCTGATGGATGAGTCTGGGTTTGGTGGTTGCTATGAGAACGATGCTTATCTGACTACATTGTGCCAAGTGTAAAATTAGTGGAGGGGGATTATGGTGTGGGGTTGTTTTTCAGGGTTGGGCTTGGCCACTTAGTTGCAGTGAAAGGAACTTTGAATGCTTCAGCATACCAAGACATTTTGGGCAACTTCATGCTTGCAACTTTGTGAGAACACTTTGTGGATGACCCCTTCCTGTTCCGACAAGACCTTCCACCAGTGCAAAAAGTAAAGGTCCATAAAGACATGGATAAGCAACTTTGGCGTCGAAGAACTTCACTGGCCTGCACAGAATTCTGACCTCAACCCAAGAGAGAACACCTTTGGGATGAATTCGAGCAGAGTTTGCAAGCCAGGCCCTCTCATCCAACAAGCCAGTCTGACATCACCAATGCTCTTCCGAAAAAAAAAATGGTGCAAAATTCCCATAAACACTGCTAAACTTGTGGAATATCTTGCCAGAAGAGTTGAAGCTGTTTTACCTACAAAGGGTGGGCCAACATCATATCAAACCATATGAATTAAGAATGGGACATCGCTCAAGTTTGTACGTGTGTGAATACTTTTAGCAATAATGGTCTGTCATCAGTACTTTGTTTCTTGTTATTGAGATGCTGTTTCTATATATGTGTGTATGTGTTTATATGTATATTAATACTGTGTTCACTTCACAGCATCGACGTCAGCAGCAAGAGATCCTTAAGCTACAGCAACAGCAGGCCCTGCAGCAGGCTCAGCAGCCTCATGCCAAGTTGTCAGGTTGGGGTAACATGGCCAAACAGCCAGTTGCCACCAAGTCTTTGCTGGAGATTCAGAGGGAGGAAGCCCAGCAGATGAAACAGCGGAAGGAGCAGCAGCAACAGCAGCAACAACATCCTATTGTTGCCCCACAAACGCGCACTCAAAACAGAACTGTATGTGACACAAACAATAACAAAAGATATTGTTGACTGAAACAGAATAAGAGCTTCGTAGAAAAGCAGAGCTGTTTATGAGTCGTTAGTGGAGTCAGCATTTTAAGGCAGAATATCATTAATAACATCCAAAATATTGACAAATGAAATTTTCGTTTAAATCCCAGGAGGAGTTCACAAAATTGTGATTTGATTGTTTTTTTGTTTTTAAATTAGTGATTTTACAAATCTGCTGTTTTATGCCTCTGCACGAGCAACAGCTGTGATCAGAGGTATACCTCAGATGTTTCTTCAGATTTGGCACAGATGTTTACTTGAAACCAGAGATGAACTGATTAAAAATTGATGGTCGGTTTAAGCAACAGCTGAAGAATTCAGAAGCCAGTCGGGTGAAACTTTAATTCGTTCTTTTGACTAATGTGTTCAATCATCTGTGGCATCATTATGATCTGCAGAAACACATTCCTGGCTAGAATGTCTTTCTTTGTCCCTCCCTCCCTCCCTATTCGAGGCACTTTAACCACAAGGCAGTAATTGTTGTTCTTCTGGTTTTACGTTTCACTTCTGCTAAAAGGAATTCCAGCAACTACACCAGTTATGATGAATCGGCAAATCCGCAGATTTTCAGAATCAGCAGATCTTCGCATAATCTGTTTGTTTTCTTACTTTGTAACCAAATATTTGCAACTCATCCTTGTTCTGACTTTAAAGTTGTGAAGTTTTACACTTTTATTTCTTAAGAAATCAATCTGTTTGGGTTCTTGAACTGATAGATGGACAAAACTATCACATCAGTCAATTTCTTTGGAAACTTTAAGTTGTCTTTTACCATTTTTAGGCATTTTATATACCAACTAATGTACTGATATCTCATGAATGTAATGGGCCAATTAACCTGAGACGTGTCTGGCTCTCTTCACAGACTTCTCTGAGTAACTCTGTGTGGGGGTCTGTTAACACCAGCAGCAGCAGCAGTAACTGGAGCTCAGACTCCAGCAGCATCTGGGGTGACACCCACAACTCAAATATGGGTTTCTGGGATGAGGCTGTGAAAGAAGTTGTCCAGCAACCTCAACAGACCCGAAAAGGCAACGCGCAGAAGAACAATAAAGGCAACGCCAACCTCAGGTATTTATTTAGAGTGACAAAACTTTACAAACCCTCTTAGTCACGGGCTGTGATGAATAGCATGATTTGCAGCGTGAGGGATATGATGAGTAACACGCAGATCTTAGTGACTTACTTTGTCTTCCTCTTTCATTTGTTTGTGCACATGAAGTAACTCTTTGAGTGGGCGAGCCAATAAGAAGGTGGAGGAGGAGGAGAAGCTGCTAAAGTTGTTTCAAGGTGTCAACAAGAGTCAACAGGACACGTTCATGCAATGGTGTGAGCAGACTCTGCACACCCTCAACACGGCCAACAACCTGGATGGTGAGTCTTTAAATATGATTTACTAAGTCATCCCACCAGGAACTATTAATGGGCCCTTTCTGGAAGCCAAACACAAATATTCTCCTCCTCCTCTCTGCCAGTTCCTACGTTTGCATCTTTCCTCAAAGAAGTGGACTCTCCGTACGAGGTGCACGACTACATCAGGGCCTACCTGGGGGACACTCCCGAGGCCAAGGACTTTGCCAAGCAGTTCCTAGAACGTCGTGCCAAACAGAACGCTAACCAACAGAAACAGGCACCACAGAAACAACAGCAAGCCCTCAAGCAGCAGCAGCAGCAGGTGAGCAGGACTTACAAGAACAAGGGTTGTTACACCAATTGTCACTTCCTTATATGACTTGTAATGAGGTGAAAGTGATGTTTCACTTCACTATGTGGCTTTTCTGGCTGTATGCAAAAACTAAAACTGTTGCATCACCCTTTAGATGACCCCAGAAAGATGCCATCTATAACAATGTTTTTTTTTTTAATCAGCTAATTTATAAATCTTAAGTCATAGCAAGTGCCGACATGGCACTTCTTTTTTCTTTCTTTTTTTAGCCTGCTCTTTTTAAATAATAGAAAAAGAGATTGTCGAAAAGGTGAATTTTATCACTACATCAATGTTATGAAGGATTAATCCATGTTGCTTTTACTAAAACATGAAGGCCACCTTTCGTCTATGTTGTCTGTAGTCAGAGCAGCACTGCACCTTTTGTTTGTATAAAACCTGACACGCGAATGAAAATCATTTTTGTTTATTGGAAGAATAATCTGAGTGTAGTGGTTTCTTTGAACTGTAAACACAGTGGGCACTCTCACATTGTTTTCCACCACATTACCACAAATGAGGGAGGCAGAATATTAGGAACACTTTTAAATGCAATGCAGTCCAGAACACCAACACCTCCCAATGTCACATCAATATTGCGCATTAATAGTGTTGTTTACAATGGCACTAAAAACTCAGTGTCATAATTTTGTAAAAGTGGAATTTATGTCAAAGTGCTTGATCATATTAACAGGTTTGGTTCTTCTACCATCAGGGTTGGGCTGATTTTAGTAAGTTGTGTTTTTTATTAAAAGGTAAAATACAATTTAGTTTATCAAATAGCCAAAACATCAGAGAATTCAGTTAAATATGTGAAGCCTTGACTGTATGATCATGCTTACATACAGTCACTCCTCCAAAGCAAACTCCCATTAATTGAAAAGTTTGATAGCTCATATTTATATAAAAAATATATATATTTGTGGATTAAAGTGGACTGAGTGTAGTATATCATAGTTTTACTTTTAAGATGTTATTTTTGAGCATCCAGGATTTTAATCATACTATAATCTGTAAAATTACACTTATGAAGCTCATGCAACACTATGTTGTGGTGACAGATGTGTTACTTTGACACCTTTGTCTGTTTAACACACCTTTGAGCTGGCCTCTTTCTAAGTAGTGAAGAAAAGTGGGGCATCCATTCAGTGAACACATGTCTTTTGGCTATATTTAGAAAATGCAAGGCTTTCAGTGAACTTTTTAAAGCTAACTGAACAATCATCAGGTGTCTGGCTTGTCCCAGCTGTGCAGTCAGATTGTCTGTCGGTAATGTTGCTTTCAATTTTCTTGATATTTATTTATAATCACATCTGTCAACCCTGGATATTTATTATTTGGTGATTTGTATATATTGTGCTATTCCTTATATCTTAACATATTGTATTGTTAAATAGTCTAGTGTGTTTTTGTTAATGTTACTGTACTGGAGCAACTGTAACCTACATAATTTCCTTAGGGATTAATAAAGTATGCTGATTCTGATGATAAAAGTAGTTGGGGTAGAATTACAGGAGTAGTTTGTTCCTTGATCAGAAGGTGGCGCTGATGGAAACAATTATATGTAACAAAGGGCAAACTGAGCTGTACATGACACCATTACACCTTCCGTCACCCAAGTTTATTGTTTCAATTACAGTAGGTTGCATCAGTAGCCTCGTGTGTTTAATGTCTTCAGGTGGAAACTTTGACATGAGGAAAAAAAATAAATAAAAGGTGCATTTTTTTGTTTTGTTTTTTTTTTTAGGCTCTGCTATTTAGCACCTCAGTTCGTTTGTGACAGTTTTAACGCTGTCACTGGTGGCAGTTCCTATTATTTCACACTTCATTTCCCTCCACAGTGAATTCGAAGCATTAATGTTAGCTCTGGTTTCATCATTATGTTCAGCGATATCTAGTGGGACTGCGTTGAGCCTTTTCTCTGAGAGCTGAGCCGTCTTTTAAGTGCAAGTTTCTCTCTTTCCAAGGATTCTGTCTGGGGTGGAACAGGATCTTCATCAGTTTACCAGTCCAACCATACGAGTGGGCAGCAGCAGCGCTTTGAGACAGTCACCTCAGGGAAGAAGAAAAAGAAGCAGAAGATGGTCCGGGCAGACCCCAGCCTACTAGGTTAGGACAAACATCCATCTGAAAAATGATTACTTTTTTTTATGTTTCATGTGCTAATTGAGTTGTTTCTTTTTACATTTTCAGGTTTTTCTGTGAATGCGTCATCTGAGAGATTGAATATGGGAGAGATTGAAACTTTGGAGGACTTTTAAGGGACTGCAGCCAAGCAAACCCCCCCACCCCCACTGACTGTATCCAATTTGAACAGCAGCTGCTTTACCCAAACCCCCAACTGCTTCCTCGACTTTCACCCTTTATTTTTCTGTTTCCCTTTTATCAGGAGTACACTGGCCATTGAGGCAGAGCGTATTTTTCTGGTGCAAATGGACCTTTGATCTAAAAGTTTAACCCTAAAGAGAAACAGACTGGAGCAAACAGTCGAGGGATACCCCCAACCAAGTGAGCAAGGAAGTCAAACTAATGGAGAGTCTGCTGATTTGCTGACATCTCTTCAGCTGCTTCATCCAAAATTAACAAATTTAAAATTTGGCCTAAACTGTATCTCATTGTTTTGTTTTGTTTTCTATATATATTTTGAAGTGTGGATACATGAATGGGGTAGCTTGGGAAAGATTGGAGATTATATCCATTGTTTTTTGTTTTTATTTATTGAGTTCCCCCCTACACTTTAGTTCCCCACCCCCCTTCCTCCCCTCCTCCCTCTTTTTGGCTGGGTGTTCATGGATAATGACAGCAAAGTAGAGCCCAAGGATTCGTGCCCACTTATGTCCTGTTTTAAGGACAAGTTCAAAAGTTCCAAGTAGTTATCTATTTCTTGTAAAATACTAGGCTGTTTAAAGAATAAACTTTCAATTCTGCATCTGTATTATAATATATGAAAATGATCTGCTGGAGTCATACTTTTTTATTGCAGTATGAAATAATAAAACAGTCTGTGTGGGCTGTTCACACCTGTGTCTGAACCATTCAGAAAAACTGCAAAATATGTGTGTAACTGATTTTTTACGATTAACCCGGTCACACTGCAGGAAACCACATTTTAGACATCCTGTTCGTGAAAAGCTCGAAATGTGTGCATGGAAATTTCATCAGTGCCAGGTGATTAAGAGGGTCTATTAATGAAATTAAATTTAGGAACCATGGGACAAGTTAATTATCTATGCATTTAGCCATGTAGACAAGGCCAAGATGACCTGCTGGTGTTTAAGTATAAGAAGGGAGAAGAAAGATGACTACGCGCCAGAGAGAGAAAATAACAGCTGAGGCTGTAGCATACACTGACTTGCCACAGTGTTTGGTACAGTTGTTCAACTGTTCATTAATACAATCACATATACCACATGGACAAGGTCAAGATGATGGGGAATTAGTGTGACTTGCACAACTGTGAACATGACACGATTGTTGATGCAGACAGGCCGGTCTAAGTATTTCAGAAACTACTGATCATCTGGGATTTTCCCATACATCCATCTCTGGGATTAACTGGGAATGATCTGAAAAAGACAAAAGAAAGCGTGACTTCGGTAACTCAAACAACCAAGAAGAGCATGCACAAAATAACCTTGAAGGAGATGGGCTACAGGTTGGATGTTTCGAGCAGCAGAAGACCACACCAGGTGGCGTTACAAAAGCAGATATGAAGATATGAGGCTCTCAAATCTGCAGCAACTGTGTGATGCTGTCATATGAGGAATGTTTCCAGCACCTTGTTGAATCTACTAATCTAACTGAAGACAGTTCTGAAAGCAGATGGGAGTTCAACCCAGTACCAGTAAGGTTTAGCTAATAAAGAGTCCATTTAATGTATTTTGCGTGCAGTAAACCAGACTTTTGCTCCTTTATTTCTTTCAATTTTTTCCCACATAAGCAGTTTGTTTTGTTTTTTTTAAATCAAAACTAACACTTAAGCCTCGAAAGTACAGTATCAAAAACAGCTTACTGATATTGAGGAAGTAAAACTGCATTTTCCCACAGTGCTGGCGCTAGTGTTAGTTACATGGTCAAGTCATATTTTTAAATCCACAAAGGGGAAATTAAAAATTCTCCCATAAACAACAAAACATTTTTTAGCACGTGCTCTGGAGAATCAACATGTGATGAGGAATGGGCTTCCCAAGAATGACTTATCAAAACACCACCGACTTATAGTGATCAGCCACAACACTAAAACTATGGCTGAAAAGAATAACAATCATCTTGTTCCAATGAAATGTTTTGCAGAAGTTACTTTGGTTGTGAATCTCTCGGCTACATATTACCACAGACCAAGATACACCTAAAGCACCTGCCACAACACAAAAACTGCACAAGAGACTTGACAAACAACCCAAGGTGTTGAACTGTCTTTACCTCCCCAGACTCAAGTTAGGTGCTCTGGTACAAGTTCAATCAAAATCAAAATTTATTTATATAGCACATATTAAAACAACAATGTTGACCACAGTGCTTCACAGTCAGTACTGTTCACAACATACATGATGTCCCACAAGCCCCAAAGGATCTGCTACCAAAACCTTGTTCAAGACACCACAGGACAGCCCTAGAGAGTTTTATTTTTCTGTTCGCAAGGAGATGACTAAGATTTTAACATAAACACAAAATCTTTGAACATAAACATTTTTAAAGTTAGTGTAAGTGTAAGTTTGCAGACAGGAAATACTGGAAAACTTGCAGTCAGCTCCAGCTTCCTCACGAGCAGCTGCAATGTTGAAGGGGAACTCTTTTGTTAATGGGCCTAAAATCTAGTTTACAAGCGACACAGGCTAAACACTCCAGTGACAAGAGCTTATTTAGGTAATGCAAATGCTGAGCGCCAGACTTCCCATGCTGTGAGCTTTGCTACACCTACATGGCCCTGATACCCAGCCTAGAAGCAGTTCTGCATACTTTCACCACAAGATTGGTGAACCTGAAGTCAGAATTACTGAGAGCACTGATGATAGGAAAGAAGCTGATTGGACAGTGATTGGAAGATACATCCCAATGTCAGCCATTAGTACCAGATAATAATCTGTGGTCGAACCAGTGGAAATGTAGGCCGGTTCTCAAATGACACTCAGGAGCCTGCTGGTGAGAAAGAGGAAAATGACCCCATCAGTACAGTTTGGGTTGTTAAACTGGTTCTGTTCTGAAAATGTGAAAATAGTTCCCTTGGTAATACTTAATAATTTAAGCACTTAGCATCTAATATTTAATTCAACGGTATTAAATGAGATACACCTGCTGACGATGTCATCATAGTTTGTGCTTTCTATGATAATCTGATTTTGTAGTTCCCAGAGGAAGCACCTGTCAGGTTTGCATCCAGCCAGAAACTGATCTGTGTTGTGAAAAAGCCCCTAAAACGACAGAGATGTGCAGTGATTAGGCTTGTTGTGTTGTTCTCAGTGACAAAATCAAATCAATCTTCAAAAGGGTAAATAGGAACTGAAATGTCCTCATGCTACGTTGCCAGATTGTTGGCTACACCCATGAGTCATGGTCAGAAATTTATATGTGCTCATCATTGCCATGCGTGTCAAGATAATTTTGGCCTTTTCTTGATTTCTTTGAACTATTCTTTTTCCAGGGCAGAATGATTGGACAACATACATCTTTAGTGACTTTACAAAACAAGAATCGGGTGGGCAAGTTTGAATTTGTTTTGTATTTTCTCTAATCCTCACAGAGTCAAAGTATATATACAGGCTTAAATATATCTTCTGCTTGTGCTGTGTTAGTGTCTGCATATCATTGGATGATGGTAATCTTCCTGCCCCTGGCTATCATGAGTCTTGGTGAGACGGGTTTCCATGCCAACAGCGCCCTTGTAGCCTCTGGCGCCAACAGTAGCGCAAGTCCTTGGGTGTGATTGTGGTCCGCATCTTCGTGCCCGGAGTAGATTATGGTTTCACCTGAAGACGGTCTGGTCTGGCCGCTTCCGATCCATCGGGTCTCACATAGTCTGAGAACCTTGATGCTGTATCTTCTCATCTCATTGGCCACCTGCGCTGACTTCCCACTTTCGTTCAGGGTTCTGATGTTACAGGTCCCTATCCTGGTCTTGGCATTGGTCGTAAGAAGACTTGTCGGCGAGCTTGCTTTCACCGGCACGCATCATGGGCCCCACTGAAGAGGAGTCTTCCTGTCCAGGCAGTTGTCGGGATGTACTTGTTGTTGCAGTTTCTGTAGCATGGCTTTTTTTTAGAGGATGGGCTTGCTAGCCCCACACCCAACCCTCCTCTTTTCTCATCCTGGATTTGGGACCAGGCAATGGCGGAGTTGGCTCTTATATATATATATTCTCTCAAATCTTTTAAGAAGTGTGCTGAAGGTTCTACAAAATCTCTTAACTTGACAAGGCCAAGGCGTATTTACAGAAATTGAGCTATTTGGCTACAATGACCAGAGGTGGGTTTGGAGGGGTAAAGGTGAGGCTTTCAAATATAATAACACTTTACCAGCTCTCCAGCATGGTGGTGGTGCTCTGGGGTTGTTTCGCTGCCAGTTGTATTGGTATATTGCACAAAGTGGATGAAATAATAAAAGAGGACTACCTCCATATTCTTCACCTTCACCTCAAACCAACAGCTAGACGGGTGTTGGGGCTTCCAACAGGACAATGATCCCTAATACACATGAAAACTGTTTTTTGTAAATGATAGAGCAGACCACAAGTAAACCGACAGAAATAAAAAAATGACCTCACTGGTAGGTCGCCTAAGCAATTCCTGCAGCAGGTGACTTAACAGGAACGGAAGAAAAATATCACTGGGCCATCCGCCTGAGCGTACATGTAGAAGCTGGTATTTTATGAAGAGTCCGCCAACTCTTTGAAAGTGCCAGTTTGCTGAAGCACCCCTTTAAAATACTGTCCACATATTTGAAGCAGTATCAACAAAGATACTGTCTTTAGATTTTCTCAGTACGTAGTTTATCACTGACATCCTCCAGTTTGCAGTCAGATATTTCCTTTAAGAATTGAATGTCCAATAGAGGCCTGCGTGATGTGACCAGGCCCGAATGTTTACCTCTCACCCCAACTATGTGACTGGAGTTGTGGAGTGGGTGGGCCCCCGTGATGATGTGTTCACAAGGTCCACACTGTCCAGAAAATCCTGTGCACACCTAGTTCCACCCACCATCCCTCTCTCTCCTGCTTGCTTTCCCCTCACCTTTCTCCCTTCTGTGCTCCCCCGTACTCTTCTCCTGCTCCCCTCACAGACTCAGCTATTCGTTAAGAGACTCTGCTTGAGGAGTTTTTGGAGACGCTCGTCGCTTGCAGCCACCATGGTTCATAACAGCAGCAGCATCTGCAGAGTTGGCCTGCTGGTACTCTTCAGCCTCCTGGTAGCCTTTGTCCATGCAGGTAAAACCTCTAGTTCTGAGTAACATATATATATATATATATGTATGTATATTTGTGGAATACATTTGTGGAATACACAATAAAGATCACCTGGTTGCACAGAAGTTAATGGAGGTGGAAATGTTTCAGAACGAAACATGCAAAACCGCAAAGAAAGCATCAGCCTGTCGCATTTTAAATGTGGGCAAATTAATTTCTTACATTTTTTTAAGTAGGTCGAGGTGATTTCTTTACAGACACTGAGATAATTTCATAATCTCCATAAAGAAGAAAGTATTTTCTTTTATTATAGCTGAGCTTTTCTTACATATGAGTACATTTTTAGGGTTTTTAGACAATGTTGCCTGCGTTTCTCATAGCTCTCAAACAAAAAACTTTGTGTATTCATGTCATTTTTCCCACAAAGGCACACTGAGGGCCTGATGTGTGTGTCGGCGGCTTGATGTAAATGATGCAGTTGTGAGAACTGAGAGAGCTGTGAAAGCTGCTCTTTGACGAACAGGATGACTCAGTTGCTTTGCCTGATGTTCGTATGAAACTCAAACCCGCCGCCCTCTCACTCGAGCTAAGCTGAAGTGATTCAGCGTAGTGCTGGTTTGGATTTTGGTACCTCTGGAGTGCATTTTATGTGCGTGAAGAGAATTTAGAGATGGTAAGAAGAACATTTCACACAAAAACTGTTGGTTTTCTGAATAAGGGCTATTTTGGATTGACAATCTGAAATAGCCCTTGACAGATTGCCACATCACTGCTCTTTCTTTCACTTTCTCTTACCTCTGCCAGTGTTTCCTTGGAATATATCTCAGATTCACTCGAGAAAACCTCGGGAGACTGTAGACTGGCTCTCAGGCCTAGAGGTCAGAGTAGCAGTCAAGAGGGCAATGGGGCAACAAGGTCCTCCCTGTCTTGTATGGGAAAGAGGCAAAGAAAAATGTGTGACCTGTCACCGATTACACAACACCTACATATATTGTGAAAGACAAGTCTGCAGGAGTTATGACTTGCCTACAGCTTTTTACATTTTGTGGGCTGTTCTAACTTTGGAGGGTGCAGTTGCAAGGTGAAAGCATGTCTTCTATGCCTGCCAACACTGACGAATGAATGCTTTGTTGGATCACAGAGCAAAAAAAAAACTCCCGCCAGGAGAAGTGCTAATAAGGCCAAGTCGTCATGGCTACAGGTTGCATCTCCGCTGACTTCATATATAAATTTGCAGTGGCACGACTGCATTGGCATACAGCAGTGTCGTCAATTGTTGTCACAAGTCTTGACCACAACATCATCCAAGATGAGCGTGACAGGCAGCTTCATTGGTTGACTCAGCATAGGAAACACACAGAGAAATGTCAAATAAGAAGTTTAAGCAAAAACAGTGTGATAATTACTCACATACACTCAGTGTTAAAAATCGTAGCCTTGACAGTGGTGTAGTTGTGTAATGTGAAAATGGAAAACAAAGTCTCTTCAGGCTGTCCTTGTTTCAGAGTAAAATCCAAAACACACACCAATTGTTTTTCAAATATTTTACTGTGGAAAATGTGTCCACCTACTGTGGTATTTTAAGATGGCGAAGCGAGGGCACACAACACCACCGGTGTCATGTCTGGGCTGCATTACTTGTGGTTTTCGATGCTCTGCCAGGTTGCTTTACACATGCATTCGTCTGCGTGCTTTGTCACCTGTCTGACTTGTGTGAAATCCTGAGCAAGGAGGCCAGGGGCCCCAACAAATGGGCCTCTGTGCTTTTTAGTGTCTGAAATCAGCCCTGCCCACAGCCTGCCAAACGCGTAGCGAGTCTGTGCTATATAAGAAGAAAGGCTAACGTCTGGAGTTGTGTATCTTTAAAAAGAGAGAAACAAGCAAAGATTTTTTTCCACCCTGAAAAACGCGATGTACACATATGCACGCAGTGAGCGCTACTACTGTGAGCAGGAAACTGCACGTAAATGACAGATGCAGCAAATATGTTACAAATTAAAATTCATATATGTAATTTCATTTGATTTGTTAGAAGGTTCAAAAAACAAAATATCTTTTCCTGGTTCACACTTCACATGGTTAAATCGGACAGACAAAACTGTCATTTTATATATATAGCACACATGTTAACACAACTCAAGGCTGCTGTTGCTGTTTGTTGCTCTGAATGCTCTGTGGGCTTAAAATGAAAATAACTTCTTTCTAAAACTCATTTTTATTTTTAGAAATGAAAACTCCTCATAGCACTGGTGCGTGCTGCTACTTTCAGAAAACAGTGCGAACTTGCTCTAACAAAAAGGTGAACAACAAATAAGATGTCCAACGTCAGAACTGTTTCACAGGCACTTCATTATATATATATCAAAATGAACTGTGCTGGTTTTTTAATGGGAGTAGTACAAACTGTGCCATGATGTGCCATTGCAAAATGCAGCTCTGTGAGACTCTGTAGGTATACCTTAAAAATCATAAATGCTTTATAATGAATTATTCCATTAACTATGAACTAATTATGCACTCGTGTATTGCAGTTTAACAGCTAAATGTTGTGCATGAATGGTTACAATATCAAAAACTCTAATAATATAAATCCAAACTTGACTAATTATCACAATAACAATCACCACGTTAATAGAGATTATAATCCATTTATAAGAAAACCATTGGAGTGGTCATGTGAAAGAACTGTGAGTCCAAACATGCTGAGGCACAGACAGTAGATAATATTTTTTTTCTCTAGTGGCTCCCTGACTAGATTCAAACCCTACCTCATGGAAACAAACCCAACGGAAAACATGTTATTATTTTTTTAACCTTCTTATTAAATCATTCTGTCCAGAAGGTGCAGCCTTTCACACATAGAGAATATTTAATAAACAAGTTTGTTTGACATCCAGTGCCCAGCCACTGGCTGGCTAGAGCCTGTCCGGTTGTTACTGGTTGCAGCCTGCTGCCCTGCGTGACCGCACAAGCTGCCTTTTGTGCCCTCGGCTGAAGGCCTCATTGATGCCTGAGCTGGCCACAGGCCCGGGCCTCCAAACCTTCAGCCAGCTACAGGACAGGAAGCTACACACAACTCTGAGTCAATACTGACATCAGGCTGCGTATCAGAATTTCAGAGATACTGCCGCTAACAAGACATGATATGATGTGCACTAGTTTCAGTAATTTTGTCGTGTTTTCCCTTCTGTTAGCAACTAAATAAGGTGCATTTGAGCCTGAAATAAGGATGAAGGAGCTTCCTGAGGGCATCAAAGGCCACAAAGTAAATATGTAGGGTCAAATAGCTGAGTGTAAATATGTTTGCATTACGGTTTTTTGGTATGCGCAGAGTTGAGGACAGAATAATTGAATCTGTGAGGGTCTGAATGGGTGGGCTTGTCTACATCGAGCTTATTTTTTAAGCAGAGATGATGATCAGTTTTTCCCCCTCTAACTTCTAAAAAACATCTGTACAGCTGTTCGATTGCCAAAGCTGTTACCAAGCCGTTAAAGTGGTTTAAACTCTCCAAGTGAGCATTTCCTAAACTCTAAAAATTGGTTAGGAAACACAAAAAATTAAGTCCAGAGAGACATCGTGTTTTTCTGGCTACTGCAGCAGTGTGAAAAGTCTCAGGGTGACTACATGCTCAGAGCAGAGGAATGCCAGACAAAGAAGATTTGGGATGGAAGGAGAAGAGACGACTGAAGTTGAGAGCAGAGTCGGCAAATCACTTCATCTCCTACAGGATGTTTGTTTGTTTGTTCTGTTTAAGATTGGCTGAACCCTTTTGGAGGAAAAGAAACATGTTGAGAGACTCTACCTGGACCTCAAACGGATAAAATGTTCATCTTCTACAAAGAGATCTTTATACCCAGACCTGAGCTGTTAACCCAGTGAGACAAGAGAGACGCTGTTGGAGTCCTTACAGAAAGCCCCATGCATGCAGTTTTGCATCCCAACTAACACAAAGACAAGCAGGTCCGTTAGCAAACCTGGCGCCTCGTCAGTGAAAGACTCCATCCATCCATCTTCATCCGCTTTATCCGAGGCCGGGTCGCGGGGGCAGCAGCCTAAGCAAAGAGGCCCAGACCTCCCTCTCCCCAGCCACCTCCTCCAGCTTATCCGGGGGAATACCAAGGCGTTCCCAGGCCAGCCGAGAGATATAATCTCTCCAGCGTGTCCTGGGTCTGCCCCGGGGCCTCCTCCCGGTGGGACATGCCTGGAACACCTCACCCAGGAGGCGCCCAGGGGGCATCCTTGTCAGATGCCCGAACCACCTCAGCTGGCTCCTTTCGATGTGGAGCAGCAGCTGCTCTACTCTGAGCCCCTCCCGGATGGCCGAACGTCTCACCCTATCTCTAAGGGAGAGGCCAGCCACCCTTCGGAGGAAGCTCATTTCTGCCGCTTGTATCTGCGATCTCGTTCTTTCGGTCACTACCCACAGCTCGTGGCCATAGGTGAGGGTAGGGACGTAGATCGACCGGTAAATTGAGAGCTTCGCTTTTACACTCAGCTCCCTCTTCACCACGACGGACCGGTGCAGCGTCCGCATTACTGCAGCTGCAGCCCCAATCCGTCTGTCGATCTCCGGCTCCCTTCTCCCATCACTCGCGAACAAGACCCCGAGATACTTGAACTCCTCCACTTGGGGCAGGAACTATTCCCCGACCCGGAGTGGGCACTCCACCCTTTTCCGGCTGAGAACCATGGCCTCAGATTTGGAGGTGCTGATCCTCATTCCTGCTGCTTCACACTCGGCTGCGAACCGCTCCAGTGCGAGCTGGAGGCCCTCACCCGATGAAGCCAACAGAACCACATCATCCGCAAAAATCAGAGATGAGATTCTGAGGCCACCAAAGCGAAAGCCCTCCGCCACTTGGCTGCGCCTAGAAATCCTGTCCATAAAAATTATGAACAGAACCGGAGACAAAGGGCAGCCCTGGCGGAGCCCATCACCCACCGGGAACGAGTCCGACTTATTGCCGGCAATGCGAACCAAGCTCTTACAACGGTTGTATAGGGATCGAATGGCCCGTAGCAATGGGCCAGACACCCCATACTCCCGCAACACCTCCCACAGGACACCCCGAGGGACACGGTCGAATGCCTTCTCCAAGTCCACAAAACACATGTAGACTGGTTGGGCAAACTCCCATGCACCCTCAAGTATCCTGGAGAGGATAAAGAGCTGGTCCAGTGTTCCGCGACCAGGACGAAAACCGCATTGTTCTTCCTGTATCCGAGGTTCGACTAGCGGACGAACTCTCCTTTCCAGCACCCTGGCATAGACTTTCCCAGGGAGGCTGAGGAGTGTGATCCCCCTGTAGTTGGAACACACCCTCCGGTCCCCCTTCTTAAAGATGGGGACCACCACCCCGGTCTGCCAGTCCACAGGTACTGCCCCTGATCTCCACGCAACATTGCAGAGGCGTGTCAACCAGGACAGCCCTACAACGTCCAGAGCCTTCAGGAACTCGGGGCGGACCTCATCAACACCAGGGGCTCTACCACCAAGGAGTTGTTTAACTGCCTCAGTGACCTCGCCCCCGGAAATTGGTGGGTCATTCCCCTCATCCCCAGACTCTGCTTCCTCCTCGGAAGACGTGTCAGTGGGATTAAGGAGGTCCTCGAAGTATTCCTTCCACCGCCTGACAATTTTCTCAGTCGACGTCAGCAGCGCTCCGCCAGCACTATACACAGTGCAGGTAGAGCACCGCTTTCCCCTCCTGAGACACCTGACGGTTTGCCAGAATCTCTTTGAGGCAGTCCGAAAGTCTTTTTCCATGGCCTCTCCGAACTCCTCCCACACCCGAGTTTTTGCTTCAGCCACTGCCCGAGCCGCATTCCGCTTGGCCTGTCGATATCTGTCGGCTGCCTCCGGAGTCGCACAGGCTAACCAAGCCCGATAGGACTCCTTCTTCAGCCTGGTGGCTCTCTTCACCTCTGGTGTCCACCATTTGGTTCGGGGATTACCACCACGGCAGGCACCAACCACCTTGCAGCAGCTTCGGCAATGGAGACGCTGAACATGGTCCATTCGGACTCAATGTCCCCAGTCTCCCTCGGAATGCTGTTGAAGCTCTGCCGGAGGTGTGCGTTGAAGAGCTCGCGGACTGGGGCCTCTGCTAGACGTTCCCAGCACACCCTCACTACGCGTTGTAGTGCCACGTGCACTTATGGACACTCTTATGTTCGAACAGGGTGTTCGTTATGGCCAAACTGTGATTAGCACAGAAGTCCAATAACAAAGCACCGCTCGGGTTCAGATCAGGGAGGCCGTTCCTCCCAATCACGCCCCTCCAGGTCTCGCTGTCGTTACCCACGTGAGCATTGAAGTCTCCCAGCAGGACAACAGAGTCTCCAGGTGGAGCACCTTCCAGCACCCCCCCCCAGGGACTCTAAGAAGGCTGGGTACTCCGAACTGCCACTCGGCGCATAAGCGCAGATGACAGTCAGGACCCGTTCCCCGACCCTAAGGCGCAGGGAACAAACCCTCTCGTCCACCGGGAAAAACCCCAACGTACCGGCAGCAAGCCGAGGAGATATTAGAATACCCACCCCAGCCCGCCGCCTCTCACCAGGGGCAACTCCAGACTGAGACAGAGTCCAGCCCCTCTCCAGGAGACTGGTTCCAGAGCCCAAGCCATGCGTAGAGGTGAGCCCGACTATATCTAGCCGGTACCTCTCAACCTCACGCACTAACTCAGGCTCCTTCCCCACCAGAGAGGTGACATTCCATGTCCCCATTGCCAGTCTTGGCAGCCGGGGGTCAGTCCGCCAGGGCCTCCGCTCCTGGCCGCCACCCGGCACACAATGCACCCGACCCCTATGGCGCCTCCTGCGGGTGGTGGGCCTGCGGGAGGATGGGCCCATGTCTCCTCTTCGGGCTGTGCCCGGCTGGGCCCCATGGACTAAGGCCCGGCCACAGACGCTCGCCCTCGGGCACCCTCCCCGGGCCTGGCTCCGGGGCGGGGCCCCGGTAACCCTATTTGCCATGGGAGACCCTACCAGGGGGCAAAAGCCCCCAGACAACATAGCCCCTGGGATCCCTGGGACACACAAACCCCTCCACCACGATAAGGTAGCGATTCAAGGAGGAGCAGTGAAAGACTTCAGTAAGAAAACATGCAATCATAGCTGATGCAGCACATCAGCCATGTCTTTTCTTTTTTTTTTAAATAAAAGCTATCCTTGTTGTCCTTTTTCTGCAGACACTGTTTTAGACACTGCCCCAGCAACTAGGGACAACCAAGACACCGTGTCTGGAGATGAGCCACCCAGCGACACCACCCCCAAAACCCACTACTTAACAGACCATCCCTCCACCATCGACTATGATGATGCCACAGAAGTTTTCAACGAAGAGGAAGGTAAAGTTGTCCCATTTTTGACTGATCAACATGCACACAACCACCAAATAAATTTTCTTTCCTAATTGTGTGTGTGTGTGTATATATATATATATATATATATATATATATATATATATATATATATATATATATATATATATATATATATATATATATATATATATATATATATATATATATATATATATATACATATACATAAATAAATAAATATATATGCCTGTGTGCAGGGGCCATGGGGCCAGGGGCCATCACAGCCATAGTTATAGCAGTCTTCCTGGGAGCATCTGTCCTCCTCGCTCTCATCGTCATCACACTCAGGAAGTTCACCGCCTCCTAGAGGAAACACATATGGTTTATGTGTGTGTGTGTGTGTGTGTGTGTGTGTGTGTGTGTGTGTGTGTGTGTGTGTGTGTGTGTGTGTGTGTGTGTGTTGGTAAACCATGACTGTTTGTGTGCCTGTGTTTCTCTGTTGCTTCTCAGTTCCATCTTTGAACTCCAGGCTCGACCTTTGTGTAAAACGTGTCTTTTGCTTTGCTGAAAATTGTGGCAGGGTCCTTAACTGACTATTTGCAGGTTTCCTAAATACTCAAATTGTTGCTCAAACACGTCCACTTGTTGCTGAAGGAACCATCTTAGAAACTGGCTGGCTCTTCCAGTGCAATGCTGTAGCACATTTGTCACTTGTGGGTTGTTGTTTTTTTTTAAAAACATGTTGTTTTCCAGTCATTTCAATGTTTCGCCTTTCTTCAATACATGATTTTGCTTCTATGTTAGCAGGAAGTGTTTGTGGTTATGTTTGTCTGCGTCTTACTTTTCCAATCAGTGAGAAATATATTTGAATTTTTTTTAGCCGTACATGGAAGGTTTTTATTGGTCTTTCTCAGTAATTGTACCTGAGTAATTTTCAAAAATATTTCCAAGGTGTCACCGTGCAAAAGTTTTCAAGTTTGTATTAAACCATTAACAAACATTTGTAGAGTCAAATTAAGAATAGAACATCTTTAAAAGGGGCTTTTTCAATGAAAGTAAACAGACGTGTTGTTTGTACCTGCAGAGCAAATATGCAGTTAGTGCTTGGATGAATGTGCCTTTTGTCTTTGCATGTTTGTGTGGGTTTTTTTGTCTCTCTTTTTTTGCAGGAGGAAAATTAGTATAGTATATTATGAGATATTTTTCTGTACAACCCAGAGTCCTCAGTCATACAGCTGGATGCTGCCATTTTATCATCAAGTCAAAAATTATTAAATCATATTTTAATAGTTTAATGTGTGTGTGTGATTGCACATGATTACTGAATTAACTGTAATTTTTTTTCTTTTAGACATTATACATTTTCGTGTACAGTTACAGACTGTATATAAAAGATGCGCATTTGGGTTTGAAAATTGAAGCCAATTCATTTGGGCTTTAAAGCTGTTTTCTTTATATTGGCCAACAGGGCGCCATGTATCTGATTGCTAAGATGAAGTCAAATTATTTGGGTTTATAAGGAAGGGACCCCACTGGTCCCTCTGTGTTTGACTTCAGTAAACACTTTCCTGATCGGTTTGTACTTAGCTTTCGCTCATATTTACCAAAACATTCACTTTGTAAATTATGGTACCATTTAGATATATAAGCATGATGAAACATGGTATAATCCGTGGCACCTTGTGACTAAAAAGTCATAAGTACCATATGGGCAAGCAATGTCCTTCAGTTCTTATTCACTGCTTGCTCATCACATTTAGTTTCAAAAACTAAACAAGGCAACTGGAAAAAACCTCCTTGCTCAATGCTTTTCATAAAACCAGACAGTGACTCGCATCAGAAATTATTCAATTTTAACTTTTACTATAGAACTAATACTGTTATTTCTTCTTAATTCAGAATATTAATTTTAAAATGTGATATGTGTCTTTAGTAGTTAGTAGTCATCCTGTACTATAGTATATCGTCTTTCACTTCTGATGTTTAAAAAAAAAAATCGGGTCAGATGAACAAATAATAAACAAATAATAAATGAATTAAGACACACATCATGTCTTAATTTATTTAAACTAAGCAAAGCCAAAATTCAGAGGTACTTTGTGAAAAAATCAATACTGAGTTAACAGAGTAAGTAGATAACAGGTGCTGCAACTCAAATACACTTTCAAACTGATCAAATTAACTCATCAGCTGGTGTGTGCTAACTCAGTGACAAGAATTAAGGACATTTTAGGAAGCAATGATTTTAGGAAAACAGCTGTTGCTTTCCATCAATCTTGAAAGATTTATGAGGCCATTTTCAAACAATTTGAAATTCACCTTTCCAAGGAGAAAACATTAAAGACAGTTGCCAGTCTTCCTCACAGTGGACACCCTGGCAAATTCACCCAAGCCCAGACCGTGCAGTGCTCAGAGAAACTGCAAAAAACTACATGCCTCAGTTAGCATGTTAAATGTTAAAGTCCATTAAAGCAGAATCAGTGAAAGACTGAAGAAGTGTTGCCTGTTTAGACGGGATGCCAAGAGAACCTTTCTCTAAAAAGAACATGGCAGCACAGTTCAGAACAGCATGGCAACGTTGCAAACTCAGCATATCAGCAGAAACAGTTCATACCAGCTATGAAGCACGGCAGTGGAGGGGTGATGATTTGGGTTTATATTGTAGCCACAGGCACCTGTAGCCACTGAGTCCTCAATGAACTCCTCTGTGTACCAAAGTATTCTGGAATCAAACGTGTGGCTATATTTCCAACATCTAAGGCTTGGATGAAACTGGACCAGGCAACAAAGCAAATATCCTGAGGAGAAAAGAAAGAAAAGATTCACGGAGTTGTAATAAGCCCAGTCAAAGTCCCAACCTCAACTCAAATGAAATGATGAGGCGAGGCTTTTAGAGCGCGTAAACAAATGCCCACAAACCTCAACGAACTGAAGCAAGACTAAAGAAGAGTGGGCCAAAATTTCTCCACAACAATGTGAGAGGCTAAGAAAGTCATACTGAAAACACCTACTTCAGGTTATTGCTTCCAAAGGTGATTCTTGAAGCTACTGAATCAGGGGGCGTACTTAGTTTTTCCCACACCGTATCTGCATTCTAGCTCAGCTTGTGTTGAATAAAGACACGGTGTAGTATGTTATCCGCTGTTGTTCATTTGTGGTTGTATTTTCTTAAGAACTTGGCAATGACCGGATGACTTTTTATGTCCTGAAAACATTAGAACTGGAAGAGGGCATACTTTTTTCACATGACTGCATACAAAGAAACACATTTACAGAAACAAAAAAGTGTCATATGATTTCCCCAAAAGTGAAAGCATTTTTTTTCCCCAGTTTAAAACTGAAAGCACAATTCGATCTCTTCTCACGTACTTGAATTTAACTATATTTCTCTGGTGACTGATGGCGGTAACTTCAAGCTGTGAAGTGTAGCTGTGGGCACATTCTCACACTTTAAATTCAGTTAAGTCATCTCAGTACATGAAACCAGGAAACTCTTAAACATAATCACAGTCTAAATCTGCTTCTGCAGCTTCTCACAGACTTAAAAGGAAAAGGGCTTTGAAAGCAGTGTTCAGAAATTTTCTTTCACATAGGACAACTCATAGCGGTACGTTTACTAATAACAGCACTACTACTGAAATCACAGTATTGGAGGCATCTTGCTTTATTAATAGTGACTGCTGAGAGACTGTAAACAAACTAGTTGTTGACCTAAAAAAAAGAAAAACCATGCAGGGAAGTCACATGGACAAGGCCTGGTCTTTATATTCAGCATTAAAGTATTATATTTAATTTTGATCAAATGTTACATCTTATATTATATAAATCTACATTCACATTATAAATTCAAATTCAAATCAAATTCAAATTCAAATTTTATTTGTCACGTACACAGTCATACACAGTACGATATGTAGTGAAATGCTTGGACAACTGCTCGTGACCTAAAGAAAACAAAAAAGGAAAAGGCTATGAATAAGATAGGAAATAAATATGAAAAATTAAAAAGGGTAAATTTAACTAGGAAGGAATAAAATATAAATTAAGGTTAAAAATGAAATAACTGTACAACACAAATTAGAATGAAGGGTAAATTTAACTGGGAAGAATAAGATAAAATATATAAATTAAAGTTGAAAATAAAATAACTGTACAACAAAATACACAATATAGAACTATATAAGAATGTATGAAGAAATCTAAATATAAATAAATATATACACAATAACAGCAGCTGTACAAGTATTAACCGGAAATGAAGAATATAGTGACCAGTGTTGTGCAAAACCAAAGTCCAGAAAGTCCAGTGTGTGTGTAAGAACCATATGTGTGGGTCAGTACTGTGTGGTGGTGTGATTGAGAGACCGTATCGCCTGCGGGAAGAAGCTCCTCCTCAGTCTCTCTGTGTTGGTCTTCAGGGAGCGGAATCGCTTTCCTGACCTCAGCAGAGAGAACAGTCTGTTGTTGGGATGGCTGAGGTCCTTCACGATCTTCCTGGCCTTGGTCCGGCACCGCCTGCTGTAGATTGAGTGCAGGTCAGGGAGCTCGGAGCGGATATTCATATCTCTTACGATTCATGCAAATCAATTTGTAAATAATGATGGAAATTCCAGTTTGAGGAAACAAACCGCAAGAGAATGAAAAAAACTTGTGGTATTAGGCAAGATTTTTTATCAATAACAGTTTCCTCAGCTTGATTCATTTTCAGCAGCCTGTGTCTACATCTGATATGTGTTCTACCTTGTAGCGTATCCTTTGCTAAGACTGCAGAACTTAAGATGGTAAAGTTGGTCTGCTGGTCACTAGGTTGGCTTACCACTTTGGTTCAACTTAAAATTTCTCAACAGCTGTTGGATTTCTCCAGTGTGTCCTACTAGCTCACTGCTACTATTTTAGTGAAATATATCAAACAACGAGGATGGATTTCTTTAAAAAGCCACAGATGTTCAGATTTTACTAAGGATAAATAACAATAACACTTCATCTTGACGTCAAGAAATTTGTGACTTCTCTCACGATCCGACTAGGAAATCTTTCACTTGTTGAGCAAATGTGCAAGTACTACAATATTTACCATGTTAGGTTTTAATTTTTAGGCGATAAATATTATGTCCCCTAGCCACACAAGGGCTGGTCTGGAGTAGGGATAAATGGAGAGGGTTGCATTAGAAAGGACGCCCGTCATAAAATCCTTGCCAAATCAAACATGCAGATCAAGACTAAAACAATAAATACCAAGAAGGCCACACATTTTAGTTAGGTTCTGGCAACAAAACCATTTATTTTGATTTAGGGAAAGGTCACACTTTGGGTTCTGGTCACAGGCAGGATAAAAGGTGGATGTAGCTGACATGATGCCACCCATTGGTTTCTTAAGTCCCATTTTGAGCAACATTGCCATCTTGGTTGCAACCCCCCCTCCCCCCAGATGTGATGAGGAAAGGGTGGGTCTGACTGAAACCGTCTCTCCCTGGGTCATGACTTGTTATTCGCAAGTGGTTAGCTAATGACTTTGCAGTTTCATATCACTGACAATCCTCCATTTTAAAACTAGGAATGACCAAGATTTTCAAATGAAACTTCATCTTCTATTCAGTATGACCCAAAATGAGTGACTGAGATCATAATAGTCATGTGCCCATGTTTTTATACTGTCTAAATTTTTTATATAACCTTTAACCAAGCCTTCAGGAGCATATCTGAACCAATAACAGGTACCTCTTGTTATCTCTCACAGCGTAAACCAACCCAAACCTAAAACTGAAAGTATTACAAGACAAAATAAACTTTTCTGATTTAAAGCACCAAAGCCACACTTCTTAAAGTAGCTACTGGCATAGATTAGCTGATAATGCAAATTAGCTAGTAGTCTGTGTTGCGTAATTCTAACCTTAAAGGCACATTTACCTTAAATTGCAATGTGGTGCAGTGGATTTGTAATATCATAGGCCAGTCATGTAGCCTTACAGGCCTACAACTACTCAAATCAAACATCAACATGAAACGGCTAAGTCACAGCACGTAGATTTTATCTTTTGTCCAACCCAGTCAAAGTAAAAAAAAAAAAAGAAAGTCCATTATGATAGAGAGGGGTAAGCAGCCTATCAGGATAAAGCCCACAGTCATTTTAGGAAAATATCTTGCCACTTAAACATAAACATAATCATCGTGAGTGCTGCTGCTAGTTTCTTCAGATGTTTACACAAAAATAGAGTTCCAGCAGACGTGCAGGGCAGGTTCATGTTACTTTGATTTTAAACAGCTATAATGCATATTTGAACACATGCATGATGTGTGGCACAGTCAGGAAGTGGTGATGAAACAACAAAGGTTTGAAAAGGAGAAGTGCGTCTGGCACCGCGCAGACAGTCAGACACACTGAAACTTGACTGGCATGAGGTAAGAACACAACTAGATTTCACATTTTCCACTACATGTTAGCTGGTCGCAAAAGAACGCCAGGTTAGATGTTAAAAGTGCTGCAGTTACATGTAGATGATGAGTCAAACGTGAGGAACTTAAATTACAAGACATATTTCATTTATTTATCTATTTTTAAATTTTATTTACTTATTTACTTCTAATTAATGCTTACGTTAAAAGTCAGGTTTCATTGTATATATAATGTGCTTTTTTTATCTTCATGCAAATTATTTTGATCTGAGTGCAAAGGGCCTTCAGCTTGCTCGCTGTAAGGAGGGACTCTGCAGCCAGCGACACGTAGTACACGCAGTCAAAACCTGCCTGTTTTTTTACATTAGGTTTATTTCAGTCGAGTGTCAACTCGATGCACAGACACTCATGTCAGAGATGTATTTGGGATTTTCCTGTAAAACCATGGCTTCACTCAAAATAGAACAGGTGTCAGGTTTGTCCATCACAACCTGACACCAACGCAATGAAGAGTAGAACATGTGACGAACCACCTGTTCATTTGTTTTCAACTGATATTAAATCAGTAAACACTCCGAGGTAAATGGGAATATTGTTAGTGTCCAAACAAATAACCTCAAATAGAGAACCACTTAACTGTGCTGTCGCAGATTGCAAAACTAATACAATAACAGAAAGTCATTTCCTTTGAAATCTTGATCATAATATATTCACAATTTGTTTCTAAATGTCGAAGTAAAATGAAAGTTACTCCGGCCTGTACTTTACTAAGACTACCATTGCTACTACTTTCATGAGAATCAGGAGGCTAAAGGTTAATAATGTTCACGGTGCTCTTGTTTGCTATGTTGTTTATACCAGAAACAAAAAAACAAGTTCACAGTTCCTGTACCCACACAGCTGAGAGGTTTCTAGTGGCTTGGTATAGTGGCGTATCATACTGCCGTTTCTGTGTGGGAACGAGTAACAAAAACAGGAAAGACAACTTAAACTGTTCTTTGAAATCCTGGCAGAGATGTTGAGATAAAATTGAATCCAACTGTTATATTGCAGTGACATCATGACCAACAACATGTCAGTGAACTGCAGTAAAGAGTTCGACCACGTGGATGAAGTGATGAAAGTTTTGGAGCTGGTCTTCTATATTCCTATATTTGTCGTCGGTCTGATTCTCAATATTGCAGCGCTGGCGGTGTTCTGCGGCCTTCTGCGAAAAAAGACTGAATCTGCTATTTCTGCTATCTACATGATAAACTTGGCTTTGATGGACTTGGTTCTCCTGTTGATTCTTCCCTTCAAAATGCATGCCACTAATCACAAGTGGCCCGCCAGCTTCCACGGACTGTGTTCAATTTTGGAAGGGCTTTATTTTTATGGGATATATGGAAGCATATACATCATTATGTGTATAGCTGTAGATAGATGGGTGGCTATCTGTCATCCGTTTAAATCCAAGCAGTTGCGTTCACCCAAAGCAGCTATGGCAACTTGTATAGCCGTGTGGATGCTTGTGTCTGCATCAGTCATTCCAGTCATCTGTAACTTCAGGAAAAGCAAGAGCAACACATTTCATTGTTTCCACGAGTTTTCACCGGAAGGCTGGAAACCTCCCATCATCATCAGTGTGCAGGTGTTTGGGTTCATTGTGCCTGCACTGGTGGTGGTTTTCTGTTCAGTTCAGATCATCTGGACACTTCAGCAATCTGGTCAGCACAGCCCACAGAGCCGGGCCTGTGTGAAGATCATCTACAGCGGGCTGTGCGCGTTCCTGGTGCCTTTCACTCCGAGCCACCTAGCCATCTTCCTGCAATTTCTGGTGAGAAACTCAAGGCTCATTTTATGCTCATTTTAAGTGTAAAGAAACTGAAACAACAGTCCAAAGCATATCACCTTAGGGTCCATTTAGTAGCTGTCCTTTATCACATTTATTTCAGCAGGTAAACATTTAAAATTTTGATGTTTAAAGTCTCGAACTCCTTATAATCCACTGGGTAGCCTGAATCAGAAAAATATAATGTGTACTGAACCTATTTTATAAAGAAAAAAAAAGCTTATTAATATTTCAGTTAAAAACATTTAACTTTCTGCAGCTTTTTTACTTTGATTTGAGATTTATGTTGAGTAATCATCAGAAAAATTCAGGGGGGGGAGGATGCTGCAAATGTTATGACTCAGCAGCGCTTTTTATGTCAGTAGCACATATGATATGACAAAACAAGCCTAAATGGTTGTAACCACTGGGGTATTTGTTGAGGGGTACTTGTGTTTAATTTTGATACTTGCAATAAAATTCTTCTTCAAAAGTTGACGTTATTAGAAATTATTAGAAATTAATTATCAAACTGGAGAGTATGGCAAGTGCGTAAGCATGTGTAAGTACTGCAGATATGCACAGAGAGGATCTTCATAGGAAAATTCACAGATAGGACCTGCGCTTCACACTGCAATGCTACCTCTGCTACAAACCAAAAGTGTCACACATGATTCTTTGATGGTAAACTAATGTTTCCTTAACACACATACTTGCAGGTGCATCAAGGAGCATTTCAGGACTGTGGCACCAAGGCCAATCTCAGCCTGTTCATACAGATTGCTATGTGCCTGTCAAACATCACCTGCTGTCTGGACGCCATGTGTTACTACTTTATTGCCCATGAAGTGAGGAACACCAGACACAGCTTAAGGATGTCAATACTGAGCCAAAGGAGAGCCACCAACAGCACTTCTGAACGGGAGAGAGGCGAGTCAAGTTGAGACAAAAACTGTCCCTAGAGGATCACTGATGTGATGTTATGTTGTGTTAATATAGCAAAACGAGGCTAAAACCTTGTTTTGTATCAGAGCAGTAAAGCTGGAGACAATAGCTGATAAGCATAGTGTCACGCACTAAAAGTAATTAACCTGCTCGTAAGGAAGCAGGTCAGAGTGTAATCTAAATTAACCACACAGCTGAATGCAAGGCTGTATGATCTGATCCAGCAGCAGGAAGCCAGTAGGCACCTCTCTAACCTCAAAGCGCTCTAATGCGTTAAATGAAGGCTGCAAAACAACCCATGAACTAAAAAGCCACAGTCTGACATGCTTTAAAAAATCATTAAAAGCATGAAAAGGTCACTCAAACCTGCAAACCAACAATGAGTGAGAAAGTGACAGGGACAGGCAGCATGACTCATTTTAAAGAACTAAAAACTGATACTGGCGGGCAGTTCAAAAATGCCTTTGTGATATTATCTAGGACTGAAATCAAACATGCACAAAGACGGCTCTTATTAGTCAGAATTCTCATCAAAGACAAAATAGATTAATTGTTTCAGACTAAACGAATTTAACAGATGCATAATTATTTTTTTTATATTCAAAAAAGGTAGCTAACCGTAATAATAAGCATATTTTAGTCGTGAATCTCTAATCTATGAAATGCAGATTTACATAAAAAGTAAACAAAACGAAATTATGCCAATATATCTAATTAATTACAATTCAAATATGCATATTTCCTTGATGAGTACACAGATGAATCAGGGTTTATAAATCACATCCACAGGTATAGCTTTAAACATATGAAACTAAAAAGGAAACATTAGCAATAATTTCAGTGTTCATTTCATTTTTTAAAACATTAAATAATACAATGGATCCTAAATGGTTGTAAAAAATTCTCACTGCAAAATAAGTAACAATATCATCTATATTTATTAAATAATAATTAAATGTAAATGTTTAATCAGAAATACAGCAACAGTCAAATATAGAAATAAACACGGCCTGAGGAAGAGTAGAGAGGATTTTTTTGTGCGTTGTTAATAGATTTTGCATTCATTTTCTGTCTTTTAAATCTCATAAATTATACTAAAAAAATATAATATAAAAAAAATATTAAAAGTGACATTATTATAAGAGAGGACTAAAGCATTTATGATTATTGCATTAAGTGATCTGTTTATAGTTTTGCAGATGAAAAGATACTTCGTATGCTTTTTTTGCTTTGTTTATAAACTGATATTGTTAGCTGTAGCATTTCATATTTAGCTGTACTGAACTTTGTATTTTATTTTTAGATTGCAACCTTAGGTGCATAATAGTTTTATTGAAATGTTTAAAAACCGTAAGTATGTAGTCCCGGCCATGCGTAGGTCACTGCTGAAAGAACTGTTTTCATATTACTGTTTGGGTTTATGTGAATGCTGTCACATGAAAAGTCAAATGGAAAGCTGCTTATGAAGCACACAGAGCTGTCGCTGACCATATGTTGCCGATGTTGAAGGGTCATTTTGTGTTTTATGACAGCGTGCCTCACTTGTGGCTTAACCGTACCATAATGTTGTATTTAATGTATATATCTTTCATAAAAATGTGTGAAAAGCTCTCTTTGAAACCATCATATGCTGGTTTCATTGCATTACCTGCATATTGAAACTTTATTTTATTATAATTTAAGTTTCTGCATTTTGTACTCAATTGTATTTTTACTTGTAAAATACTTTTGTGATCCCTGCATCTTGAGCCAACCCACGGAGTTTGTCGGTCTGGGCTGTTTTCCTTTTCTTCATAAGTTTAAAGTCAAAATAAAAACAATGTGAAGACAAAAACAAAAAGGATTTATGAGTGAATATTATGAATATTTATCCTAAATATTTAATTAATGAAATGCAGCCGGAAACTAAACTTTTACCTAAATATTGCATTTTTGTAACTATAGTAACTGCTGAATATTTAAAAATGTACACTATTAAATGAGACATTGTAAAGTAGGCTGATCAAATCACAAAAGTATTACTCATCAGTTTTGAAGGGAAATAACCTGAACAGATTATGATGTTTAATTGATAACAAAGCTGCAGATGAAAACTTTCAGATATTATCACTGTATTTTTGTTCCATTTCGGTGAGAATGCCACAAAGGCAGTGTAATGCTGTGTTGGTTCTCCTACTTTTATCAGTACTGTTCAGCCAATCTCCAATTGATCTAACCCACAGCCTACACAGTGATTATGAGCCACCGAAACTGTTGGTGAAGAACATTCAAAACATGACCAAGAAAGTTTGATAATTTATTCTCAAAGCAGCAAGATTTTACAAGAAAAATTGACTGTACAGCGAAATACAGTACCCAAGACAGTGAAATATGACAACAGATCACAGATCTCTCTCTCTCAACAGAATCAGATTTACTCCAACTTATACATCAGAAAGACAGCCCAAAATCTTTTCCTTTTTTAAGCTGGGACGAAACATCAGAGAACATTATAATGCCAAGATAGGAAAGATTGGGAAATGGCAAGAGCTGAAGACAACAGGCAAATCTGAGTGAAGAGGAGGAAGAGCAAGACAACGTGAGTTTTTAGCCTTTGATATCATCTACAGTAAGTGATCTAGACTATAAAGCGTTCTTTATAAATAAGTCATATGTCCTTAAAACCAAGCTTGTAGCATCCCTGACTGCAGACTTTGGTTCCTTCTGTCCTTCTACAGCACTGCTACTAATTACAGTCTAAAGCCGTTTATATCCAAGGAGTAGGAAAGTGTGAGAAGAACAAAACTAAAAGGCAAACAAGAAAGAAATGATCATCCACAAAACAAGTTGATCTCAGATAAAAATCTATGCATGTAACAATATGAAATTAAGAAGAAAATCAATGTACAGAATATATTGCTTAGTCAAAGTTATATACACCACTCATTATGATATCAACCAGCAAAGTAATATCTTAACTACATGAGGTATGTTTCGCCATCTTCCGACATTCAAAACAACAACAAAAAAAGTAACTAAAAATAACTTAATTGAAAAAATACGAGGACAAGTATAAAAATGAAATGAAATCAAGTCCATTGATGTAAATGTCACAAACTTACATGCACAGGTTAACACGTTCTGCACGACATGACAAGCTACAGATATATCGAAACAAATCTATAACATTATCCAGGAATCCGTTTAAATTAAAAAGACATTAACACAGTACACGGACGTTTCAAAAAAATAAAAGCATAAACAAAAACATTCCAACTGGATCTGAAACTAAAACTACGAGACAAACGCTTGCTCTTAAAGTGCAGTTTAACGCTTAAGGAATTCAAGAGGTATGGTTTAAATTGGCTTCAGTGTTGGATGGCTGTGATTTCCACCTCAGATTTAGAACCGGTCGCAGATCACAGTCTCGACCACAAAAGTGTTCTCAAAGTGGCGGATGCTGTGACAATTCTTGGTCTCACGCCTCTCAATACCTGGAAGAGGAAAACACGACGCATTTAGAAAATCTGTTCAGAATCGAAAGCGGACATTTGTTCACATGCTTTCTCAAGCTACTCTGCCTACAACGTCCATTTTGAATCAGCAGAAGCCATCCCCACAAATCACGTCCATATATGTACGCAGGGGGAAGTTTGTTGCATCATTTCTGAAGCTCTAAACCCAATCAAAGGCAGCGACGACACAGATATCACTCATCCGAATCACAAACACCTCCACAGAGTGTGTGGATGTGTCCACTGCACTACAAGTGACTCACATAGCAGGAAGTTCCCAGGCTGAGCCCACACAAACACACACACACACAATAATATTCAGGCTCACAAGCTGGTACAGCAGCATGTTACACTGCAGACGCACTGTCTCAAGTGTTCAAAGGAAGACCCTATATGGTCCCCGTTGATATTTGCTTTTCTGTCACTCTCTCTTTACTCCTACACACCAACTCTGGACACTGGATTCCCTGTGACTCAGTGGAGGAACATTTTCCTCCTCAGGTACAGAATTTACAGCAAACCAGCACACGTCACTTGACTCAACATCTGACAAGAGCTGGTGTGAAAAAGAGGGTGACGAAAAGCGGAAGCAATCCTGCACATGTCACTACATTATTTAACATTTCATATATACTCCGAACAGACTGGAAAAGGAAGTGAATATGTCAACTCACGTTGGCGCTGGCTGCGGCGTCTGAGGCGGTAAGTTTCTCTGCCGTAACAGAGCCTGTGAATGAAAGGGCCCAGCTGCCTCATGTTCCTCACCCTCCCCGTCACCATCATCTCCTCCTGGATGATGTACGTCTGAGGAAGGTACGTCCCTCTCTGTGGCAAAGAGACAAAAATGAATCACTCGACTGATCGGTCTGTGGGAGGAACGCTGCCAACAGGAAAGTGGGAACACACTGTCCTTCACTCTCAGACAGCCATTTATCTCTTACAACCACAAGTGGCATTAACAGCTAATCCACTGCGTGTCTCACCTTGACATTGACGAGCAGCTCCCACAGGTTGCGTGGTGGCATCACTAAGGTTGTGTTCAGCTCGGTGATGTAGCATTTGTCCAGTGCGATGTCGTGATAAGCTGTAAGGCCCTGGAACAGAGAAAGAGAGAAATCGTGTTATGCCTTAATCAAACGCTTACAAACAAGTGTAATGAGAGGAAAAAACACGCAAAGACAAACACCTACCCTCTGAAAGTCGTGGATGATATCGGCGGGATCGCTGCCACCAAAACGTGGCACGGGTACGCTGATCTGCTCGTAGTTGTCTTCAAGGTAGATGCCGACGTTTTCCTCGAGTTCTTGCCGCCCCCTCAGAGGAGCATACACAGAGTCCTCAAAGATAACCCGACAATGGAACAAACTGTCTTCTGGGATCTGCTAATGGGATGCAACAGAGCTGTGTCAGCATATGACGTTTACTTTCAGCTGTGTGATTTTTACCCACTGTGTTCAGGATGTTATTTAAGAAAAGAGGGGTAATTGCTGACTAACCTGAGGTATATAGTAGTGGCGATAGATAAAGACAGACGCCAACACCAGTCCTATCAAGAAAACTGCCAGGCCCAAGGCAAGGCAGCACAGGCCGGTTGGAAAAGGCTTCTTTGGCCTGACTGGGTGAACCGACTGCCCCTGTAAAAAGAAAAAGCAGACTGGTTAGAGTTCAGATCTTAGATCTTATCCTACATCCTGGTTCTTTTCATAGTAGTGTGTGAAAGTTTTTAAGAGTAGTTTAAATGATGCACTGCAACTCTGAATTTGCTTTGTGCAGTGTGAAATATTTGTATCTAATCCTATCACACTCACACTGCTTTACTTTCATACCCAAAAGCCAAATTTGTAACAGAGTTAATTTTGAAAAGAAGCAAGTGCCAAGTTGAGATCTGGTAGACGTACGACGGACATGAATAAAGCACGCCAGATGCCCACCCACAGTCTCTCAGTCAATCTGCTGCCTCTCCCTACTACTGTTGCTATGGTGAGCGGAAGCATGCTCTGACGAAGATGCTGGCACGTGGCCGTCTGGGTCTATTCTTAGAGGCCTACTTCCACGCTCCATATTTGCAGATATTAAGTCTTAACTCCCTTGGTGGGAGTTAAAAATGAGGACAGTTGCGTAGAGCAGGAGTCCCTCAGAGGCGGGCGTATTAATAGATCTACACACATTGGCTCTGACGCCTAGCCTGCCATAGCAGCCAATGGAAATCCACACAGCCTTTCACATCCTTCTGTTGACGTAACGAGCATTGGTAAAATATGTCTGCAGAAGTGATAGGTGCGTCATCTGTGCAGTGTGCTAGGGGGGAAAAAAAGACGAGAAGCTTTATGTGAACATCCATTATGTGCCAAATATCTAATTATGTTCAACTCTGGGGATGAAGTCCAGAAAGGAGGCTAAGAAAAGCTGGTGACAGATCTGACTTCCCACTCAGCTAACGCAGGTACAAGCCGTTCTGCAAACCCCACTTTACACAAGCAAGGAAAAAAAAATCAGTGTTTGAGAAACTACATCTATGTAGTTAAATTACATGTTTGAGAACTGGAGACTGAAAGTGTTGCAGAACTGAAATTGAGACAGAACTAAACTCCTCAATTTTTTTGAAATAAACTCTGAATTTTCCAAGTTTTATCTCCTCTAATATATTCATCGAAAGCAGGAGCTATAAAACAGCTAGGTCAAACCGAGACTGACTTTTTATACTGCTAGTTTCGGGAGGGTTAAGCTGCCTTTACACACACACTTTGCTGCTTGATTACTACCGCTCATTCTCATCTGCTCTCCGGCACTACCTGCAGGACACACGTGGTATAACACCGTGACATTACAGACTAGTGCAGTATCCACATCTGACAGCTCTATTGTTTCCTCACAGCGACAAAAGAATAAACAAGCCCAAGGCTATCTGTACGCTGACAGCGAGAAGCCTGAGATTTTTATCTTATACATGCACACTTTATGAACAACTTGGTAAAATGATGTCCTCTTTCTGCCAATTGCCCACATGTATACAGGACTGCCTCTTCTGCAGTGTGCCTCCTAGCTGTGGCTAAACAAGGTGATGTAATACCAACATCCCATAGGTGGGATTGCATTGCAATGCTGGGGCTGTTCCCTTGTTGTAATATTAATGCACAATAAAACTTTTTTAGGCTCAGAAACACTACCACTGCCTTTATTAACCTTTAAGCTTGTAGATAAGGGTGTAATTATATTTTTTAAGAAAACAAATGCAATATCTAACTTTAAGCAGTCACTGGCTTTTCTTTATAATCATGTTAATCACATAAAATCCAATCCCATTAAATGCCATGATGCATGGACAAGGAAAGCGAAACTAATTATATCAAACTTTATTTTTTTGTAAGCTATAGCCTATGCAGAAATAAAAATCTACTTATGCTATAACGAGACAAAAGACAAATGCCGCAGCATGAAACAAAGACAAAGTGTGCAAACTCACGTGAGCCTGAGGTATAATGATCTTGTCCTCATCGTTGTCTTTTTCGGGCTTCTGCGCCGACACTGGCTGGAAAGTGATCTTCACCATGTTTGTTTGCTCAGTGTGTGCTTGCTTTGTCTCCTGTCTGATTCAGTGCGCTGGTTTCGTCCACCGGACCGGGAAGATTATATAGCGCCGGACCAGGCTCGCCCCCGGGCCTCGGTGACCTCACAAGAGCGTCTTCTCTGACGAACAAGCAGTGTGTGGGTCTCAGGGAAAAGCCGCCTCGCCGCTGTCAAAATAAGAGCCGCTATCGGTCTTCGACTTTTAGAAAAACGCTAAAAATAACAGACTGTGAGCTTAGTTGCTTCCTGGTGAATATAATTAAACATTTAAAGCGGCTTTAGTGGAAAAAATGCTAAATTTACCTCGATTTTGAGGATATTTGGCTACCAAGTGCCCTTGTTTTGAAGACAAGCGCCCAATATGGAAGTGCTTTCCGTATTTTATTTAAAGCTGAATCTTCTATTCTCAATGTTCTCAACACTACCATCCGGAAATATTGTGATGTTTCAAACTGGCTGATCCAGCTACTACACTGCAATAAAGTTATCAATAGGTCAGCACTACTTAGTAGTAAGAGAGATAATGCTGCTCAGATGTCCATAGGCTCATCAATGCATATATAATATTTTACAAGGTGTATTACTTGGTTAATATGCCATATAATCTAATTTATATGAATGTGGTCACAAAATGTACTTTGTAAGACAGATTAAGAATCTATAATACGATTCTAATATACAGTAACAGTTACTAATATATAGTAACATTAAATTATTCATTTCTTTCTAGTGAACATCACAAGAAATATGCTAATCAGTAATATATGCACATTTTTTACAGCCATGGTGTACACACAGCTCTCATCTCCTTGCCTCAGTAATCATTACAGCATCTATGAGTCACTACAGACATAAGACTTGCAGCAATGAATTAGACAATATAGGAAATTTGAGCTGATAGTTAGTGATAGAAGCGTGTCCTTAAAGGGTTACAACCCACACCACAGCAAAGTGAAGTCCTAATGCAATAGGGATGATCTACTCTCCACAGTGTCATCACTGTTTTCTGGTCTTGATAACTTTTAAAGAGGTTCCAGGCGCTTTACACATAAGAGTGGTCCATATTCTCCGGGACCCATCTAGTACTATAGATGGGGTGATGCCTCACAAGCTCCAAAAGACATGAATGTGTGGACTGGCAAACATACGGTCTATAGCCCTAGGAGCTGTGGCTCAAGTGGCAGAGTGAACCCCAAATTGATGCTGATCTGAATGTGTGTAAAATTTTAGAAAAAGCACATACAGAAAAGCATAGTATGGATGTGTATACGTGAGACTGAGTGAATGAGACTTGTAGTAGAAAGCACTATGAGTGCTCAATTTGAGTAAAGAGGTGGCTTTGAGGCGATTGTTATGATTTAGCACTATATAAATAAGTGTTTACTTCTTCCCACTCCCTTTCAACATGTAAATTAATCAGAACGGTAGCAATATTGAAATGTATTGATTTTTTTGTATAGTATTTTTTTTCTCTCTTATTTTCTTTTCTATATGTACCTGTATATTGTTTACATGTTTGAAATAAATTACCAATCAATCAATCAATCAATCAATCAATCAATCAATAAATAAAACTGAATTTAATATAAGTAACATGTTTACCAAAATTGATTGAATGTGGTCAAAAGCTATTGAAACTATTTTCTTTCACCCACTACAAACTAAAACCTTCAGAGTTGTTGACATTACCTTTGCAGCCTCTTTGTCCATATTTTGCACTCTTATGTCTGCATGCTGCTCCATGGTTAAGACATCGTGTGTGACACAATTTAAAGTGACCACATGTGTTGGGGGGTCGTTGCTCGTTCAACAATTCACATGCAAATGAACCCACTGCACACAGTGCATTCCCCACCCCACCCAGTTTCCTCCACTCTGTGCTCACTGCTGCTGGGATCGCCCCGGCCATCTGTCCCACTGACGGCCTCTAACGGCTCTTTGGATTACACACCAACTAACCAACCTCCAGTCTGGTCGGCTCCTGGCAGCGCCTGCAAAAACATGGCCCCCATCAGCAGCAGCACACACGGCCTGGACAGAGTGGATGATTGCGGTGGGGTCAGACCTGACAGAAAGGTAAGATCCCATGTGAGGATTCAGAGCTACTTTGAACTGGGGGAAAAACAACTCAGTTTTCCTTACTGTTGTAGATAAGAAAACCTCTGGTTGAGAAGAAAAGAAGGGCTCGCATCAATGAAAGTTTACAAGAACTCAGAGTCCTTATCGCCGACGAAGACGTAAGTTGCTGTTGTTTATGTAGCGCCATTGCTCAACAGCAATTAAACTGATGAGTGTGTTGTGGCTAAGCTAGCTTGTGTTCCTGATGTTTGTTGCTGCAGTTACAGTCAAAGATGGAGAATGCCGAAGTGCTGGAGATGACAGTGAAACGAGTGGAAGGCACTCTTCAAAGGCGTGCTCAAGGTAAACCGTACATATAAACCTTATTTAACTTTATTTACTTGAGTGTACAGTATTAACCATAAGCTTAATTTAAAAAAAAGAGACATATAAACAGTAATACAATTTACAAATCATTCTTCCGCCAAGTAATATAGTTCTTTATAACTAGTAAAACTACTGATTAATTCATTGCTCTTGGCGGATTAATATTTTAATCAACTGTACTGTGGCCGCCACAGGTGCGCTTCGACCGTGGCGCAGCCAATCAGAGCACAGAGTGTCTGTTAGTAATTACACGTTAGAAACTAAGGTTTAACGGTCGTTTCCATCTGTCTGTCCACAGAAGCAGACGCTGTACACCGGGAGGCCTGTGAGCGTTTCGCTGCCGGATACATCCAGTGTATGCACGACGTTCACACATTTGTGTCCTACTACCCGGGGATTGACCCAACAGTGGCAGCGGAGCTGTTGAAGCACCTTCTGGAGAGTATGCCACTTAACAACAACGAGTACCACCGAGTGATGCTCCCGGACATCGTAGCGGACAGCCCTTGCTATAGCAGCACTTGGTCCCTGTCTGAGAGCATTCACACAGCCCTGGTGTCCCCGGCACCCTCCACCACCTCCAGCGACGACCTCTGCTCTGACCTGGATGAGACCGACTCAGAGCAAAGCCAGGTTTCTTCTTCTGAGGAGGCAGACGGTCAAGAAGCGTTGCCCTGCCTAACTTGCTCTAAAGCTCTGTGGAGACCATGGTAGACAATTTAAGGTGGAATAGGAGTTTGGGTTTTTTTGTCGAAACAATAGCTTGGGTTAGAAATAGGCCAACACTGCCTGAATGGGCATCAGATAAACTCTTCGTAAAGATATTCTAATATATCTTTACAGAGCTTAGTGACCTTGTTTGGGCCTGCTGACTTATGTAAATATGTACTTGTTCAATATAACTGCTGTATAGAAAGTAGACCCCCACCAGAAATGCACTAATATGAGTGTGTGTAAATTATTTCCTAATTAGGATCTGTTGAAAATTCTATTTATACATGTCAGTTGACTGCTAGTAGGCTACCTCATCTAAGTTAAGCTAAAACTTTTAAATAAATATTTTAGGGGAAAAAAAAAGACTTGTACTCCATTTGTGCAGCAGACTCTTCAGGAGAAAAAAAAACCTCATTTCACACACAAGAATCCCACTAACCACCCACCCACGGCTGTTTCCAAGATATTTGTTATTACTCTGCAATTGTGGACCATTTGTGTGCACAGGCTCTCCAAGATCCCTTAGCACGTCGTAGGCATTTGTGAGGTGTGAAATGAGTAATCCACTCACTCCCTCCTTATATAGTCCTGGTTGAGAACTTGACAAATGGAATTTATAACTCTGCTCGACTCGTTTTTTAAATAACGTGGGCACATAACCTGCACAGTCATGACTCTGGAATAAGTTTGGCTTTGTATTGCGCTGTGATATCCACAAACAGTCATCTTTTTCTTTCTTTCTTTCTTTTTGCAAGTTTGGAGTGGTGCACAAGCCTGTGGAAGTGAACATAATTTTAGGCCTGTGAAATCTAAGCATGTCATCTCGTAGCAGTGGGTTAGGCTGCCATTGCTGCTGACTTTCACAGCTCGCTTGATGTCAGACATCACTTCTGTGGTCTCAGTGAGAGCCACAGACAGTGTTCTGCATCTGCACCACCTAGCTCCTACTGCTAGGCATGAATAAGAAAAGCCAGCAATCCTAAAACAAGTCTATTCATATGCCACGTGGAGTGTGAGTCACGTCTTTACACCCCACCCCCGACTTAATAGGGGACACTGGTGAAATGAGAAGAAAAGGACTAATACACTGTGCATTGAATAGTGGAGCATTCTCCTATTTAGCAGATAGAGTAGTAATTATACATCGAGGTAATACAATCAGGTAAGATTTCGATCTGCTTTTGTTGTTCTTTGTAATCCCCCTTGCTAGAAACAAGATCGACACACTGTTATAATAAATATCAAACGGTGTTACCATACGATAAAGTTAGAAGGCCTATATTTTAAACTTTAAGCATTGGTATTTTTATAGTTGTTTATTTATGTAAAAAGGTGATATTTCGTTTTAAACCCAGCTGTGACCACTTAAATTAATAACAAGCTTTCTCGAGTGCAAGAAAGCACAAGTAAATTATCATAATTCAAATTATAAACTACTAAATGACGACCCATACATCCTTGTTTTGGTCCTATTATTTGCTAAACTTGATGTAGTCCGCTGTGTTGTGACCAGACCGTATTAAAATATCACCGTATTAAAATATCACCGAAGGTATAGCTGTCCGGGGGGGGGGATGTTCTTTCTTTTTCTTTTTTTTAAGCATGTTCGCACCTCACGCTCAGTTTGAAGTAAGTATGAAGGTGTGAACAAGGGTCGCTTTGATCAGGAGGATCTGCGCAGAAGTCTGTTGTTTCGGTGGTTGGACAGACAGACATTTGCATTGCGAAGGTAAAAGTGACGACAGAGAGAAGCATGAGTCTTTTTACTTTAACATTTAAATATGTATAAGACAGGCGGCAGCAGGGGCGTTCCCAGGATTTTTAAATGGTGTGGCACAAGGGGGAACCCATAATAAGGCAAAGAGGGGAGGGCACAGGTAGTCAGATTATTTAATCAGAGTTAAAAATCAGTGTAGGAATATGCTGTACAAAACATGGGGCATGATTTCCATCCGACTTAAGTAGCTTAACAGTGAAGATATAGTATAACAAAAATATAGTTAACTAAATGTGTTCATTGTGTGGAATGACACTTTGCAGAATTATATTAAAGCCTTACTTATTTTGCAGATAAATCATATGAAGTACAAGACAAAACATTTGTATCCAAAATAAAACTGTACTTTATTCAAGTAAATATATCAGGTTACTTTGCTATCCATATATTCATCCAGGGATTTGGGGCACTAAGATTAACAGAATTGTAATTAAACTGCATTTAGGGCTCTGCAGACACTGTTGAGAAAAACTGTAACAAGCTAAGTTTAAGATGTCGGAACATTCTTTTTTTTTTTTTTTTTTTTCCAGTCTGCAGAAATCATCCCGTCTCTTCCTTATTCGTCGTTGTTGGACTGGCAAAGAAGGTGCACGACACACTTTGCTTTAAGTTATGCAACATTTTATTTTGAGAAAAGTTAGCAAACATAGTGGAATCATTTCCTTTAAAAAATAAGAAAAACAAAAATAAAAATGTGTATGTCAGTGTCTGTTTGAAGACCACCCCCCCCCCAAAAAAAAACTTGAACAAAAATGTTCAAGTTCCCAAAGAGACTCAAACAACAGCGTAGGCTTCAAAGTGAAAAAACTCTTCAGCCACCTGACGTCCAAGCTGCTTTGTAACAGTGAAATTACCCTAAAGTCAGCCTGAAGTGTTTGTTCTGAACAGTAACGAGCTTCAGTCTGTTCAGGATGTTCCTCTCCTTGTTTATGATTGCAACATCAGACCACGTCGAGCGTCATGCAGCACACTTCAAAACTGGGGAAAACCACAATAATCTCTTTACAATAACCACCCACCCTAAACATGCAGCTCGGTACTTTTCAGTTTGTGATGAGCGGCTTTCCTAGTGTTGATTATGGAATTCACATTTTCAAAATAGAGCTTATAATAAATAATATTAATTCTTTTGGTCCAGTTTGCTTTTTAAACTTTTTTTTTTAATACTATAACTTAAAAACACATTGACTCATTTATAGAGAAACAGTTATCAGTTATTTTATGTAAAAATATAGCCTATACATATGCCTAGAGTCAGAGAGTGTTGCAAACACCAACACAAGCTTTGAAATATATTAAAAAAAAAAAGAAAGAAATCTTTAAAGTGAGTGTCACAGCTGAAAAACAAAAATGCTGCATTTCATCAGAAACAGATGAAAGGAAATCTGCTGAATGAAAAAAATAATAATCTAGAGCTGCTTTTAGTGACGTGTCACCAAATGACAGAAGTGTAAAAAGTTTGAAATGAGCTTTTTTTTTTTTAAAGTATGACATTATGTGAATCAGTGTAGCATATGTGCCTCACACCCCCACCTCAGTGCAAACTTAAATCAACTCCATCACTTGATCAGCAATGCTTGTACTACATTGGACATCTTTCCCCTCTATGTTTAACAGCTGAGATCCCCCAATTGAATACAGGCATCAGCAGAATGAATATCAGACCCACAGGAGTCTCATTTACATTCTTCTGTATCCAACCCAGTGGGAAGAAATATACAATTTAAGATTCAAAAAGTTACCTTAGTATCAGATTTCTTTCAACTATAAATACTAAACTGCAAAGTGCACTTGTGCTCATTTGGTGTCTGATGTGTATGAATGACAGAAGTGTCGTTGCAACTCGGGGAAACGCCACGAAATACTGAATTCATCAAACACCACAGAGCCACCGAGAGCAGCCCCCAGCTGACTGATGTTTGTTTGACCTCTGTGGTGGTGCCTGGCATGCGAGCACACTTTCTCTTTCCCTTTATTGGGCTCAGCATCTGGTAATCAAGTCTATATAAAAACCATTAAGAGCCGCACGTGGCAACATGCTACAAAAGGGATGACGCAACAAACAGGCGCAGTCTTAGAGACCAGCAATTCCTCAAGCAACAACACAGTGAACAATTAAAAAGTAGATTAAAATATAATGTAATGAATCTACTACACATGTTCACATTCTACAAAAATCTGGACTGTTTTATCCAGTTTTCTTGCTGGCACCTACACAAGAAGAACTCACAGAACAGCAAGAGAGAAACAGTAAGAGCACATTTAAAACTGGTCCCTCTTCAAAGGCTGTAAGCCAGTGGCTAACAAAGTCACTCTGGACACTTTGAGAAGCTTATTGTGCCGCCGTCTGTGTTTGACAGTCGGAGGCCGAAGGAGAGCCGTGGCAGGATATTCCGGCGGTCTCAGATTCATCGAGGTCTTGGTACGGCTGATCCTGTACCGCCGTCGCTGCCTCTAAGGCGTCATCACACCAGGAGCACATCTGGAAAAAACATGTTCAGGTGTAAATGAGGCATTATGTTTACATTAACAGTGGATATCTGAACTGGAAGGGGTATTCAATTCTACCTTGATATCTATGGCTTTGGGTAAACCTCCCTTCTTGATCCAGGGGTGAACCTCGATCAGCTCCTTCTTCTGCTCTTCAGAGAAGCGCGGTTGGCTCTTCTGCAGCTGCCTCAGTTTCTCTTTGTCTTCTCTCAGCACCTTTTCAATATCACTGCAGACACATTGAAACGCACAGACACGGTCACGATTCAGCTCACACGTGTGACAAATGCTCAGATAAACAACACTGGAAGCTTCGATTTGCATGCTTATGTTGCACTTTTGGATAATTTATTACTTTTATGTTCGAACAAAGTTTCGCTGTCAGGCTCCTCACACCCAACACAGCAGATCTCTTTTGTTGTGAGGATTCCATCTAGTGGTCAAAAGTCTTACTACAACCATCAGGGTTGGAGCTTCTGTGTCATGATTACAGATTGCAGTTTCTCTTTTCCTCCACATTTACAAACACTGAACACAAAAAGTTTCCGTGCTCCCTCTTACACAGAGATGATGCAACACAACAGGAAGATGAACATTTGCTACCACAGTTAAGGGAGTGTGTGGTAGATGCATAAAGAGTCTGAGTATATCAAGTGATGCTGCCTGAAAAGGGTTCATTGAAAGTATCGCATCTTCTTTCTCTGGAAGATGTGGTAGTCAGTCAGCATCCCAGTAGAAGCCTTGTAGACTAGCACTAATCTAATCCTATTAGAATAAGGATGCCAGAATTTATATTGAATATTTTCTGGGCAGTGGGCCTTTTCTGTAATTTAACACATTTATTTATTTGTACTGACAGATTTCTTGCATTTAAATGGTAAATGGCCTGTATTTGTATAGCACTTTACTTAGTCCCTAAGGACCCCAAAGCGCTTTACACTACATTCAGTCATTCACACACACATTCACACACTGGTGATGGCAAGCTACACTGTAGCCACAGCTGCCCTGGGGCACACTGAGGCGAGGCTGCCGGACACTGGCGCCACCGGGCCCTCTGACCACCACCAGACAGCATCATCATACGACAGCATCATTTCTTCATCGTGCAGGAAAAAAAGGAGTCTCACTGTTGACATTGCACTTCTTTTTATATTAAATGGGATTAAATGTGTAGTTGAACATCTATTCAGCCAGTGGTTCACCTGAGATCAAAGCTAGCTAGTGATGAATGTAAAGCAGTTTTACAGGGTGGGTTAAAACTGCGCATACGCTTTCCAATGGTGGGGACTCGGTTAAACATGTTAAACAGTCTTTTAGCAAGCTGTTGCCTTCAGGCATCCCACACCAAGTTTCCTGCACACGCACACAGCCTTATCACTAGTGCATTACTGAGGAACCTTCCATTACAAACAGATGGTGAATAACTACCACACCACAGTGTCTACAGGGCCATTTATCCTACTCCTCACTGGCTGAGCCCCATTCTCCCACTCACTGCGAGGCCAGCTGATAGGTCATCATGACCTTCTCATCTGTGTTAGCCATGAGCAGCCACAGCGGGTCCTGCAGTACATACTTTGTGATATGGTCACTCTGCTCCATTCTGCCGCGTCTTCCATCTCTGCCGCTCACATGACCTTTGACCTTCTGGCTGTGCAGCGATGAGTCCACACTGCCAAAGTATTTGCTACTGTTGGTGCTTTCTGAGAGGAGCCAAAGAGCAGAGTATTGTTAGAGGCCAAGTAAGTTGATGATCATATGACAAATTATGTAGTTTTAAAAGCTTTCCATTGGCCTACCTAATAACAGGACATTTATCATTGAGGGGACAATGCTTATTTTACACAGGCTAAATATTAATTTCGCAGAGTTTTGGAAACCTTTCACTTCCTACCTCTACCACGCTCACTCTGTACTGTGTGGTTCTCTTTAATGATGAGATTTCTCAGTTCAGTTCTTGACACTTGGCTATACAAAGTCATCACAGCATTTCCATCTCCTGCTCTTTAAACATCAGCGGTTCTTTTTCTCAAGTCTAAACTGATTTTATTTTTTTTTAGCAGGATGCTTTCTCAAGTGACAACTCGAACCCTCGCTGAAGTTTTTATACTGTGTGTAAATTGAAAGAAAACCCTCAGTTTTTAACTTGATTTTGTTAGCTTTGCAAAGTAAGAAGTTAAAGCACATCATTCCACAGCTGTTGTTTACATTATGGATCAATAAAAGGTCAGCTTTTCAGGTGGGCTAATAATACTAACTCTGGTAATTTTTGTCTTTCTTTTGAAATAATTCTGTTATTGTATGCAAACAGAAATAATTTATGCTTTCTAAAGAACGCTACTGCGTTTAGAAATGTTAAACATTGCTTGCTCTGTTAAAAAAAAAAAAAAAAAAAAACTTGGACAAAAACTTCAAATCTGTATAGCAATCACAAGTTAAAACACATGGTTATAACTGTAGGACTACCTGAGACTCTGCTGGCTGACGTCCTGCCCTCAGATGTCCCGCTATTCGAAGTGCCGCTGGCTGACGTTCTGTAGCCCATGGACCCTGAGGTGGCTGAGCCGGTGCCCGAAAAGGAGTCCTCTTGGAGGATAATGTTCAGCATGTCACTGGATGAAGAGTTGGCATCGCTGTTGTTAGCGTCACATTGCGAGCTTGTCTGCAAAAACAAATATTGAAGGAACACCACATCAGAGGAGCAGGATTCAGGTCCTCACACTGAAGCATTCATTACACTCACAGACGCCGTTTCTCTTGCCGTTTTACATCCTGCCTCAGATTTTAAAGACTCACCTGGGAGCATGTTTCTGCTTAATCATAAAAAACTGTCATTCTCAGCAAACACTCGTTGGTTCACAAGGACCGAGGAGACCAGTGTAGTTGATTTAAATTAGATACATGATCCTGATCCTTTTCCAGCTAATTTAAAGTGAGGGAAGTCAATAATTCATGAATGCAATATGTATATTATAATTAGAAAAGCATTTGCAAAATACAGAAGATGGCTGCAAACCACTTTTCCTTTCTTCATTATATCATCTCGGTACAATACAAACGACAATACCCCCTTCCACATGTTTAATTGTGAATCAGGTTCCCACAGCTGTGGAGGTCATGCTAAAATCAGTGTATGTGCAATGGAAAAAATACGAAGGTGAACCATTTAGAAGTAGCTGCATCAGTTTAAGCGTGGTCTGATCTTCATCAAAGTAACAATTCTGAAAAATGCATTTTTTTTAAAGGACTAACACACAAATTAGTGTATCATCTTCAGTAATATGAAGCACATAGTTCAAACACCCACAGTATAGTAGACCCATGGGCTACAGGCTTTAAAAACCCCACTGGAGATATCCAATCCAGTAAGTCAAACCACACTGTTGGCATGTGTGAAGAGAGAACTTGACCTCTGCATTGAATCGCACTTGTTATTAATCTCTGTCTCTCTTCCACAGAATGTTTTCTATCCTGTCTTCCTTCTCTCACCCCAACCGGTTGCAGCAGATGCCCGCCCCTCCCTGAGCCCGGTCCTGCGGAGGTTTCTTCCTGTTAAAAGGGAGTTTTTCCTTCCCACTGTCGCCAAAGAGCTTGCTCACAGGGCGTCATATGATTGTTGGGTTTTTCTCTGTATGTATTATTGTAGGGCGACTGTTGTTGTGATTTGGCGCTGTGTAAATAAAATTGAATTGAATTGACTTATTTAAAAAGGTGAGAGATGAAGGATGGGATCTGCAGCAGGACGCCAGCGGAAGCTGATCTTACCGTGTGCCTCGACTTGTCAATATGACACTCTATAATGCTTTTTTTGAACTGAGGAAAGTTAGGTTGAATTGCTTGGGGGAGAACATACACGCTATGTGCGCTGTACGGTAGAAAAAAGATCATGATTTGAGTTTTTCTGGGCCTGGAAATAAACCCACTGCAGAATAACTACAAATAGAGAAAAATCTGTCCAGTATCCAGTCAGACCCCAGAGACACAGTTAAATGAACTCAAGAGAGCGCTTCACTTCAGACATCTTGTGAATCTGGCTAAGCTGAGGAAGAGAAGTCCAAAATTTGGCAGAAAAATATGCTCTTCAACCCACAGCTACCAAAAACATTTGAAGTTTCTTCTGCCAGAGCATTTCTGACCAGTTAAACATAGCATTTTGGGTTATTTTCCTTCTAGCACAACAAATACTTAATGGCTGTGTTGATTGAAAAACAGAGAAAACTTAAATTGTTCGTGTTTTGGTGCTTGTAATGGTCAGTTAAATAAAGATCAGTTCTCATTTTATAACCAATTATTAAAACTGGATTATTCCAAAGGTGCACATACAGAATACTATCCTGTAATTAACTTCCTCAAGAGGGCACGTGCCTCCAGGTTTTATTATGCTTCTTAGGCGGTTTTCATTGTCATGCTTCAGCTAAAAATCAGCGTCTACTGAACAAGCAATAATAATACTCATAAGTCATGAAAAGGAAAACAGTAACTGGAACAGTTGACATGGAATCGGGAAGAAATGGGATTTGAAAAGTGCGGAGGTTTTACGATGATTTGCCTACCTCATTGCTGAAAGCACTCAGCCTAGAGCACACTTTATCCCAAGACAAACGCTCACAGAAACAGGCTGTACCCCCGAAATACAACGGTCCTGGAGGACCAAGGAGACTGAGAGATGGCTAAAGGGTGTAAGGAATAATAACATGATTAACACACCCTGGGCCACATTTAATCGGAGGAGTTTTTACAATAGCAAAACAGAAGTTATTTAGTGGAAATAATTTTGGATAAAATCACTGTCATAACGGCATTAAAGCCCACAAACTGAGATGCATATATAGTGAACTTTATGGGGGAACATGCCACAGCCTATAAAGGGAGCCCACGACGTTAAAATTCTTTGACACTGTGGGCTGCTGACAGATTAAGAAGGATCCAGGTGGGAAAAAAACAGGACAAAGGGAAGTTGTATTTCCTTGTTTACCTGATTCAGTTCCCTCTCCTTAGGCTGGCTGGCACTTGCTGTTTGCTCCCTCTCAGCTGCAGTATTTCCTCGTCCTCCAGAGGGGAGCATCGCGCCGTCCTGCCTGTCCACGTTCAGTTCCAGCTCCAGCAGGTTAAGGGGTGAGCTGCAGCGTGACTGGAATAAGCAAGGGGAGGCCTGGCCTTCAGCTCCTCCAGACTGTGGCGTTGAGGACCGAGACTGTCCTTCAACGGAAGGCTTAGGGATTTCCGAGGATGGTGGGAAGCAGAATGATGGAGTTGAGCTGCCTGCTGCTTGAGGAGGAGTGAAATTGGTCTGAACGTTGAACTGAGTCTGACCGCTGAAGGAAGGTGGGAATGGAAAGGCAGCCTGAGCAAAAGGCAATGTTTGGGTGGGGAAGACCCCAGTCTCTGCTTGGTACACTGGCTGCTGTGGTGGAGGACCGGGGCCCATTACAGGGTACAGGTAGTTAGGGAGTACTAGAGCCACAATGGGGGTGACCATGGGGGAGGTGTAGGGAGCAGAATGGATGGATGAGGGGCCAGGAGTGGCTTGAGCACCCTGGCTGTCCCTAAAGTTTTGTGTAGTGGTATCTGTCCGTGGACCTATGGACTCAGCTCTGGGGTAAACCTGGAGAGGGTAGCCTGGCATCACGGTAGGGTAGGCCATGGGAAAAGCCGACTGCGTTGCCTCAGAGGGAGACCAAGATGTCTGGTTAAGGCTGTAGTTTGGAAAAGAAGGCCGCTGCAGCTGTGGTCCTTGATGGGACGCTGTGCTGTCGGAGGACTCGACCTGTTTAGCCCTCTTTGATTTGGTCTTCTTATTCCGCGTGCTTCTCCGTGTGGTTGGCTCTGCAAACGCTCCACCCTGTTTGGGTCGAACAGCAGGTGCAACTAGACGATCAAGGAAATGAAAAAAAATATTTTATTTAAAGTTTTCATGAAAATTTTCCTCACGCATTGTCCGAGTGGACAATTTACAGATTCCTCCTATGAATAATAGGATAGGAGAGAGTAAAAAATATTGTTGTAAATATCATAAAAGTTGGAAGCAGGTGATCTAAACCACATAAAAACATCCTTGCTGCACCGAAACAAATATACTGTGCAGTCATAGCTAGTGGAAATATAACAGATTAAGGTTGAAACAGGGAGCCAGTCAGTAAACTGTAGAGAATATTCCTCATAATATTTCTTTGTCACTTTTTTTTTTCTTCAAAATAAAACTCCTCTAGCTTTGGGATTGATTTCAAAGTTAGTTTGTGTCTGTTACTCTATTTCTAGTCTTTTTTAAAGCTGTGTCACCATCTCCGAAGATGTTTAATCAATGGAATGAGTCATAAATTATAAATAGAGATTAAACAGGTTATAAATAGACATGGACGTAAATTGCAGTGAGCCAGAATTATCCTTCCTGTGTCAGTATGGGGTTGGTGTTTAGTTGTACCATCGCTGCCGATCTGTTCTTTCTGACGCTCCAGGTACTCGGAGCAGTTTGCTTCGAGGGGGGAGAGTCTGCGAAGCTCTCTGAAGTGACACAGAAAGGCCTGCTCCTCCTTCTGCGTATGTGCTGCCAAAACCTGCTTGGTCAAGCCCAGCTTCTTGTAGCACTCTCTCTCCTGACTGGGAGGTGAAAATGCACACGGAGGAGCCGCAAGGTTCTGGATGGATTCGGCCACTTCCCCTGCGCCCGGTACGTCCTCTATGATCTCTGCATGAATGACAGCAAGAGAATAACTTTAATAAGCTGTAAAGCAACAGAAGGTGGGGTTTTTAATGCAACACAACATTTTATTATTAAAAGCGACAAAGACAAAAGCAACATAGAGAAAACAATGCAGTAGCCTACACTGGAACATATAATGACACACTGAAAGAAAGGCTCACACAAATTGGGAACCACGTTCAAAGCCAACAGTCTGTAAAGCAACTGCACAGTTAAGACATTGCAGTGAAGTACAACAGTTACAGCCAATGAATATAGAGAAATTGGGCTGAGGTATTAAGATGAAGCGGTGCACAATCAGTGAGAGTTTTGCTGCATTTTTGCATAAATAGCTCAGTTCATTTTCAGTCGATTCACTCAGTACAGCACATAGTATGCGTTGCGATATCCTATACTCCACGTGTTGTACCTCAGTCCTCTCCTTCAGAGAACAGAAGCTATAGACATAACTGTTGGTTTTGTTATTCTGAACTAAGGTGGATTATTATGTTACATGTTTGAACTGCAGAGTAGCTTTGCATGGTTTCAGTTTAAGATAATCCTTATTTAATTCATACTGGGCTTTGGTGCAGACAATCGAGCCGTTTTAGCTTCTTGCAGTTTTTCCTACTGACTGTCTAAACTCTCTGTAACTGAGTATATTTATGGCAGTCTAGTGTGTTAAACTGCCATAGTGTGTGTGCATGTGTCTTTGTCCCCCCCCATCATAAACCTTTGCAGTTATTTCAAATAGGACACAAACCCACTTCATACATACTGGAACTTGAACTGAAAATTTGCCATTGTTTTTTTTTCCTGTATTGAAGGTTTTGCTGATAAACTACAGCATCACAAACACACAGACACACATAAATCAGCACGTACACATACAGGCTGCATTTACAGTGCTGTGAGAAGCCATTTTCCTCTGATTTCTTCTATTATTGAATATTTTTCCACACTGAGACGTTTCAGATCTCCAAGAGGCAGAAACGGATTTTTTGCATACATGAAGTAAAAAGCACTAAAATATCCACAGTAATAGGTTTAAAAAAAACAATCTGTTGCATCCGTTACAGTCGCCAATATCACTCCAAATCAGTGATTTTTCAGTACTCTGTAGTGCTCTTTAAACAGAAATAAGCTGAAGAGTGTGCGATTCACATCGAACAACATTTTTTTTGTCTTAATAATCAGATACCTGTAGAGTTCCAGTATATTAAATATGCAACAATAGAGGGAATCTGGTTGGAGGTCAGTACTTTTTCACGTCACTGTACCTGACTCGGGTTGAGGTTTCTTGTCCCCAACATGCACTATGGTGCTACTGTAGCTACACTGGCTGGTTATGGACACCACACTTTCTGGTTTGTTTGGTACAGGTAGGGGCCGCGAAGTGCCCACTACCGCTGTGGCTGCGTCAGTGGACTTTTTATCTTGATCGTCCAAAGCAGAGAGACCAGACTGATCCTTCAACAAGGATGATTCTGCCAAAGAGAACAGAGAACAGGAACTACTGACAAGGAAGTGGTATTGTAGAAGAGTCTGATAGAGAAGTTTAAAGGGAAGAGTCTGAAAGCCTTAGAAGGCTGTAACTTTGCATGATAAAAAAAAAAAAAGGTAAGAGGTTTGTGTTATTCTTATTTTAGATGATCTGAAGTAGTGCCACATACCATTAGACAGCTGCATGCTGCTGGATCCCTTCTGTTTGTCCTCATCAGAGTTTGAGGACGTGGTGTTAGAGAGAGACTGGCATTTCCTTTTCATGGTGATGGGAACATTACAGCTCTCCAAGTACCTACAGGGATTTTTCAATCACAAAATTAGTATTTATGCTGATAATACCCGATTGTAAAAGTCAAAGACAATCAAGAACTTTAGGAACTCTGTAAAGGTTGAATTTTATAGTAACAATTCTTTCCAATTCCTCCCTGGTAAAACCATGAATGTGGACAGTAACAGAGAAATATGATACAGAGAACTTGCTGAACTTTCTTTGTATCCATTACGTATTACAGGAACATATAAAGTCCCTCTACATGGGATGGGCAATGCTAATGGCTGGCATTTTCTTCTAATGAGTCATCTCTGTACCTGATAACACTGTCCAGGCAGCTGATCTGCTGGTAGGAGTATACAGTCTGATCATTGAAGGCCAGGTCCTCCTGGAAAGAGGCTCTGCTCTCCTCCATAGGTGATCCCGCCTCCTTCCAGTTAACAGGAGCAGCCAAGTCTTTGGGTCGCACCACGGCTTGGCTCTTCTTCTGTACAGACTCTGCAGCAGACAAATTAGGCATTAGTGTCTAAGATTAATATGAAATCACATCATTGTATCAGCGACTGAACAATTTGCAAAAAATTAGCTCTGCAACCTAGCAAATATGCAGATAATTATTCACTGGACTTACTGGCATTGCTTTTTTTGTTGTCTGGCTTTGCCGTCTGCTGCTCTTCTCTCTTCTGAAGATGAATTCCCTTGCAGATTTCTTGAAAAGTTCGCTGGTAATAGACAAACAAGAGTCAATCATTTACAATCTGCTCAGACTTTTCATTCAAAATAATAATACAAGAATATTAAGACTAAATTCATATTAATCTTGGCTAAATTTGTTTCATAATCCTGAGGCAAAAGTGCTGTTACCCTGACCACATGGGTAAGGATTCACTGCAGTGAGCTGTAACAGTGACCTAATTCCCTTCCTTAGTCACTTCTTCGCCATATAATCAAGTGAATAATTTACTTAGTGGTTAGCAGCAACTTGAGGTTCAAGATTCTGAATAGTTTCACTGCCAACTGTTGAATAATCAGACGTCCATAAAGAGAAAGTGAGCATGACTCACTACTCAGTGCTCTTTAGACTACAAGCCACATTTACCTCGTCACACATACAGTGCTTTTTTTCTATACAACTCGAGAGCTTCATATCCCTTACATGCAGGGTAAGACTTGCCAGTGCACCTAACATGCATGTATTTGGACTGTTTTTGATCTGCGACATGCATGCACACGTGCCTTGTTTTCAAGGCTGCTGAACTCAAACTCGGATGCTAAACTAAAATGTCAAACAATAAATGCAGTGCATGCAGCGTTTAAGAAATAATGCATGTTTGTGGGTTTACTCACAGGTCTGGCTTTGCCCCTCATGTCCTCTTCCTCTTGATGCATCTTGTTGTACGACAGGCTCTCGTTAGAGGAGCCTATTTCAAGAAAGTGGTCGTTGCTGTGCAGACTACCATAGCCGCTGGACCCACTGTTATGAACAGGCTGGTTACATAAAAAACAAGACAAAAGAAAAAGATTAAACAGGAACAAATGAAGAGATTATTTCCAGGGACAGAGAGGACATTGCACCTGCAATAACAGTAACTGTTAATCTCCTTCCCTCGATCAATCCTTAGTCTGTGTAGGGTCTTGAAATGTTGCTCTTTCTTTTACCTTCCAACTGAATTTTTTTCCTTTCAGCTTATAAAATTTATATTAGTTTTGTTTTTTTCCTCACCTGTAGCAGGAGCCGATGGATCTGCTCAGTAATCTCCTGGACGTCAGAGTCCATGGTCTTCACCTCTCTGACGCCTGAGACTGGGCCCTTAAAAATGTCTTCATTCACGGGGCCCCTGGTAAACAAGCACATCTTACGTGAAGCAGTTTTGTCATCCAATTAAGAACTTGTTTCTATAATGTCACATATGCCGTGGTCAAATATTAATCTAATATCGATTTAAATGTATGTATCAACTTGTTTAGGTAATAAATACTTACATGCGGACTTTGTGTCTCCCAATAACAAAGGAGACTTTGCGGCTCCAAGGATTGACAAAACTGGACCAGCTGGTGTCTAAGATGATGTACTCTCCATTTCTTGCACAGAACCTGATGGACGAGTGGTCAAACGGTTGGCCTGCACACTGGAGGACTGCAGAGGAAAAACAAACAGATTGAGACAGGCGCTGATTTCCCCTGCTTACACTGGATGTTGATGTTTCTTCTGTCAATTTTGTGTGGGCTCACTCTTTCTGTGAATAGCCAGCATGATCGGGCGGTCACTGGGATGCAGGTGGCAGAGGACTGGGGTGCCAATCAGGTCCTGTGGGAGGTACCCAAGAAGAGGTACTGCCCTGAAACAAAGTGCAGTGTTAGCAGCCAACATCACCAAATGTTTGCACCTTTTTCAGAGATCACTTAGTTTAAATTCAGCAGTAAAAGCATTCTTGGCTTACCTCTCATCCACATCCTGGAACACACAGCTTGGAGAGTGAGTGGTGGTGAAGATCTGCTTGTCTGTTGGAATTCTGGGTGCTTAAGGATAAAAAAAAATATACAGATACAGTTCACTTTAATTTCTATAGCACCAAAACACAACAACAGTCTTCTTAACACACTTTTTAAAATTGTATGATGAAGACCTTACGGTGTCAGAGAGAAAACCCCAACAATCTTCAAGAAAAAGGGAAGTTTTAAGTCTAATCTTAAAATTAGAGAGGGTGTTAGTCTTCTAAACGCTGGCTGGGAGTCACTTCCACAGGACAGGAGTCTGAAAGCTGAAGGCTCGGCCTCCCATTCTACTTTCAGAAACTGTAGGAACCACAAGTAAGCCTGCAGTTTGATAGCAAAGTGCTCCATTAGGATATTATTGTACTAATAGGGCTTTTAAGATATGACTGATATCTCGAGACCTTTTATAGGAGGAGAAGAAATTTAAATTCAGCTCTGGATTTAATAGGGAGCCGGTAAAGAGAAGCCAAATTAGGAGAAACATATTCATATTCAATATTTTTACCATCATAGCCAGAGTGGACCCTCTCAGCCAGAAGGAGGCAGCAGAACTGGTCTTCAGTGTGCACTGTATCCTGGACCTTCATCAGGTAAGGCGTCATGCGGAATGGATAGTACTGCAGGTCACCCTCACACTCCTTACCACTGCTGGATATTAGGCAAAAGAGGTAAAGTGAGCCAAACAAAGATGAGACTGGGTACATGAGTCAAGTATGCACAAATACCCTCTAGTTTAATCGCTTTTGGATTTTAGAATCTGAACACATGGGGGCGCTCTGTGGTCATTTTCCACCCATCAGTAAATAGGAGTGAATGTTTGTGTGCACAACTTTAAATAGCTGTTCTGTTTAAGGTTTTAGATCTCTGATGTGACCCCATAAATCAGACCAATACTCAAAAATATAGTTAAATAAAAGAATTCTTTAAAATAAAAGATTTAAAGAATGCTATAGAAGTCTGTGGTTACATCCTAACAAATGCTAAGTGTGTTGTTAATATGTAAATGGTCTTTAACGCTGGCCTGGAAAAAGCAGCTGTTTACAGGTTTTTATGCATATGATGTCACAAACTCATTGAAAAAGCATCTAGCCTGGATAGAAAGTATGAATATGAACTAAGAGCAGGTACGAGCAGCAGATGGCCCGACACTGCATTTGACCCAGCACCCACCCACCTGATACGACAGAAAAAGGACTTCTCCTGCATGCAGTCAGGCGGGGACGACTCTGAAATGGGAAGAGAAACGTTTTAATTCAAAAGCAACACGATCCAGCCAAATGGTGGTGAGAGTCTGGTCTCCTGTAGGTGTCCAATGGTTGATTAATTCCATCAATAAACATCCTTTGGAAGCCCAGCCCTGCACTTACTTTAAATGAATTTAAACATACATGGTACACCAGCCAAAATAATTCCAGGCCTAATTGGGAGAAAGAGTAAATGATTTATGGAGTATATTTAGTCTTATTGAGCACTTTGTGTTACAAGCACCATATTTACCACCACCCTTCTGAGCTATTCCCCACACACAGGGCTCATCTGGGATTTAAATGCAGGACCTCTAAAAGGGTCTTTGTGCGTAAACAAGATTTAAGGCACCACACTGACTGGTGAAGCTGGCCATTATCCGTTACACAGAGTCTCTCTGGGAAAATGAAATGAAGGGTATTCATTATCCGATTTCAAACTGTGTCTTGGACATTTGCACGTTTTGTTCTTTTGTGGACTTTTAAAAGCTTCCCCATTTGGCAACCCATTATAATTTCCAGATTATGCTTTAACGACTGAGACAGCTCGATCTGTTCCATATAGCTGAGTGAAAAGGGGTAATCATCAGCGGTTTTAAATGGATAACTTGAATCCATTGAACATAAACTTAATAAAGTACCTCTAAGCCTCTTCATTATAGACTCTCAGATGTTTTTCTATTTCTGTGAAGTCTTTATATAGTTCTGGTACTTGTAATGGATGGTCTGACATCATCCTCTTATTACTTGTCTGAATTTAACTTAAACGCTCAAAAGCTAAGCCCTCTTGGATAAACCCATATTTGTACTTATTTGGCTTTTCTTTTGCTATACTGTAACTGTTCTTGAAACTATTGTATTGGAAATCTGTCCTTATATTAACGTTGAAATCCCTTCTGGTGGTCCATAAGAACAATTACTTCAGAGATCTCTGTCGTCACCATACCTGCTCCAGTGCACATGCTCCAGGAGGGCAGGCGATAAGGCGTCGTGAAGCTGTAAAAGACGCTGACATCCTGCGGTGTAAGAAACTCCACAAACTTGGTGTTTCTGAACACATCTCTCTTACAGTTGAGGATGGAGGCAGCCTGGTCAGAAATGTAGACTATCCTTCCAGTGATAAGAGACACGGCAACTGCAAACATATCCTGTTGAAGACATGAAATTGTGGTTTGAGGAAAAAAATAATAATTACAAGACTTTTTCTTTGCATCTTTGTTATTGTTTAAGAGCACAAATCAGTTTTAAAAGCTACTTCAAGATCTTACATTGTTTTTGAGAGTGTACTCAGAGGTGATGCTATCGATCTCCTCTATTGTGTATGAAGACACATCCAGGCCTGAAGGCTGACTGTCATTGATCATCAGGAGCTGGTAATACTCCTCATTGGCTGAAAGAAGAAATATACACAGAACATTTTTGTCAGAATATGCTCAAAATATAAGCTCAGAGTAGATGAAAACTAGCAAAACTAACAAAATAGTATCAACATAAGACTACCAAGACAGAGCTGATGTAATAGTCTGTAATCCTAAATCTCAGTGCTATGCTGAAATGCGTCGCAAGTAAACATCTGCCCACCCATTAACATCTGCAAGCATTTCAGCAGGAATGAGGTGAGCATTTACAGATCATTACCTGGAAACTGCCTACATAAACATTCCCTCCTGCTCAAAGTTATGCCTTTATTTCTTTTTGGGTTTGGCTTTGAGCAAATTCTGTAAATTGCGCAGAGGACATTCTTGTGGCAGAAATAGGAGTCAAAAGCAAACATTTACACATGAATGTTAAGTGTTTCAATAAAAAAGTAGCTACTAAGAAGGAGGAACAGACCACAGAAACAAGAGGAACTCAGACTGACGCTTTTAGACAGTACACACCTTCCATCTGTTTCACACAGCGAAGTGCATACTTCAGGGTGTTCAGCGTGGTCGACTTGTTATTGTGTCTCTTGTCAGCAGGCAGGTGAAACTTCAGCTCTTTCAGAGTTTTAATCACCTCCTTCTGCGTCTTGGCTTTGGCAGACTCCTCGCTACTGCAAGTTGCACACATACACGCACAGCGGCGAGTCAGACAAGGAGAACAGTCCCTCAGAAAGCGATTAAATAACAGGCACAATAGCTGGTTGTGTTATTATGTAAGGTGTTCTTGTGGCCCAAAGAGTGAGAATGTCCCGTGAAGTGACAAGAAGCTTCTTCAGTTATACAGCAACAGGTGGTGGATTTACCTGCAGCCGCTGGTTGAAGGGTTGTCCTGCTCAGAGCTCAGCAGGCTGAAGGCGTTTGAACTGCTCGGTGGAGATGGACTATGGGAGTTCGAACTGTGTGGGAAAAGAGGACAGGGACAGTTTAGTTTAACACTGCAAATGAAAGTCGACATCATCTTTATTATTAGAGTGCTGGTGTATATGCTTTAAGTGATCTTTTTGTACTGTAAAGGTGGGCCAAACCAACTCATAATTAAATAACTAAACAACAGGAAACTAACTGTAAAAGAGGTGACTTTCTGTGCATATGTTTTATATTTTATATGCACTTCTTGTCAGGGCTCTGTGGGCGGGCAGGTGAAGATGTGGATCCAAGTGCAGGACTCGGAGACGGAAATGTAACTGAAAACCACAGCTTTATTGCTGGCATCAAACAAAACATAAAGTGACCACTGAGACCAAAAACACACAGGCATAATCCGAGGGTACCACGCGACACTGAGCACAGGAAAACAGAGGAAAACACAGGGCTAATATACACAGGGTGGTAATCAGGCAATGGGCAACAGGAGGGAGACACAGCTGGGAGAAATTGGACTAACGAGACAATTTCGTTAACAGAACTGAACACACTCACATGAGACACAGACCTTCACAATAAAACAGGAAACAAGAAACCACTAAACAAAGACGCAGACAGAGAGGCAGACAGACACATGCAACTCAAACAATTCATGAAACAACAAATCCTTAAACACAGATAAACAGAAACATGAAACTAATAATCATCATCACCACAAGCACTACAAGAGAATAAGAAAACAATTCATAATGCACAAACACACCAAAACTTAACAACTCAAAATACTGGGTCAAACACTTCTAGAGTGATTACATCACCCAAAAGAATATTGGATATCTAATAATAAAATAATAAGTACTCTATACTCAAGTTACCTAACATAATGACATGTAACTCTTATAATAAAGGAACAAGTATACTCAAACTCACAACAGGGTTTTTATACTTGAGCTAAAGAAAGCTGCTGTTTTCTGCCTTTGTGAATGTGAATCAGTGATCGGTGTCCCAGCAGCAGCTTCAAAATAGCTGGGTTACAAAAGAAGCTCTCTTCAACTGTAAGTATAGTTAAGGTTGGTTTTCCCTCTGTGGTGACCTTACATAAATCTGCATTGGGAGTGCAGCAAAGGGGTTTGGGTCTTTACATTTCTATATGTATTTTAGTCATTGTTCATGTGGTATCCAACTTTGAACTTAAAATATTTTACTCCTGTAGTATATTAGATCAATCTGTCTCATATGGTTAGGCCAGTTTGTTAAATGCTATTTCTGATTAGAGTTCTGTTTTGTTGACCTTTTAATGTCCCCATTTATTTCTTAAAGAGTCTGTTTGAATTATTATGTATTTTTTTGTATTATTTGTGTCTGATTTTTTACTCATGGTTTCCTTGGTGATGAATTTTCTGTTAGCTCTTGAGTTTCTATTGTGACTTTGTTATTCCTGCCTCAGCATGAGTTCATGTGTTTAGTAGTTATCCTTTGGGTTCATTCCCGTTTTGCTCTGATAGTTGGTCATTTCCTGTGCCCACTTTTATTTTTACTTCCCACCTTATCTCATTGGCTTGATTTCATTCAGCTGTGTCTTGTTGCCCTCCTGTTTCCACTTCCCCGATTACCTCGTTATGCATAAATAGTCATGCCTTCCTCTCAGTCTCTGGCTCAACATCTGTTATGCTTCTCAGTGTGCGGTCCTGTGCACAATTCTGTGATTACTCTGGATAAAACGGTGTGCTTTTTTCCCTCGGTCCGTCTTCTGTATCTTGTGTTAGAGCCCTAATTCTGCACAACCTGATGTCGACTGATGCATCTATACTGTACATGTATGACCCAAGGTGTTAACCTACAAGCTTAACACTACACTAATACAATAAAATCAACAGCGCTCGAGGACACTGACTCACTATCACGCAGCTTACTGTATATAACAAGCTTACCTGGCCAAGAATAGAAATAACCTTTACAAATAGCCTCTCCAAGCACAGGTGAGTCTCTAATTCTGCTAAATATAGACTCCAGCACCCACAGCTGGTTTTAGATTGGACAGCTTGAGCATGTATTAGTGTGTGAGACTTAGAAAGTGTTTTTGAAAGCAGGCTAGATTGCAAAGGAGCACTTACTAAGTCTGTGTGCCACTCTCTGAGCACCGCAGTACATAGTTCATTTTAGTTTCCACATAGATGTTGGCAGTAATTAGAACCTGAGCTGTGTCGCAATTTTATTATTATTCTGAGTTAGCTTCAGATCGTGCTCCATGAAGGACTCAAAGGTATCAAATATTTTCAATGAAAAAAGCTGTCTCTTAATTGGGCTAGGTAATATTGCAATTTCAGTCAGTGCTCAAATTTCCATGCCAATGTAAAAAAAGTGAAGCTAATTTTGTGGAAAAAGTACTCGAGTACAAGTATCTCAAAGGTGTAATTAGTTATTTTCCAGTGACACAATATTTGAAATAGACAGCATTGGTGTAAATAATTTACCTAATAACATTTTATTCTTTAGACCCTTGGTGGGTTTTTTGTTTTTGTTTTTTTACTACGACATGCACCTATTACACTTTGATGCTGCATATATATGCATTTTTTAAACCCTCTTTTTCTGAATGACCTACATATATATATGTGTGTCAGCTGGTATTGGTCTGTCACAGATTAACTGGTATCACACCACAGTGCAGGCAGCAAGTAATCAGTCAGTCCTACTATATTTGTATAGTACCTCCAAAGCAGGTAAGTGCAGTTCAAAGTACTTCACAGAAGACTGACGTGGAAATTAAGGCAGGACCAGGAGTAATAAAACCTCACAAATATGATGCAATAATAAATTTAAGAGTAAGCTACCAAAAAGTTCATCTCACCATCATTTTCCCATTTGACTATAACTCTATTAGTATATTATATGCATTAATACATACAAACACAGTATTGTTAATGTTAGGGAATGAAAAAGGAAAATATATAATGTAAATATTTAGTATTTCACCACACTAGTATCTTCAAAAGCAACAATATGTTTCTGTGCAATTTGCAGGCACCAGGACACCAAGCTGTACCAAAGAAAAGGATATCAAAAGGCAGCAAAAATAAAATAAATGTACTCATTGATACTTTTTTGACCAATTTGATTTAAAGATAAGAGCACCTGTTCTGTTGCAACACTACAAAGTCAGAACATAAACAAAGCAGCCAGTCCACTGCACGTATTAGCCAATAAGCTTGTCTAAAGACTATTAACAGCTGTCTGAGAAACTAACTCACCTGAGCTACAACTCAGCAAGCTACTATGAATAACCTCCTTACCTGACTAAGAATAGAAAACATCTTTACGAACAGCCTCTCCAAACACAAATAGGAGTCTAATCCGGTCAAATATAGCCTTCAGTACTCAGAAATACAACAGCTGGTTTTAGACTGTACAGACTGACCATGTATTTGCGTTGAGCAGCCTAATTCACATTGTGGTAGTAAGTCTGTAGGTCGTTTAAACTAGTTACAATAAGAGCGTGCTCAAAGAGGCTAGTCTGCAGCAGGGACACAAGGTGACAATCAGGGCAATGCCATCCTGTTTAATTAGGAACTGCACAATGACTCTGTGGTTTTCTTATGTTTCACAGACATGAATAAGGCCAGCGTAAGTGGGCCTAAAAGCAGGTTTTAAAATGAACAGTTCTTTACGTGAATGAATATAAGTGGAAAACAACCCCAGTTTGGGCTTTCTGGGCCAAACTAAGCCAATCCTGTTTAAGGTTCAGAGTATTAATGGAAAAAGAAGTCACATTTCTGCAGCAGGTGTTAAAACAGATTTATCTGCATGTTTGTTTAAAATGTAACATAATGGTCCAAAACCACAGAACTGTATTTTCTACTATGTGCATACTGGCAAAAGTTAATTCAGATGAAATGTCAATTTTTAATCATTTCACCCTTTTATTACCAAAGAAAAGGATATCAAAAGGCAGCAAAAAAGTAGTTGCTGAATAACTAACAGCCAAACTATTGTCAAAAATGACTAATTTAAATCTGGCCACCGTTAAATTAATTGTTTTAACAGGTCAAAGTCACAAACATAATCAAGTTTAGTGATTACAGATTAGGCAGCTGCAAAGAAGCAACTCACATGTTCTACTAGGTAAACTAACTGCTTGACAACTCAGTCCTGTGGCTTGGAGGAGATCAAAATAATGGCTTCAGTTACCGATCGGAAAGGGCAGCAAGGTAAAGTGATGAAAATATTACAAGTGTGGTGTCCACTTTAATGGATGATCATTTTTCTTTAGGTGGGTCTTTGCTGGGATGCAATGGTAAACACCATGTACTCTTAGTAACAGGTTGTAGTGGGTGGTGTTACCTCATACAGACTTATTTAAAACTACTACTTTCTGTACAGGCTTTGTTCTCCCTACCTTTTATGAGGTTTTCTTCCAGGTGTTCTGACCTCCTCCCACAGGCTAAACATTTTAGGCTAATTTGTGATTGTAAATTGGCTGTAGGTGTGAAAGTGAGCATGTGTGATTGTCTGGATCTCTGTGTTAGACCAGGGGAGTACCATGTCTCATCTCACTCAAAGTGATCTGGGACAGGCTCCAGATGAACACACAGTGAGAGGGAGAGACAGAGCAAACAGTATCCTGGCAAAGGCAGAGAGGAAGAAAGGGACAGAGAGCGAGAGAGGAGAAAGCAACCCAGAGGAAGCAGAGATCGTAACTTGGAGTATGGATCATTAAATTCCACAATTAACTTAAACTTCAACATGTTTATTATTAATTAGTTTTTGGGAGTGATTTAATGCCCACTGCCCATGGGTACAAAGAGACTGATATTAGTTTTCCTACAAACACTGGGGCATATTGGCATTTGTGTGCTAGTTTAGCTCACTGGGTAGAGCAGATGACCTATATTCTGTAAGGCTAACGCAGAGACCTTGGGTTGAATCTGCTATTTGCGGTGTCTTTTCTGGCTCTTTCTTCCAGCTTTTCTGTCCTTTCTCCACAGTCATATCTCAAAGAAGGCTAAAAAGTTCAAGATAAATATGTATAAACTGTCAAATATCAGTGGTGCACTGCACTGTATCCGCTATGCGATACTGACTCACCTGAACTATAACTCGGCAAGCTGCTATGAATAACCTCATCACTTGGCTAAGAATAGAAAACATATTATTTACAAAGAGTCTGTCCAAACACGATTAGAGCCCAATTCTGTCAAACATTGCCTTCGGAAATGCAACAGCTGGTTTTAGACTGTACAGAGTGACCATGCGTTAGTGTCGACACGCTGATTCACAATGTGGCTCTAACTCTGAGTTATTTCAATTAGTTAAAAAAAAAAAGAGGCTCAAAGAGACTTTAATTTTTACACTGTGCACCAGAGACAGGAGGTGATGATCAGGGTGAGGCGGTCTTGTTTAAACTGCAGAGCGACAAGTTTTTATGCGCATTTGAGAGACATAAATAACCCAGGGAAGCCATAACACAGGTAAGTTTACACTGCAGTGCGCTTAAAAACAGTGGCTCATTCTCTACGACGACTATAAAGCTATATGAACTATATGAATAGTGAGAAAAGACAACAAGAAATGTGACTTAAAAATTTGATTTTCTTTTTTAGGGAGTTGATTAAAATAGCAGTGTACGAGTGATATCCAGTTCTGGCACTACATGGTAATTATTTCTACAGAGGAGTATGCAGACGTGACGCACGTACCCCTACACAGAGAGTGATTGTAGGGATGCAATTTTCTATTCAAAGCCTTTTGTCAAACAGTTATTCATTCACTGATAGCTGTGCAGATTCTTTATATAGTTAAACTATTTACTCCAAAGAAATATATTTTAGACCCATTTCTGACTGACTTCCTCTTTGGAGTACTGATGGAAAGTAAATATCTTTACAAACGGAGATTTTTAACCTTTTTCTGTCTAAAATCCTGCATACATACATGGAAACACCTGTCCACACTAAGCGATAAATACTTATAAAATATATCTTTTATATCTTTCATATTGGTGCATTTTGATACATGTCCTACACATTTGATGCACTGTGATCCAGAGTTGTTAAAGACTAAAACGTGAACCTGTTTCTTACTTTGGACTTTCCCTTCCTTCAAATCTGCGTGCTGGCTTATCTCTGTATGTCTGGTAGATATAAATCTCGACAGAAATGTTAAAAGCTGAAGAACTGGTGGCAGTCACCCACGCTCGCTAAAATGTGGGGCTGTTAACTGAGTTATATCAGCCGACAAAGATTTACTTTTTCTCAGAAGACATTTTGACTTGTCGCAGGAGAAAAAGGACAGGTGACATAACAGTGGCTCTTCTGGATTTGGCTGTACGAATAATTTCACACCTATGCTTTTAAAGGTCAAATGTCTGCTCCTACTCTAACACATATAACACTATTACTTGAAGTACATTCCCCTCCTTGCTTCACTCTCGAGCATCACAGGTGGATAAAGTGGGATATTAAAGGGGAAAATTGAAGGATACTCCTGCAGGTCTCACAACATGAAACTGTCTAACAGACCAGTGATGGACCTGAGCCTGGAGCTACAGGCTCAGAGAGAGTATAGTGTGTATTTATTCATTAACTGCTTTTACTTTTGTCCCCTTTTCATTAATTTTTTGCTTCAGTGTATTAGAAGCATGATTTGACTTGAGTTCTTACTCTTTACACAAAATATGGGGTGAAATACCAGCCACTTAAGTAGGTGCACATGATAACCTGCCTGTTCGTGCAAATATCTAATCAGCCAATCACCAGTTCAAAGCTTTAGACATGCAGACATGGTCAAGATAATCTGCAGAGGTTCAAAGCAAACATCACAAAGTGGAAAAAAGGTGTTGTAAGTGACTTTAAATGTGGCATGATTGTTAGTTAGGCTGGTCTGAGTATTACAGAAACTGCTGATCAGCTGGGATTTTTCCACACAATCATCTCTAGAGTTTACAGATAATGGTCAAAAAAGAGAAAATAATCAGTGAGCAGCAGATCTCTGAGTGAAAATTGTTGGTTGATGTCAGAGGACGGCTTCAGCAGATAGGAAGGCAACTATAACTCAAATAAGCACTCATTACCAAGGTATGAAGGCGAATGAATGCACAACACGCTGAACTTTGAAGCAGATTGGTTACAGCAGCAGGTTGCACTCCTGTCAGCTAAGAATGAGAAACTGAGACTCAAATTTGCACGAGGTCACCAAAATTGAACAGAAGGAAAACGACTCCCAGTCTGACAAGTCTCCATTTCTGCTGAGACATTCAGATGATTGGGCCATAATTTGGAGTAAACAAGTGAAACATGAAAGCATGGATCCATCCTGCCTTGTATCAGCGAATCAGGCTGCTGACGGTAAATTGTGGGGAATATTTCCTTGGTACACTTTTGGCTGCTTAGCATCAACTGAGTATCATTTAAATACCACAGCCAACCTGAATACACAAAGCTGAAATCATCTCACACTGGTTTCTTGAACGTAACAATAAGTTCACTGTACTCAAATGACGTCCACAATCACCAGATCTTAGTGCGATAGAGCACCTTTGGTAAGTTGGTATCCATATCATGGATGTGAGGCTGACAACTCTGCAGCAAATGTGTGATGCCGCCGTGTCACTAAGGACCAAAATGTCCAACCCCCTTTTGTCACTTAAATTTTGCTATTTAAATGAGGAAGGTGAATGAGAAAGAGCAACAGATGCAGGTAGCAAGGTACTAAACACAGAGAAAGACGGAGTATTTTTTAGATGCTGAGGGAAAAAAATAGCAAAAAAACTGGTACAAAAGGTTAAAAGTTCAAATAAAGAGAGCGGCGTGAGTAAGAAGAGGGAGGAAAAAAAAGTAATAGCATTTTTTGAGGGAGGGAGCTATTGCGTGCGAGGCGCATATGGACAGGAAGAGGAGCGGTTTTTAAACAAATAAAAAAAAAAAAACTCCATAGTGAAAAGATCAAGTGAGGTAAGCCAGTCAAGGCTGAAAGTGAGGCAGTATAACGTCAATGCCTTCCACTTGGCCGGCGCCACCCAGTAAACAAAGACAAACATTTTGTTGCCATAGAAATGTCAAGGAGCTGGCGAGCATGACACAACCCATCTGCTATTTTTTCCACTGCTGTAGTCATGCCTTGGGCAGGCTGCACTGCGTCTGAACATTTTTTAAATCATGATGAAGTCACGTCTGCACGGTTGTGGAGAGGCAGGGGATTTTAAAATTTTTTTCGTACTTTAGTCATTTAAAGTTTTCTTTGAGAAATGCCGTAACCAACAACTCTTCAGATACTAAGGCTGTGATGTGACTGAACATTAAGTTAAACTTTAAGGTGTGCCGTGGACAGTAAGCAAACATTAACTCTCACTCAGAGTGAGAAAAGTGAACATTAGAACACATCTGTAAACATAAATCCAGAAAAACACACAGCATGCTACCCTTTAAATTCTCGTGAGGATCATCTTTAAACATAAAGCTGAAACCACCTCACAATTCATGAAAATAGCCTTTATAATTAAACACTAACCACACAGCATCACAGTACAAGTGTTTGCATTTCAACCTGTTTACTCCAGAACGAACAGAAGCGTGGAGCACATGGACGTATCTTGCCAAAACATGTTTTTTGTGTGTCCTACATAGAAATCAGCTCATGTTTATCAAGTTGGATTCTTTTATAAAAAGTGCAAAAAACAGACACCAACTGCTCCTAGTATGACTCACTTCTATGCAATGTGAGCTGGCAATGAGATCTAGTTTAGGGAGTGAGAACATGTTTGCGGTGACACTAAATAATGTCAAATTAATCCTCATTTGGCAAAAGTCCCAACGTAACATTTTATGACAAACAGGATGTGTACAATTACATTTCAACTGGGCTTCTGGGGCGAAGAGCACGACAGCCATCACTGAAGCCTTGGTTCACTCACTCATCTACATTCATTAGCCAATGGGGGCGGATGCATCAGCCGCTGCTAACTGCATTTATTATGACTGTGACATGTTGATGGTCAATTTTTATGCCGATTGTTGTCACTCATTAGCAAAGGGCAAACGTAACTACGTAAGAGGAAAAAGGAAAAAGGAAAGAGCATAAATAACCCAGCACAGTTTTTCCCATGAGGAAAGCTGGTGTTATCTTCGGATTGGCATTTTTGGCATTTTCTTTTTTATCTAATGGGGTCTTGAAAAAACATTTATCAGCTGCTACGGTAATTTGTAAGCACAGACACAGACTGCTGTGATCATTCTTTTTGTTGAACTACCTGCAGATTCCCGAGATAGCAACCTCAGGTCTTGACCCCATTTATTATCTCCTACTGCTGGCTTGTCAGACCAGCCAAAGACTTGTCAAAGACGCAGTACTTTGGTTGATTGTCTGTATGTGCTACTATGCAAAGACGAAGCGCAACCCTCATAATGGTTTTATCATTCCCACAACCACCACTGACCTCTTATTGCTCTCAGAGGATTCAAGCAGTGCCGAGTCCTTGCTGTTGCCGGTGGAGCTTCCCATCGACTCGTGGCCGTTGCTGTCGTTTCCATGACTTTCATTGCCGTGGCTTTCATTGCCGTGTGATTCGGTCCCACTCCCGCTCGATCCGCTACTCTTCATCTCCACATCCTCCTCGGGTAGTGACCGAGAGCGAGCGTTCTTGCGATGGTTGTCTGGTGAAGCGGGAGGGTCCTGATCGCTGCTGTCACTGCCCTCAGAAGGGAGGCCCAGGTCAGGCCTACCTTGGCTGAAGGCACCCATACGGTGCAGCTGTGCCATGGAGCTGCACCCTGAGTCCCCCCTTGGGATAGAATTGCATGAAGTGGACGCTCTGCAACTCGAGACTCCATCCTGATCTTCCAAACCTGGGAAGCAGTAGGGCTTGGAGTCTGAATCTTCTGACATCAGGAGATCTACACAGGCCTTGTTCCAGGTTAGTTTACTAGATGATAAAAAAAAAACCCAATTACCCCATTTTTACAAGGGTAATAGCCGAGGGAAATAAAGAAGAAGTGGACTGATCTGCGGAGAGAAAGAGAGTACACATGTTAGTAATGAAGTAAAACTTGTCCATTCCACATTTTATGACTGCATTATATGTAAATAAATGGGTAATATATGATGGAATGAAGTGATAGTGGAAAAAAAAAACCCCTGAGTCAACTAAGTTTTGATGTGCTATTATATTATTGTTAATGCCAACAGAAATTGAATTCAATAGATGCCTGGGTGAAGCAAGGTCAGTCAAACACATGCTTGCGAGATTGGTCAGGATTACTCCAAACCATACGCAATTTGCATTTAATTAGTCAAAACATAAAGAACCCACCAGCATTTCATTTGCAGACAACAACAACATATTTTTAGAAAGTCTTTGAGACACAAATCAATGCTGCGCCCATCATTCAAAAAGCTGTCTCGTCGTTGTCTGGTATGAAATCAGAGCACATTGTGCTCTTTGACCCCTGACCTGTGAAGAGCCCTGCAGATTCTTCTCTGATGTACTGTAAAAATGGCTCTGTGGTACAGACAGCGTGGCCTTTAAGAACAGCAGGCCTGTCCCATGTGAGCCCACCAACCCTTTCAAAGGATCTTTCACTCTGGGACACATGAAACACCAGACAAGCTGAATGCCATCATACACTGCAGGCCAACAGTGAAGGGGCTTTGGCCTGTTTTCTGTGGTTTTTTGACAAACTGTGCAAAATCTGTGCTCTTTTAAATAATGATGCAGTACAAAAGCCAGATTCCCAAATACTGGTGGTTGGAATTACTTCTGGTTACAGTAAGTGACGCAGAGCTCGGTGAGAACATCAACAGTGTCGTGTTTGGAGTAAACAAGAAAAAGGCCATGGTGATGGCTATGATCAGAAGAAGCGGCTAAAAGTTTTTTCCCTCAACAGGCCGTTTCTGGAAATTGATTTATCAGCAGCGAAACTCTTTCTAAAGGGCAGCACTTTGAATCACAGCTAAAGACTGGAAATTTACAAGAGAATTTGCACAGTCAAATCAGTCAGGTGAGAACCTTTGTGAGAGTCACGTGTATGACATGTGCAAGACCAAATGGTATAAAAGGCAGATTAAAAAGGCAGTATGTGCTGCTTCACTCTGTAATGATACAGAATTAAACTAATTACGCACAGTGATGCAGTGTAACCCATGGTTTGTATGATTGCTTTGGTGTGCAAGTACTTTTCACTAAACTAAGTTCAAATATTGTTTTTTTTTTCCTTTTAGTCAAAGAAAGATGAATGTTCCCAAAACATATATTCAAACTTGAGATTTACAGTCATTCAAATAAAATCTTATCAGTCACTCAGTTCTGTTTCTGGGCAGCATGTTGAAGTTAAAGCCACACTGTGCCCGTGTTTAACCTCTAGTCTTGGATGCCTTCCAGGAATAATCTCCCTCGTCACTAGAATGCCTTTCCCCAGCCGTGCAATGGAAAATGTCTATATTCTCCTCAGCCTGAAGACACACGGCAGCTCTATGCCCTCCTTAAGTCACTAAGCCCGGAAGCAGAAGTGGATTTAGCCTCACAGAGTTAGCTTTTCAACGTCAAGCCCATAGAAGTGCAACGACTTTTACGTAGGCAGGTGTTTGGATGTCACTAATGTTTGTTGTCTATTGATCTGGTAATGACCTGTTTGAAAGGTGTGTGTGTGTGTACAGTATGTGACAAAAAAGTTGCTGGCTTGACAAAAATGTGTTTTTCATGTTGTTTCTGATGGGTTTTTAAAACTGCAGATTTGTCCTACTTTCTACTCACGTTGCACCTGATCGATAAGTTCGACCATCATCTGTTTGTCTTTTACTTAAAATAGAACACAGGTCAAATTAGACAGAATGACTGACAAGAATTGAGCAAGCGCAGAGGGATTTGATACTTTTCTTAAAGCACGATACAACTAAAAACACAAGGACCACACAAGCAGCGCGACTCAGTTTCTCAAATTCACACAAAAATATTATTAAAGATACAAAAAAAAGAAAAGAAAACAGAAAAATTTGGCTCATTGAGCAGTTTAGAGTTCAAGGCGAAGGTTGCAACACTGACCTCTTGACTTTGCATTAAAAACGTTATCACTTACTAAACTTTTATTGCATGTGTGCACGTGATTGTCTGCAAATCGGGCTGGCCCATCGATTGCGCAACATCACACAGTCATCCTTACTTTGTCAAGGGTACTGAGGTATTTGCATTAATAATGAGCAGCTCTGTTGGCCTTTTCAAATGGCAGAAAGCAATTGGCAGTCAGCAGCCTGCATATCCCTGACATGCTGTGAAGTAGGCATATTCTCTCTGTGAACTGGGTCAACGTACAGCCAAATAATAGGGACAATTAAGGGACAAGTGAGCAACTTGTGTTGTAGTTTTTAGACTGCTTAGCAAGCTTAACTGGAGCAGTGAGTTTGGCAATGACTTGTCATCGCTGCAAAGTGAGATGAGCTTTGTGGCTTTTTTTCAGTCTTTCCTTTCACACAAAAAGTCCATCATGATGCACATCGGACATTATAAATGAAAGAGTTTGTTAAACCCAACATAGTGTACATACTGAACATTCTTCACTGACCGCTGACCAGTTCGTTTTAGTTAAATGGATGGGGTTTTTTGCAGGCGCTGCTGCAGAAGCAAAAAATGCAAAAGCAAGTCTGGTCCAAAGTTGAAGAGCTGACTGGCAATGTTTCTAACAGTCACAAAGTCCAGGAGTTCGCACTGGTTGCCAACTACCTACCAAACATTGACCTCTATCGCTCATTATCATGCCAGTTGGCTCAATACCAGCAGACAGTCGGTTGAGAAAGATACTAAGAGAGACGGTTACCAAACACGAGCAGGATCAGATACTTAGAAAAGCTAAGAGAGAGAAAGTTCATCCATCCTCAAAAATATTCTCCTTGGACTAGATGGACTGCTTTAACTGTCTGTTCTTCACTTTGTTAGGTATTCAACTGCTTCTTAATGCAAATATCTAATCAGCCAATAACATAAGAGAAGTTCGATGCATACCGGCATGTCGACATCGTCAAGACAACCTGCTGAAGTTCAAACTGAGCATCAGAATTGGGGAGCAAAGGTGATTTAAGTGACTTTGAGCATAACACATTGTTGGCGCCAGACTGACTGCTCAAGGATTTGCAGATAGTGGTCAAAAAGCAGACAGTTTCCAGTGAGCTGCAGTTATCTGGGTGAAAATACCTTGCTGATGCCAAAGCTCAGAGGGAAATGGCCAGACTGCTTTGAGCTGGTTTGGAAGGCAACAGTAGCTCAAATAACAACTTGTTACAACCAAAGTATACAGAAGAGTAGTCATGAAGTCAATGGGCTACAGCAGCAGAAGAGCACACTGAACACCACTCCTGTCATCTAAGAGCAGAAACTGAGGTGGTGGTGTAAAGAATGTGAAAGCATTTTTGTTTTTGTTTGCTTTTTGGATCAAGGCCCCCATAAAATACACTCCATCAAATTCTTATTTGGATGGAAGGCTAAGAATGTGAACAGAGACCTGTCACATGTCTGAAAGTAGGCTACATAGTACATGATGGTCCAGCAATGACAATCCAAGCTACTCTGGCAACACTGAGAAGTTTATGTAATTTATTGCTCTACACTACACTATTTTGTTTATGGAAGCTGAGGACTTACTCAAAATAGATCCCCCTCTCTAATTTTTATTTGCGTAAAAGACAATTAACAAGAAAGAGTCAATAAACCCATGCAATAAAAGTCATTAACGGTGGTTCATTTTCAGCATTTACTCTTGGCCTACCACCTGTTAATCGTTTCTCAAAAAAGCCCATGGATGTCCGTTTCTTCTCTGTAGTCAAGGTTACCCGAGGCCACTTCAGCATCTTTGATTGTTCCTTTTTTCCTGTCATTAACTGGGTCTTTTCCATCCAGTTGAGCTGCCAAGGAAGCAGAGGAGAGAACGAAATGGATTTCCTGTTGCCCATTAAGAAACTAATCATCATTTTTAACTGGGTAAGCTCGCAGGGACCTTGACTCATACTCGTCCCTCACGTGACATTTGTGCAGGGTTATCTTTTGGTTATCTTTCACCAGCTTTGCATAATCAATACACACAGGCAGTGACACTATTAAGCTTGAGTTACAATGCAGTTCTTGTCAAAGGAAGCGGTCAGGAAGCCTTTATATCCTCCACTGAGGTAAGCAGACGAGGTAACAGGTGACAAACAAGGTAAGATCAGAAACATAACGCAATTACAGCCTCTGTATTAGCAAATCTTCGCCAACACTTTCAATCCATTTAATGCAATCAGATTCTTCCGGGAACACGATGCTCACTTGGCCTTTCTGAATCTTCAAGGACAAAATGTCCCATTTAGAGCTTAAAACGTTAAAACTAAGGTTGTAATTAAGGTGGCAAATTAAGATTTGATTACATGTGTTCAGCCCCCTGAATCTATTCATCGCTCTAGTCGTCACCGCAGTTTTCCTAGACGGCTGGAAAAACAGACTGTCTGCAACATATTTCCAGATAACCTTGGTCCTTCTTAGAGTTTTTTTCTGTTTTGTTGCTGGTCTTATTCAGAGTTACCAGAAATATTAAAACCTCCTGCTGCTGACTTAAAAAAAACCCCAACAGACTCATTGTTTAAAAAGTCAAAACTCTTCCAACCTGAGATCCTAACAATAAGACTTAATAAGATCCACTATGTTAGGTACAAATGTCACCGTACTGGTAATACACTGTGAGTACCAGCTGACTTCCAGATGTTTTAACTGCTACCTATACAGGAACCTGAGATTATATCATAATAACTCTCACCAAAAAAAACAAACCATATTACCCATTCCTTACTGCATATTGCATGCTAGACTTGAAATTGAATATGAAAAAGTCCATAAGATCAAAAATGCTCTAGCTTTACAAACAGCTCCATATCAAGCTGTAATTTTATTTCATAACATTCATTGATACTCTGTGCCATCTGCTCACTACGTTCCCCTTCGTGTGATTTTTATGTAATTCATCTTTTCTAGGGGAAATAACCAGCACCAGATTACACAACTGTGCCAAATGAAAGACGTTCTAAGGATTCATTCATAATTAATCTTTACACACCACAACTGGATAATTAATATGTTTATTACACTTTAATTGGACTCAAAACAACTCGTATAACTGCACAGAAGTAGCTGCAGATTTATGTGCATCGTGCAGAAGGAGTCCATTACATTTCCATTATTATCACACAGGCAGTGTTTCTCAAAGTGTTTCTGGCACTCTGCCCCCCTCATGATGTCTGAGAACCTCAGATTCATGGGGTTGCCCTTGAAACAATGATGCAATAATGACTTTAGAAGCTTAATATAAAAAATAAACACCACTTCAAGATATTTGTCCAATGATTTGTTTTTGTAGGCAAAGTTCTTACACCATCATTTGTGTTACCACAAAATTTAACTGCATGTTTAAATTAGCAGATGGAGGCTGAAAAGCCTAATTTATAAACTACCTATAAGTACTAAAAGAGAGGCTAAAGGATTTAGTCTCAAGGAGTCTGAAGTCTTATGGATTTAATGTGGGGGTTTCCACCAGTGTGTGAATGGTGTGTCTTGCACACTTTAATATGATGGTATGTTTTTACTTTAGCGTCTCAGTTCTTACATGCATGCAAAAAAGTGCAAAACAATGACTTGTATGCACCATGACTCCACTCACGTGCAGACATGACTGCAGTCGCTCTTTGGGATTATTTCATAATTCCCTGACCTACATCTGTCCTTGATGACAGCTCAAAAACTTGCGGTAAATAAGACTCGTAGTGCGCGCGCGCACACCTGCAGAGACCACCTAAGACTTTCTTTGCTGTAGACCACCAGAGTCCAAGCAGAAAATTCCAACTATTTTCAGCACGACTGCATCAAAACTGCTGCACGTTTGCTTTGGCACCTTTCCCTTAGACTGTCCTACAGCACTGTGTGCTTTAAGATGTTTTTAACTATTTATCATAACAATAAACTCCGAGTGACATATGGTTAAAAAAAAGAGAAAGAAATCTGCAAATTCATCTCCTGCTCCACTGCGATTGTGGGCAGGGAGTGCTGTGCCAAGGCAACCGTTCTTATTGCAACAGTAAAACAAAAATGCATAAATGAGATCTCCACTGAGCCCTATTTGCGTCACTCATCTTTCTCCTCCCTCCTCAGTCACAAAGGGCAAGGTGAATACACCCAAATTAAGCCTTCCACGCAGACACTTCTTCCATTAATTATGATCCACATTTGCATGCCGCATTTTGACTTGTCTTTATCCTCTTTTAGCAAAATTAAAAATCAGCATTTACTTTGTTTTCTCTCCAGTCTCCCTTGTAAGGACTTCTGTTGCTGCTGCTGCTGTTGAAGATGAATGAATGCTTTCATATAAGGATTGTCTCACTGTAGCGAATACCAGCAGCCTGACTCTGCCTATTCAGAAAAGCGTGGCGCACAGCCCAGAGGTTTTCTAATAGGAACTGCGTGTGAACTTCTGCCATGTGCTGCTGCAGTAGCCTCTTTATGTAAGTCGTCAGGAGTTTTCATGTGTCAGTGACACTACAAACAGTGCGCCATATGCGACTCTGCCATCGCTGCCCTATGCATCTCCGCCGCTGTGAAATACCTGCCAGATTAAACCCTTATGTTAAAGGTCCTCTGAGCGCAGGCCACCACCGGTATTTCACCTTAAAGTGCGGCGAGTTTCGTTCCGCTCCCGCTGTTACATAGGCACAGCTGGTGTCCCGTTGGAGTCTCCTGACCCCCACGGCAACACACATTTATGCAACTTTCACCTCCCGCGATCCCACAGCAGAGCCTTTTTACACATTCAGAGCACAGCTGGATAAAAGTGGAGTCGGCTTCACCCCTACACGTTCTACAACCCGGAGAAGCGCTGCAGCGTCTTACGCACCAAAGAAAGATAGAAAAGAGAAACTCCCACCAACCTGACAGAAGGCTGATCGTCTTTAGCTCCGGGTGTCTCCGGGAAAAATAAAGGCTGGCCTCTGGTGTAGTTCTGCGGTTGGATCCGTGCTGCGATGATTAGCGGGTCCCGACAGCCCTGCGTTCGTCTCTCAGCGATGCCCTCTACCCCGTCCTGATTCCCACTCACACCGGGACTCTGCCCTGGATCTCCAGCGCTGGCAATGACCTCATTTCGACAGCCATCCTCCAGCTCCTTCGCTCATTGGCCCACGAACCTGTCGGTCTCTACGTCACGGCGCTCGCATCGAATCAGCGCCAGCCGCCCCCTCACGGGCGGGGCTCCAACCGCCGCTCCGCACTGTGATTGGTCCCCCCTTATGCCACTCCTTTTATATAAGTGTGTCACCGCTTTCACGTGGAAACCCACGGCTACTGCCGGCGTGAGAGAAGCGAGAGCAAATCACTACGACGCAGCTGCCGGTGAATGAAGCAGTGGCGATGGTTGGCTCACAGCGGCTCAGAGCGGCCGACTGTTATCTAAACGGTTATACAAGTGTGCGTATGACCAATGTGGCTGAAGTGCGCAGTCATTCGCCTAAGCAGAAAAGTTCCTTGACTCTCCTAAAATAATGTGATATAACCCAAGGTCTCATTGATCGCGGCTGTTACCTAATTACAGTCACCCTTACATAAAAAAGTGGGAACTTGTCGCTGAAGCTGCTTCTAAGATATGTCGTAACACAGAACTGTGCAAAATCATCTGACGATGACGTATCAAGATATAAAGGCAGGTTTTGTTCTTTTTTTGTATTTGTTTGTTTTTGTTTTTCCTGTTTGCAGACTAGTCACATAACTCAAGCAGTAAAATTAAATAATAAATGATAATTATATTTTGGTGTGACCACCGTTCCTCTCAGAGTTGTCGTTCCTTCAGGTAGGCATACACACAGGTCTCTTCACTTCTGTCTCTTCATATAATGACAGGATGATGTTGAGGTCAGGGCTCTTTGGGGAGGCACACTCTCTGCAGGACGACCTGTCCCTCTTGTGGCTGAATGTAGTTTTTTTCTGCCTTTTTAAAAAAAAATTTTTTTAGATATCGTGGACTTGGATACTGAGCTATAGGGGGAAAAAAAGAAAAAGAAAAAAAATAATAATAAAAGAACAACAACAACAACAACAACAACAACAACAACAACAACAACAATAATAATAATAATAATAATAATAATAATAATAATATGGTTGTCTGTCCCTGTGTGTTGGCCCTGCGACAGACTGGCGACCTGTCCAGGGTGTACCCTGCCTCTCGCCCTATGACAGCTGGGACAGGCTCCAGCGCCCCCCGCGACCCTGAAAAGGATAAGCGGAAGCGAATGGGTGGATGGAATAATAATAATAATAATAATAATAATAATAATAATAATAATAATAATAATAATAATAATAATAAGTGTTGAGGTGGCTCAGGAGATAGGGCAGGTCACCTATTAAGCTGAAGGCTGGGGGTTCACTCCTTGTCTTCTCCAGTGCCAAATATCCTTGAGCAACATACTAACTCCAAGTCTCTCTCTGATGTGAATTTGTATGAATGGTAGATAGAAAGCATAGAAACAAGGGAATGTGGCATGATTTATATAAAAAAGTGCTTTGTGTGCTCAGTTAGAATAGAACAGTGCTATATAGGAACCAGTTTATTTCTTATTTAATAATAATGCACCTAAACATTTTACAAGTCCTCATTTTTCACCAGCCATTTTATTAGATACATCCATTCAACTGCTTGTTAACATAAGTATCTCAGTCATGCAACTGAGCACATTTAAAGCATGTGGACATGTTCAGGATGACCTGCTGAAGTTCAAACTGAGCATCAGAATGTGGAAGAAAGGTGATCTAAGTGACTTTTAAACATGGGATGGTTGCTGGCAGCAGATGACCTACTCTAAGTATTTCAGAAACTCTGATTTTCCTGGTTTTTTTCCACACATCCCTAGGGTTTACAGAGAATGGTGTGAAAAAGAGAACATTTCCAGTGAGTGGCAGCTGCGTGAAAATTTCCTGCTGATGTCAGAGGTTAGAGAGGAATAGCCAGACTGCTACAAGTTGACAGGAAGGCAACAGAAACTCAAGCACAGACATGTTAGAACCAAAGTATGCAGAAGAGCATTCTCTGAATGAACAGCATGTCCAGCCTTGAAGCAGATGGACTAAAGCAGCAGAAGTCTGGGTCTGCTGTCTGGGTCTTCTGTCAGCTATGAACAAGAAACTGAGGCTACACGTCACAAAACAGAAGACTGGAAAAACATTGGTGATCTCGATTTCTGATGCAACAGCCAGATGAAGAATAGTATGAACATTCAGAATTTGGCATAAGCAACATGAAAACATGGACCCATCCTGCTTTGTATCACTGATTCAGACTGGTAGCGGTGTGATGGTGTGTGGGATGCACTCCACAGCCAATCTGCGTATTGTCGTTAACCATCTTTTGATGGCTACTTCCAACAGGTAGCACACCATGTCACAAAGCTCAACACATCTAAAACTGGTTTATTTAATATGACAGTCATATCCAACAGATCACCTTTAGGATAAGTAGGAACAGGAAATTAATCTCTTGGATGTGCAGCAAACAAATCTGCAGCAACTGAGTGGCGCTATCACATCTTTATGAATCAAAATCTCTGAGGAATGTTCCAGCAACCATAGGAAATCTGCACCATCAAGAAATGGGGATTTTCTGGAGGTAAAAGGAGGTCCAGCCCAGTACTAGAAAGGTGAACAAACTGGTGGTACGTGTAGCTTGTACTCATGCTGAAAAGACTCTTGTAAATAAAGTATATCTATATACTGGTTCTTACATAGTAATTAGTCCATTATACAGCAAGACATGATTCAAATTTTACATACATAAATGCATAAAATGTTCATATTGCCCAGTAACAACTCTTAGCACAGTCAGGAGGAAGCAATTCAAAATCATCAAAGTTAAAATGTCCCTTCAGGGGTCTCTTTTGTACATCGCTTGTGGTTGTTGACTTGTCTTTTGCCCCAAAGTCTTAGTGGTCGAGACCAACATTCATGTTTACCCTTCGCTTTTGCTCCAGTTACATTATAATTTAACTTGTAAATCCTTACAGTTAAACACATTTTGTGGTTGTGTTGATGCTTGCACTGTGATATTATTTCTTCCTGTTCTGTGTTTACAGTAACGTATCACAGGTTGACTGTGTGAGGCAGTGCCAAGTTTTAAATGTGTAGCATTGGAGTAGCTGGTGTAGCAGGCACTTACATTTGTTCCAGTTGCCACTAAGTTGTGTGTGTTCACTTGACTAGAGGCAGGAAAAAATCAGTCACATAGTGGCTTCCCACATTCTTCTTAGTGAAGCTTGGTGACATATTGGAAGTCTTTTGTGTTAACTGTCTGTGGGTGTATCAAACAGCTCTGTGATTAATACTGAGATCTCAAACTAGGTTGCATGAATTTACCCGCATTTTTTGTTACTTGCACATTATTCATTTTGCAGTATGCTTGCCATGAGAGTAGAGTATGTTGCCTATGGCCCATATTTATGTACAGCCAGTTTGTTTTTCTACAGTTTGCTCCTGTGTGTGATATCGACAACCGATTATGTTTCAGTGAACTAATCCAACTGATTTATGTGAAGCTATCTCTCGTCCTACACTGAACTTCTCATCATGTGTAAGAGGCTGGAGCATATCCCAGCTAACCTCAGCATGAAGACAGACAGACACATTACACACACCTACAAGTGGTCTGTAGTCTCCACCTGGCCTGCACTTCTGGAAACAGAAGCAGCTGGAGGAAGCCCACACAGACAAAGGGTGACACGTGCTGCTCATCTTTTCACACAGAGTGGCTAACCATAAAGCTACCACGCAGCACTCCCTCATATTCCTTTTGTAGTACAATTTAAGCTAGAAGGCCACTGATCATACATGCATTCACTGTCGCAGGTAAAATGCAATACAAAGTCATATTTTGCCTTTATCAGCTGCTCCCTCTAGGGGTCGCCACAGAGGATGATCTGCCCTCTGGCATCTCACCCTTTCCCTAGCATCCTCTTCTGTCACACTAACCCTCTGCATGTCCTCCTTCACAGCATCCATGAACCTCCTCTTTTATCATCCTTTTTTTCACTTGCCTGGCAGCTCCATAACGTGTCCCGGGTATCCACTATCCCCCCTCTGCTCATGTCCAAACCATATAACTTTGTCTCAAAATGACTGAGTCCCACTGATTCCCATCAAATTCTGCCACCTGTCTTTTTATCAGTGCCACTATCTCCAAACCATACATCATAGCAGTTTGTAAACATTCCCTTTCTGCTATCCTCCTGTCACAAATCACCCCTGACACTCATCTCCACCCACTCCACTATCTTTTTTTACCTCTCTTCTGTGCTGTCTGGTGTTTTGAATGGTTGGCCCCAGGTATTTAAACCCCTCCACCTTCATTGCCTCTGCTCCCGCAGCTTCACTGTCACAGTGCTAGTGCTAAAAATCCTACTGGTCAACAAACGCCGCACCTCATGCACTATTCTGACCTCTGATCACCGATTCAGAGACGTACTGTGAAGCACCAAGTTGGTGATAGCACAAGGTATAAATAAGGAAGCACTGTAGAAGATCTCATCCCATCACAATTTAAAATCTGAAAGTTATGTTGTTTTGTATTCACAAATACAATCAAGAAGATTTTGAACATCTATGATTGTTGGACATCATTGATCTCAAGATTTGTAAAATGATTGCGTGGTGCACACATTTCCAAATGAGCCAGCCTGGTCTAAACCCTTTAAATAAAAACCAATAGAGCACATAAAAGTTTTTTGAGGTATACTTCTAAACTTTTACTGAAACCAAATCAAAATAGTTGTGGTCTAACTTCCGGTATCATTCAGTTCACCATTATCTGGGTCCACAGATCATCTGTCTGTGCTTACACAGAAAAACTGTTTCCATATAAGGAAGAGAGCAACAGATGGCAGAAAGAACTAGTCAGATTTGGCTTGTGCCGCGTGGTTTGTGCTGTGCAGAAGGCTGAGCCGGGCAATGCGAAAAGGCGAGAAAGTGGGCGTGCCAGACATGTGCAACCTCCCAAAAACAAAGATGACACCCAGACTCCAGTCACATCCTCTTTCATTCACACATTCGTGCATGACGAATGTAAAAAGACAGAAGGTCGATTTATATTTACGAAGAAAGAAGCTATTCAGAGAGAAAGTCTTTCCATTTAATCCATACAGTATAAACTAAAGATTGAAAGTAACAAAAAGTAAAGTAAAAGTAAAGTGACCCTGTGAAAACTCAGATAGACTCCCCACAATCCTGCATTAGGAAGATGGAAGAAAATAGATGGATGGATGATTAAAGTGCTTCCAGTGCCACTGCTGCAGAGCTCCTAAACGTAAACCTACTAATCCACTGCTACGCAATCAGTGACGCAGGCATCCTAATATTTCACTGAACTGGGATTAGTAATACCCATGTAAACCGCTGATGGCTGACAAACATTATGAGACATCATGATGCAACATAAGCAGCTCCCTTGTTTGATCCCTGGATGTAAAAGAGTGAGACTGACGCAAATCAGCCCATCGGTCCACGGTGCTGTCAAGGCCTCCATAAAAACAAGGGCATCCCCGCTATGTGGGGGTGGTGTGAGACAGCCACTGCATGACCATCACAATCACTCAAGGCAAACAGTGAGTAATTTAGGATCATACAAGTTACTGTTGTAGGCATGTGATAATATTCTATTACATAAAGTGATCTAAAGGAATCCTGATAAGGTCAAGAAATGAAGTCTGACAGTGGCAACTTCCTGAGCTCCTATGGTCAAAAGTGGCTAATAAACTTCTAGCTGAGCCTGTGGAAGATGCTGAGACCCGAGGTCATGTTTTGTTTTTTAAATTTCAAAGACTTTTATTGGTAAATAAATCAAGTATATGCAGAGAGTCAGGATTTACAGTGCTGACTCTTCTTTGTAACCCCTGTAGTTCTCTGTGGAGATCCATTCCTGCCATATCAACGCTCCAAGCTGATCACAGTTCAATGATTAACCCCTGATCCTTGGTCCCATTAAGATCTGGGTAGTTTTCCGGTCTGAGATATTATTTTGCAGATCTCCGAGCCTCTGTGGTGTCATTCGTGCCCCCATGATGACATGGTGTTCCACGATGCTGGAAAACACACAGACTGTAAATTTAAGCAGGTTATTTTGTTACATAAACACAACATAAAATGCTAAATTTGATGAAATCCGGTCAACTGAAACTTCCTTGATTCATATACATTCAGTTTAAACCGAGCACATTTACCTTAATAATGAATTGTTTGAATTAATTAACCTTTGATTTTAAATATTTGACTTGCATGTTAAATAAAATTGTTATTTTGAGTTTGAGGGTGAAGTTTTATGTATGTATGTATGTATGTATGTATGTATGTATGTATGTATGTATGTATGTATGTATTAATGTTGAGCATATGCTAAACATTTATGTGGCAATTGAAATTGGGTTGTCAATTTATTAGGGACACCTCACTGACACAATTGCCTTTCAAGAAGGTTGTTGTTTTCTTTTTTTATTAGTTCTAAAATCATCTGATAGTGCTTCCTAAACTTTGTGTTCACTTTGGTGAGCTCTGCCGCATCGCATTAAAAAGGTTCCTGGTTCAAACTTTAGCTAAGGCATCTCTTTATGACATTTCCATGTTTCCACTGCGCCTGTGTGGAGTTTCTCCATTTGCTTCTTACTACAGTCCAAAGACAGCTCAGCAGAATAAAGTGCTGTATGACGGAATAGTTTAACGCTTACCATCAGACTTGAAATGCCACTCCATGTCAGTCTTTGAAGGCGACAGGTTGTGTTGCTTTTTAACTGCACTGTATTATACAGAGAGGTGTTTCTGTTATCAAAAGGACCATCCATGTAATGAGCTACACTTCAGCAGCACCTTAAATTTAAGTCTGAAATTAGACCAGTTCTCCAAGAGGGTTAAAAATGGACATTATAACCTTCATGAAGGAAAGTTTATTCAGGCAAAGCTGCATCAGGTTCGACCAAGTGCCCCAGTTTAGCCACCTGTGTGCAAAGAATAAAGCAATGTGATACAGTAAACGACTATCAAATAAAAGCAGTGAATAAGTTGAAAGCAAACATACACCAAAGCTATCAGTATTTTTATTGACACTGTGCCCAAGGTCCTGCTGTGGTCTCAATTGATAACAGTTATATTTGCTTAATGTAGGGCAGTAAATGGAGACACAAATGCATCTAAAACGAGTCACTTACTCCTTTAAGTCATGACCACATCTGACAAAAATCTGTCTATTTAACTGACAGGACAAACTCATAAAGCCTTCTTTTGTTTATCCCCCAGTTACAAACTAAATAATATGCTAGGAATTGATTATTTATTAACATGTATTTAACCAGGAAGTGAAACTTTTAAGATCAAGTGTTTATTTTGCATGAAAGATTCTAGTAAAATCTCAACCTGAACTAGGCCTATGGATGCTGTGGCAGCAGGAGGAGAAAGAATCGTACACTTCCACAGGACTAAACTGTCGACATATCCTCCCAGTCCGCCCACTCTCACATGAAGTGGAGCTATTTCCACAGTAACAGCAGTTTGAACTACGTCACTAGTGCAGATCCAGAGAGTAGAGGCAGATGATGTGGGAAAATTTTACATCAGCGTACATATATTGGCAGCACTATGCGGCCAGCTCCCACTCACACTATTTTTCACTTGAGTGGTCCTGATACTTTAAGAAAATGCAGCTGATGGTTAATCAGAACTTATAGATGTGTCTTTTCAGAGGTTTAATAATGACAAGACTACAGAGGAGATGTCAGAGAAGGAAATTCGGAAAAGACTTGATAATACCGCAATGCTTGAAGACACGTGAGAACACTTGTGACAAAAACACACCGTCATCTATCAGCTGGTGAATTACACCCACTGCCACTTCATTAGGTACACCCATTCAACTGCTCTTTCACGTAAATATCTGATGAGTCAATCACATGGCAGCAATTTACTCCATTTAGACATGGAGACATGGTCAAGATGACCTGCTGAAATTCAAACCAAGCATCAGAATTTTGAAAGAAAGATGATAAACATGGCATCGTTGTTGGTGCCAGACGGGCTGCTCTGAGTGAATACTGCTGATCTACTGGGATTTTCCCACACAGTCATCTCTAGGGTTTACAGAGAGTGATCAGAAAAACAAAAATTATCCAGGGAATTAGCTGAGTGGAAATGCCTTCTTCATAGGGGATATTGTGTTGGCACACTTTGGGCCCCTTAGTTCCAAATGAGCATCATTTAAACACACATCAGCCTACACGAGTATTGCTGCTGTCCATGTCTATACTTTTACAACAACAGTGTATACATTTTCTAATTGCTGCTTCCTGCATGTCCCAAAGCTCCAATGACCTCAGTCTGGTTTCTTGAGCGTGACACAGAAACAGTCACCAGATCACAGAATAATACAGCACCTTTTGGGTGTTGTGGAACAGGAGATTTGGATCATGGATGTGCAGCTGATAAATCGACAGTAACTGTGTGATGCAATCACGTTAATAAGGAACAAAATCTCTGAGGACTGTTTCCAGCACCTTATTGAAACTGTGAAACAATTACTTAATGCAGCTCTGAAAGAAAAGGGTGGTCAAACCCAGTACTAGCAAGGTGTGCCTACTGAAATGGCATGTGAATTTATACATGAAATATACTTCATTTCCCAGACTGCTCTTTGTATATTAATGGCAGGTTGCAAATTTGCCGTTCTTTGTCACAGACTGTTGTTCAAAGACAAAGTGAAAGAATCAAAAATCGTTGTCATACTGCTTGTAGAGGATGATATGCAGAAGCATTTGATTTGCTTTCACTTATCATTTATACAATACATCCTTTGGAACGCTACTTATGGCTGTAGAAACAGCATACAAACTTTTGGGCTGGCATGAAGCAGGGAATCGAACCAACAGGAAGACGAGCAGTCCGACCATCTCAAATCCAAGCAAACAGATTTCTGAACAGAAATTTAGCAAATATATCGTCATCCCAGCAGCAACATATGAGCAGCTTAACTATTTTTAGTCATTACCATTTTTGCTGCCATATCTACAATCTGCTTCTCTGATGTTTCTCATACCATTTATGGTAAGTTGGAGGTTAAAAATTTGATTTGACCACCTGAATTATATGTAAGGTTTTGGACCTAATTTAAACTTTTTGCCAGGAGGGCATTAATCTATCCCCTTCTCTCAAACTGTCTATAGTATTTTGTTTTTGGTACACTAATTAAAGACTAAAGGCAGGTCCAGTTTTTTTTCTTTCATTACTGATCCTTCTTTATACTTTTCATACATCAGCACTTCTCCATTCTACAGCTGGTCAGTCGGAAGTGAGTCAACCTGTGGGCATGAAGGAATCCCCCTCAAACCAGTCCCCAGTGCTGCACGAGAAATACGCGCTAAAAGCAAAAAGTCTTCTCCTCGTAGGAGGCATGTAGGACTACTGCACGTTGTATCCAGTCCAAAATAGTTGAACACTCCGAGTTACTCTTATGACTGTAAACGTGGCATCCCCTTATAGTGCTCAGAGCCCAGGCTGCCTCCGCCTGTGAACGTGCTCCCTCCCACACGCAGTTTGTCAGTGAGGTGTAGGCGGGTGTCGATACACTTATACGAAAGATATGCAGCTCTGCAGCAAATGTGACGTATGCAACAGTTGGCACCGTCTTTTCGTCACAAGATGCATTATAGCTGTTGCCCACAATCACTAAATCTGCTGTTGGCAAATTGCATCAGCCAGCTCAGTGTCATGCCAAACTGGTGGGCAACTAATTTTCCCCATGGGAGCCACACTGAGGGACTGGGACTGTTGTGGAAGACCGCAGCAATAAACTTGTTTCTGCTCATTATTCACTTTATCTCTTTATAAACTCTTTATAAGCTTTGCAGCTCCCCGGTCAGCTCGAATGACTGCGATCAGGTGCTCATTAACATTTTGAAAGTGGAACAAAGTTGGTGATGCTGGGTGGATATACAGCTGTTTGGTGCTGAAGTGGGGCCCTCAGTATTTGTCTTTCATTCTGACTAATCCTCTGAGTGTGATTTCTCTCCATTTAACTGCTGTGTTTAAATCCTTGCCCAGCAATGAGACCTCCAATTGTCTTTTTGTCATCTCTTCCTCTGTCCTCTGCCTGACTGCCAATGCCCACTGGACTTGTTCCCCACTCAAATCAAGCTGCGCATATAATTACTCTGCATGTTTAAAAGAGCAGCTAAGTAGAGAGTTAGACTCTGTGTGTATTTAACCTGGCTTTTTTATAATTACATTCAAGAAACCGTCTGTTCTTTTTGTGGCTGCTCATCTCATTCACTGCTCCTGGAGACTGGACCAGGAATCACACACACACAGACGAGGAGAGTCTGATTGTTTGGAAAGATTTATGTTCAGGGGTGGATACTAGAAGATGTTTTCATTTCTAAAAAAAACAGTCAGTAAACATAATTGTTATGTTAGGAGCATTTTTCTTGCTTTTCTTATAACCCCTGACTGGCTCTTATTTGTCATTTTGGACACTGATGTGTCAAGGAAATGTGTGCAGATTTATAATCCTAAAAATATATATATATTTTTAAGATTTCTAGTCTTTAATTTAGTAATATTTCACGCCTAACCGTCAAACATTGTAATGTTCTACCATAAGCAAGGCTAACAGCCCTAAAATGGAAAGATTTACTGCACCAGAAGCCTGTAGACCAGGGGTGGGGAACTCCAGGCTTCAAGGGTCGGTGTCCTGCAGGTTTTAGATGTGTCCTTGACAACACAGCTGATTTAAATGGCTAAATTACCTCCTCAACATGTCTTTAAGTTCTCCAGAGGCCTGGTAATGAACTAATCATTTGATTCAGGCGTGTTGACATGGATGGATGACTAAAACCTGCAGGACACCGGCCCTCGAGGCCCGGAGTTCTCCACCCCTGCTGTAGACCAATCCCAACATCATTAAATCAATCACAGACAAGAACAAACAGCATTGTACTCCTTTGTATTTTAAGCAATTTATAATTTAAGCAATAATTTTAGTCACTAATATAGCTTGGAGTCTACCTAATCAAGCATCTTTACTTCTGCGAGTGTTTGGAGCTCAAGATTAAGCCGTTACAAGCTCTAAAAAAAAAATGTATTCATACCCAGTATTTCACACTATGTCAGAACAACAGTACTTTCTTACTTTTTTGTTCATGGACTACAGCAATCTGTATTTAAGAGTATCACAGCCCGGAAGTGTTTTTATTACACTTTTACTGCACCAGCAGTTCTCCCAGCGGCGCTGAAGCGAGTCCGACCTTCAGCTTAAAACCTTAAATATAAAAGATGGGCCAGACTCGATGTGCGCCCACACTGTCAGATCACAGGAGTCACCGTGTGCTGGTGCACTATTGCTTCTTTGTGACTTCTAAGTAAATGCACTCATTAGAAAAGTGGAGAAAAAGGTGCCTCGGTGTCCTTGGATCTGCTGCCATCTGTGAACAAATTCCCTCCCACATACTGTTTGACAGTAATGTGTAGGTGGGTGTTGTTTTCTGCTGTAAACCCATTAGAATTTCTCTAAATGCGACATGCCGCTGGCTCCTATTCAGTATGCGCCGCCTTACCCACCACAGCATACATGTGCCAAACAATAGTGTCATTCAGAAAATCTTCACTGTATTTTAATTATCTTTTAAAGCAACAGATGAGTTTGCCTTGTTATCAAGCAATCTACATCATATTCTTATTTTAAAACTATCCTGTGGCATAAAAACACTTAAAGATACGACATCTGCACACTGGCTTTATTCCGAGGGGCAAAAAGTTGCACTACAAGTAAAAATTCCATTATAAAATAATGATAGTACAACACAGTCTGACTGGATAAAACAGTCATGTCTTTAATGATCGTGTTCAGTAATCACTCACAGCTCAGGCTGGAAAAACTAAGTTAAGTCTTGAATTTAGTAGTTCAAAGAAACTTCTCTAACAACAGCATCATTTCCTGGAGATGCTGATAAGAAGTCCACAATGAGTATTTGGGGGATTTCTTGATTGTCCAGCCTTGCTCAGCTCACACCACAGCATCTCAAGGTGGTTACAGACCAAAATTGTTTCTTTTTCTTTAAACCATCTGTTCATTTATTTGTGCACCCCAGGTCAATGTCATGTTGGATGACCCAGTCTGTAGCATAGCGCCCTGACATTCGCCCCTAATATTTCTTGATTTAATTTTAGCTCCCTCAGTGCTAAGCCAATGGTGCTTTGCTGTTTGTATACAGCAAACATAATCCTCCTAGAAGTCATATCCAAAATAATAATGAAAACACTTGACTCCAAGTTTAATTTGGAACACATAGGACTCTATTATTAGTTTAGTAAGACTGCCTTGGTCCATAATTACAACTCAGAAGGAGATCCTGTCAGCCCTGAAAAGTTTTCAACCGTTTTTCTGGGAACTGCATTCTTTATCTTGGCAAGAAAGCCGATCATAAACAGACCGACCACGTGGAGAGTTCTGAATGAGCAGATCAGTCTATGTTAGCTTATTTGTAGTACACATTCAGTTACATGGTATTTGCACCATTGTGGTGCACTAAGAGCCTTGTAAATTCTTACTTGTATAGCTGTGATTGTGGGCAGTTTGCTAGGCAAATATCGCCCTCTGCAGGTTCAACAGGAAACACTCAGGTGTAACTTTTTTTGTAGTAGCTAACAATTACTAACTATAAACAGGCCATTCAGGTAATACAATCGTTTATTTTTCTATAAATCTGTGCAAAATTTAAAGCACACAATAGCAAGATGGCACCCAACTGTGGCAGCAATATTTTAGCAAATAAATGAGAATCTAATACATTAACATCCAATCAGCTTTCTACTAATACAATCATCTCCTCTCACACAAAAAAGTGCAGATTAATTTTCTTAATGCCACTATGGCCTAATCTCAGTTTCAAAGGGATAGCCTCAGTTCCCTCAAGCATTCATGTTTGTTGGTGTATTAGTGGGAGGAATAGGTGTGTGTAACATTCATGTTTGATTAAAGTTTAAAACTGAGATTTGCAGTGTTTTCATCTATTGTAATACTGTGGTTGACGACTAACATGTCAATAAATCGGGAGGCAACAGGCACAGCCCCGTCCATGAACGATACTAGATTCTGCTAGTCGATGACAAAGAGTTAGTAAAATTCTAGATGTCAGTCGTAACCACAGGAGTGACTCCGTGAACGAGCAATGTCGGACCAAGGTTTCGACTCAACAGGTCCACCTGATGCAGGTAGGCACGGTAACGGCTTCTATCAGCTGGGGGGTGTGGCAAATACAAGAAACGCACAGCTGGCTGAGGGACACCATGACGGCAAATCATATCATTGACGGCACAGATGTACTCATCTGTAAGTTGAGAGGCATTATTGGGATATGTCTGGTTACAGTCTTCTCTCTCATCTTCCTCATTCTGTTCAGCCCTTTCTCTTTGCCTCTGCCAGTGTAGCGCCACCACCTCATCCCAAGCCACCATCTGCACCTGAGCTGAGATCCTTAGATCCCTAAGCATACCCTGGAGCTTTGCTTCCTCCTTTTCTTGCAGACTGTAGCCAGCCTCCATGCACAAGAAGAGTCGGAGTCTCGCCTGGTTCCAGGCACGGGAATCGTGAAGCACACAAGCCAGCTGGAGAAGAAACAATGAGCAGATGCCAACATAACTATGGCTGTCTGGCTGAAGAAGATTCATAGGCCACACATCAATGAATGGCCCGGCCACACCTCTGATCTTTCTTCCTGACCCTAAGACTCTGTCCCGGTTGAACTGGTCGAAACACCGAGCCAGAGTCACATTCTTTCCCATTTTTACAGCATCAGCAATCACAGAGACGTATTCCTCTTCCTGGAGGTCTTTGGGGTCCTCAGCACCTCGCAGACTGGGAAAGAAGGGAGAGCGTTGCTCTCCAGGGACTTTGGTTGGACAGACCGTATCAAAGCTATGGCCTGTAGACAGGAGAATATGACCTTGGAGGTAGTCATGAGGAGTGCAGTCATCATAGAAACCCAAGACAAGGGTGTTGGGCCTCATTCCACCTAGAATCAAAGACTTGTATCAACTGTGCTTTGAATAAGAAAAATATGAATGATAAAATGATGTATTATATTGGAAATGCTGCCATAACTACTGCTCAGTGACAGACAGGACCTAATCCTACAACAGTAAAGGTAAAGCCACCTACCAAAGCCTGAGATGAAAAGCAAATTCTGAACGCCGTGTCGGACGGAGTCAGCCAGGGTCAGGTTGACAAACGCTTTGATTTTCAAATGATCCACTAAACAGAGCCAGGAGTCATATCGACTCTGCAAAGGATCAGAGGGCAGCTCATCTGCACACACACAGAGGCACACACAATATAACAAGAATCAGACTTTCATAGGGAAAACAAGCAAACTTCTGTTTTAACACTTTTCCCTCTCACTGTGAAATCTCGTTAACGTTAGGATTCATTAAAACTGATTTACACTCAGAAATAACAGCTCTTTTCATCAAAGACTATCACTGAGGTACAAATATCTCCCTCTAAGACCTAAAGTACTCAATAATCCACTAGATCGGGCTCCAGCGTACACATTTCTTACCCAGCAAGCCCAGCTTTATGTGTCCAAGCACATAGAGGCCGCTCTTCTTCAGATCATTAATGAAAGTCATGAGGCCTGTACAGCTGCGAGGGTTTGCAACCATCAGAAGCACCTGGGGCCTCCAGAACTTAACATGGTCCTTTCGCACATCCAACATCAACAAGTACTTACGCACCTTGGTAATTACAGAAAATAGTAAATAATGATTAAATATAAGTGATTCATGCATATTTATGTCACATTTGTGATTCATGTGAGTGAAAAACACTTTATGCACCTGGTGGAAGATGAGGGCCTGGCTGATGTAGCCCCAGTTGCTGATGGGCCCCAGGTAGTGGATAAGCATCAAGAGCACCAGCATAAAGGCTATGCTGGCAAATGCATAAATTGCATTGATCAAAAATATCATGACCAGGCAGCCGAGGATGCCCAGAGTGCAGGTGTGCCATGTAAAGAAACGGAACGAGGGTCTAAATATAAAACAAGAAATAAACAAAAATGAAAGAACATGTATGAAAATGTTCCATTTTGGTTTTACCTGTGCAAATAAAATCTAAAGCAGAAAGGTAAGCCACTGCCTTATGCTGCACTGTACCTGAAGTTTGGTGCAGAAGCCCATTCAAGAGCCAAACAGGCCAGGTTCACAGCAGCATACACCAACAAGAAGAAGATGGTTACAATACCAGCAATGGTGTTCAATTTACCTGCAAATAGCACCATCTAGTGGAGGTGATTGGAAAAAATAGGTTTTAGTGAAAATTAAGAGTGGCTTTAGCAGAAAATCTCAAACTGATATGCCATTGAGACCAAAAATTCTCCTGTTTTAGTCCAGAAAAAAATCCAGTCAAATGATACCAAGTGAACAGGCTTTGACATGCACCATTAAAATGCAACAGAACAATGTTTGCAACAATAAAACTCACTATACGTCGACTATGATAGCTTTGAACCCCCGGCTGCCTCGACACCACAAATTTAAACAGCTACACTGTATCTGAATTTACAGGATAAAATTTAAAATACAAAAATCCTTTCACTCGAGCTAATGAGCTGAAGTTAAGCAGCATGGTACTGTAAGAATTCACTTATTAGTTTGACAACATTCAGCTCCGTCTCCCTGCCAGAACCTTTCAAGCTGTGAGTCCTCTTCACTCGACAAATGAGCGAAAATCTGAAGCTGAGCACAATGATGCTCAAAGTCTTTTTGCATCGCTGAGCAGCGGCTGAAGAATGAGCAAAGTTAAATGAGCTATCAGTTTGTCTGCTCTTGATTTTTCCTTCCTCTGTTCCAGCTTTCATTTACAATCAACTGCAGACAGCACTGCACCTTTAGCAAACAGTGTATGATGTCAGTGCTGATGCAGCATCACTACACACATCCTAATTAATTTTTTTCCACACCTGTATTAGAAACAGAAGACAGGGTGGAAGTGGAAAGATTTTCTTTTATTTTTTAAATTACTTTTCTTAATATGCTATTACTGACTTTTTCACTAGTTTCCTCAAATTTTATTCAGGGTCCATAATTCAGACCAAGAGAACAAGATCCCTTCAAAATGTGACTTGGACACTTTAAGTCTGGTTAACCTTTGAATCTGAGCCTTCTGCACTTTGGCAAAGCTACAAGAAGCTCGCCAAGCTTCGCCTAGTCACAGTTGCCACTGTAAACATGTTCATGCATTTGAGGGCGTCTACGGTTTGATGGCAGAGCCATACTTGGCAAATGGGCAATAAGCTGGTCCACTGATGTGCATGACATTGGTCTTAAAAGTGTTAAGGTACAGACTGAGTAGCACTTTTGGGTCTGTGCAGAAATTATTTTGCAACTTCAATCGTGTCTTCAAGAAGGCAGATGTTATCTGCAAAATCGAGGTTCTGAAGGATAACAGCTGCATGCTGGGAACCTTCTCTTAGTGGGGCCATCAGTACTGCAAAGCGTGTCGAGTGTAATGATATAACTTTAAAGGTGCAAGTGACTGTAGGGGGGGAAACTGTACTCCAGCAGGGTCTTCAACAATATATTACAACTGATCTTCAAGGCAATAAAGCATGACTTTGTTAAGAGATGTATTCTAAAACACTTCTTTAGCTGAGAATCAGAGAGGAGAAACACACAGTTTTACTTGTTGCTTAGCAAGGGCAGCTCTGAGCTCTCGCACGAGAGTGAGGGCTCAGGGACTCGCACTCTGAGACTGCCCTGGTCTTTATTTCATACATCAGTGGGTGTTTATTCCTTACATTGGAATGTGGAGGGGTGTGTGTGTGTGTGTGTGTGTGTGTGTGTGTGTGTGTGTGTGTGTGTGTGTGTGTGTGTGTGTGAGAGACCCCATAAACGACTTCCCTAAACCTGCTGGTCTGGAAAATCCAACAGTTCATCTAAATGTAAAAAAGGCACTTAGACTAAAACTGACATAGCTACGTTTAGGCACGACCTTTCCCATGCTCCCAGGATGTGGGTGTGAATGCCAGAGCACTCTGGAATGCACACAAAGCCTTTGCAGACTATTAAGGATCGCATATCCTATCACTACTATATGTAAACTTATATTATTAAAAGATTATACTGACTACTAAGTACAATTTTCTATTGACAGACTTCCTTACAGGGGCCGTGGCCTCTTCCAGGACTCTGCGTTGTCAGAATATGGGCCAATGTTGATCATACTGATGTACTAGTTTGAGCAGAAGGTGGTTGTAAGAAAGGGTGATGGCAACTGCAGTCTTCAAGAAGGGTGAGGTTTCCTCTTGTTAGTACACGGACTATACCTGACAGACCTCAACATCAGTGGAGAGAAGTTTTAGAAAGCAGTATTTTCCAAGTGTTGGGTCTTCCTGCACCTTTATATGAAAATTTCTTCAGTTTTCTTGCCAGAGAGCTCAAAAACTAGTTTTCAAAGTGATGAACAGGCTGCAAGACAGGCTGCCGTCTGTGGTGATGTGAATGAACTCTGCAGTGTTTTCAGTTAGTAGTTAACGAGCATGTCCTACGAAGAGGTTATTAGCCACATCTGCCACCCAGCAGTCTTTTCGTGCCATCCTAAATGTTTCCAGGAGGAGCCCCATCACCTACAGGAACCTACTGAAGATCTTGAGTGTCACCCGCAATCACTGACTACCTCATGATGGCCATGTGATGCTTTAACATGTGACAACTGGGGCTGCCTCGCTGTGGGACACAGATGTTAAGAGGTATTGTGGCGGACCATCTCTGACGTAAGAAACTGATTGAAGAGGACGTTAGACTGCAGAAAGAAAACCTGTGTGTCATGCTGAACTGAGGTGTTTGGAAGGACTTCATAGTATAACCAAGAAGAATTGGAGGATGATGTGTCTGCCCTTTACCATTCATCTATTTTCATCAGGTATTTTGAATTGGTTGCTGTATCCTAGATTACTGGGTATGTGTAAACAATCAGTGTAAGATGGCTCAGCCTATAAGCTAATGAGATATCTGCTTTCAAGGCGAGACTGTCTAAACTTCAAACACAGAGGAAAATGCAAACATATGATGTGATACTGATATCCTACCTGCACAAGCAACCAAGAGACAAGCACTGAGACCCAGGGGTTTCCACTTTGAGAGGTTTTCCTTGCCAGAGCCAGAACACCGCCTGCAGAGATTTAGACAACTAACAAAAGCAAAGTCTCTCTGTCTGTTTCGCTCATCGTCCCAAATCCAATAAATAACTGAGTCACACGAGGACTTTTTTTCCTTTTGAGAAAGTCAACACCGCGTGCCATCTGTTGTCAAACGAAGCTTTCCAGATTAACATGTCTCCACTTGGAAAATGACACATGATGAAATTAATAACAAGTGACAATTTCTCACATTTGAGATGGAGACCCAGCTCAGCAGATGGCTGAATATTAAAATGTCGACTCAGCTACGGAAGACCAGATGAATTGGATATGCTTTTATATAATCCAGATCAACACTTCACAGCCTGATCATTAGTAATTAACTCCTTTTTATTACAGGAAAGGTTAGCATCCACATCTGATGGCTTCTTATAGGAAATTGTTAATGTTAGAGACAAGAAATCCAAATTACAATCATCAGGCAGCAAAACGCATGCTCAAGAATCTCACCAAACAGGTCGTCTTTGGACAGGGCGTACAGCACCCTGGAGGCTCCAATAAGGTTACTCATTGCTGCAGACAGGGCCGAGGAGTAAATGCCAACTGTGACCATGGGTGGCAATATATTAATGTCCCCCAGGAAGCTGTAGTCTCTTTGGAGAAGATAACTAGGAGAAATTGGGAAAATATGACATGTGAAACTAGTTGTAAAGTCTAAAAAGTTTATTAAATTTTAATTATATAGTTCTAATTCACAACAACAGTCACCCCAAGGTGCTTTATATTGTAAGGTAAGGATGCTATAACATTAGAAAGAAACAATCAGACGACCTCCTGTGAGCAAGCACTTAGTGACAGTGGGAAGGAAAAAAAATTTTTTTGTAAAACAGACAGTTTTGTTTTCACAGATCCGACTCTGAAAGCAGTGACTGTCAACATCTTAAACAAGAGTAGTTGTTTATACTTGTTTCAGAGTATCTGTGTGTGTTGTGTGTCGTGTGTCTAACCGGTCACAGGACCATGCCGCCAGCAGACTCAGCACATTATATGTGATGAAAGTTGTAAAAACAGCAGCAAGACTTCCTCTCGGGATGGAATAGCCAGGGTTTTTCAGATCACCTGAAGGAGGAAAAATAAATCAGCATCCATGTTGAACACATTTAAACATAGAAACATTAAGGTTTGGCCAAACTCAGACCTTTCCCACATTATACACGGCGTGCCGAATCTGCGCCTGGATCCAAGAAAAACCTGCAGTTCTAGAGATGCGTTAGTCAACCCATTATTTTGCTCTGCAAGCAGGCGATTACCTACAGCTTAATACGTACACTCTCACAGCATATTTTTCCATTTTTCCTTTCAGGCTGTCAACAGTTGCTGGTCAATACAGTGCTGTGAAAAAGTATTTTTCCCCTCACTGATTTCCTTGCATGCGAGTCACATTCGCATGTTTTATTTCAAACAGAATTTAACAATAGACAAAAATAACCAGAGTAAATACAAAATGCAGTTTAAATCATTTCCTTTATTAAGAGAAAAAAATGCTATACCACATAGACCCATGCAGATTTGATGAATAACTTAATTTGATGATCTGTGTGACAAAACGAAAAAAATAAATTTGGGAGGAAAATACTTCTACACACCACAGCAGCTAAAAAAAAAAAGTGGTAAATTTTAAAAACCAAATGATTAATATCAAATAAAGTACAATAACTACAGGCTTTTACTCTCTGGCCTATGGATCCTCTGACAGGACTTTCTTTTATGGCTTTTGCGAGAATTATAGCACTCAGCATGTTAAACTTGTTGTTTTCATCATTCCTGAAGTGACATACAGCTAGAGAAAGCCACCACTGCTTTCCCTCGTCTTTTTAAATGAAGTTTTACCTGACATGTTGGACCCTGCCATGATTCCAGTGCAGCCGTTGAACATGACCGCAAACACTCTGGTAAAACTCATCATGGCACCAGTGGTGTAGTCCACCGTGTAGGCGGCTAGAGGGAGTAACAGGAGGCTCGACTGTGTCATTTATACAAACAAAAAGGATGTTTGAATGTAAATGTCAGCATTTTTTACTAATTCAAAGCGTTATTGGAAAACTGGATCTGTAATTGCATTTTTCTGTCTCCTTACAAAGCAAAAACTAAATAAAAGCCAATCAACACATCTGATGACGTGTCCAATGCTTACAGAACAGGTTTCCCTCCAGCGTGTGCAGCCTGAAGCCTGTATAATTGGCAGTGCTCATGCTGGTGGTGTTCACTGCAGACGTGTGTGACAGAGTCACCACGGTGGGCCCCACAATGAAGAAACTAATGAAGATCGAAGCCAGGACCGTCATGACTACAATGAAGATAATGAAGGTGGCTTTTGCATAGATGTGGGCTCCCACCTGTAATCATAAGCTGGTAAAGTTACTCCACTTAAATATCTATACATTGTTTCTATGCATGAATCAAAAATTCAGATATAAATATTAAAAGAAAAGTATAGCTTAAAAAATAAATTTGGAACAGTAATAATTGTTGATTTAAAACATTCAAATTCCTCAGTTCTTTATTTGTTTAGCTCTCATACAATACAGTAAATATCTCAATAATCTTAGAATATATCTAAAAGAAGGGCAATGAAAAACTCCAATCTCACCAGGCACACAATGAAACACAGGAAAAGCAGGGCGGTGCCATAAAGCAGAGACCACCAGTATCCTGATGGCAGCATGTGATGGTGACTTGCAGCAGCTGCAGCCCCCTCTGAGTGACAGTAAAACAGAGTTAGTGCATAAACAAGCCAAAACATCTACATGTCCCATCTTGTCCCAATAGACTTCACCTTCTGGGACCCCGAAGGTAGATGTAATAGCCTCGACCAAACCCAAAATGTAGAGAGCACTACTGCAAATGTTGGCAAAGAAAAACATGATCCCAATGCTGCCACCAAACTCTGGACCCAGGGCTCGGCTGATCATGTCTGGTGGTCCAAGTTGAGGAATTTCTGACTTGAGGGTGGCAGTGGAATAATTAGTTTTCCCCTGGGGGGTCTTAAAGGACTGAAATGACCTAAAGTGTTCAAGTGTCATGAACATGGATGAATGCTCTAAATTAGAATGAAAGTTTCTTCAATGCTTCACTTCTAATCTCCTAAGAAAGAATACAGTGGACCATCATTACAAGAAAAGAGAAAGAGCTAATGGTCTACGACTGCTGGAACTGATCATGTTAATAAAGATGTATTTTTTATTGCATCTCAGGACTTATTTAAATAGTCTTCGATTGTCCAGTTTTAGTGAGGCTGTGCAAATTGTTGCCGCTTTCTGATCTTGCGTTCTTTTTGTCCTCCGTAAACCTTCGAGATGGTTGTGTTAAAAAAAATAAAAGAATCCCAGCAGCAGGTTTTGAATACTCAGACCAGCCTGTCTGCCACCAACACACATGCAACATTCAAACTCACTTAAATCTATTTTGTTACCCATACTGATGCTCGCTTTAAACTTCAGCAGGTTGTCTGAACCATGTTAAGTTACTGCCAAGTAACTGCCAGGACAGTTATTTGCGGTCGTAAGCAGTTCAACAGGTGTACCTAATAAAGAGGCTACTAAGAATATAAAGTTTGAAACAATATTTAAAGGTAAGCCATTGCATCGCTTAAAACCTAATTTATCAATTATTGGCAGGCTTTAGGATTATCATGTATTATTTAATTTTGAAAGCATCTGTGACCAAAATGGGAAGGACTTACAAGGGATCATTTCTTCATTTAGAATAAAAAAAACATGAGTGGGCCAGTAGGAGAGCAGCAAAGCTCAAAGGAATAATACTGATTTACTTTTGACACTGGTGTCTTTTTTTATTTGAATTTTAACCATCTTTTATCTAGCCTGCATGAAAGTACACATGGACCAAAGCTAAGACACGCTTTAAAAGGTGCACAACTCAAGACAACTTGTTGCCATCACACAATTAAGCAGCCTAGTGTGGCTGCATTCTCTTAGCTATCTTTTCCTGAATATGAATGACATCTCTTTCACATCTTCCCTTACATAACCTCAAGACATTTTCAATCACAGTCAAGAGAAGACCTTTGACTGCAGCCAGATTCTAAAATATAGAATGCCAAACACTTGGTCTCAATACTTCCCCTTTAAGAGGCAGCTAAAGACCTGAAAAGAAACAAAGGAGATGCCTGTGCAGCTAGAGGATATACAGCAATAAAGCAAATCAGAGGGAAAAAATAAGTGTGTTAATGAATTCATAAACAAGGTGTGATTTGAAAGGCCACTTCCCTTTCTAAGCAATAAAAGGATACAGTAGGCACCTCCAGCATCTAGAGCTCCATTGGTGGAGATTGCACAGATGGAGAGCACAGTCATTGTGATGATGAAGTAGGCCACCAGGAACATGGCAATAGAATGGTACAGCCCTGCTTGGCCCACAACAAATCCTGTAATAAGCAAGTAATAGCACATCTTTCACTGAACATCCTTTTTTTTAAATCACTTTAAACCTTTGAGCATCACATTTAAAAAAAAAAATAATAAAAATGATTGAAACAAGTTTAAAATCTATCAGACGAGAAATATCAAACATTTGCTGCAGTTTGAATACTCACAGCTTGCAGTAGTAACTTCTCCAAACTCAGCGCCCTGATTCATAAGTACGGGTTGGACTGTTTTATAGGCTGACGTGATAACTATCAGAGCCTGACTACACAGCTTCAGTATCAGTCTATTTTCTAACATGTAAGCAGAATTTTCCTCAAACAGTGAGCGTGCAGTGCAGAGTGGAGGCCCGAAGTCTACTCAGATTCAACAGATCTTTGAATAGCGAGCCATAATCACTTCAGCTGCATTTGTGTCACTGGGACTAGATTACCGTATTTCCCGATTTACCTTTTTTACGCATCCAAATAATACAAAACGCTGCAGCCAGACTTCTAATATGTTTCAGTAAGCAAGCCCAGATTATTCCTGTGTTACTTTCCACCTACTTCCACTTGATTTCAGAATTTGAGTTCAAGTAGTCATACTAACCTCAACACCATACAAAGTGCTATGGTCCAGACTCTCAAATTCTTGCTTTTTGCAGGATTTGCTAACAAGCTCTGAATTTAGTAGTTAGGGGGACTGGGAATAGTCTCCCACTCCAGCTACGTTTAGGTGACTGTGTTTAACCTCTCTGTTTTTAGGATCTGCTTTTTACCTGTGTTTTTGTTTTTAAAATATGGTTGTGTTATTTATTGTCATTTTTGATTATTTACTACGATTTTTCTTTTTGTATCTTATTTTGTTGAACAGCACTTTATGACTATATGTCTGTGGAAAGCATTTAATAAATGTAATCACTGAAAGTGCTTAACCAACTTAGTAGACAACCCAGTGTAAGGTTTATGCCACAGCTGCCCCACATTAACAATATTGGTAATGACCAAAATCAGCTTTTACATTTCTGTAATGGTTAATCCACCAGTTTACACAAGCGATTTAATGGAAATATTTTAAACACTAAAATTAAATAATTATTGTTCTCCATGAAGTTTCAAATTACCTTTAGAAAGTAGAAAATAGTAAAGCACTTTAAAAAAAAATTAAGTTGCCAAATTACAGTTATTTTCTTGCATTATTGAAAGACAGAAAAAACAGAAAAAAATAGTTTGCGGTCAACTGTTATGTTCAATTGATTTCCTATTCAGTCATTTTTTGTTTCGAACAAGTTTTTTCAAACAGTTCAAAAACATTTGTGTTTTCTTGTTTTGTATAAAAGGTGTATCATATATCATAATAACACACACGGGTCTTCAGACAGCTGCTTTAAAAAAAAAAGGTCCAGGCATTTGTAAAAGCAGATGAATGAGCAAGGAAGGGTATGACCATTAGCACAAGGTTATGTTTAATCAGCCCACATCTCCCCTGAATATCCATTAAAAACACCATCTAGATGATTAGTTGGATGACCTATAAAATCTTGAGGCCCAGGCTATTTTAGTGAAATGCCTCAGGTTTAAACCCCTAGAGGCGTTTGGTATTTTATAAAGTTGTTTCATAAAACAACTTTATGGGAGTTTTTTGTTTTATAAAGTTTCTAAAGGAGAACAAGCCGAGAACCAAACCAAATCAATTCCCTAGTTTGCACCTGTGGATCCTCACAGAGGGCCATAGCACAGGTGAGGCGTTGATGTCCAGAGAAAAATGAGGAAATAAGAGTTAACCGGTGATATTACTGAACTAATCGTCAGTATCAAGTTAAACTCATTTTTAATTGTCCATAACTGATGGAAAAAAAATGGGTGTGGGGAGTAAAATATCTCCATATTCTGGAGTCGGACATGAAAGATTGAAAACCACTTATTTGGCTACAAATAATCCACTGAACACGTGTCAGGACTCATTTTTGTTGAGATAGAGACTTTATTTTTCAGTCTTTTTAAGATCTCCTGCTGATACTCACCAATCCGCAAGAACACAACAACGCTGAACATGGACAGTAAAGTTGGAATGACGACTCCAAACAGCACCCCGAGCTTCTGAGGCGCCCTATCCTTGGATCGTCCGGGGTGTACCCCTCCTCCGACCCCGGTGCGTTTAGATCCATCAGACGGCTCGCCGCTAGTGGTCAGTCGGTAGTGTAATAAAGGCGTTTTTTCTGACATCGTAGATTATCAATAATAAAGGTAAGTGCAACTTTATTTAAATAAAAGACCAGTTCTATATTGTTGTTATGGTGAAACGTGCCATCCACGTCGAGAGCCGCCATTTACCTCCACGCCTCACCTGCACGAGCCCTTCACCTTGGGCAGGTAATTTGCTAATTGGAGACAAAAATGACGTTGCTTCCTGCAAGGGCTCGTCCAATAATGTCCAGTCTCGTCTCCTTATAATTAGCTTCTTTTTTGTTTTTATTAGACAACAATCAATTAAAATAAATTAAATGATTAGTAAAAAACAAAAAACAGTCTTTCTGTGTTTCGTCTATATTATAAAAGTCCTGTATCACAATTATTTTGAATAATGTATCTTTAAATGCAAAATATATGAATTCTATCGAGAAATTTTCCAACAATACGGAGATTTCTTGTACTAGAAAAGCAAATAATAATCATATTAATAATAATAATGCTGATAAAAATAGCAGCATACTTCTTTAGCAATGTTCTTATTCAAAGGGTAAACAAGATAAGATTTAAAAGTGCAAAGAGAAAAACACATTTGCTTTCTCCTAAAAAGATATTGCAGTATTAGCAGGGCTGAAGAGCAACAAATATGTTGGAATAAGTCTCATTCTGTTTACATTATTAAGCTGAAAAACATCTGGAACCAGGATTTAGATAATACAGATGTTGTCTGAAGGCATCATAAAAACGCTACATGGCAGATTTTAGCCTGTTGTAGGACCTACAGGCTTACAGTCGTATTTAAAGCATCTCCACTGTCCTGCAGAATGATACAAAGATAAAACTAAAACAAACAAACATAAAACGCCTCAATATCATACATTCATTTTTCTTATATTCATATTACCCTGGCTTTGCTTTATCTTAATGACCGACAGATAGTGAAGTATTCACTCTCTTCTGGCTATAAAAAACAGAACATCCATAACAGTGACTTCTGCGAAAAGGTGACGGGAAAAAATGTAGATCAATCCAGTTTTTGCTTTGATGGACCTCCTTCGTGAGCGACCCCCAGCTGCAGTAGTGAAAAGCTGCTCCGGTGTCACCGGGAATTGGTGCACTTGTGCTCCAGGCCAACCATGAACCACTCCAGCTTGGCTGAGATCAGCAGGTTGTAACTCATCAGGACTGTTCTCAGACTCTGAGTGCTTCGAGGAACACAAGACAGCGATGGAGTCACCACTGCCCCCTGGTGGTTGAAATAGGAAACACAGCAATGATGTGTAGTTTTTAAAATGGAAATAGGGAAGAGCATGAAGCCTGTGAAAATGTTCGGAGTCACCTGGAAATGAGATTGTTGTTGAACTGGGCTATTATTGACAGTAGGTGGTTTAATGACTGTCATTAATGAGCCTCTGTGTGTTTTAATACCACATTCTATATTACCGAATATTATAGTTAAAAAGATCTTTTATTTCCTATTTGATGACTATTTTTGTATTGTAGTAGCACAGCTGATTTTTTTCCCCTGCTGTTTAATTAAACTTTAATTTAGTTAGTTCATTATCTGGAGCATCCATCTTTTTTATGGATGATTATAATTGTAAAATGGACCAAAAGTGTTTACCACTCGCTTTATAGAAAAGCACAAACTGACTCTAAACAGCATAAAAATGAAAATTAGATTAGATTAGCATCCAGATAATGGTCTTGGAGGCAGAGCTGTAAATTAAAAAATAACACCCAACTAAGACTGTCCACTAAAAGGTAAAGACGGGCTCACAAATACGATGATAAAATGGGAGATTTGTACAGGATCAAAGGAATCTTTAATAAGGAAGGCTATCAGTCCTATCGGTCCTCTGGATGCTGCATAGTTGGAGCCAGGTTGCTCCTATGACAGGACCGAGCACTAGATCCAAACTATTTAAAGAAGAAGCAGGTAGCAAGTATCCTGATTGAGCGGGCAGCACACTTGTGAGAAGCACTTTATGAGGCTTGAACACGCTGAAAATTGAAAATACTAGCAGTGCTACTCCTCAGCCTGCTAGCACTTATGATATAAATTGGAAAAATCGCAGATGATTTTCAGGAAAGTTGAACGACTGACTTTGACCTTGAGGTCAATGTCACTGGGATTCAGACTACTTGGAGATTTCTAGCAGATACACCAATCTCAAAATCCTACGTTGCCTCATTCATGAGTTATCGCATTCACAACCTTGGGTTACCACACTGCCAGCCTAGCAGGGTGACGACAATACACTGTCAGCCTTTTACATCTAACAAGAAGACTGTCAAAGGTTTGACATGCTTTGTCGTTTCTTTGACATAAACAAAGCAAAATGTTATTATTATTTCAACTAAAAATAATTATTTCTATATTTGTTAGTGCTGTACTAAATTTTTTATTCACTTTACACCTGATTGGATGATTAAAAATATGAGATTCATGTCAAATATAATTTCTTTTTGGGTGAACAGCAAACCTGTGCTCACGCACATTGAGCTTAAGTTTGTGGTCTTGCCCTTATGACTTCTGAGAACAACTTTCTCACTAACAAAGTATGCGCTGTTATCTTCTTCATGTCCTGAGGAAGGAAAGCTCGGGTCACACAGCATAACATCATCGCTTCCAGTGCACGGAGATTCCAGAAAGACTCACAGACTTACGAGAAACCAGGATATTTCCACGCCAGAGGAAGCTGATAATGCCTCTGTATCACATGCACACCAGTGGTAGAGAACCCCGTTACATGTGTTCCCTCACGATGTGCGAACTTGTATCAACACAACACGTGTCGTAATGTGTCTGATGTGCTTGAGTGACAGAGACACTCAGTCAGCTTTTGGATTTGCAGGTGAGAAGACATGCAGACTTTAGTTTGACAGTGAAAGCTTCTAAGGAGCTGAAATTCTACGTTACCTAAAGAAAATATCTGAATCCAAGACATTCAGAAATTTTGTGGCCAAATTTACAGCTAGTCTACCATTTGCACTTACACTGAACGGCAAATCGGTGCTTACTGGGAGTGCTTATGAGCTTGTTTGCATGCAACTTGTCACTGTGAGTGCGTCTTACGCTCAGCTGAAGGCGGGTGAGGATGAGCAGGTAGTTGTTGATGTTGTTCTCCAGTCTCTGCAGCAGCAAAGCGCCACATCCTGCCGGTCTGAGGCTCCTTTCAGACTTCACACCCTCGACAAGAAGCCTTAAAGATGCAACTATCTCTCCTCTCTTCTCCCGCTCCTGCAGTTACATGCACATTCAGAAAAGGGAGGAGAGGTAATAAAATGTTTGGCAGCACTTCATAATAAAGCCCATGACTTATGGTGCAATTTTCGATCGTTTTACGTGTAATTTTTCTTGATTTAGGGAGTAATTTTCAGTACCTAAAAATACTTAGAACAAAAAGGTTTTAAAGGAAAGAATAAACGAATTATACTTTAAGTATTTTGCTTAATGTGAACCTTTTGTTTATATCAGCATCCTAATGTTTCCCAAATTACCCAAAGTTGACGATGAACCCTAAATGTCTATTAGTAATGTAAGAAGGGGAGGTTAAGATATTACATAATGCAGCCCACAGCCTTAATGAGGAAGCAGTGTTTGTCTTTTCCTCTAAAATAGCCCAAAGGTATCTTTCTCCATATTATATTGACAGTGTAATCTGGGCCTGCTTTATAATAACCCAAAATGTGTTCACTGCTAAATGCTCACAGTGCAATTTGTTCCTTAATTAGTTTAAATCCTCCAATTTGATACCAAGTTGTTCTGTTGTGCCTATTGTGCTGAACATTACACCCTAAATTCAGACAAAACACACTGTGAATACTGGGAAATTACACCATAAGCTGTGGGCTGTTGTACAAAGTGCTACCAAATGTTTTACTCAAATCTGCTGCGGTGGAGGATGGATTCATATGTGTGCCAGCATTACCGATTTGTGTTCCCAAGATGCTGCGTGAAGCTCAGTGCAGGGTAGCTGAACCTGTGTGGAGAGGGTTGCCGAGCCATTACAATTACTCTGCAACGGAGGAGACACGGGAGAGACAAGTGACAGAGACAAGACAGACAGGTGGACAGGCTGACTACAGGTAACAACAGACAACAGGCGGATTAGATACAGCATCCAGATGGAGGTTGTGAAACAACCCATTTCTTTAAAATAAATTGATCTTGAAGCCAGAGAGGAAGGCAGTGACATTCTTACCAGTGCACTGGACATCTCGGGCACAATATTCAAAGCCTTTCTGGCTGCTCTACTGCACACAAACTCTGTGGACTTGGTCTCACTGTCCCACACTTCAGAGGCTATCATACAGAGCAGCAGAAGTCCTGGATAAGGTCAGAAATACATGCTGAAAGTGAGCCGTCCCAATAAAGTTTGTAATAAAAGACTCATAAGTCAACCTTTTGTACTCACTGCTTAAAGCCATGCCCTGCTTGGCTTCTCCGTATGAGTCCACATTTGTTCCATTAAGAGATGTGCCCAGAAATTGAAAATGTGGAAAATGCCCAGAGTCTGCTGTGGTGTCCTGTTTGTCTTCTCACCACTTGATTTCCCACCTTCTCATTCAGTAGTGGGAAGTGCGAGTGTTATCTAGCCTGAGAGCAGGATGTGCTCCAACTTCTCTGCTGCGCAGCACAACAGAATGTTATAAACTGAAAGTGGCATTTTATTGATATCAGCGAGACTATTTTGCTTCTGAGTTGGCTGTCGTAGTACTCGGGGAACAGCATCGTTGCTGGAAAACAGGTTAATGATCTATTATTGTGAAAGAATCCATTGACACAGCTGTCCTGAAAGATATTTACTTTTCGTCCAGGTTAGCGCTGGCCAATAGAAGTCACAGCCAGGGTACATAAACGTCCCCAAACTGTCCTAGGGAGCTAAAGGCGCCAGCAGGTGGGTGTGTGTAAGCACCGTGGGTGTATAACCTGTGTGTGATGACATAATGCATGCGTGACTTAATGTGTTTAGAGAATTTGAGGCGCCCTAAACGCCCAGCAGATTGCAAATGTTTCATTTTTTTTAACAAAAGCTTATAGAAAGACACAGCTTGTAACTTCTAAACAGGCTTGCGGTCTTTGCAGGCAGGACAAGGTGACATCACTGGCAACGTGATTACCCACTCGAGGATCGCTTAATAGCTTGTAAACATGACAGAGAAGGAGAAGTGAACAGTCTGCACCCGGATGCATGCAATCACCCACCGGGTTGCGCTACCTTTTGGGTCGCAGCTGGAGGACGAAGCAGTGAGGCTCCAGTTCAGCTGCCATGTGAGGGTTAAGGTTAAAAGGAGGCGCATTAGCTGTCAACACACATGGACAGGAGACAACGTGGGGAGTGCACCATTCATCCTCATTTTCAGTCACACGCGCTCATCATCCTACCACCTCAGTCTGGACATTGACTGAGCCCCGCTGTCTTCACCTTCCTGCACCCGAGCTATTTTTGCGTGTCATGATTAAGACGCACGACGCTTAATATGGGACCTTAAAGTGTTTGCGCGCGCGTGTGGTGGTGGTGGTGCCACATGCGAGCAGAGAGGGAGAGAGAGAAAGAGAGAGAGAGAGAGGGATGCAGAGCATGACCGAGCATCAACACTCAGTCTATGTTCTGTTTCCCCCCTCCAAGCTTCCCTCTGTTTCTGCAGTCGATCCCGGCCGCTGTTAATTAAGACGAATGCGCGACGCCGATCCGCATATGATGAGCGGAGCGCCTGGATTTCTGCACACGAGGAGAAAACTGCGGTCTGTAACATTGACGGTACCCGCATTGCATCACGGACACGACACCCGGTACCCCGCTGTCTCCCTCCCACCTCAGCAGGCGCAGATGAGGAGGCTGTAGCATCTTATCATAGAGTTTCTTTGACTTGTGCAGCCGCGCTCTCAGGCGGCCGGCTGCTGTTGCTCATGGTCTCCAGATTCAGCCAACAGCTGGCTGCTCCTCTGTGCGCCGTTCTGGAGGCGCAAAGCCGGTAATTACGCGCGGTGCTGACAACTTTGGCGCGGCGCTGTATGGAATGCGCACCAGCAACAGGCCATTCTCTGGGATCTACTGAGATTTCCCTTCCTGGGAGTAAAGTGCGATTTTCGGGAGTCATCTGCAATCAGATCGCCTCATCGACTGAGTGAGCGCTACAACCTGTGGCTGTGCGCCACTTTATTTCTGTCAAAATCCTGCTAAGGCGCAATGGAAGGACAGAGCTGACGGTTTTGAATACGTAGCCCGGAGAGCAGGGGGGGAAAAAGGGAGAGAGGAAGACAGCAGCCCAGGGAAAAAACGTGAGTGCACAGCTGGATTAGTGTCTCTTTTCTGTCTTTTTTTTAAAGTATCAAATGTCACAAAATGTTCCAAAGTTTGCTCATTCCAGGGTCAAGGGCAAATTCTAACTGAAGGTCTAACTGGGCTTTGGTGTATTTGCTGGTGTTCAGGTTTCGTTTTGTCTTTATTTCTTCTCAGTTTTCTTATTCTCTATCAGCTGTATCAGCCAACAGGAATGAAAGACAACTGAGAAACTTGGCACACAAAACTGAAGGGGCACAGGTGGTTGCACATCTTCATGTTGCAGAGGAATGACTCAAGGTGCTTGTGGCAGTGTGGCTGTATCACACATCTATGCCAAATGTTCCATAACAAAACAACTTTGCCAGTGATCCGTATGTATACACCACCTAAACATTCATTTAATTCTAATGACAGGCTTTTTATATAATACGGAAGAGCGTCTTACCTCATGTAGACACCGAGGATCAGTGGGTAAGAAACACATCAATCTGTCTGTGGGTTTTTTTTCCTCCTGTATGCTGGTGCCACACTGGCCTCCGTGCACAGGTGATAGATTTCTAAAAACTCCTGTAGAAATGGAGAGATGTGGGTCAGTGTGCTGGTGCTTGGGGCTGCAGAGCACCCAGTTTCTCTGCTGTCAGGACCACAATACACACAATACCTCTGCCCGTTTATGAATGCCAGGTCCTTGATATAATGATGCCAGTGACACATATTGCTCTCAAGGTTATAATGCAAGGCCGAGTTGGAAGCCCACGGTGCATATGAACACGAAGAGCATGAACAATTGTTTTTTGTGAACATGTGTGTTTCTGGGCGTGTGTTTTTAGGTAAAATGCCACAGTGGTCTCTGAGGGCCTGGTTCATTTTGGTGCCTGTGGCCCAGCGCTTTGAACCGGTTGCCTTGCCAATAGCCAATAAGCTGCAGCCTTTTGCAGGACTGTCAGCCAGTCAAACTAGTCCCCACAGGAAGTTGTGATGTTTTTTATTCAGGATGACCTGAGACTGGTTCAATTTTTTAATGTGAGAGCCACAATTTCAAGAATTTATTAGCAACCCGCCATTTGGTGGTAAAACTTTCTAACAATGCAAGTAGCAGTTTAGAAAAGACTCTTTGGTTTGGCTTAAAAAAAAAGTTTTAAACGTCCTGAAACCAAACAGAAAAAAATATTGGCAGACATGAAGGTTTGTTTTTTGTTTTTTTTTTGAAGCAGTGAATCCCTGGAACAGTGGTTATCGTTTAGGTGTGAGGCCCACTTGGCAGCACATCTGTCAGGGCAGTAGATTTCACTGCCAGTATGTAGCACCTCTGAAAAGCCTTCCAGTGAAAGCCCAGAGAGATGACTGCTTGCAGTATAATTACACCGCACATGTGGGAAAAGGAAATGATCTGAATGTGTAGCAAGTCTTCTCGTGTGAGCGTTTGGAGGTGGATACTAGCTCTCTTGAGACACGCACAGATGGGTGACAAATTATAGGAAAAACATGAACACTTGTGCGGGGTTTTCTGTCTCAAATAGGCCTTTGTGTGTGACCGTTGATTAATCTGCACAGAGGAATGGCAATGAGCCTGTGTTACTTTACCTAACAGAAATCTGTGCATTTTTCTGTATTTTATAATTGAAGAAATTAAACACTACTTAAAATATAGTCAGTACAGTCCTAGTAGTTAACTTTTTTCCCCCAAGTCCACTTCTGCCTTTAGAGGAAAAGGTCACTCCAAAGCATGTTAAAACATCACATCAAGAAACATTTCTATTTATTTATTTACTTTTGGATTGGATTTCTTTTTGAATGAAAAAGCTTTGCAGAGAGAAATGCATTTTAGTTTCCAGCACAATATGAGGCATTTCCAGCTCGCACATTTTTCACATAAAAAATCTCTTATATTTTCCTCATTTCATCCTGAGAGTGTGCTGCCTTCGTGCTTCAAAGAGTCAGAGAGTTACTGTCATTTTAGCTCAGATTGCATCAACACGAGAATGTTTAAAAATTTAAGGCCACACGATACAGATTTCTCATGTGAAACTCAGCGTAATTGTTATGGGAGGCGCTAAACGGGCTGAGAAAACAGTTGCATCTTGTCTGTGGCTCCCAGAGGAGATTTCTAAAGTCAGTGAAAACAACTTTGATCATGTCATCAGGGTTATGTTCGGTTTTAGCACAAAACACCAACGTAGTTACCCCGCAAATGATGGAGGGCTCAATTACACACACTAATGAGTTGCTTTATGGGAATTCACTTTGACCTTGCTTCAGTTTTGCCCACTTCACTTTTCATGTTTGAGAGATATTATCACACATGCTGACTTATCTTTTTAAAATATCTATGAAGGATTTAATGCAGTCAGATGCTGTGACATAGACCGACAAACAAGATCCTCTACAGGCTATGCCAAAAAGTGATTGCTGGTATTTAAACTGATGTAAATGACTTGCTGACCTGTAATCTCTCAAACATATCTCTCTTGAATGATTTCAAGCCATTTTGAGACACAAGGTAGAAGCTGCAGTCAGTAATTTTTATATAGCCTTGAAAACGTCTCATTAAGATAAAAAAAAAAATCTGCTTTTAAAGAGACAGCCGGCCAAAATACAGGATAAAAAAACATGAGTGAGAGAAATAGGTATTTGATCCCCAAGCAAAACATGATTTAGCACAAGATGGAGAAACCCTTGTTAGTGAGTACAGCTATAAGATGTTTCTTGTAGTTGCTCATCAGGTTTGTGCACATCTCAGGAGGGATTTTAGCCCACTTCTCTTTACAGAAGCTTTCAAAGTCTGTTAGGTTTCTTGGCTGGTCTGGAGACTTGCTAGGCCACTCCATGACCTTAATGTGCTTCTTCTTAACGTACTCCTTTGTTTCCTCAGTGGTATGTTTTGGGTCACTGTCGTGCTGGACGGCCCATCTATGACCCATCGTCAGTGTTGTGACTGAGGGAAGCAGGCTCTCGACCAAAGGTCTATGGTACATCGGTGCTAATTTTGACAACAAAATTTGATTAAGTTCAATCTTTTACTTTTAGTCCAGGTAGTTAGCCCCCCCAATTCTGCTTTTCAGGCACAGATAAAATGTGCGTACCTAACCTGGAGATTACCTCTGACCAGATCACTTTCACACTCATCCCGCTTTTGTACACTACTTAATTAGTTCTGATTGGATTTCATCTCTCCAGAAAAGTTTCATCTTGTTTTTATTCATTGACACAAATGTCAGTACATTTCCATCCCAGTTTTTGTGCTGGTGCATTTGTTTTTATTTAGTTATCGTCTTGTTTTTATCAGAAGAAAAGGTCATTGATAAAAACTGATCAAAATTATTGGTCAGTAAAATGAACACTGTTGTACATGGCTCTGTCCTTTGTCCCCTCAATGTAACAAAGTCGCTCTGTAACCTTAGCAGACAAACAGCCATACAGCAGAATGTTTCCACCTCTGTGCTTGATGTGGGGATGCTGCTCTTTGGGTCATAAACAACACGGAGGATCGAGCAGATGCCAAACAGCTTGATTGTGGTTTCATCTGACTTTCTCCTAAACCTTCTCTGGATCATTTATATGTTTCTTCCATTTCCAAATAATCACACCAACAGCTGTCACCTTCTCACCAGCCTTCCAATCTGCTGGAGCCAGAATTCCTGCTGGGTTGGGCATCACTTATTTGACTCAAATGTGTATAACACCTTCAAAAATTCGATTGGTTACAGCCTATTAACCCCAAAATATAAAAAAATATACAAGGACATTAACCGTTTTAAAAAACAAAACAAAAAACAACAAAACACCAAAAATGACTTTTTTGTCACAACACCTCGTCCTGACAGCCCTGCTGGGATATTGTAAGGACTTCTTTCTGACACTCATTGAGCCATAAAGCTAAGCCCACTACATTACTCATCACACTTGATCAATCCAGTGATGACTCAAATCAGGAGCAAAGGAGAGCTGGGTCGTCCATGATGTTTGTCCGAAACAATCTCGGCAGAGCCGCAGGCTACCTGACGCCCTCGCACTAAAGCACGAAAAAATAAAGCAGAATAAAATGCGAACATCCTCAAGTCCAGTAAGTCCAAAGAGAGACAGACAGCAGCGGCAGCGGCAGCACAGTGAGAGTGGAGGAGGGAGGCGGTGTATGCAGTCCAGCCTCACCAGCGCTGCTGTGACGCTACAGCCGGCCGTGGCTCTCAATCCGGTGCACCCACCTCGCTTTGCACCATGCAGGAGGTCTTACGATAAAGAAACCTGTTACTCTCTGCACACGAGATGGCAGGCGGCAGCACAGAGTCTTCCTCCTCCTCCTCCTCCACAGACTGATTAGCGGGCGACTCCTGAGAGTCTCGGATTTCTTTTTTGTGGGGGTCTTCAATGGGGATATTGCCGCAATGGTGAAGGACAAGGCCGAAAACAGGACGCTTCAGTACCAGCAAACTTTGGTGAGTTTCACAGATCTCGGTTTGAGTCGTGTGGAGGGCTTTCATGGATGCTTGTTTGACTGGAGGACGGGCGCAGCTGGTGCCTGTTCAGCCGTGTCCTGGATGAGAATAGCAGGAGAGTGTGCAGCTCCTGTGTCCAACATTTCTATACAAAACCAAATAAGATATCTATTTTTTTCTTTTAAAATATGAAGAAAGGGTTTCGGTGTGCTCTCCCTCCTGTGATATGTAACGTCACTCGCTGCTCTCCAGTCATTCACCTTGATCCACAGGTGTTGCATCACTCTCAGCCTCTGCCTGCACCGACCCTCCTAATTAATCCCAGTCAATTCCGATGTCACCAAACCACGTAAGATTAATTAGTTCGGCTTGCAGAATCTCATGTTTGCCTATCTATATTAACCTCATATGTGTCCTAATTGCTTATTATTTAGATGTTAATAACCTTGAAATGCACATCAGAGCCTGCTGGGTGCTTTTGTATTCCAATCATGTCCTGTATTTTCTTATCTTCTCCATTTCTCCTGCACATCTTGGTGTCCCCAGTAATGCCCCCACCCTCCCCTCTTTTATCTTCCTCTCAGCCCTCCTGTCTGTGAGAGTGGCCCCTTGCACATATGAACTAAAAGTGGAGTGTTTCTGAATATTAATTTCCTCGTGCACTAGTTTTCCTCACTTATGTCATTTCACTTGGCTGACAGTGATACCCTGGAGCACTTGAAACAGTGATATTCAGATAAAGGGAACGAGAGAGACAGACAGATTGGCAGGGAGTCAGTCAGGCAAAGCAGTGGATTAAAGTGTCACCCTTCACTGATTTGTGAGCCTTGGTGTGCAGTTGTCTTTTAGCTTCTGGTGACATGTTTTTTTTGTCTCGCGTGGATTTGCACATGTGGACTTGAGATCTGTTGGTCAGTCTGTGTTCGTGCAGCGGCATAGGTGTTAAGTGGTACAGAGGTGTTTTTGCTGTTCTTGTTTGTGTGGGGGATCGATGCCGTGCCGTGTGCCTTAGATCAATAGTAATGTAAAATGGCAGTCGGTGTCTCTGAGGATTGGAACGTGCCATCTATCCCCAGAACCTCCTCTGGCCATAGGACTGCGATCAATGGCTTTATCATTCACTCCCCGTACAGCAGTCCATTACCCCAAAAATAGATATGTGTGTTTCTCCACATGCTTGCCATGGTGCAGTGTGTCTCGTAATGCTTCCTATAGGTACAAAGTGGCAGCGCTATTCATCACATACTTTCGTGCAGGTGAAACATCTGTGCTTCTCCCGGGGAAAACTGAGAGATGGATACAAATAAAAAAATCTGATAAGTAAAGGCTCGCAGTGTTTCTTCAAAGTGTGGCTGCAGTCTAAAATTGGATTCTAATGTTGACAAAAGGATCTTTTGTGTTTTATTGTTTGCCATCAGCAAGATTCAGAGGATTTTCAGTAATGCTTGGATTTTGGCAGCAGAGGAACACGGGTGCTGTAGCAGGACTGAGCAGATGACACGGAGCAGATAGAGCGATATGGAGATCTGTTTGATAACTTCTGCCGGATGAGGAAGCGCAGAAACACCATCCCTTCATTTACACGTATTGTAGTCCAAAAAAAGGCTTTCCCCTCCTGTATTTACACTATACTGGCAAAAATCTTTTAATACACCGAGCAGCAGTTTTTACAAGACAATGAGACAAAAAAAAAACCCTTTAATTTATTACTGCTGTTGGAGCTGGAGCTTTTACAGCCTCTCAGCGCTGCTGTGACAATCCATTAAGAAAAGCTGTGCTGGGTATTACAAACTTGTCATATAAATGGTACTAACAACTGAATAATTGATACAATTACATTGCAGATGGCCATGTTTGCATTTCTTATTAGAGCCACCCCTAAAGTAAACTGACTTCTGAGATGTAAATAATACCCACTGATATATTGTGCACCGATGCTGCACAAAACCCTAGCTCTTGGAAATTGCTTTGGAAGGAATTCACAGTCTTCACCGATGTCTCTGAGCTTATTATCCAAAGAGAAGAGCAAAAACTGAGAAAAAGAAGTTATTAATAACCATTGAGACTTTCACAAGAAGGAAGCATGAATGAATTTGATCATTTTAGGCAGTAGCGGTTGTTTTCTGCAGGAGGAATCTGCGTGTGACAGTTTGAAAGCAAACAACAATTTGGTGCATGGGTCACTGGCTTCTACAACTGTCAGGTGCAGTGGCATGCTGGGACGGCGTGCGGTGGCTTTCTGCCTCCCCGCTGTCTCGTGGGACGGAGGAACGGAGCAGGTAAAGTGAAGAAGAGGCAGGTCAGAGACTGAAAAGAAAAGAGACAGACGGTGTTGTGGTGACTTGGTTGTCGAGGTGTTGCCGCTTCCATCTGAAGCTTTTTCAAAGGCCTTTCTCAGAGGTGTGGGAGGTCTGAATGTGTCATTGGGTTTGCGTGTGTTTTCTCTTTTCAGAAGCGTGGGCAAGTTTGCTCTATAGGTCCTGCATGTGCAGTTAGTTTGTGATTATACGTGAGTGTGTGTTTGTGTGGGAGGGTATGCACTGCACCTACGCATATGTCTGCCTACGTACACAGTCTTAAACGAGTGCGTGGTGAAGTCGTTGTCAGAGCAGATGTCAGCAACAGCCCGTTCGTGTCCTTCCCGCAGCAGGAGGCTTTTACATTCCACTGCTGCAAGGATCAAAGTCCTCATCCAGTTGAGAAGGAGAAGCCAGCCGCGCTCCACCGGCACTATCACCACCAACACCACCACCAGAGCACTGCAGCGCCACAGAAATATACAGCACCTACTGTACACATGTTGAAATGTATGTGTATGTAAATGTATGTAAAAATGTATGGAAGTCTACACAAGGTGTTTTTTTTTTTATTTGTGCCTTTTAGCGATCCAATTCTTGCTATTTTAAAATCACTTTCAGCGTGTGTGTGTGTGTGTGGACGCTGACTATATAAAGCAACATTACTGCATTTTTATGTAAAGAGAGCACACAGTGGCACACCAGGAAAGAAATCCATTTGATATTTTCCCAGCGAGACCGAATTTTAGCATGTGGATTTCAAATTCTTGTATAGATTATGGAGATTTTCTCAAAAATGTTCCTTTATTTAATACAAAAACCCAACTTACGTGCATCTTTTTCATACATGCATCCATACAAATACGGTGCTAACACACTATTTTCATAGCCTGTTAGTATGCACAGATTGCCTCTAGATCAGCAGCGAGCAGGCGCTCTGTCTACAGAAAACTGGACTCACCAGTGCGAGTCTATTGCCTCTCTTCTTTCTTTTGTATTGTTTGGTGCAAAGTGTCACAGACCAGTTGGGTTGGTAAATATGAACATGCTGCTTGCAGTTTACTTGTGTCACTCTGAAGGATTTCTGCCTTTTGGAATTAACAAAAGTGTTACCATTTCTCTCAGTGCCATTTGGTGCAGCTAGCTTCAAAAGTTGCCTTTGCGCTCTATGATGAGATCTCTTCAGGATTCAAACACTGTGTACATTTATATTCATATATTTTCAGCCTCTTTCTCTGTTGTTTTTGCACACACACACACACACACACACACACACACATACACACACATAAAAGCGCTGTCTCTTCAGGGGGGTTTAGTTGCTCTTAGTCAGCATTCTGTTCGTTCTCCCACACAGACGCTGGCTCGAGTCCATTTCAGGTCCTGTCACTTCCAAATAGTGCTGTTACCTGCACACAATTGAACAGGCCACTGCAGAGACTGTAGACAGAAGAAAATCTAATTTTAGGCGCTTCTTAAAATAGCCCGTGCTCATTGTACTGTGTTCATGAGCTAAATGGTATCCATTAAAAGAAATGCATAGTAGCCATTAAAAATGTTTAAATGGTTACATGCTCTGTGGAACAACTTCAAAGTGGATGCAGGGGACAGTGACTTAAAACTCAAATAGTGAAATGTTGACAAACCAAAATTCATGATTAGCAACGTGTAAAACAAAGCGGTGGACGAGTAAATGTGCTCAGTAACTAAAAATGCAGTAAAGGTCAATGTCAGAGGCAATATACATTTATCCTATGATAATAACGGCATAGTTGGTTGATGTGGCTAACTAATTTAACAAATTTATACTGTATACTGTTGAGCAATACTGAAAGCACAATATCAGGCTAAATGTGTAACTGTGCTGACGGGTGGGTGATTAGGGTGTACGACAGGTCCTCAGCTCTGATTCCAGGCCACCTGGATATTTTTTGTCTTAACGTCATCCCACTGCTCTCTTTCCTTACACTTCCTGATTTTCTCCCTACTGCAACTCCCCATGTCACTGGTAATATATTCCTTTTCCTTTCGGCTTAGGAGAGATTGCCGCCTGTGTGGAACGTACAGGAGGCGGCACACATGACAAACACTTGCTTGCTGTGAAATCACTGAGCTGTTACTGCTCTGTTCTTATATTAGTGCCGTCAAATGTCATACAGATTTTATAGTAGAGAGCTGGCAGGTTAAAAAAAACCTTTGTGACAGATCTTAGCCGGGTACGATCTATGGATGTAGTAATAGCTTCAAGCAATATTTTCATGACTAAATATGAATTATCTCCATGATTTCTAATATTCAAATCAAAAACCTGCTTTTTCATCCCCTGAAAGTTCAAAACCCAAAGATATTTAGACTCATATAACACAAAGGAAATCAGCATTTTCTGACATTTAGGCATCTGTTGATAGACTAATCAGTCGAGTCACTGCAGGGTTGAACTTCAATCAAATCTAAAAGAGCAAAATGAATAAAGTTCAAATAAATAACAACATCAAGGCTTGGCTGAAGAGGTACCGAAGTTTGCAGGATTGACAGTTCAATATGAGAGAGGCCCGAGGGAACCAGATGATTCCAATTGGATGGATCGTGTACGTGTGTGTGTGTGTGTGTGTGTGTGTGTGTGTGTGTGTGTGCGTACACCATGAACAGATGAACGAGAGGCATTGGGGAAAATAATATATGAAACACAGTGCAGTATTGAATTTTTGCAGACACCTGACTGCTAACCACATGATGCTGACTTGTCCGTCGTTTTGGAAATGTTACATTCACGGTGACAATGTAAGGTCAAGTGAATAAGGCCTCAGTCACACAGGCCAGTAACTCCCTGGCAACAATATTACGGTTTGCCTGAAGATATCGTACAACTGGTCGTGAGGGAAATTGTGTTTTGTGACTGGCTGCAACTGGTTTGATCAGTACAAGATTGACACGTATCACCTGTAGTTTGCATGGAGTATGTTGTTTTGGTCTCCAGTTATTCTACAAGAGCAGAGCCATCAAGAAAGTTTCATTCAAATTAAATGGCTCCGTCCTAGCGGTAGTGAAAATGCGAAACATGTGACTCCAAACGGAAATGGTAACCATTTGAAACATGCTTGTTGCAGCAGTAAAGCACAGCTTTTATTTTGAAGGGGAACATACTCCGTTTCGCGTTTCCACTCAGCTAGTAGTTTGCAAGGTCCTCCGTACAAACTACAGGTGACTGCAGCAATCTCTTGGCTGCTGAGGAGGTTTTAGGTGCAGCACCCGCTTTGGCACCAATTTCACCTGGTGACAGTTTTTCACCTCCAATAATCACTCACTAGGGAATCCATATTTGTCCTTAGCGACCTGAGGTTGTATCACGTTCAACTCTTAAGCAACGTGTGCATGACGTCAACTACGTATACAGAAGCTTTTAAGTATAAAACACCATTAACGACAAAAAGAATGTACACACATTGTTGATTAAAAGTATCTTTTAACAGTTTGAATTGCACAAATCAAATTTAAATGCTTAACATTTAGTTGCATATGCAAAAAACAAAAACACCTCTCTTAAATAAGTCTATGTTGATGTTTGAGTCTCTCTCAGTCCTTCGGCTGTCTCCCATCCCGTGTTCTGCTTTCCCACCGGTGTGACTGAAGTGTATTTTGTAATTTTTTTCCTCACACGTGTGCACAAGTCTGCTCGACTACAAAAAGGTTTTCTGCTGCGTGGAGCTCTGACTCACGGTTAACTATCCTAAAAGCAGCCTCCGCTACCTGCCTGAATGCAAATGTAGACAGTCGAGTGAGTCGAATGTGTCACTTCCTCCTCTAATTCAATTTTCCTGTCCCTGGAGGCTGCAGGGTCCAGATTAGCTCGAGTGCTTTAGTCCTCTTGTTGTTCTCCTGCTCTCATCAATACACACTCAGCATGCGCTTAAGTAATCACACGGCCTTGACGGTATGTAGGAGTTTAAGGGTCTAAAACATCCGTCATTCACAACAGAAGAAATTAAAATCACTCCATGAATATGTGTTAATAAAAAGCAGCAAGGATGGAAGTTTTTTGATGTTCCAGCCTTCATCATTACAGCGTCAAATATTTGTCCTTGGTGTCGCCTCATGGTGAATAAATTGTCTCGCAGCGCTCCTGATAATTGCTGAATCATATAGGACGTTTTAGTTAATCTGTTGTTCTGGACTCGCACATGGTCGGACTTAGAAAGGCGGGAGAGTGTGGTGTAACAGTAAAGTAGGGGGTCGAGCGGGAGAGTGTGGTGTAACAGTAAAGTAGGGGGTCGAGCGGGAGAGTGTGGTGTAACAGTAAAGTAGGGGGTCTTACGCAGTAGAATGTCGCAGGACAAGTGGTCCTCGCTTCTTGTTAAAATGTTGGTGGCTTGATTTGAAAAGCTGTGCTCACACTGCCAAAATAGACTGACTACTAGACATTTGAAAGGACGTGGGCATTATAAAGCTACAGACTGAAGCCAACACTTGCTGCTGTGTGATGGACGCGATGAGGGACTGATCAAAGTTGAGGAGGCTTCAGTTTTTTAGCAGCATTGCTTTAATACTGTAAAGCTCAACGAAGCGCATTTATTCATGTTCGCAGACACACACGAGTCCAAATATGATGTTCATGAGTGCTAGAGCAGCATTTCAGTATAGCTAACCATGCCTGGCTGTATAATAACTTTGCTGCTTGTAGTGTTAATCAGTTTAGGGTAACTCAGAGGACAGATTTGGGCTTTTTTTTTTTTTTTACAACCATTCACAGGTGATTAAATTTCAGGTGAAGCCAAAAATTAATTAACAAATTTAATGCTGATTATAAAAATCAACTGTAAAACTAACAATAGGTTTGTCGATGCTCGCTTACGGTCAGGCCACACAAGTCAAGTGCTAATGGGTGATTTTGTTGTGTATAATTGGCTAAAAAAAGTCACCCCCTGGATTATGTAGTAATTAGATAATTACTACAGTGATTACTGTTTTGGCTGATAACAGGGTTTTAAGCTTAACTGATGCAGTGTGTAGCTTCGCATTTCATTCTCATTACATATTCTGTGGTTATGAAAAAGATGTTCCTATGTGTCAGAAGCATCAAATTATTGGTTTTCTTTAAGGAAAAAAACAACTAGAGAGATTATTGAAACTAAAGCTGGATTAAGAACTGTCCAACACGTTACTAAAACCAGGAAGGATAGTGGAGAAACATTACCTTCGAAGACGTTAAGAAACAAAACCTCATGAGTCGTCGTGATTGATTACTTAAATGTTTCTAGAAAAACAGTACAACTGGTGTTCATATTTAATAGCGAAAGTAAGAACATTTCCACATGCACAGTCCAAAGAGAACTCTGGGGACTGGGACTAAATTAATTATCGGTGACGCTAATTTGGAAAGCAAAAGGTCTTCAGTTTGCTAGGGAGCGTAAAGATTGAACTCTGGATAAATGGAAAAAGGTCACGTGGTTCGATGAGTCCAGATTTATCCTCTTCCAGAATGAAGGTGCATCAGGATAGTCAGCTCCTGTCTGTAGGGCCGGTGTTTGATCAGAGGTTGTTTCAGTTGTTTAGGTATGTAGTTCAGCTACATGATGGGTGCAAAAAATTAGGTCAGCTGACTACCTGAAACATACTGAATGACCAGGTTTTCCTCCATCAGTGGACATTTCTTTCCCCCCTGATGACACTCAGATGTTTAAGATGACAGTGCCACGATTAACTGGGCTCAATAGCAAAAGGGCGGTCACACACACACGAGACCACAGAGCCAAGACTTTAAGCCATTTTGCTGCAGTGGTCTAACTCTCCCCTAATCAATTCAAATCACCAAGGGCTTGGTGAAAAATTCCTGCACTCTGAATGGGAATAAATGTAATATTGCATAAACTCATTGAAAAGAATCTATGGTGAATACATGCCAAAAAAGGAATGAGTGTTTTCTGCTTACAAACTTTTTTCACATTGATGGGAGAATGTCTTAAATCGGTGCTGCAGGCTTACTGGCACATTGTCAGCACATCGTGATATTATGGATACTAGACAGTAAAATTCTGTTTTCACTTTCTACTGAAATTTTTAAACAAAGTTTCAATCTGTTGCTGATAGAAGCAAATCTACCAAGTGTCATCACATGAACCAGCTTTGCAAAGGACTACATTGAGTCATGCCCTCAACGTTTTGTGTTCTTTACCATAAACGGGAGTGGCAGCTGAAATCAGTCAAAAACTCAAGTGCACAGACATAGTGTCAGGCTGGTGAACACAGTGGAACATAAAACAGGCATCTATGGATGCACGAATAGAAAGTGTTTGCGACCAAAAGTATGCAATAGAGTAAACATTGGACTCCATTGTGATGTTTTAGTCATTGGTGTTTTGTGCTGGTGAAGATACTGGTGAAGGTCTCATCCAGAAATCAAAATACTTATTTGGGCTGCCAGGTTTGGTTAAGCCAATAGAAAATAAAACTTTCAACTTTTACCTGAAATGAAATATTTGAAGTGCGGGTTCAGGTCAGGAGATTGCCAGGCATCCCAAGTGTCTTTTAAAGGTTCCAGGTAGAACCAAGTGCAATTGGGATAGCCAAATTAACCCTTAATCATTAACCCTATTGCTGCCAGTTAATATTAGTGAAGGCTTTGTGAAACCCAGAAATGTTCAGGATTATGCGTGAATCATATAGAGCATAGGTGTCAAACTCTGGCCCGCGGGCCAAATTTGGCCCGCAGCCTAATTGCATTTGGCCCACGAAGCCAATACCAAATTACTATTAGAGCTGGCCTACTGGTATTATACAGCTAATATATATATTGTTTAGTATTAAGCTTTGCTTGTTCCATATTCAGTTTTTCAGCAAAACTTGTTTGAGTCAATAAGAAAAGATTCATTCTTTTATCTAGATCTTCAATAAATATTAATGTTAGCCTGCGACTTTGTTCCAGTTTTGAATTTTGGCCCACTGTGTATTTAAGTTTGACACCCCTGATATAGAGTTTTCGTTTTCGAACCCTTCTCCACAGAGACACCTGCTGGCGTCTTTTGCTATTGTTACATTTTGGCTGTGCTGTGGCAGGCAGGAAGTGGGTCCAAATACAGGACTCAACACGAAAAAGGTAAACTTAGAACGGCAGCTTTATTCGCTGGGAAAACTTCTCCATAAAAAAAAACTAAAAAAAACCAAAACAACCCAAAACCCTGAGTAAGAAACTAAGAACAAAAAACACCAGGAAAGTAGTACAGAACAAAGCTAGAAACCAGAACCATGAAGAGACTTAAAGCACATAAGGCGGTATGACACAACAAAGGGCAAAGGAAAACACAGGGCTTAAATACAAAAGGGAGTAACGAGGGAATGGGAAACAGGAGGGAAACACAGCTGGGACTAATCAGACATAATGAGACAAGAGGAAGCAAAACTAGATGCACTGCACACAGGACAGGGACTATCAAAATAAAACAGGTGACAATCACAAAGACAGACGTGACACAGAGACATGACTGACTGGGGAGACAGAGGGAACATGGAGACAAGAGTGACTAGACGTGGAACACAGGAAAGGCAAAGTAACAGAAACCTAAATCCTAGGAACTACAAATAAACATGAGCAAAAAACATTAAAAAGACCCCAAACCTTGAATAACAATAATGAAGGAATATAAATTAACCAACAAACACAAAACACTGGGTCACAGACCCAGTACCCTGACAAAATGCCACTATGTTTGTTGTGATAACCACACAGGTTTTGTGGGAATGAACGTTGTCTTTGTAGGTATGCTAAACGTAGTCCTTGTGGAAGATGTGTCCTGTGCGGTGGATTGAAGTGTGAATGAATGAGTCATTGTGCTGACTGAAAATGAAGATCAATAAGAGAAAATCAAGTAAAATATGTCTAATGTCTTCATTTGTCATATGTGCAGATTTTTATTCAAAATTTCATTTTCTGTTTTTCACTTCTCTCTTAGCAAATTAAGTCACATAACTGAGTTGTTGCAAGTATACGCAGGAATTTTGTAGTTTTTGCTGAGATGAAAGTCATGGATATACCACAAATCCACTTGCCAATAAACTAATACCATACCATACCATACCACCTTTATTTATAAAGCACTTTAACATAAAACCAGAGTTCACAAAGTGCTGTACATGCTAAAAGCATAAGTAAAGAAAATTAAAATGAGATAAGATCAAATAAATAACTAAAAAACTAAAATAAATTCAAACATGTCAAAACAAATTGAGTCAACCCCTCTAATCAATGCCAAAGGCTTCAGCGAATAAATATGTTTTAAGAAGACTTTTAAATTCAGAGAGAGAAGAGGCCTGCCTAACATGCAAGGGTAGATCATTCCACAACTTTGGAGCAACTACAGCAAAAGCACGATCACCTTTAGATTTATACTTAGTTTTTGGTATCTTAAGGAGCTGCTGATTGGCGAACCTAAGGGAACGGGGAAGTGTATATGGTTGTAGTAGCTCCGAGAGGTAGGGGGGGGGGGCCAGGCCATTAAGAGATTTAAAAGCAAATAAGAGAATTTTAAAAACAATCCTAAAATGTACAGGTAGCCAGTGGAGTGAAATTAAAATTGGGGTAATGTGCTCAAACTTTTTTGTTCCAGTTAAGAGACGTGCTGCAGCATTTTGCACAACCTGCAGGCGCCTAATGGACGCATCACTAACCCCAAAATAAAGTGCGTTACAATAATCCAGCCTAGAAGTAACAAAGGCATGGATTACTGTCTCAAAATGCTGTTTCGATCATATGCCCTTGGAACAAATGATTAGTGAGGTATCTTTTGACCTCTACAGCAGGATCACCAGTTGCATTGTGGGTAAAATGAGCTTCTCTAACCCGGCTGTCAAAAAAATTCCCACAAACTGTCTCTTGCTGTGGTTTCTGCTAGTGATGATGATGGCTTTTAAGCTTTCTGGGAGTTTGCGGTGTCATCAAGTTTGCTCTACACTCTGTCAGTCAAGCCTAGTAGCAGCAGGTAAGCTACCTGTCAAAACCGTGGTGAAAAAAACCTCACTGAGCTCTGGTGATGTGACGTGAGTTTGGAGCAGTTTTTTTGAAACATCTGCACTTTGTGAACTCGACACAGCATTGAAATGTCAGTACTGAGTGTCTCCTCACTAGTTGACATCAGAAGCTGCTGCTGGAGTATTTGTGGGGAAAAACGTCTAATTTTGTTTTTAATTCATTGCATCACTCTAAATTTTAATACAATAGTAATAATGTTTAATTTGAGGTATGTTGCTTTTATTGTGATAAGGACAGAGGAAGAAGAGGCAGAAAATAGAGGAGGGCAGTATCTGAAGGCAGGAATCTGCTGCATGGGATATATGCAGCCTAACTGCTGGTTAGCCGTGTTTGTTATATTTAAAATAGTAAAAATTAGTAAATGTAACACTATTCTGTTCTTTTAAAATAAATGATTTTCTGTTACAATCATAGGTGTGTGTGGGTTTTTTTTTAGTTCAGAGTGTGTTCATGTTTAAAAAAACAACTTTTTAATATGACATAACAGCCATGATAGTTGCCTCTGACTACTCCGCTCCACTCAGGCTTTTGCTGCTATTTAACCAATTAACTGACACCACCTTATTCATTGGAGACATGCCTTCTTTCTCTCTGTGAGCACTGTGATCAATGAGAAACCAGTCAATACCAATCAGCAGGAAGCAGGAGCCGAACTGGTTTTAAAGGGTTCAAGTGTGGGATGCTAACCGACTGATGTAGATACAGAGGTTAGCCATGTAGGAGTTAAGCTGGTTACAGATAACAGCTCATTTAACCCACAGGGTCCCACCTGCTGCTCTCACCAGGGGGCCGTGCTCCAGATGGCCTGTGATTGGTTTCACACAGGCCGAAGTAAGAAGCACTAACAGGCCCTGTTTATACTCCCAGTGGGAGTTTGTCTGATGCTCATGGCGGATTTGTGTGCAACCATGTGGGTGCATGAAAATTTATTTGCCACCTTATAAAAGTCAGAGAGAATTGAGTTTCTGAGTGTAGTGATTAACATGGAGACGCTACTTTTCTGGTCAAGATCTTTAGACTTTGACTGATATGAGTCATTTAATTTGGGAGGTACTAATCTATTTGAATTTTATCTTCTATCTTCTGTGTCTAAATGCTTTATGTCTAAGATTCATACTCTGATGTACACAGCAACTCGGGGTTCAGTATTTTGCCCATGGACACTTTGGTGTGCGGACTGGACTGGACACCCCTGATTCTTTTTGATTACATTAAATTGAAGCTGTCCACACCGCCCCCATTTTGTCAGTTTTTGCAGCACATTGTTTCTTTACACTCATGCTTTGTTCTTTTAGAGGTTTCTAGTGCAGGTGTTCAGCACATGCATGAACAAATATTAAGTCTCCATCGTCACTGAGCAGATCAGAAGCTTTTAGCAGTGGGGTTTCTCTCGCTGGTAACTGAGAGCATCATTGGCACCTCAGCTATGATTCACAGCACTGCTGCTTCCTTATCAAAGGACACTGAAGAATTGTAAAAGCCAAAAGAACAATTCATGTGTCACAATCAAGCACCAGCCTCCAGAGCTGAACAAAGTAGCAAATATGGAATTGGCAGAAACTGCAGTTCCTCCAGTTAAGTTGCTGAAAAGGATTTACCTTCCCAGTACATTCACCTGTGGCTGACACCAACAAAAAAACCCAAATACAGACTCGACCCATTCATGTCACAGAGTGCAGAGTTGGACATGCTAGGCTTTTCGGCTAGCCAAGTAAAAACAAAAAGTTATGTGATGCTAGTACAAGGTATATTATTCAAGTGTCTCTCCCCCACAGTTAAGGCTAGAGTAGTAGATATTTAATCTTTATTATCCGCTCCACTCACAGTTGGAAACGGAGTCATGCATGCCACTTAAACCACTAGTGAGTGGAGTCAGGTGGAGCCCCCTGTAGTTTAAAATTGGTCAGCTCTCAGAGAAGCCCTCCCCCTGTCTGTCTGTAAGGCCTCACTCTTTTGGAACATTTTCATGAAGCAGAATTATCTGAAAAAAATATTACAATGATAAAACAAATAATAATAAAATAAAATAATAAACAAACAAACAGCAACCCCCCCCCCCCATAAAACCAGACGATGCCAATATGGTCACGAATCATCTTTTATACAGTCTGTGGTCATAGTCATTGGCTGGAGGTGACATTATCACACTGTTCTTTCTAAAAGGCAAAAATCACCCCAATGATCTTGAAATGCAGACTGAGAAAAACGTGCATGTCATTATTGCATGATTGTAGGACATGCTGAGATTGATGTGAAGTTGTGTCACAAAACCTGAATACGAGGTTTTTTAAAATATTTTTCTTCATTGCACTTTCCAGACTGAACAGCGTTAATCTCATTCGATAGAAACAGATGGAAATGAATTTTCAAAACAATCTTACACCCTATATTTTATCAAAATGAAAGCTTTCATTATCTGGAGTTTCTCATTAAGGACAAATTGATTTACATGAACAGTTCCATTTTCACCCCAAATAATAGTTTTCATCATAACTGCCCCCCACCCACCCCTTGTTTTTCTAACATTTAGCATTCCACACTGCACCTATTTTTAATCTATCAACCCGACAGCATTTTTAACCAGTGGCAAAACATTTTCCACTCTGTTTATATCCACAGCAGCTGTTACTGCTCGCCATCCAATGGGCCAGTTCCTCTGAGAATTTTGCAGCAGTACTTAAATGCAGTCCTGCCTGAATATGATACATAGCGGCATCATGTTTGATTTCCAGCAGGTTAAGTTTTTTTTAATAATACAAAATAGAGTGAGATGGACATCTGACAGCATAGTTCTCTGCACGTCAGACTGAACCTATACAGCTGCTCTGCTTTCCCTCTGCACCTCCTGTTCATGCGAGCAGAAAGACAGTCTGGAGGAGTCGTGATGCCCATCTCAATGAGAGGAGGAGGAGTTGAGTGGGACACAAAAAGGGAGGTGGTGCATAGAGCAGTGGAGGAGAGATGTTGCAGGTTGTAGCATAGAGAAATCTACAAGAAGCCTACCAGCAGGTCTTGAGGAATCATGAGTCTCATCTTAATGAGACATGGTAGGAGGAGAGAAAAAAAAAAAAAAAAAAAAAAAAAACCTCAAATCTTAATACTCTACATCTAATGTTGCTAGTCAAGCACATTTCCTGACATGCAGTTTTTCACTACTGAAAGCAAATCTGCTGTGTTATACAATGCTATTGTACATTTCAGTATAGATTTTCCAAGCATCTAGTTGTAATGCAATCTTGCTGCCTTGTCAGCAAGAATCAGGAAAACAGGGTGGCACCTTCATCATGTTACTGGCTTGACTTTGTAGAATATCTACCTCAGCGAAAGTTAGTCACCTTCAAGCAGTGATTTGAGACAAAACCCAGTTGTTCAGCATGAGCTTTTAACAAGCTTTTTATTAAAAATGACAGCCAGAAATGGCGTGCCAGTGGAAGGTCATCCTTTCAGTTTAGTGTTCAGTGCTGCTGTGGTCTTCTCAGTCAGGATCACTTCACCACTTGAGACTAGGCCCCTCTGGCTCTGGGAAACTTTCCTTGCTGCAGATACTGCTCTTCCTGCAAGGCAGGCATTTTTTTCCTTTAAGTGCTGAAAAAGAAAATCTTACAGAAGTGCATAAGTGAATATGTAAAGCTAAAAATTCTAGATGCCATTTCAGCTCTTCCAGGGGGGAAGCCTTTCTACCTTTGATTTAAGCTTGCAAATGCCAATTTCAGTGCGATCTGCCTTCTTGAAGTGTAAAAGCTCTGGAAAGTTTTGCTAAACTTGCATAAAGCTGCAGTTCTGTAAACTTAGGGCAGAATGCCAGGCAGTTTAAGTATTAGACTACAATCAAGATACTCACGCTGTCGATGACAGTACTGCTCACAAGAGTCCATGCTGGTTGGATAGCAAACAGCTGTGGTGCAGTGGATGAACACCTTTTTTTTAAAAAAAAAAAAAAGAAAGAAAAAAAAAAAGTACATTTGGTCAAGAAAACAGTTTCTGTAAGGGAATCCAATTTAAATAAGCTCTGCTGTACCCGGTCTTGCTGTGGAAAGAAGTCGTTTGGATCCACAAATGTAAACATCTTTATGACAAAACGTTTGTGGTGCGTCGGGTACTGAAGCCCAGAGGAGCCGTCCACACGAACCACTGTGGTCAGGAATTTGTCATCATGGTATGGACACCTGCAGCCAAGAAGAATCCACCTTAGCACAAAATACAAAAACTGTACAAAGTTGTATCTGATTGCTTTTATATACCCATTAAACAGAAGGTCCCACTGTGGCAGGCTGTCAGGATTTGGATTGGAAGTGGCCCAGCAGTGCTCCAAGTTCAGAATGATATTTGGGTCGGACCTTGCCAAGATGCGCACCTCAACATAGACGGGTTCCCGTAACACTTTGGTGATTGGGTAGTCTGACGGGGCATAGAAGGAGCTGTACGCTGCCACTTCTGCAAGTAGAGTAATAGTTTTAGTGCATACAAGTTCATTTCTGTACTGCTTCTTAGGGGTTGTGTCACTCACCCTCCACACATCCTTTTGTGCGGCACTGTCCACTTCCCAGTCTGAGCTCCACTCTGAGAGGTCCTGCAGCAGCAACCGGTACGGGAGGAGGAACAGGGCTCACCTCCAGGACGAGAGCCTCTGTGGCTGTGCCGGAGTACCGACACTGGAACAGTAGCCTGTTGGCAGAGCACAACTTTGTGCTATTTAAGCAGTCAAAGGCCTACTTAAGTTTCAGTCCCTTTAAGAGTTAAATCATAGAATGAATGGAAATCAACTACAGGCTAATTGCTTTGTAGTGTGGCACGACAACAGAGGCACTGGTTCTAGATATTAGTCCAATAGGATTGACAGGTTCTCTTTCAAGTCCAACATGTACCCACTGAACTGCTTAAGCTTTTTGGAAATTATACCTTAAACATACACTATCAGAAGTATGAACCTTTTAGGGATGGCCGTCATTTTATTTACAGCACATTTAAACAAAATTTGACTGGCAGTGCTTTAGAAACAGTACATTTACATCGCAGCTGCCAAAGGAGAAAAGTTTACAATACATGAAGCTAAAGGGGGTTTTATATAGAGTTGACTCAAAAATAAATAATCAGTGCTTTTGTGTTGTCATTGTGTTCAGAATTTGCCAATTAATGACTCAATTCCCATTTGACAGACTCACTCAAAATGGCTGTCCCTGGTGATTGAGCCTTTTAGGCCAACTCCTACTTCATATGAAGACGACATGTGGTTTTCATAAACAACAAAACCATCCTCCTCCTGTGGGAAGAGGGGGAAAAAAATATGACTATGTTCAAGTGATGAATCCGATCAGATTGTATTTTCATATTAAAAACTGTCTAGATAACCCTCCACCTACCGTAACTGTGGTGCCACATGCTGTCACAGGGAACTGAAAGATGGCAAAGGCAGAGGTGCTGTCGACAGAGGTACAGAAGACATCGTCAGTCTCCAGCAGGTCGATTGAGTCCAGCTCTATAGGTGGCAGGGTGGCATCTCTAGCCACAACCACCACAAACTGGCCATCCCTGGTACACTGCACAGTCACTGGGAGACAAGACAATAGATGGGTGAAGGTCTGCTCAGTTTCACATGTCCACCAACAGGAAAAGAAACCTCACCGAAGCATAAATACCTGTTTTCCCATAGTAGCACCGTAGCCCATCAAAGCAGCAGTTCATTTTTTCACATTGTTCAGGGGTCAAATCTGGAGTCCCACACCGGAGCTTCTGAGCCTCCTCTACCAGGCATTTATCAAGAGGAGCTGCAGTTGGAGGGACATTTGACTGTTGTTGAAACCACTGAAAAGAATGAGAAGTTTGAGGTTTCTGCAGAGGACTCTTCCAGGAATGCTGCGCAGTAACACAACAAACACAAACAACCACAACACTAAACAGCAGCTTGAAAAACTTCATTATGGTGTTAATAACTAACTACACACTGGCCAAATCTACAACAACCACATCTATGGCTGGGATGCAGTCTTTATATGTGCTTGATTGTGTGTAGTTCGCTATGAACACCGCCTCTCATTGTTAGTAGTCAATTGTGTGCCAGCCCTGCAGAGTTAATCAGCTGGGAGCTGACAGGTGGAGCTTATTGTCTGCTCATCTGTCTGAAAAGAAGTCATTACACGACTGCTGAGTCAAAGCTGAGTGATTTTTTTTATTTATTTCTAAAGGAGAATTAAAGAGGAAAGCTGTGAATGGAGTTTCTATTTGCAGTCAGTGAATTTTCCACAGCTGGGTCTGTTTACTCAGAGCTTGAACCTTTGCATGTTTACGCTGAATGTATTATTGTGACCCAACACAGTATTAATTTTTAAAGTGGAAAACATGCTGTATCACACTGACATTTTCTACACTGCCTTCCTCTGTTACTGCCAGTGTAAAAACTTTTTCCTTTCCATCTATTCAGATGTATGGGCGGTACACCCAGGAGCTGGGTGTGTTTGCCAAGGAGGAGGCGGCGCGCCTACGTGATGGAGGGGTGCGGGATGGCGGTGGCATGAGGAGGAACGCCAGCGTTCGTAGTCGTGCTGATCTTCTGGAATATGAGAAGGACCCTTGTGCAAAGTGCCAGTGTAAGTGACGATCACTCTTTTAACCCCTAACCCACATTTTGATTCATAAACCACGTACAGACAAATTTGATTTTAGGTGGGCCAGACCAGTAAAACGGTTTCTACAAAATGTTCCAGTTTTTCTATTTTCACCTATTCAGTTTATCTAAATGATATTTATGTATCACTAGTTTACAACAGTGACTTCAAGTCACAAAGACACTGCAGTACAAGCTACTGTTGTACAGTACTGTGCAAAAGTCTTGAGGCAGTCCTCATTTCTTTGTATTTTGTTGGGAAAATGGGAAAAAGGTGCAGCAATTTATTAAAACGTGCAAACGTGCCTGGAAATACAGTATATCATTCAAAAACAGAGTTTGTATACTTCTAACAAGCTTGAAAGTCAATATTTGGTATGACCATATTTATTCTTCAACATAGCCTGAACTCTCTTAGGCAAGCTTTCTTAGAATTTCTTCAAGTAGTCTTCAGGAATAGTTCTCCAGGCTTCTTGAAGGACATTCGGAGCTCTTCTTTGGATGTTTGCTGCCTTTTGTTCCCTTCTCTGTCACAATGATCCCGCACTGCTGCCTGAAGATACAATGGTGCTTTTTAAGTTGTCTGCTACGTGTAGATACAACACTTGTTCGTCCCTTGAGTTTGGTGCCTTTTTATCCTTGGATGATTCATAGGTCAGTGTTGAGTGGCTTAACAAAACAAAACAAAAAATTTCCTCTGAAAATGGTCAGCTACAAGAACTGGAATGAACTAAACCGCCAATGTCAATATAAGAAGTTTGAAAGACCTTCAGAAAGCCTGGATTTAAAAAATCATAGAAACACATCGGTATGGTGTAGTGTGGGTAATGTTTTTAAAACTGACAATGATTTAGACTTCAGAGTTTGGACAAACACTGTCAGCTCATGATCTGCTACAACAATACTTTGTGATTAAGAATAAAACCGTCCTTCTCTCCTGCTGGACTCTGCAGAACTCTTTGTAAGGCTGAATGTTTGATACTCCCTCTTCAGACTCAGGCTTGCAAGGAGAAACTGTGCAGGTAGTGCCTGAAGGTCAGACCAATGTAGTGATTAACTATAGTGAATCGTGTGTGTGCGCACCCCTAAAAATGTGATTTCAGCTCTCCACTGAGCGTTAAAGTCGTGTGAAAGCGACGAGTTCTTGAAGTACAGCACAGCAGCTACAAAAGATGGAGAAAAAAGGTCCTACATATTTATGGTTTCCTGATAGTATTCCTGATGGTGTCGGACTTTTACGTCCGATAAAAGTTCCTCAGTTTAACAGTCCCAGCCTGGCAGTGATCAGGACAAAAACTCAGAACTGAGGCTGATAAACGTCTTAGAGAGTAACACCCCCACATAACCAACAAAAACATCATTTGCATTAAAAAACTAGACTTTCCTTACAGAATAGATCATTTACATGTCACAGTAAGATTTTCTAAAAGGCTCATTTTGAGTGTTTTTCTGCTCACACCATGCTACCTGCATGCGACTTGTATGCTTTATAAATGAAGCCCAAAGAGAAGAATTAAATGTGTCTGATCTGAGCAACGGCCTCCAGACACCAAGGACTGTCTCAATGTCAAAGGCAGGGACAGCGTCCTCTGCTGGCAGCCAGTGGCCCAGATTGTGTTTGTCAGTGTGTGAGTGTATCCGATTGCTTCACTTTGTGTTTACGTTTGTTTATGTGAGCAAAACGCTGATCTGAGCTGTCAGGTTATTTTATGTCTAGTCTTCCCAGATGACTGCAGATAAAGGAGTGGCACCAGCAGAGAGCTCCACTTGAGACCGATGTACTCTACAGTAATGGAGTGTTATGTGTATTTCTGTGTGTATGCGTGCATCTTCCAAATGTGTTTTGAATGACTGTGATATTGCTTTTCAGAAAGTCACACTGTATTTGTCATTTTTCAAAGCTTACAGCTCTACAAATGAACTCATCGTATCTTAATCAATCCAGGCGAAACCTTACAGATAAATACGTATCTTAAAGCTGGAGTGTCTGTCGAGCGAGGAAATGTTTTAGTGTCTACTTCAAGTTGAGTCGACCTTCTTTCCAGAGCCTTGTACTACAAAGTGAGTTTAACACAGCCAGGGGATCTTTTTGTTATCTGAATTCACTTACCCTAACACAGGCATTCGGGATAGGCAGCAACACAAGGGTAACGATCTCACTGAGCTAACCCAGGGTTTCCCTGCATATTCACGTGAAAGAGGTGGTGTTGGCAGCATCTGACCATTCACAAGAATGGCTGAAGAACTTAAACTATACTATGGGAAAAATATGACGAGGTTAAACACAGCAACACAGCTCCTGCAGACAAATCAGCAGTGTGAGTTTGCGTGAGAGGAAAAGCACTTTAGAGTAATATTGTATTAAGAGTGTCTACTTTAAGTGCTTTGGTCAGTAAGGTTGGAAAAGAGCTGCTATATTAATAAAGTGTAGCCTATTTATAGCCAGGAAAGAAAGCCAGTAAAAAAGCATAGTGTGTGAGTTAACAGACCTATCAATAACACGGTTCTGTCGTTAAGATAAGGGAGAGTGGGAGACTCTGATAGATTATAACGAGTATTTGATTAAATTGATGTTTAAAAGATAGTTTTAGTTTTTGTTCTTTTAGCAGCAGCCTCAGTGGTGTTTAACAGCCTGACAGTAAAGAACAAATATAAAAACTGTACTCAAACTTAGGCTTAGTTTACGTGCAAGTCGAAGATGAGGTCAGCCAGAACGTGTTATATTATGATGTCAATATACCTAGTAAGAAGTGATCCACAACTCATAGTATTAGGAATCCTGGGTTAACCTGAAAGTTGCCTGGATAAAAGGAAACCATGCCTCGTAGTACAGACCTCTGCTGTGGCATTTTGGTTGGTAAAATGAAGAATCTGATTATTCAATTTATTGATTTTTGTAATTTCTGATTTTGTGGATCAGATAAAATACATTTTTCCAAAGCAGTTTATATTATAGAGTAAAGATCCTATGATAATAATAATTCTTAAGGTTTGCTTTGCTGCATTTGCATTTATTGCTGACACCATCAGCACTTGCAGCTGTAGGAGAACTTTAATAAAACTGTCTGTGCCCACTCTCTACAGTTTGTGTCAAAATTGTTTTTTTCTGCTTAGACTCCAAATTTGGTAAAGTGTGAACATGCAAACAAGGGCCACGTTTTTAAATTCACTTCGACTTGCACTCATATTTGTCAAAGCTGATGTTTTGACACTTTGCGGATCTGGAGCATTCAGATGTGTGTCTAACAAGATGTCACAGAGAGACGGCACGGCTTTTGGAAGTATTGAGAAATGGTTCTCTTAAGTGTTCCTGTGAGTGGCTCAAAGATTACGGCCATTAAAATCTGTTTTTCAGACCTTTTTCTCGTGTATAGAGGTTCCTCCCAATTCTCTGAATCTTTTCATGATACTGGCACTGCGGTGCAGTGGTCTTAACTCACAACAAGAACTATCCTGTGTGGACTGCATGTTCTCCTTGTGTCTGCATAGGTTTATTTCTGGTGCTCTGCCTTCCTCCCACCATCCAAAACATAGACGATGGGTTAATTGGTGATTCTAAACTGGCCATAGATGTGAGGTGGATAGAGGCCTGAATGAATGCATGGTTAAATGTGATCATAGTGTAAAAGAGCTGTAAATGTTAGCCAGTGTCAGTCCACTGTGTACAGAAGATGAAACTCCTTATCAGTATAGCAAACTGTTTAGAGTGGCCAGATCCTCCTTATCTTCACCCATGAAATAAGTAACAATAAGGACTTAATAAGGCAACATGATTGATTATTCCCAGTTTTTGTTGCTTAACCTAATTTCTTTCAAGATATTCCCCACAACACAAGCTTTAGCATCACATACCTTTTCAGTCTTTTGTCTTTATTTTACACATTTTTTTGGAAACAGCATTATAAATACTTAAAAGTTCCACTTGCAGTTTACCCGATTGTTTTTCAGAGGGGACACAGATTTATTGAACTCTATTAGTAACTGGGGGGAAAAGTTATGTAAGCCAAATAACAGAAAATAAAGTGTTAAAATAAATAATCACTCTCAGGGATGACTCTCGACAAGGCAATAGGAGGGAAAGGCAGTGTTTGTTTTTACTCGTGCTTGCGTAAGTGAGCCAGCGTGGCGGCTTTCCAGTATCCATCTCTGCCTCTTTGCCCTTGTGACTAGTGATCTGATTAAAGAGCAATAGATTGCACTATAGGTGAAAGCTGCACTATATCAGCACAGCGTTGCTTGCTGGCTGTAATAGAAGCCATTTAAAACAATCAGTCAGATCAGCAGCCAGCCAGAGTGATTTGTGTGTTCACTGTCTGCCGTGTGTGCTCATAGATCAAGAGGTGTTCGTATTTTTAGACTCATCTTTGGAGAGGCGCTCAGGCTGGCCAGGCACCGCTGCTTTCATTCTTAGGTAATGTGTGCTGAGAGAGCCTTCAGATTTGGTGGAAGTGGGAGTTTTAGTGCTTTCCTCTCATGCATCTGTGTGGGAACATCATATCTGTGGGTGATGGACTAGTGTGTGCCTCGGTTCGTATCAGTAGTTGGAGGTTTTTGAACAAGGCAACCTACACATGCAACTAAAGACTGTGCTGCTGAGCTACAAAACATGTACTCCCCTCACTGATTATTTTTGCCTCACAGAGTGAAATGTTGGTGCATTTTTGTAGGTTATTCCAAGGTTCAGCCTCAGTGAATAATATCACAGCTAGTGTTTCACTGTACATTCGAGGACTGTAAATCTTTGAAAAGGGCTGTAGGTGAATGATCTCCTGCATTTTCAACATTATTAATGATTAGGGTGATGCAATGCAGGGCTCGCAGAGGTGGAGAAAGTGTCTGGCGTTGGGTGTGATTTTTAGTGCGGGATCAGGAGAAGACATCTGTGAACGCCACTGAGCCTGCGGATGTGAGTGTGAGCCAAGATGCACATGGAAGTATGTGGTGGTGCAGGTGCCAGAGTGTGTGTGTGTGTGTGTGTGTGTGTGTGTGTGTGTGTTGTACTTGTATAGCTGCCTTTATGAGGACCCCTACAAATTCTAAGACCATCAGTATGGGGACATTTTCGCTGGTTTCAAGTCAAATAAGGGACACTTCATACTCCAGTTTAGACGTATGAATTTTTCCCTTTTGGCTGTAGTGCTGTTTATCCATCTAGATTGCTGTTATGTGAGTTGTCCAGTTTTGCTTCAGTATAATGGAGCTAAACAGGACCTGCCAAAAGAACCCTAAAAAGAGGGTAACTCAGCAAAGCAATATAGATTAAATAAAACTACGGGTGCCCTTTTATGATTAGGGTTCATATTAAAAATACGTTTAGATTACGCACTTTGTTGTGATAGATAAGGGCAGGTTAAGAGGCTAGGGAATGCATTACGTCAGTGAATGTCCTCTTAAAGATTACGTGTGTGTGTGTGTGTGTGTGTGTGTGTGTGTGTGAGAAAGAGATTAAAGGGAATACATACAGAGAATCTCTGAGAATACCCCCTCTTTCTTTTTAAAAAGAGTTTCAACTGAACTGTCAAGTAAAATGACACAATCTAGAAAACCATGTCATCTCATATGTTCACTTAGATTTATCTGCTAAATATTTTTCAGAGGCATGTTTTCTTTTTGACTCTGTGTGAGATTGTGTCATGTGTCAGATTGCATGCTTATCCCATGTTCATGTGTAGGTTCTATGCTGGCTGTTTGCCATCCAGCAGGTGGCCTGGCAGCTGGACAGCCTGCCCCATCACGCACACAGTTGTGCCTCATTTGCCTCAGGAGACGCTGCATCCCATTGTGACCCGCTTCCCGGCCTAGAAAGACTGCTGCAAAGTCCTTTCATTTATCATTTTCCTTGTTTTGGTTTTTGAATAGCAGCATGCCATTCAAACAAGATTTAACACGAGCAGTTCTTTTTTTGAGCCACATCAAAACATTATACAAGCAGCATAACCACAAGATATCTTGATGTGAAATAGTAAATATTATCACATTACACGGTGGGGGCAGAGTAATGTGACTCATTGTGAACTCAGTGAACTCATTGTCATGTTCAAGAAACCAGTTCATTCATTTGGTACTAAGAGGTACCGAGTGTGCCAAGAAAACATCCCCCACACCATTAGCTCACTACCATCAGCCTGAATCATTGATACAAGGCAGGATGAGTCTTTCATGTTGTTTACCCCAAATTCTACAATCAGAACTCAAGACTTAGACCAGGCGGTGTTTTTTTTTAATCTTCTGTTGTCCAACTTTGGTAACTCTGTTTCAATTATAGCCTCAGTTTCCCGTTCTTAGCTGACAAGAGTGGCACCTGGTGTGTTCTTTTGCTGTGTAGCCCATCTGCTTCAAGGTTTGACATGTTTTGCATTCAAAGATGCTCTTCTGAATATCTTGGAGTGGTTCTTGGAGTTGCTGTTGTCTTCCTACCAGCTCTTTGGCATCAATAAGGTATTTTCACCCAGAGAACTGCTGCTCACTGGATATTTTTTCTTTTTCAGCCCATTCTCTATAAACCCCAGAGATGGTTGTGTAGGAAAATCCCAGCAGATCAGCAGTTTCTGAAAGACTCAACATCCAATAACTATGCCACGTTAATTTCAGTGCTCAGTTTGACCTTCAGCAGGTTGTTTTTAACCATGTCTGTAAATGCATTGAGTTGCTGCCATGTGATTGGTTTCATTTAAAAATGATAAATCATTTCATAAGACAGCTCAGTACTTAAACTTTGAGCAAATGTCACAAACTGCATCGTAATGAACATTTATTTCCAATTAGTCACATAATGAGTGTCGAATAACAAACTTTTTCCTCTACAACCGTTTCCATTTCCTCTACAAACAAGCTGAACAATTAACAAAAAAGTGTTTTTGGTTTCTCACTTGGCTGTAACGCTGTCATGAAGTGTGGATCTGGCAAATGTGTTAGTAGCACATTTTTAGCTTCTCTGGGGACAGGCACATCTATGAATGCTCTGGATATTTGTGAATTCCAGGCTTTGGCAGTGTCCGCAGACAAGCGAGGAGAAATTAGTCCAGCAATGCTTCTTTTAGCTGACCTAACCCAGAGTTATAGATTATAATGTAATAGTAGAATTTATAACCATGACCTAGCTTTTTTTTTCTTGATATTCTCATATTTGAACTGGATGAAGATAATGTGATTCTCTCATGTGCAAACGTGATAACATCTCTCTGCTCACTGCATCTTTTTACTCTTGTTTTCTTCATCAAAATACACATAAAATCACTCAAATTTTGTCCAGTGCTGACCTAAAAATGTATTCAGTTTTGTTTTGTTTTTTAAGACTAGTGCAACCCCATGATGTCTCATGCTCCCTCAACCACTCTTTTACGATTTGAACCCAGTGAATCCTGGCAGTGTCATCTATAAATATGCCTGTGCCACCAGTAAAAGAAAACTCCACTGGTAGAAACACCTTTTTTGGCAAATAATGTTTCTGAACCTAAACTTGACCACCTGAAGCAACTCCAAATCAAAACACCACCACAGGCTTGTAAAGCAAGCGCTAGTCACAAGGGGTGCATTGCTTCATCCAGCTCTCTTCTTACTCTGATTTAACCTTCACAGTGAAACAGGTCAAATCTGGAATCATCAAACCACATGAGCTTTTTCCATTGCTCCAGGGTCCAATCTTTATGTGGCAAACTGAAGCCTGTTTTCCAGATTAGTCTCACTGATGAGTGTTTTTCTTAAGTCTACACAGATGTTTATTGCCAATCCCTTCAGATCTCTTTGCAGTGTATGTGTCGAAATATAGTCGTGAGTTCCATATTTCTTCTTAAAAGATGATAGTTTACCACTATCTTTGAACTGTTATTATAATAGTTTCAGCAGTCTCCTTAGTTGTTTTCATCGTTTAATGCTGGCCAATAATTTAGTTACTCACTGTCCCGTTTAGAGTTAAATAACTTGTTGCCAGCTGAAACATATTAATTAATGCAACCAATGGGTGACTGAGTTTGTAGGACCAAAAGAAGTTACGTTCCTTGAATGCAACTAGTTGTTGTTTATTTATATAACTGAGTTATTATTTTTTCCATATGTAGTAGAGTTGAGTGATCATGTGACTTTAACAAAATATGACAATTAGTAATTTTTGTGAGCTTTTTTTTTTTTTTTGGTTTAACTAGCTCACAAAGAAATTTAGGTTACATTTACCAAAGAGAAGTCACACTTCCTCTTTAAAAGCTGGGCTATGGCAGGCAAGCATAGTCCTAACAAGCTGGTTAGTCTTTGTAACAGTGAAGCCGACAGTTTTCACTCTAAAAATGTCCATCCATCCGGTTTTTACCGCTTCTCTGGTTTTGCGACCCGAACCTGGTTAGGCATATCTATATAGATATGCTAATATGCCTGTATATGTAGCAGCCATATGTCTATGACTATTACGTTTAAATGAATGGGTGTATTAATCTTTTATTCATACCTTTTTTAACTCAACCATTCAACATCATATCACAGTTTTGAATCTTTTTCAAAAGTTTTATTATTTAGACTTCCTTTTTTCAGCTTATTTATAATTCAGTTTGATTATTTATAATTCAGTTTCCTTCTCCTCTCCTCTTTTCTCCTTGACACTGGTGTTTCTTTGAGTCGCATACAAACAAGTATATCTCTGCAGTCTCATCACACCTGGAATTTCTTTGCTTTTGATTCCCTCTCTCTGTTTCTCTGTGCCCTCAGTGTGTGCATCTCGCTGCCAGAAGTTCTTGATCTCACGGGTGGGGGAGGACTGGATCTTCCTCATTCTGCTGGGGCTACTCATGGCTCTGGTCAGCTGGGTGATGGACTATGCCATCGCCTTCTGCCAAGAAGGTAGGAAAGAGATGCATACCAAAAACAAGAGAGAGATGCTTGAAAGACTGGACAGACAGCAAATGTGATGCTGTTCTCACAGGGGCGGCATTAAACCTCGAAGAGTTAGGCTTCATATGAACGGCTAAGAGGTGCATTGTGAAGACAATTTAATTGTGATGAAATATTGGTTCATAATATTTAGAAATCACGGTTTCTATTCACATTTCAAACAAACTGGGATTTTACAAACATCTGTGATGTGAATAGAAACTATACAGTATTTGATACAAAAAATTCCCAAAATCTCACAATAAATTATAATAAACCAGATTATTTTTCCTGACATTTCTTTCCTAAAAGTGTTCAAACAAAACCAAAACTTGTAAAAAATAAAATAAAATGAAAAGGTTGACACATCATTAACTTTAACAAAACACTACTCAGCCATGACTGAGCAAACACGCCATCTTTTCCGCCCATGCTGATGTTTTCCAGCGCATCCTCTCTGAGCATCCGAACATTTTTGAAAAGATCTTTTTTTCAGGTACGAGTGAAGAAAAATAGATGGCGAAATACACAGCTGGCTTAGTTTAGTAGCTTTCGTTTTTTTTCCTCTGTTTTTGAAACTGTAAATTTGCTCGTAGGATGAAAGAGGAGTTGCTGAGGGTGAGGAAATCAAAGGCAGAGATTTGAGGTTAGAGCACAGAGAAGCAGTCGAAGAGAAGAAGAAGAGAAAAGGAGTCACAGAAAATTAATTGGGAATAGTTTTTGACTAGTTTAGTTTTGTACTGCATGATACTGAAATGAAGTTCTTTATATATGTGTGTGTGCAGCACAGAAGTGGATGTACGGTGGACTGGACAGTAACTTGCTTCTGCAGTACATTGCCTGGATCAGCTACCCTGTAGTCCTCATTACTTTCTCTGCAGGATTCACACAGATACTTGCGCCTCAGGCTGTGGGTAAGACATGCACACAGAATGTGGACATAAACATATGTATTTATATTCAAATTCTAATTCATGGTCTTATTTCTGTGTAATTGGCTCTGTAGTGCTCCATAAGGGCTCCAAGGACATGTGCTGTATGTCTTAGTGATTGCATCTGCAGGAAATCCATTAAATATAGCTCTGATGAGATGTGCATACTAAAACTATATGAATATCAATCAGCTTTTCCCCTTACTGTCTCCTCTTGCTCTTCATTTATTCCCCCACCCCCCTCTGTGTAATTGCTTTCTTTCAACTCATCTTTTCTCTGCACTGCATCATCCCACCTGGCATCTTTTCATGTCTCAGGTTCAGGTATTCCAGAGATGAAGACCATACTCAGGGGGGTGGTCCTGAAGGAGTATCTGACTTTTAAGACCTTTGTTGCCAAAGTGATTGGTCTGACCTGCGCGCTGGGTAGTGGAATGCCTCTGGGGAAGGAGGTAGAGAGTTTATTTTTCCCCTAGCCTTCACCCATTAGAGTCTTCTTGGCTTCACAAATTACAACCAATGAATTAAAGGCTTTTTTGTAGGTCTGGAAGATTTAATAATGTTCTCTCTTCTAGTCTCATTAAAGTCAGAGCTGTCAAAATAAAAGTGTGATTTACTGCTAATAGCAGTTACATTTCCCATCCAGGGTGTAATAAAGCAGTTTGAATCTGCATCTGAGCGTGGTTTAATCGTGCAAAGGTTTTTGAATAATGCTCTTGATCTTGGAGGCAGCATGCTCTGCTTAGTCTTTAAGTGTGCTTTTAGTCGTGTCCTGTCTTCTAACGTCTGCCTTTCTCTATCCTCCCTCACAGGGACCCTTCGTTCATGTTGCCAGTCTGTGCGCCGCTCTCCTGAGCAAATTTATGGCTGCTGTTTTTGGTGGGATTTACAAGGTGAGGATGGAGAACAACTGATATGCAGATGTCCCAGCAGACTGCAGCACAGCACTGTGTTTGAGGGCTTTCCGCTTACTTCTATAAAAAGTGTCATGTTATCGTCTGTGATAAAATCTAATTTATGAGTTCTCGTATGTCTGCAGCTCAAGTCCACAAATGTTTTCAGTCAGATTGAGCCTCTGATTTTAATTAAACAGGAAAGCTGTTTTTGGCTCTTTACAATAATTTTTAAAAAAGCTTGAAAAATTGGTGTGAAAACTTTGAAATGTATTTCTGTCTTCTATTCATCAATCATCATCACTAGTTGTTAATTTGACCCCTTTTGTGCTCACATTCAGCTGCAGAGTCACACATGCTGATATTTGTAGTGAGATCTGTTTAGATCCTAACATTAGCCTCAATATTGGGGAGTGTTTGTTTCCCCAAATTTATGAGTGGGGAAAAGTGAAAGAGCCACTTCCTTACATTACTATCAGAAGCACTACAACAACAGATTCATTGTAAAGATAACTGTCACTGGTCTAAACTGTATGAAGGGTCACTACAGGTCATTGCTGCCAAAGACCAGTCAGTGACCCCCCCCTGGCAACCTCCAATCGCTAGGGAAAAATGCGTATTTCCTGGTTGGTCGTGATGTGGTTGCAGGCATTGGCTAGGGTACTATCTGTAGCAAAGAGAGTGCTGCACCAAAACCCTCCTTGTGATTGCTTTTGCCACTAGTTGAGTAAAAGTTGCACCTTTTGAAATGTGTTGGATTTATTAATCCTTTATTTATCCAGGTAAAAAATCTCATTGAGATTAAAAATCTCATTTCCAAGAGAGACCTGGATGAAGTGATGAAGCATAATTTGAAGGCAGGGAGTCTAAAGGGTGCTAGTTTAACTAAGTTAAACTTTTTAGTGCATAACGAGAGCTCGATAACGTCTCACAAGAAGTGGTGGCCCTCCCTCACCTTATCACGCTGCCACTTCAAGACCAGCAGGGGTTTCAGAGGGGCATAATGAGTTACAAATGAACTCGTTAAATTACACATTAGAAAGTGAAGTAAGGATTAATTAATATTTAGTTTTATTTATATAGTTTTAACTCATAACAACAGTCATATTAAGCCACTTTCAATTGTAAGGTAAAGACTATAAGATATAAGATTGGTTGGGAATGGTGGGAAGGAAGAACTCCCCGATAAGAGGAAGAGACCTGCAGCAGAATCAGGTTGAGGAAAGGGCAGCAGATGATATTACAAACTACGAAAAAAAGAAAACACAAGTTAATGATCTTTAGTAGTGGCTTAACATGAACGAGAAGTAAAAAAAAAAAGTGGTGGGGGGGTTCTTAGTAGTACCTGTGCGATGCTAGCTAAATCACTGTGACTTTTATTTTCTTCAGTAATTAACTAACACAATAAAACAGACCAGTCAGATTTTCATGTATGTTGGAACTTTTTTTTGGAAACCTGGACTGTAAACGTGCCTGTCATTGAAGGTCAACTTCTATTGTTTAAATGTGTTATAGGCTATAAATCAAATGGTAATGACAGTGAACATAAAAGGTTCAGACATTTTCATAGTGCATGTTTGAGGTGTATTTTTTCATTTCTAAAAAAAAATCATTTATATAACACAAGTCAGTGGGTTACATAGTTACAAGATGCAACAAAGTATTGCACTGATCCAATACCAAGTCCCCGAGAATGAGCCTAAAGCTAAACTGAGCTAAACTACTTTATCATTTCTGTGTGTAAACTCAAACCAGCAGACGAAGAGCTTACATGTAAGTGTGTACCACGCTTTGCTGAGAGTGCCACTGATATGTGCACATACACGTTAACTCACACAAGTGGGAGGCAAATAAAGGCAAATGTGGAATAAATCATGTAAATCCATAAGCCTGTAATTTCATGATTTATCACCTTCCTCCTTATTTGAGTATAATCACTGTGAAGGGCGAATAACACACGCACATGCAGTTTTTATTTGAAAAATCTTTGACATTTCTTCGACTTTCTGCCGTTCCCCAGGACGGACTCTCACCTCCACTCATGTGAGACTTCACCCTGAGCTTCTGTCTATTTCTCCACTGGATACTGTGATGTGCCTCTCCTCCTTGCATCAACAGCCACATCAGCGTGGAGGAAGATAGGCTGCAGTGATGTGAAGGAAGAAAAACACGTGTCAGCACAGTTAGAACGACTCAAATAGTGCAGGGACCACTAAACCTAATCAGTCTGGGAAAATGTTAATTCAGTTCACAGTAAAATCAGGATTGTTTGCTGAAGCTCATTCGCTGCTTGTTTGGGTCTGCTTGCTTTGAATAATAACTTGGATGTCTTCCAGGAGGAAGATAAAAAAAACATACATTTAAAAAAAGGTAACCACTACACTCACACATGTCTGTCCTCTTTTCACTTTTACTGCTAAAGGAAGAGCCCTTTGAAGGAAGCAAGGTACGAATGCATGACTCGGATAGTTTCTTTATTTCCAATCCCATCAACATTAATTCAAGCTGTCCATTTGAGAGCTGAGACAGATTGATGTCTTTCCATTTGTCTGCGCTGTGCTAGATTCTGTTCAGTGAACCATCGCAGAGAGGCATCATTCTGTGTTGCTTTTGCTTCGACACAAACATCTCATTTCATGATTTCAACCCTCAATCATGGTTTTTCAGTTATAGCCTCCCATCAAACTCCAATCATATATAAGTAATCTTGTCGAATGTGTGCAAACAGCAGCTTTGCAGTCAAACTGCTGCGTTTGTAAAATAAAACTGGTTCTGGATGTACGTTTGTGGCATTTGCAAATAAACGTGCACCTCTTGGGATTTGAATGTGTGTGTATTTGCTTGAATGCACTGCTCTGCGTGTATTGGTATGTGCGTGTATCTGACCCTTGTTGGACAGAATGAGTTGAGGAACACGGAGATGCTGTCGGCTGCCTGTGCGGTGGGTGTGGGCTGCTGCTTTGCTGCTCCTATTGGAGGTAAGTCAACACGACTGTAGCCTCTGATTGAACTGGATTTAATTATGTGAGACATTTACAGGAGCTAATTAGATGAAGAGAATATTTACCCCACTAGCAGCCGAAGATGCCAGTCTTAGCCAGTATATTTGTCTAAATCCAAGGTTCTCAAAGTCTGACTCTCAGTCTAATGGCTGTCCATAGGAAGGAATATTGCGCATTTCATTCATTAACAGCTTATGTCATCCTATGATACAGCAGCACATAACAAGCCCAACTCTTCTCTCCAGCTTTAGCACTTTTCTTTTAATGCTTGATGTCAAAATGCATGTTTTTAGGCTACACGTGAACATGCCATGAGGTTAAAATATTTATTAATACAGTTGTGGTCAGACATTTACACATACTCATCATGGCTATGACAGTCATGCTAATTTTGGCCTTTTAATGATTTCTTTGAACTGTACTGTTTTTTTACAGAGTGGAGTGAGTGTACGGCATACACCGTTTCTAGCTAAAAAAAAGTCTGCAAACACTCCTCTTCAAATGCTCTTTTCAAGCTTTGCTGGAGTTTTAACCTCTTCAGACCTTTTCCTCTCCTTCACGCGCTCCTTAATTGGGTGAAGTTGAGCCAGAAACTTTGCTCTATTTGTCATTTAGTTAGGAGAACTTAATTGGTAGACTGACACGTTCTGGTCTTCTCCAGGATCCCAATTAACCATATTACACACAGCATTTTAAATTGGGTTGTAACCACAAAACAACCCATCTTATACAGCCACATATAGATTAAGATATGTGTAACACCATATTTGGTCCTGAGGGTACACACGTCTTCTTTTAGGTGCTCCACTTTGATTGATTGATTGATTGATTGATTGATGGGCTTAAACCCACATGACTATATGACCCAACCTACTGTATGTATGCCTCTTTGGCTTTATATGTGTATTTGAATGATCACTTATTTTGTTTTTCTTTTTACTACTTAATACCAATCCTCTTTAACTGCTGTCGGCAACATATTTATTTTGATAGACCGCCACAGCTCTAACAGTGAAGTCAGCACTGCTGAAGTTTTAACACCTTCAGCTCTTCCGTTCTCACCGTTTTAGCAGACTAAACCTTCCTCATACTGATAAATTAAGTTGGCTTCAAGTTCAAATGTAAATCTACCGTATTCACTGATGGTTAATATACAGTCCCATGTGAAACTACATTAAAACTTTAAAAACTGCTTTTCATTCAGAGAAGCAAACTCTGTCAGCTGCCAAATGCTCATGTGTCCATGAATGTTAATGTTTCCTGTAACTTTAGATAACCTTTTGAGCATTGTTATCAACTTTTACTTGATCAACTCTTTAAATTACTTTGAAAGTGATCTAAATGATATTTTATAATACTAATGCACCAAACTATAACATGAAAACAGTGAGGAATTGTTGTACTTAGCGTTAAACATACAGATAATTCTCAAATTTGTGGTGCTTTTGGCGACTTCGAGCAGCTGAGGAGCTTCTGCTCTGCAGGAGCTGATAGGGATCAACGTGGGTTAAAAAAGAGTGATTATTAGATTTATGTCTTTAAATGGATGACGTTGTGTCTTAGTGGTCCTGTTTAACTGTTGGCTGTTGATACTTGTGGTGCAGCGGGGATTAGGATTATGTTTTCTCAAGGGTGAAGATCATAATCATCCACATTAGAGCCACGTTAAAATCCTCAGATTAAAGTGGTTTTCCGTGGATGCTCACATGATGAATCATACTTGGTATCACTCGGTGGTTGTTCTGCATTCGACTGCATCTTACCATCTTCTTCAACAGATGGACTCGCCCACTTATGCAAATGCTAAAATTTCCATTTTTTTCCCCTGAGAACTTCAAGTACTTCTCGACCTTTGCTCTAATTGTTGATTATTAGGGTGAATTTCCATCTTCTGCTTCATTATAAGATTTTTTGTTAGACATTATTTTCTTCTTTCTTAATTGACGTTCTTCATGAGTTGGGTTGTTCAGAAGGTTTTAATTGTCGTGTGAATTCACTTCTGTGTTTGAAATTTGCTTGCTAAATAAAGGTGCCCATTCTTTCACAGCGGTTTGAATAGAGTGACATGTTCTTTAGCATTTTAATCTATGCTTAATGACAATGACAAGACTAATAAAAGCTGTAAAGAGGACCTTAAGTTATAATTATTTTGATCAATGTCTTCTCGTCTGCATCATTTGAGCCATATAGAATGGATGCTTGTGGCCACAAGCGACAAGAGGAACTTGTTTTTGGGGCGTGATTGACACCCTGTCTCATTTATTTAGAACGACTAGACAAACTCATACTGACAACAGTACAGTATGTACTGCACATTCACCGAGACACGATTCATGTAGCTGTGTGGCATTTCCAAACAAGCAAACAAACAGGTCCTGCGAGTTGGGTTTTTTGCAAAATGCTGAAAATCCATGAGAAAATAACAAAAGATTATAGCCGTGATGATCAGAGCTGAAGTATTTAATTGATTCACTGAGTCACTGAAGCTAAATATGCAGCTACTGTGGTATTTTTGTGTTTTTCTAAAATGTTATAGACTACATGAATCAGTTAAGGAAGGTCACGATTTATAGAGATCATCTGATAGTTAAATAATTATAAGGTGAAAGCCTGAGAATAGCTCTTTGCTAGAATATCTGATATTAAAATAAAGTTGAGAATTTGCTGCTTTCTTGACTGCAGTTGGGCTCTGGGAACGGCTCACTCTCTGTATGTATGTTTGTGCGTTGCAGGGGTGCTGTTCAGTATTGAGGTCACGTCAACATTTTTTGCTGTGAGGAACTACTGGAGGGGCTTCTTCGCTGCCACCTTCAGCGCCTTCATATTCAGAGTGCTTGCTGTCTGGAATCAGGAGGAAGGTAAAGTACAAAACAGAAACAGACTCTTCCAGTTCTGTTTCAAGAAAAATATCATAATATGCAATTAAACGAGTTAATTTAAACTCACCGACCCTTTCATTAGGTACATCTATTCAACTGCTCGTTAAAATAAATCTAATCAGCCAGTCACGTGGAAGCTACTCAGTGCATTTAGGTATCTAAACATGGTCAAGACGACCTGCTGGAGCATCAGAATGGGGAAGAAAGGTGATTTAAACAACTTTAAATGTTGCATGTTTGTCAGTTCCAGACTGATGCTCAGAGTACTTCAGAAACTGCTGATCTACACAATCCACACAACTACCTCTAGGGTTTACAGAAAATGGTCTGAAAAAGCAAAAAAATATCTAGTGAGAGGCAGTTCTGTGGGCGAAAATGCCTTGTTGATGTCAAAGGTCAAAGGAGAACGGCCTGAATGCTTCAAGCTGACAGGAAAGCAACAGAAACCCCAACAAACACTTATTACAACCAAGACATACAGAAGAGCATCTCGGAAATTTACATCATGTCAGTCATTGAAAGAGAGCGCTGAAGCAGCAGAAGACCACACCAGGTGCTGCTTCTGTCAGCTAAGAACTGGAAACTGAGGCTACAATTTACTCAGGCTCACCAAAACTGGACAATAGAGGATTGGATAAATGTTGTCTAGTCTGATTTATCTTAATTTCTGATGTGACCTTCAAATCATAGGGTTAGAATTCAGCATGGACAACATGGAAGCATGGCTCCATCCTGCCTTTTATCAGTGATTGAGGCTGGTGGTGCTAGTGTAATAGTCTTTTCTCTACTGTCTTTGCGCACGACACCACGGCCGACCTGAACATTGTTGCTGATCATTTCCACCATGTCACAAAACTCAAATCATCTCAAAATTATTGTCCCTGAACATGACACTAAGTTCATTGTACTCAGATGACCTCCTTTGGGATGTGGTAAAACAGGGGATTCACATCATGATGGATCAGGATCATCAGGACATGATCAGGATGTGTAGCTGACAAACCCACAGCTACTGTGTGATGCTATCATGTCATGCGAAGTGTTTCCAGTACCTTGTTAAATCTCTGCCATTAAGAATTAATGCATTTCTGAAGGCCAAAGTGGATCTCTTTCATATAAAAGGGTGAACTTAATCGAAAAGGGAACCCCTTTCCAATTCAATTTAACAAGTTACTAGGTGTACCTAACATGGTGGCTACTTTAATGAGACTCTATATAAAATGTAATTCAGTATATATAAGTATATCTTTAAGAGGCGTGATGAGGTAAGTGGTTGTCTTTAGTGGTTCAGTTTAAAAGCCAGTTTTCATTCATAACAGATTGCTGTATAGCAGAGTGAGAACAGTCTTCTTTTTCTCAGAGACCATCACTGCTCTCTTTAAGACCCGTTTCCGTCTGGACTTCCCGTTTGACCTTCAGGAGCTGCCAGCCTTTGCCATACTGGGGTGAGTGTGTTTCTCTGGACTGGCGCCACATTAAACGGAGCCCTGATCCCCAAGCAGCTTCTGTTACTGAGGAGATCTGAGCTCCTTTTCTGCCATTCTCCCAAGTCTTTTAAGAGTCTGAAGGTTGATTTGTATTCGATGAACGGGGCATGAAATTAACTTTTTACTCTGCTGATTACAAGCAGAGGCTCGGTCCAGATCAGAACGTGCCAAATGTGATTTGTTTGATGTATCTTCATGGAGAGAAACGATGAATTAACATCGGTTGGCTTCCTTGAAAAGAGCTTCCAACTGTGACTGACTTAACCAGGCATAGCAAAACTGTAGCTTTGTTTCATTTGTGGTAATTCTTTTTCCATGTGGCTGCTTTTGTTTTGCACCACAATGATGTTCTGTTTTACCTTCAACAGGCCAAACAAGCCGTGTCTCTGTGTGTGTGTGTGTAGGATTGCGTGTGGTTTTGGGGGAGCTCTGTTTGTCTACCTGAACCGGCTGATAGTCGAGTGCATGAGGAAGCAGAAGACAATTAACAAGTTCTTGCTGAGGAAGTAAGTATCTCACCCCAGTCTTACACAAAATCATTAAACATTTGTAGATTCATAGACCCAACGTCCCCTTGCCCAGCTTAAAGGAACAGTTTGACATATTTGGAAATTACCCACAGAGTTTGATGAAACGATTAATACTGCAACTGCTAGCAGAAAGCTAGCTTAACTGAGACTGGAAACAATGACTGTGGATCTTTCACAGGGTACTGAAACTAGCTAACCAACTCATCTAAAGCTGACTAATGTATAACATCGTTTTTTTCATGCTCTTACTCTGAGGCACAAACTGTCAACTGTCAGGTTGATGTTTTGACTTGTGTACAAAGGAGCCAAATAAAGACAAAGCTTGTAAATCTAGGAGCTTTGAGTGCAAGGCTAGCTGTTTCCAACATAGACTGTATGTAAAAGATGGACATGGCAAGTGTCGGCTCATTTGGAAGCCTCAAGCTGAGCATTTTTGGGTGTCACCATCTGTGGGAACTGGGAAGCTATAAAATGAGTATCATGTTGTATTCAAGAGGACATAAACTAGTGACTGAAATCATAAATTCATTAGGCATTTTACTACAAGCTTAATTTTCCACTAGTCTTTTTTACAACCCTCTGTGGGAAATAGGGGGGGGAAAAGCACTTTGTGTTGTTTTTTTTATTTTCAGACTGCACTGTTCTGTCCGTCATATATATATAATTATACTCTTTAGTTTCCAGTCTTTATACTCAGTTAAGCTATCATCTGTTGGCTTTAACTTCATATTTAACAAACTGAAATAATAACAGTATTATGATCTTCTCATCTTACTCTGCCTTAAAACCAATAAGCATATGTCAGATATTAAAGACACATCTAAAAACACAACCACACACACTGACACATTTTAGCTGGTTAAACTCTAACTAAACACAAGGATCATGAACATCCTGCCCATGTGCTCCTATGCTTCTATTTAAAATTGGCCTCACACTCTATGTCACAAAGCTAATGTAGTCCTGGGAAATGTAGGTAAATCTCTTGTATGAATTGGGTCAGTTTCACACACGTCATCGGGAGCTATTTATACACTATCTCTCTCTTTCCACACCACCAAGAAACTAGGTATGCACATACAGTGTGTCAAGCACACTCATTAATGACCCCACAGTCCATCTCTTCCTGTCAGGCGTCTGGTGTATCCTGCGCTTGTCACCCTGCTGATCTCCACACTCACGTTCCCTCCGGGCTTCGGACAGTTCATGGCTGGACAGGTGAAAAAATACTTTCACACTCCTTTGACAGTATGGAAGCATGCGATGACTGTTGTGAGATGATTGATGGTCATTTTAAATGAAGCCTACATAAAGGCTTCAAGAGGGCTTAAAGGCTATTCCCAAAGTACAGGGACAGATGTAGTCTAATCACTGGGAATCAGAAAAGGAAGACTGCAGCAAGATCTTAATTTTTATTTATATATAATTTTTTTTATTTATTTCAGCAGTGTAACTCTGTATCTGGGAGTGGAGTGGGGATGCTCCAGAACTTTTCTTCAGTATTAAAAGCAGCTGTCAGTTCAATTCTATTTCATTTTTATCGCACCAAATCACAACAACAGTTGCCTCAAGGCACTTCATATTGTAAAGTAACAATCCCAACAATCAGAAGACCCCCTACGAGCAAGCACTTTGCAACAGTGGGAAGGAAAAACTCTCTTTCTACAGGAAGAGATAGGAGAACGACAGGAAAAAAGACACACTGTAGAAGTCACATATTATTATTATTATTATTATTAAATAATTATTAAATACAAAGTGATGTATAAACACATAGTGAGTAAAAAGAGATGAAGAAGAAGCACTAGGTCCATCATGGGAAGCCCCAGCAGGCTAGGCCTATTGCAGCATAACTAAGAGAGGATTCGGGGTCGCCATACGCCTAACGATCTGCTTTTTTAAAAACAACAGTTTTGAGCTTAATCATAAAAGTAGAGAGGGTGTCTGTCTCCTGAATCCAAACTGGGAGCTGGTTTCACCTCCCATTGTACTTTTAAACATCCTAGGGGCCACAAGTAAGCCCACTGTCTGAGACTGAAGTGCTTTTTTACGGTGATATTGTAATAGGATATCTCTAAGATAAGATAGGCCTGATTATTCAGGATCTTTTGAGAAGAAGGACGTTAGAATTGATTCTGGATTTAAAAGGGAGCCAATGAAGAGAACCCACTATGGGACAAATATGTGCTCTCTTATACTGTAAAGTACACACAATTGTATGCAGTTTAAACAGAGCTGATAATAGTTCATAATTCAGTCATGTCAGATCAATTCACGCATTTATTTTACAGAGCAGTTACACATCTAATCCAGCAGTCGCCAAACAGCTATCACCACTCTTCTATACGCAGAGCTGTTGAATTTGTGTGGGAGGACTTTTTACCTGGATGTCTATCCTAACATTTGTGCAGCTTCCATAAACAGCTGCTAAATGTAATCACAGCACTTTGAATGACATTGAGAACTTTAATCTCCTTAAAATCCTTCCTCATAAAAAAAATGACAAAAACGGTCAGCACTTGGCCATGAAACTGCTCGTGAGTCAGTTTTGTGGTTACTTCTCAGTCTATTGAGATGATTTTGTGTGTAAAAGGGAAAAAAAGTGTAATCTTTGGTGTAATTTGGCACATTTAAAGCACAGATGTCAAAACTTACACATGACGGAGCAAAATTGATCAACACCGTCTCCTCGCAACCAGTAGACACTGGGTTCGGACCTTCCTGTGTGGAGTTTGCATGTTCTCCCTGTGTCTGTGTGGGTTTCCTACCAGGGCTCAAAGACATGCCTGTTAGGTTAGCTAGTGATTCTAAATAAGCAGGAGGTGTGAATGCGAGAGTGTGTTGTTGTCTGTCTCTGTGTTATCCTCGTGATGGGCTGGCGACCTGTGCGTCCTGCTGGGATAGACTCTGATGCCTCCCCGCAACCCTAAGTTGGATAAGCGGTGGATGGATGGAGTGTTTCAAGAGATGTGTCACAGTTATCAAAAGTAGTCAGTCAATTAATTGCTACAGCTTACAGTTTTGAAGCCTGCAAGATGAATTTTTAAACAGCTACATAATTTCTTCTACAGTTTTTGTGCCTAAATTTGAAAGAAAAAAATCAAAACTACTTTCAAGTGCCAAGTCTCCAGTGTACTATGAGTAGGTTTATATCAATATAGAAAGAACTGTGTGGGTGGAAATAACCCTTTCTAAGACAGAGAGCAAATAGTATGGGTTCACATGTAATTGGACCCCTGGTTACTGAACGTTTCTTTTTCCAGGGGACTTGTATTCAAACAGAGCCTTTGTGGCTGACCTTGTCAGACTGCTAGAGTCTCCTAAACAGATCCTTCTGACGTTAGAGAGCCAAAACAGATATTCAGATTCAGGATGCTTCTTTTTTGGGTATGTCTGTGTGTGTTTGCGTTTCCGTGTGTCGATCTGTCAGCTGACGCAGCACGAGTCTCTAGTGGCGCTGTTTGACAATCGGACATGGTGCCGTCAGGGTGTGGCGGAGGAGTTTGACTACATCAGCCACCACCATGCCTGGAAACACCCCCAGGTCAACGTCTTCATCACGCTCATCCTCTTCACTGTTATGAAGGTAGGCGACGTGAAAGGCTTTTATGCACTGAAATCAAACCGGCGACGCTTTCAAACTTACTGTGACAAGTAGTTCTTGTCGATTACCTTTAGTGTCATTGAGAGCTTGGCAGAGGTCACAGCAGTGTCTCCTGCCTCTTCGTCTAATCCCAAACTCACTCTGTGATAATATCAGGGCTCTGGGAGGGTCAGACAATCAGATGTGGGACTGTTTTCTCTTTTCATAATTAATGATAGTATTTCAAGACTTCATCTGTATGTCTAATCTTGGTGCCTTGTAAGAGTTTCAGAGATGGTTAAGTCTGTAAAACTCTGTCTCCCTCTTTCAGTTCTGGATGTCTGCTGTGGCCACCACCATGCCCGTTCCATGCGGAGCCTTCATGCCTGTTTTTCTTATTGGTGAATTAAACCTCTTTCTCTTTTTTAAATGATTTCCACTGCCCTGGTGAACCTTAAACTAATGTTCTTGCTGTATTGGTGTGCAGGTGCAGCCTTTGGCAGACTTGTTGGTGAGATCATGGCAACCATGTTTCCTGATGGTATACATGCTGCAGGCAGCGTGTATCCCATAGTTCCTGGTGGTTATGCTGTAGTTGGTGAGTGACTCTATTTCTATATCGATGTTTGTTTTGAGATTTAATTAGATTAATTACATAGTTTCTTTTTGTGGGGATCCTGTAGTATTAGAATGTATCACAGCTGGAAAAGTCGTCACTGTTTTTACTACTTTATCAGTTTGGTCAGAAGATTGTTTCTAATATTACTTGTACTATGACTCTGTTCTGAAACGTACAAAGCCAGTGTTGGGGAGAGCAGCAGAAAGATTAATTGCTGAGTGTTTCAATTTGCTGTTTTAATTTTTGTACAATTAGCAGTACTGAGCAAAAGTTTTAAGCCACCCATCATTTCTTTACGTTTCACTTCCCAGCAGCCAGACTTTTATGCCATTTTTTTTAAAAAGTTGTCTTGAGCAATAGTTCTCCAAGTTTCTGTTTTTCTTTGGATTTCGGCTTTTACCCTCATTTTCAGTCCAGTCCTTGTACCTGACTGTGAGGATTGTTTTGGGGTTGTTTTTTCGCTTAACATTGACCTATGATTCATTCAAGCGTTAAACAAAGTAGCTAACTCAATGAATGAACTCATTTTCTGTCTAAAGGTAACAGACAATTTATCAAAGAATCAAATTTAAATTGTCTCTTTAGGCACTTTGTTACTAGGAAAACAAGAAAAAAACAATTTTTTTTAGTTAGTTTATTTAGTTCCGTGATAAATTCCCAAACTAACTGCGTTTGATAGCTATAGCATAGTAATTTTGCTCAAACAGGGTGATTCCCAAAGAGCTATTGCCTGAAAATTTGGCATATCTCACCATAAGTGTGTCCATAAAAGGAAGCTGGACAAGTTGAGAAAAAAGGGAAGTAGTGGCAGGCACAAAAAAATCTACAGCAGATGAACAGTCTCTGAAAATAGGAAAAGATCCAGCAAACATCTGTCACAGGACCTGAGAGATGCATCTGACTCTTTGGGTGATCCATCTGCTGTTCACTGAAGGCTCATTAGAAATGGTTTCAGTGGAAGGATGGCTGTCTTGAGGAAAGGAAATGGAGAGAAAAGGCTGAGGTATGCAAAATTACAGAGCAACTTTACTGAAAAATCAGGTGTTATGGAGTGATGAACCCAGATTTGAATATATGTATGGTGAAAGTCAGGAAAGTGATACAACACAGTGTGTCTGAAGCCATCTGGAGGCACTGTCATGATTTAGTGCTGCGTCTGACAGGTTTATTTTTTTAGTATGAAAACGATCCCAAACACACTGCCAGTACAATAAAATCATACCTGATGGAAAAACACACAGTAGAACTCAACATTGTAGAAATGGTGTGAGATCATCTTGACAGAGAGCAAAATAAAAGGCAGCCAACATTCAAAGAAGAGCTTTAAATGCCCTTCAGGAAGCCTTAAAAGCTGTTCCTGTTTTAAAAATTACAAAAGGCTTGCCTAAGAGAGTTCAGGCTATGATGAAGAAGAAAGGTGTTCACACAAAATGTTGACTCATTATTACAATTGACTCTCATTAGAATTGTATAAACTCAGATTTTGCCTTATATTCTGTATATACATGTATTTGCTCCATGTAAATGGCTTCAAGGAGACTGACAGATATAAAAGATTTTCCCTTCATTCACAGGTGCTGCTGCTCTGTCTGGAGCGGTCACCCACACTGTATCCACAGCGGTCATAGTGTTCGAGCTGACCGGTCAGATCTCACACATCCTGCCTGTGATGATCGCTGTGATCCTGGCCAACGCCGTGGCCCAGGCGCTCCAACCATCGCTGTACGACTCCATCATTCGCATCAAGAAGCTCCCTTATCTGCCTGAGCTGGGGATGGGACATCATGAGTGAGATGCTGATGCTGCTTTCCTCTTTTGCAGTGATTCTGCACCTTTTTTCACTTTTTTTATTCCATTTCCTCTTCATCTTCCTTTCGCTTATCTTCCCGTTCATTTCCTTCCCTTATGTTTGCAGGTGTCTCATTAACCTCTATCTTCTCCTCCATGTTTCAGGAAGTATAATATCCGTGTGGAGGACATCATGGTCAGAGATGTGCGCTACATCACTCTTAACTCTTCCTATCGGGATCTGCAAGAGATGTTAATGACAGGTCAGCTCAAAACGCTGGCCCTGGTTGAATCCAGAGGTAAGAGCATACACAGTATGGGTATGAGCTCATCACTGTGCTTGTGCCTCCTAATTAATTACAAGGTCCCATTAAGAGACATGTCAATGCATTCAGCACAAAGTTATGACTTATTCTAAGCCAGAGGCAACTCACATCAGCAGTACTACAGCACTAAAAAGTCCCAGACGATACCGACCTCTCTTGTCTGATTTTCTTTTTAATATGTGCTTTTTTTGTTTGTTTTCACAGCCCCTAACTAATAATTTTACTCCTCCCTTGCCATTGCCTATCCCGTGCCCTTCCTTCTCCCTCAGACTCCATGATCCTGCTGGGCTCCATAGAGCGTTTGCAGCTCCAGTCGCTGCTTTCGCTTCAGCTGTCACGCCAGCGGAGGCTGGAGTACCTCCGCCAGCTGGCGCAGGACAACGGCACGCACGATCACCTGCCCAGTCTTACCAGTGACAGCACCCCCAGCTCTCCCTGCACCCACACCCACCTCAACTCCTCGACCAATTCCAGTGCTCGCCAAGCGGTCCGCTTCTTGGTGAGCACTCAACAGGTGTGAGGCGTCCGGGGGCGCCAGGGCTGGGCTGGGGCGAAGTCTGGATTGGGTTGGGGTTGTAGCAGTAGACTAAAAGTGGATCAGCATGTGTGAAGCATGTAGCAGTAGGTAAAGGCACAGATGGAGTTTTTGGACAGCTGTTGTGGTAAGTGCTTACAAGCTGTGTGAATGTACTTCATTTGTATTTTAACATTAAAATGTGTCTTCTGTGTCTCTGTCGTCTGTGCCCTTACCTGTGCTGTCCTGTTCGTTTACGTGCATGTGTATTCGTCCTTTGTGTGTCTCCCTCGTTTTTGTTTTTGTCCTTTTTTTCCTGCGTTAATGTATTTTCCGTGTAGATCTCCACAGAGGAGTCTTCATCCTTCAGCCCAGTGGTTTCCAATGTTCAGCTTCCTCTGAAATCTGCCCTGAAAACCGTGTCTGCCATCAGTGACACAGAGACGCCAAACAGTATGTATTTTACAAAAACAAATAAATTAAAGATCAGAGTTCAGATTCAAATGTACTAAACCTTTTTTTTTGTCCCCTCTCTGAGGCTCTCAGACCCTTTCCTGTGCTGACCAAGACAAGGAGCTGCTGGAGGTGAGGAGAAGCAGAGATGTTATAGATGCATGAGTGCGAGTGTCCTTTAAGAGTGCGACATGCACTGTACGAGCGGGGATGTGTGCGCTCTCTCAGTCCTCACATATATCGTCCACCTCGTCGTCCTCCTGCTGCTGACAGGCAGGATCCACCCACAGACAGCAGGGTTTTCCTGTGTAATCTCATGCTGTGGTCGAAGCTTTTTGTATAAAACGTCTATGAATCATTGCACCCTCACCGCACAGCACATCCACTGCTGGTCAAACGGGTTTTTTTTAACATCCTACATTTTAGCATTTCTTTTTTCTTTTCTTTTTTTTAGTTTTATTTAAAGCGGTCATGGCATCATGCAGTGTGGTTTAAAAAAATGTTTCTTATCTCTTTTCAACACCTTTCAGCACAGTTCAGTCCTCAGCCACTGCTGTGCTGCCAAACGCTGTTCAAATGCGCAATTCTTTTTAAAAATCGGGTGTAGATCAATCAGAGATATAAAACGTGTCAACCTGATGGTTTTGGGTTTAAATATTTCAGTCGGTTCACACATAAAGGATCAAGCTGTTTCTACTGTTCTGGAAATGAAACATTTTTGGTTTTGGACTGGTCAAAATAAGTAATATTGAACACGCTCCTGGAAGTTTAAAGCATAGAGCAAAGCTGAATTACAACCCTTATTCAAAATATTTGCAAATCTCATAATCCCATATTTTATTCTCAACAAAAACATATCAGAGGCTTAAACTAAGACAATTTACCATTTTAATAAAAATATTGGTTTATTTTGAATTTGAAGGCAGCAACACATCTCAAAGTTGGGACAGAGTCACGTTTTCCACTGTGCAGCATCCTCTCTTCTTTTAACAACAGTCTGTAAACATCTGGGAACTGAGGAGATCAGCTGCAGGACGATTTTACAAGTGTTGTCCCATTCGTGTCTGATTGAAGATTCCAGATTCTCAACAGTCCTGCATCTTCTATATCATATTTAACTGTCTGACATCAGGCAGATCAATTCAGCACTCAGACTCTTCTACTATGAAGTTGTAATACATGCAGGATGCAGTTGAGCATTGAATTACTGAAATATTTAAGGCCTTCCCTCAAACCCTCATCTAGATGTTGCTCTAAAATCTGTACACACCTTGATATGTACGAGTTGTACATCAGCTCTAAGGCACCTCAATACCATCAGAAATGCAGAGGTTTGAATTGAGAGCTGATAGCTGGGTTCACGTCTTCCAACAATAATTTCCAATTTCAAATCGTATGATCACTTTTTTCCACTTTGTCTGAGTCCATTTTAAATGAGCTTTGGTTCAGAGGAGACAGCAGCAGTTTGGGATCATGTCCACATATGGCTTCTTCTTTGCTGTTTGGGAAGTGTTCCTCAATTTAAACATTTGATGTATTTTCTGTGTTGTGAATAAAATTTGGGTGTATGAGATTTGCACATTTCAAAATTAGAAATTATGATTGTAGATTAAAAATTAGCATTGCCCCCAGAAAAAAACCCAAAAAGTGGAAAAAAACTGACCTCAGTGTCATATCTTTGTTATTATGTTACTCACCTTAGAGGCTGGCAGCCTGTCCACACTGTAGCCTTCCGCTCGGACCAAGACGGTAGGCTCCAGCCTTCCTGTGACACTAAATCGGATAAACATTTAAAATACAGATGCACGGATGGACAAAGAAAAGAAATGTAGAACAGGTATTACAAAAAAAAAACCACAACCTTTTGTAGAGACACTTGACTGACACTCATGTAGGCCCTAATAGGCAGGTTGTGTTGACAAATGTAACCATAGTATCTGAACCCTGAAATAATTGCCAGAAAATTCAAGTTACTTTGAAAATAAAAAACTTTATTGAATCTTCTGACAATTTTTTTGCCAAATAAAATGATGGCGATGATGTAGAAGTCTCAAAAACTCACAAAAATGGGATAAAGTCTTTTCTTTTTTTTTATCCAACCATTTGAAGAAGCAGCCATTTGTTCATTAAAGAAGCTGATTGAATAAGACATTTGCTCTCAGCTGCAAAGCTCCTAAAGGGATGACACGAGATATTAAAATACTAAAATATAAGATGTTCAAGCTCCTTTTTTCTGGCAGTGCATCATATTGTATTAACCGTTGGGCTTCTTGTACAGCTTCTGTGCCCTCACCTCCATCTGTGGTGTAGTAATTATACCCTTTCAGCAACATTGTGCTCTCATCACAAAGACTTCTCCCAGCAGAAGTCAGACTGGGCTCCAATGTTGCAGTGGCGCGATGTTAAAGGGGAAAAACTGTCCGCTTCCACTGACGCTGTGTTAATGTTGTGCTGTGTTGATGCCTTCTCTCCCTGGCTGGAAGAGCCCGGCTGGGCCGGCTCCTTCTGAAAAAAGAAAGCCCAAGCCCAAACGTGTGAGGATCTCCATGGCGGTAAGATTGTCTGCCGCCTAGAGACTGTTGCTTAGTAACCGTTGCCTTGCGACACACACGTAGTGAGTGCTGGACCAAAATATTTGTGGTGCACAAACCAGAGCATTAGAGTGCTTTAGCAGAGAGAGCGAGAGAAAGTGTGTGTGTTTTAGAGAGGTGTGAATGTCTGTCAGTGTTTCATCAGCTTTCACTCGGGTCTGAATGCCTGGTCTGTGCGACTGTGTGTGTGTTTTTTATTTAAAGGTGGTTGATTCTCTGAGTTTTATTGTTGGCAGTGTAATTTTCGGGATTCTGGCTGCACAGAGATCAATAAACCAAAGTTTTCCTTCAGCCTCGTATTCTCATAGACTGGTAGATATAAATGCTGCACTGGTTTACAGCCTGTGTCTTTACCATACTACACTGAAGCAAACACATGTATACTAGGTTTTCAATCAGGTGTTGCGTTTTGAACATTTACTTTGTATAAATCTGTTTGTTGAAGCAATGAATGAATAACTGAATGTTGGCTTTTTAGGACTCTACCGAGGTGGAAGACTGCATGACCCCCTCAGAGGTGAGCCCTACACTAACAAAAGATTTAACATATGAAATGAGCTTTCTTTGGATTCAGAGTTTAGAGGTTCCAGTGTCCTCCTTAATGCAGATAACAGAGTGGGAGGAGCAGCAGCTTGACGAACCGGTGGATTTCAAGAACTGCAAGATTGATCCGGCACCCTTCCAGCTGGTGGAGCAAACATCTCTACATAAGGTGCAATATAAACAAACAACTAGCAACACAAATAAAATACAAATTTTAACTATAAATCACACACACAAAAAATGTGCAGACATTATGCTCCTTCAGTTGCATTAGCACGATGCTTTTAAAATATTACGTCAGTGTGAGCTCAACACAACCCTTTAATGCCAGCTTCTGGTTTTGTCTCGCTCCTCTTCTGCGCAAACAGTGGTAAGTGTCGTAATGCTGCTCACTTCTGCTGAATACATTTTCTCTGACACCACCAGGACTTTATAGTAGAAGCTTGCATTGGTCACTGGAGGATCAGTTTCACAGTGCAGAAAACTGAATGAAAAAATGCAAAAAAAAATAAAATAAAATAAAACAAAGCAAACCGTGCAAGTGGTCATAATGGGTCTTCAAGGGATCTAAAAATAGCAGCTGTGCCAGAAGCTGTCTGGACAGGCATGAGAAGATGACCTTTGCGGGCATATAAAGTTTAAATCAGGTATGCCTTTTATGGGCCGACCTTTTTCATTACGCCTCATAAAATGAAAATGGTCCCTTTAGTCACAGACTAATATGCAGAACAAGTCACTAACACTGATGTTAGAAAATCCATGAACCCACTCTTTTTTTTCTTGTTTCTTGAAAGGCTCCATACAAATCTAAGTTTCTAGTTTTTGATGTGCTCATTCTCTTCCCTCTTGTATGAAAACACAGACAGTATGGTGCTCATTTATTATGTATTCTTTTCATCTTCCTTATATCACTGTATATAATCAGAAGGCAGAAACGGCTTCTCATGAACAGCAAACAAATTAATATTAAAAATACAGACTTATTGTTCTTCTTTTGGATTTTTGGACTTTCATTGTATAAGTAAATGGGCTGGTTCTTGTGTAGTGCTCTTCTGCTCGAACACAAAGCGCTTTATGTAACATGTCTGAATCACCCGAGCACTTTATTTTCTGTCTTAAGTGCATTCTAGCTAACATTCACGCTTAGATGAACCCATCGAGATCAACATGTTGCACAAAGATGGCACATAGAGATCGAACCACCAACCTTCTGAGTAGTAAATGAGCTCTCTCAAAGACAGCTATGTGCACTGTATATGAGCTTATTATAGTAAGATTATTATTATTTAATAATGAAAAGCACTTTGAATGAATGTGTGCTGATTGCTAAGTTCAAACTCTAAACTGCTGCTCCCATGAAATCAGCCCTTTAATGGTCCAACCCAACACATTTATCTTGAAGGTCAGGAGCGTTATACCAAATTAACCACAGCACCCATGAGCTTACCTGGTTTTACCTGAAGACTGTTGCTTCGATTCCTTAATCTCCTTTCCGAATACCTGTGATTGTCATGCATCATAAATCACAGCGAGCTGTGGTTAGTTGGTTCAGTTTTATGACTCGGGCACCGTCTTGTCTGACACAGTGTCCATGTTGAAAAGGGAGAAACATGATGCAGTTTCTATAACCCAGATCCAAAATGCATGTGAACTCCCTTTGAGTCTGTATCCAGGGCATGACCCACCTTTTCTCCTCCTCCACAGACTCACACCATCTTCTCTCTCCTTGGTCTGGACCACGCCTATGTGACCAGCATGGGACGACTGGTTGGAGTGGTTTCTCTCAAAGAGGTCTGCAATTCTGTCTGATGAAAGCTGTTTTATTTATATGTTATATGTTCCACCTCTCCTCTTTCTTCACCTCTTTTCTTGGCTCTCCTTCCTGTCTTTCTTTTTTTTTCGGGCTGACCGCATCTCCAGCTGCGTAAGGCCATCGAAGGCTCAGTGACGGTGACTGGAGTGAAAGTGCGCCCTCCGCTGGCCAGTTTCCGTGACAGTGGGAACACCACAAATGTATCCGAGGTAACTGAACTTCACAAGCTGTGCATCCGCCACAGGGGGCTCTCTTTGCCACGGGAACCCAACCCTCCAAATGTGGAGGATCAGCCAGATCTCCAGTACAAAGAGATCCCTGTCAACTTTTTGGACGAAACAAACGTGCAGTTCGAAGCCAGCCCCGGCGACATCACAAATCCCTCGTCAGAGCTGCCGCTCCAGGAAAGCCCCTCGTTCACAGAGGATCAGTCTGAGTTTACTTTTGACTGCAGCCCCTCCCACACCGAGGAATCGGAGCTGGCCTGTGACTTTGACCCCTCCAACCAAACTCCTGAGCCAGACGAAATGGAGCAAGAGGAGGCGCCTCCGTCTCTAAACAACAGCCAATCCGAACCTGGGGGGGAGGGTAGCACAGGCCACACTGAGGATCAGTCAGAATGATCAGATCCACACTGTCGCCTCATGAATGTTGACGTTTCTTACATTTGTTGGGGTCACACTCACCTCCAAGTCCAGCCTAGATACTCGTGGTATGACAGTGAGCGAGTGCTTGAAAGATATATGAGGGATAAAGCTGGTTTTGTTTTATGTTTTTAATGCTGACAGCTAATCTCCTGGAAGGACCAAAAGTAGCACTTTCTGACCAAAAGAGTCAATATTTACAGGGTATAAAATTCAAATATCAGGATTTTTGGTTTTAAAATGTTGTTCTGCTACGCCTGCGGAAGACAATGAAGTTGAATCCACAATTTGTAAACTGGTTTCTCCATCCATACAAACATACAAACATACATACATGTGAAACCAAGAACACAGCACTCAGTAACAGATTGGTGCCCGTGAGCATACCCTGAATAATCTCCGTTCCGAGCTAATAACGACCATATTTTACAAAAAGAGTCTCATATTATATTATAGATAATCTGTAGCTAGCAATTGACCCAAAGAGTCATCAGAAACTTTGGGAAAGGGTCACTTTCACATAGACTATAGACTACACTATACTACACTATTCTGGTGGTCTTGCTGCCACCAGAGGAGTCGCCCCCTGCTGGCCTTCATAAAGAATGCCAAGTCTGATTAGAGGGCTCAGGGGGTTGGAATGAAAGGGCTCTTTGTAGTCTTTTCTGCTGTGTTAAGCTGGATTCATGGTCCAGTAGCATTGGCTTTAATTTTTCTCCCCTTCTTGTTCTTCTTTTCTTTATTTCAGCTCCTTTTTGTTAGATGCCAGCTGCTGGACAAAGAGTTTATACACATACGTGCATCCAGCTGTCAACTTGCAGCTGGTTGTAGTTGGAGATGATGAGTTTGACCTCCTCATCTTCCTCTCTTGCCTCTCTCTAGCTCCTCTTTCACTCCTCCAGTTCTTTTAATCAGTGTTTCTCTTCTCCTCCTTTTTTACCTCCTTCATAATCCATGACGGCTTGCCGCCTCCTCTTTGAAGCTCACTTCTAGAGCATCACAAGTGTTTATCTGGGGTTGTCTACTCCTTCTCAGCTCCTTGTCTAATTGATTGTGGTCAAGGGTCTAAGCAAGAGCTTTACTGAGTCTATACTTGTTTTTTCGTTTTCTTTTTCGTGCTTTAAAAGAGCTCAACTTTTTTATTTGAGCTCTTCTCTGAGTCGTCTCACTTGCTGCTTTTGCCCATCTTCCACAAGGCCAGTCTGCTCCTTTTGAGATCTGTTTCCCTCCTTGAGACACTTTATCTCTATGATGGCAGAGCAGAGGCCATCTCTCAGTCCCTGCACAGCTGAGTTTTGAGGGGAGTTGGTCAGTGTGCTATTTCACACTGAAGCTGCTCTCTTTAAACTGCATTAGCCCAAATCCCTTAAAGATTCAAACATACTTATCATTAAAGTCCAGGCACACAAACATTAAAATGGCCAATAGGATCCTTTTTCTCATCTTATTTTATTGCACAAAGTACAATGAGGACGAGGATGAAATCACAGAAAAAAAAGATTTAGGAAGGTTTGTGGAAAAAAAAAACATGAAAAAGGGGGGTGAGTCTCATCTGTGACTGCTGCTTCTGCACTTCCCTTTAGGGCTGAACATTTCCTTTTTTTGTGTGTTTTGTTGGTTTGAGGCAACAACACTTGGTTTATGCTAAAAGCAAACAAAGAAAACAACTTTGGATTAAAATACACAATTTACAAAAATACAATGATGCTTAAGGGATACAGAGTGCTTTCACATGTAATGCCTCAGCGTCAGTACATGTGACTGTAGGGAAGAGTAGGGACTAAGGTTGTTCTCTATGGACAGCCCTCATTACAGTAAAAGTCATCAGGGAGCAAAAATGTACTTTATTTATTCATTTATTTTAGCTATGGCATTACATCTGTCACCCGCCTGTCTGTCCATCTACAGGTCATAGGAATCGCTCCGACGACGACAGTATTAGTCAGATTTTGTTTCATTTAACTCTGATTGAGAATGCTACTGTTCCTGGATATTCCACAATCAACTGTAAGTGGTTTTATTGCAAAGTGGAAGTGTTTAGCAACCACAGGAACTCAGTCCCAAAGTGTCAGAGTGAGGTCAAAGAGCTCCAGTCCTCCTCTGGCATTAATATTTTTCAATTCAATTCAAATTTATTTATATAGCACAAAATCACAACAACAGTCACCTCAAGGTGCTTTATATTGTAAGGGAGACCCTACAATAATGCACACAGAGAAAAACCCAACAATTATATGATTGTGAGGAAGCATGAGCAAGCACTTTGATGACAGTGGGAAGGAAAAACTCCCTTTTAACAGGAAGAAACCTCCAGCAGAACCAGGCTCAGGGAGGGGCCATCTGCTGCAACCGGTTGGGGTGAGAGAAGGAAAACAGGATAAAGACATGCTGTGGAAGATCAGCACAAAAACTGTGCACTGGGAGCTTCATGGTGTCACAATGTGCTATGTGGCAGGCAGGATGACGGACTCAAGACAGAGAAATAAACTTAAAATGGCAACTTTTATCCTGGAAAAAAACTAACATTAAATACAAAACTAAACTAGAAACAGGAAGCAAGAAACTTCAATTAAAAAACAAACCAGAAACTGTAAACTTGGTTATGGCTGGAAAGACGGCAGGGAAACGCAAAGCATAATGAAGATATGATGCAAGAAAGAGCAAAGGAAAACACAGGGCTTATATACACAGAGGGATAACGAGGGAATGAGACACAGGAGGAGAGCACAGCTGGGAGTAATCAGGCCTAACAAGACAAAGGAAGCAAAGCAGAATACAATGACAAAAGACAGACTGTCAAAGTAAAACAAGAAGTATAACACAGAGACACGGACTTGACAGAGGCTGAGACAGAGGCATGAACTGTAGTACAGGGGGGAAAAAAAGCACAGAGAAGACATAACACAGACACAGGGAGGGCATACTGTCTGAAACTAGAACAACAAAATATAACCTCAAGAGAACGGAAACCATGAATAACAAATAATCAAAAAATCTAAATTAAATACAAAACACTGGGTCACACCCAGGACTATGACACATGACATGGGTTTTCATAGACCAGCAGCTCCTGTATGTGTGGTGTGTAGGGGCCCAATGCTTTTGTCCACATAGTGGACACTAAATATCATTAATTAGTAGGGATGGGTATCGAAAACCGGTTCTTGTTGAGAACCGGTTCCCACTGTTTCAATTCCTTGGAGTTGTTTGCCATTTTTGGAAACGATTCCCTTATCGATTCCAGTCACCACGTTGCGGAGCGTCATTTGCCTGGCAGGAAACACGGCGCGTAAGCGGCTCAAACACTCAAAAGTTTGGTTATACTTTACAAGAACGGATGACAACAGGGCAACTTGCAATACTTGCAAAGTAGATACTTCATTTAAGGGAGGAAACACTACGAATATGCAAAAGCATTTGCTCACAAAACACGTGATGACCTTAAATGAATGTCGTGTTTTTAATTCCGCTCCGGACTCGTTAATCTCAACCCAGCAGCAGCGGTAACGTTTGCACGTCCTCTCCCGTTAATGCGGCAGGTAAATAATCAACTAACAGTGCATATTATGTTAGCGCGATCTGCCTTGTTACAAAACCTGCCATTACTGCGCATTTAGGTGATCATGATGAGACAGACAGACAGAGTCTGGCTCAGATGCTGGCAGTTGTCGCTGCAGTCTACCGTTAGCGTCTCCTTTCAGGCCAGGATAGACGAACGTCACAGAGCAGTGGCTAAGTTTGTGGTAAAAGGCTTGAACCCATTTGCCACAGCAGATGCCCCTAATTTTCGGTAAGTGAATGTGTTTAATTGTAGGCAGGGACATTACTGGATATTCTTGTGTAATTGCTACAGAATCATTTATGTTATACTTTGTTATTGCTACAGAAGAATATTTATTTTATTATTTTACATTTACAATTTTTTTTCCTGGGGACCCTGTGACACCCCATTGAAGAGCCGTAGGCTGTGGATCTCTTAAGATGTCATTGTTGGGTTTGTAAGGCCATGTTACTCCTAAGTTTCTATCTTGTTCAAAGAGAAGATATAAAACAAAGTTCTAAGCTAATCGAACTTAGTGTTCTCCTTTTTTAAAAAGAATCGATAAGAGAATCGATAAAGAATCGAATCGTTAAACAGAATCGAAAATGGAATCGGAATCGTGAAAATCTTATCAATACCCATCCCTATTAATTAGTCACATTTAACATGAATTACCAGTTGTAATTCAAGTAAAAATAATTTTAATGAGGTAAATGATAAAACTCAACAGTAGCAAACACTACATGCAGAGGTTAACTGCATGAACCAGTAGTCTGATAAAAAAAAACCACATAAACTGCTATCCTGTAATATCATCATGTTACGCCGGTGCATTATTGGTTAGGATTATTTTTAGCGTGGATTAAATACATTTACATGGCCAGAGAGGTGTGTGAGGGATATAACTCCTGTTGACTATAATAGAGGAACACCCCCACCCCAGCCCCCTGAGCAAGAATGATTTTCTAACGCAGCTTGTTTTTAGATAACATTACAAAAACGTAGTGAATAATAAAGAAATCGTATTAGAAGCTATGTACCGTTTCTGATAGATAGATTAGGAAGCGTGTGGTGGAAACTACAACTGCCTCTATTGTAATAGAGAATCACGTCCAGCAGTACAACTCTGTGGTTCATTAAGTTTCCAGACCCACTAACCTACTTCCAACACCACAGGCTGCTTTTGTCAAGTAAGATGGTGTTAGTTTGGTCTTTTTTCTGGGATTTGTTGACAGCAAAAACACAGAACACCACCTCCAGCTTTATCTTTTATGTGTGTGTGATATGTGTGCATATATATGTGTGTGTGTGTGTATGTGTGTGCGAGAGTGCAACTTTCTTTGCCACACTCAAATCTGGATCAGACTCGTAACTTTTGGGTCTTCATGCCAAATCAACATCCTGTAAACATGATGCCAAACATTACAAGGACAGAAATGAGTGACGTACGATTAACTGCGAGTGGAAAAATCAAAACAATAAGAGAAAGCACAGAAAAACAAAGAACATTTCTAATGAGCACACGATGGTATGACTTCAAACAACTACCTATTCACTAGCGGTGGGTTTATATATCCGAGGGTCATAATGTTAAGACGTATTGCGGTGTTGTTTTATGTGTTTCGGTGATAGGCAATAAATTTACATTAACAATGCAGTAAAGGTTCAGACTACATTATTTATAACACTCTGCTGTCCTGTCAGAGCTTCATGTTGCAGCATATCATGAGGTTTGGGCGGGTTTTTTCTTCTTCTTTTTCTGCTATTAAATACTGGTTGCATCAGCCCCCGGTAGTCCACAATGAGCTGGGAACTATAAACACATCGACAAAGGCAGCTTCCAAATGTCCACCAAGCTTTAGTACAGGGCTCTAAAGAACAGTGAAGCACATTGTAATTACCATGACTATAATTTAATGCACATGTAGCCTTGTCTGGCTTAACCCTTTAGAGCCGATCGGAGCGGGAACGCTCTGTTATGCGTAACTATTTTTAAATCCCGGTAGCACTGCAACCACGTAGGCTAGCGCAAAAATTTTTTTTGCATATGAAACCGGAGGAGTTGTACTTACATCTGATGCCATCAGCTTGTCCTAGGTCACGGTTTCCTTCCACATAAAGCTTTGCAAAAACTGCATAAAAAGCGCTTGCAGGAACAAAAACATAATATTCCAGAAACACGCTTTACCGATCTGATCAGCTGTTCAAAACACTTCCTACGTTGGAATAGACGTCAGCGCGAACTTTTGCATTTCCGCCATTACCTGCCCGAAACCGGAAGTGACGTCATTTTCGCGGAAATGTAGTCTTTTTTGCGATCAGGGCCTCAGGGCCTATACTGCTCTTTTTAAAAGTTATCTTTGACTTTATGACTTTCTGTGTCGTTTCTGGGATTCTTAGGACTCATATTGCACTGCTGGAAATAGTTTATTTTGATGCATATGCTGCTTTTTTGCAAATTTGCAGTATAATATTTATTTTCATTTTTCCTGCAGTGTATAAAAATTGGTGTATTTCAAAAATAAAACTATGAAGACACTCAAAATAAATTTCCTGTGGTGGGAAACTATTTTGTGCAACTTTTTTGTATTTACAGTTTTGAGGGATAAGACTCTTAAATTTCTCTAACTACAAATATATGTTAAAAAATCAAAAACGATTTTCAATTTTTTTGTAGTTTATTGCACTTTTTTGCAATTTATGTAATTACTATGCACTTAATGAATACATATTATTAAAATCTGGGCTATAATGGTTGTATTGATGTATAGCAACTTGAAATGCTCCCAAAAATGGCTCCACAGCATGTAAAAATATAATATAAGCTCTGGCGGACTTGGTTCTATGGTAGGTCTTAAAGGGTTAATAAGGGCAATGCAGACTGAACTGCCTCTACATTCGTGTCTAGCGATGAAGGAACAACGCTTTGGCTCTGAGTTACAGGAATATACTGGCTGTTGTATAGAGAACACACACACACACACACATTTATACGTATAATACACACATATACCGTACCGTACGTGGCCTGTAGATATTAAACATCACGATATGTTACCACGTGTCTTTATGACATTTACTCCAGCCTGACCTCTAATGCAGCGTTGAGAAATGTAACTACTGTCTGAAGCCCGTGACACCCACAAGTCCCCCCCAAAAAAGGAAAAAAAACCTTGTAGAGCTACAAGCGTGTGTGTGAGTCCTTGTTACGACCTTCAAATGTTTTTTTTTCTCCTTGCAGGCATCTGTGCAGAGATTTTATTAATGTCTTAACTTTTTTTTCTTGTTTGCATTTAGGAATGTGAAGTAGTGCTTGCCATATAAGATTAATTATAAAGGAGTTAAACTTAGAGAGTGTATAAGCTCATTTGCAGCGTATCTAGTTAAGCAATAAGTCTGTAGTATCTCCCTTTATATGGCACTGGCCTGTATATGCTTTGTATATATATATATGAAAGAGTTACGCACATGCTATTGTACATAGGAGAATTATGCATTTGCAGTCAACAGCCATTGTTATTTTTCAGAGGACATGAACTTGTTTTTGTACATGAGTGAATGATTAAATTTAAAGGGAAAAAAAACTGCATTTGAAGGGTAAACGAGCAGTCGTGTTTCTTTCTTGCTTTTTGGATTGCGGAGAAAAAATAAAACAACAACAAAGTATATTCTTTCAAAAACTCATATTTATATATGCAAGACATTCAGGCATTCAATATCAAACAGAGCCCAACCCACGTGACACAGCGTGACCCAGAGGAAACAACACTAGAAAATATCCATAGAAAACCAATGCAATAGCAACACATGACTGTTCACACACACACAAAAAATAAACGTACAAAACTTAGTGAACAACAGCATTACATTCTGATTGAACTCTCTCAACATATTGACTGTTTACAGCAGCGATAAACAGTGGAGCAAGATCAGTATGAAAGGCTTGGAGGATGAGAGACAGGAGACAGAATGAGTGGAGGAGGAAGGAGAAGAGGAGGAGGAGGAGAGGTGTAAGGATGAAGCATAATATCCAGAATCAACACAGACTCAAGGGGACAAAAAGGTGGACGACACATCACATCAAATACTCTTTTTTTCCTTCTGCTTCTTCTCTCTCTTCTTCTTCCTCATCGAATGACGCCACCCCGGAAGACGCCCGGTCAGAGAAAAAGCTCCTGGGGCTGCAGTGCCACACCCGGACCTCGTGAAACACGCTGCCTTCCTCTTCCTCCTCGTCTTCCTCGTCCTCCTCTCCAGGAGACTCGGAGTGAGAGGTGGAGTAGCAGGAGTCAAACCTGCTGCTCCTGCACCTCGGCCTCCACTCGGGCTTGCTGTGGATGCACACTTCGCTGCGGTGCTCCTGCAAAGGAGCCGGCTGCTCCTCGAGGCTATCCAGCCTCTCCTCCTCTTCCTCCTCCTCCTCCAGGCACGTACTCATGGAGTCGCTGGGCAAAGTGGGTGAGTTGCTTTGTGATGACTGTGGGGCATTTTCAGTTGCTAGCCTGCCACAGGGCAGGCTGCTGTTGTGGGAGCCCAGGGGACCATCGGATGGTGGCGTCTCAGTCCGGTCCACCCCGGGCGGTGCTCCAGAGGTGGAACTGTAGATGGTGGCTTCTGAAGGAGGAACAAAGAGTCAGAAGACCGGGAAGTGGATTCACCGATGAGGTGACAGGGTGCAAAGATGAGATGTTTGATGTAGAATGATGCAAAGTTGGATACCTGAGTTTTGGCTGGATACCGTGTGAGTCTGTCCGCTGATGTGGGAGTCTTCATCATTGAAATCTTCCTCATCATCGTCATCCACAGATGCCCAAGCACGTAGCTTAGCCTCCGCGATGGCAAACTGCTCGGCCACTCCTAGCAGGAAAACAGGTCCGACAAATGAAGCTAGATTAAGGTGGCTGTAATGTCATTTCAAACTCTAAACTGTGTATTTACTAATGTTGTCTGCAATACGGTGAGAAAAAAAGTGAATCATCTTGCTTATCTTTATCTCACAACATCTTATACGGGACAGAAACAAAGTGAGTATTCTAGTGATGACGTGGACCAGCTGATAGCTCAGCTTATACTCATACTGCAAGCCACATTGCAACCCATGGTCCTCTTCATGCCATGTCTATTAAGTTGTTTGCATGACCAGGATTCTTGCTGCCTCTCTCTGCCTACGCCCTTTCACATACACATGTTAAAGTGCAGCGAGGTCCCACAACACAACAAATATAAATTACTGCAGATGGAAGCAACAATCTTCTCTGGATGTTAATGGTCCAGGCAATACAAAAGGGAGGGGGGAGGAGTAAAGGTGAATTTCTATCCTCCTATTATTTGCTAATTTACCTGAGTGTGACATTGTCTGAGTCATCTCTGCCACCGATGTGTCACTATGAGCCTTAAATAAGAGCGTCAAATCAGAATTCCCAGGGTTACCTATTCAAACGGCTTGAAAAAATGACCCATAAAAAAGAAACTAACACATAGTTTTCTGCTTTTACTTAAAGTGACCCAAAAAATTCATTACAGAAAATAATTTCATTCAATTTAATATTATCATAACACAGCTAATTGTTTAAGTTCGCGAGCTTCGCTGTGTGGCATACGCAGCTGCATATCAGTCAGCCTCTCTCTCTCTCTCTTTCTCTCTCGATCAATCCACACCGATGGCACTGGTGCCACAGATGATGAGTCACAGCAAAACAACAGGAGCTGCTGTAACATTGGTGGCCAGTGAAGTGATTGGGGAGAGTATCTAACAGGCCACCATCTGCTGCCAAGACAAGCCGTCACCCAGGAGACACGATGGTGGGCGGAGCAAACCGCTAACATGCAGGAGTTTTAGGGCATTAGATGCATGACAGAAGGTGAGAGAAAGCCAGATGAGAGGATGCATGTTCCCACACACACACACACAAAAAATTACAGCTAATTATCCTGTATGTGTGTTCTCGAATAGCATTTTAATCTGAATATCAAACATTCTGCTGGCCGAGAGGTCAGAAGGTCAAAGAAGTCAGTACCTGCAGCAAAACGAGCCTCCTTCTCCCCTTCAGTCAGATTGCAGTAGGAGCTGAACTGGGAGTGTGCGGCCAGTGAAGGAGCTGCAGGTTTAGGCCAACCTTTCCACTCGATGAGGTGAGCGACCCGGCCCTGAGCCAGCGAGGTGGGCTTTGTCATGTGGTCTCTCACTGCCTGAGAGATACCTGGACGGGGGAGAGGTAAAGGCCAGGGTTTCATGTTTAAATTCACAGCATATAGATGATAACGAGGCTAGTGCTAGAAAGATCATCACCATTCAAGGAGGATCTGGCAAGCGCTGCAAACTCATGAATGCCGGCAGATTTCCGTGAGTCTGCTGGAGATTTTCCGGACTTTGGAATCATTTCAATCTCCTCAAATTTCACCTGTAAAACAAAATTATTAGTTTTTAGAAAGAAAAACTAGATTTGTGCGCCACATTCAGAATTAGTCTGCCATTTCAGTATTCCCGCACTTGTTTATATTGTACAGCTTTTATTACAGATGACACCAAATCTGGCGCACAGACCGAGTTCAAGAAATAAAACCTCTTGATTTTCCTACCTCTTCCTCTGTTTTTGTCTCCATTCTTTCTCTACTCCTGGACCTCAGCTTCATCGTGGACGTGCAGAGATGGTATCACGGCACAGCGCACAAACGACTAAAAGTCACAGCTTGCGTTCACTGGTTTAAACCACCAGCCAGACAAGCAAACATCAATGGCCTACATTTACCGCACAGATGCTAAAGCCACGATAAGCCTGTGCAACCGGTTAGAATGGTTGGGGTGGAGGGAGGCGAGCGCAATTGCGGCAGTTTCCATGCGTCTGAGCAAACATATGGCGTGTGACCAGCACGGGTAAGCAGCTCCAGCTGGGCCTCCTCATTGCAAAGCTGCAGATTAAAATGATAGCGCTACCTAACTAACTCCACAACAAACACACATGGCCACACTGAGCAGATGTGATGGGTCAGCAAAATCTACAATGTGGCTTACAGTAGCCGGAGCACAAGATGGATTTGTAATATGTTGTGTTTTCAGGCCATCTGACTAGCAGGAAAGGAAACTGTGAGCACGTGCATGAGTGGACAGATATCCTTAAGCAGATTGACCTCCAAAGCGGCTAAGAAAGACGAGGCCCCTGACAGCATTTAAAAGCTCACACTGAAGTCAGCCATGAAAGTAAATGTGTGTCAGAGGCAAACAGGTGGGTAGGGACTCTGGGAGGACGTGATATGAAGGTGCAACCAGCTCTGTTCAGAGGAAAGCTTCAGCTGTTAAACACCCGTGAGACGTCACTCATGCTGAAGGCTGATAAACACAACACATGTCCAGCATGTACAGCTCAGAGCGGCTCCCTCCAGCGAGACCGACAGCTCGCCTCTTTAATCATGCAGGCACAATAAATCTACAGCTTTTACTTGAACCTGAATATCAAAGGCAGCCACTGCTGCAAATGTGGATTAGGACATATGGAAATTAAGCCTTGACTACAAATGGAGACGTGTCCAAAACTGCCTGTGACGTGAGTTTTTGTCCTGCAGTTTTCCCTAATCTGTTCTTTCCTTTAATAATTTAAAAGAAACTGAAACTGTCAGGGAACATTAAGAGTCTGAACAAGATTAAAGGGTACTCATTAAGAGTTCCCTTATATTTCTGTCAGAAATGTAACAGTGTAACAGTTTCAAACTCAGATCAGAACATGTGAGTGTGAGCCAAACGCCTCACCTACCTGCTCAAACCTTGTGTCTGCAAGGGGCAGATAGATAAGTGTCTTAAATGGGAGGGGCAAAGACTAAAACTACTTGTTTCAGAGTGAATGTACTGTGCAGGAGAAATAAGGGATATTTTGAACCATGCAAAGCGACTCTAGTAGAATTCTGGGATCAAAATATGGTCTCTTATTCTTATTTAAATCTTATTTCCTATCCCATTAATCAGCTCAAACTTATTATGGGAACCTCTAAAAAGGGTGCAGGGTAATAGACGATGATCACATCTCTTCATTTGCTTTAAATGTCTGCAGTTTTACTATTTTAATATTCGTCAGCCCACAGGCGACCACAGAAAAATGTAACCTTCAATAAACTTAATGAGCAACTATTTGTGATTTAAAAAAAAAATCCGTTTTTGTTTCCATTCAATAATAAATAATAATAACAGAAGAAAATAAATGATTTAAAAACATCACACTTGCATTTGTAAATCTTGTGTTTCATTCTTTTTTCCCCCAACCAGTGCACCTGCATATAATTTGGCCTCTCTGGAGCAGTTAATTACGTGAGGTGCTTTTAAGCGTGCGTGCACACACACGCGCAAACACACATCCCCACCCCCCTTTTTAGTTTTTTTTAATTTTTACATCTGACAAATGCTGCTAATTAGCACCTATGATAATAACAGCCACATGTGTAACTGCGCTTCTAATTAACTCGCTCTAGGCCTTTTTCCCCCCTCACGAGGTGTTTGGATTGTTTTGTCCACTCCCTGCAGAGGCAGACCAGTTTGCGACTTCCTGACATTAACATATGCGTGACTAAACATATACAACAGGGCTGATGTGTCGTCTGACACCTCCAGAGACACTGATTGTGACTTAGGGGACCAACAAGTGGGATCGAGCTAAGCCAGCGTGTCTGCAGCCAAACATCTTCAGCTCGGAGGAAGCTGCAGTGCTAATATGTGAGGAGGGTTTTTTTCTTCTTCTGGAAATGGTGCATTCAAGCAACAGAAGCGGAACGCTGATGGCTGAATAACACATCACCCCGCCATTGATGACAGATTACGCAGAAAATAACGCAGGAGAAGTGCGGATGCTGCAGCAGCAGGTCCCCGGGAATCTCTGAAGTCTCCATCTGCATACCAATAGCTCCATACCCGCATCGGGTAAACACCAACAGCACCTGCCATTTATCTGCACCTCTACCGCTCTATCGGGGTTCGTGTGGTCGGAATCGTTCCCCGCACAGCCACTCTCGGTACCTACCTGTAAGTCGGACCGCGGCGGCTCGTCATAATGCCTGTAACGTCTCCAATCCGATCAACAGATGTCACCGCGCTGTTCGTCCTCCAGCTGCAGGGTCTGCAGTAGAGCATTAAAGCGACGCTGACGGCGGAAACATCTTCCCAACTCCAGCATCAGCTACATCTCCGACACAGACGGACGCACCATTTGTTGCTCGCTATGTGGGTTACATAGGCTGTCCGAATGTCTCCCGATGGCAAGCGTCATCAACGCAAGGCGGTGTCATTGCACCCGCCCCCCTCCATGCAGCCAAGAAGACACAGCAACCTGCAGCTTCAGTCTTTCCTAGAAACCGCACGTTTTTAATCCCCTTTCGTCTAAGGCACCAGCAGTACGCACGCAGGACGGATGTGTTGAGATTTACTTACTGCAGTAAAAATAAAAAAGGGGGTGATCGTTCCAAAAAACGGGTTTCCGTCACGAGTTTGACCTTATTTGTCCAGTTTTGTGAGCGACAAGATGAACAAATCAGACTTTTAAAAAAAAGAGCAAAAGAAAAACATTAAAACCGTGATTCGAGGTTAAAGGTCAAAACCGTGCAACCTCCGACAGTGAACTCTCTAAACATTTAATAAAAGGTCCATTCATTTGCATTATAATTCATTTACAATGTGTTTATATGGCATCATATCCTGATTTGGACAAGGCCTCGACAATAGTCACAACGACATATAACCCGATATCTTCTTATAGTTTATGTAGATGACACTTTAAAATAAAAGTGCATCATCTGTTACTCTGAAAATCAATTTGTAACATCGGGGTTTAAGTCAGGAAATGTATATTTTAAAATATACATTGGCACAGATTCAAAGTGCTGGAAACATTCCTCATTGATTTCGGTTAGCACTGACATGCTGGCATCACAGAGGTGCTGCAGATCCATGATGCAAATCTCCAGATCCACCACATCCCAAGGGTACTCTTTTGGATTGAGATCTGGTGACTGAGTACAGCGAGCTCATCGTCACATTCACAAAGCCAGTTTGTGATGATATGAGCTTTGTGCGTGGTTCTACTGGAACCAGCCATCACACTTTTCTGTTCTGTCTGGTGTTGCGGACGATCTGATTTGCTCGTGTCAGCATTGTTCCCACATCATCATAATTAATGTTGTTCCAGGTTCAACATTGCAAGTGACCAATCACCTTCTTGTGACGTCATTCCTTTGCGACTTCGAAATACCCGCCTTCGATTATTTCGAAATACAAGTGAAGAAGCGAAAAACCGCCGCCTGTCCGCCGAATTTGAAGTCAATTTAGGATACTTTCCTTTAATAAACGGTAAGCATTATACATATGTTCCTCACTTGGCTTGCTGTTTGTTTGCTAGCGATAGGCTACTTGACGACAGCATTAGCTAACCAGTGTTCTCTAGACCAGTGTTCCCCAACTTTTTGGGTGTTTCGTGGCCCGGGGGTTGGGTCAGGCAAAATTGCAGTAGCTTCCCTGATCATTTTACAAACATAAGTGAAGAGAATCTGGACTAAAAGGCCTAGACTTATGGTTGTGTGCTGAATCTATGAATCAAACTATCACCTGGAAACATAATTAACGGGTCCATAGCTGTGAAACTGGACATGAGTTCTTGATTCTATGGAGATTAACAGTAATCCAGAAATTTACAAATTTGTCCTGGTACATCGCGTAAATGTTGTCCCTGGGACATCATGTAGAAGTTGCCCTGGGACATCGTGTAGATGTTGTCCCTGGGACATCGTGTAAATGTTGTCCCTGGGACATCGTGTAAATGTTGTCCCTGGGACATCGTGTAATTGTTGTCCCTGGGACATCGTGTAAATATTGTCCCTGGGACATCGCGTAAATGTTGTCCCTGGGACATCGCGTAAATATTGTCCCTGGGACATCGCGTAAATGTTGTCCCTGGGACATCGCGTAAATGTTGTCCCTGGGATATCGCGTAAATGTTGTCCCTGGGACATCGCGTAGATGTTGTCCCTGGGACATCGCGTAGATGTTGTCCCTGGGACATCGTGTAGATGTTGTCCCAGGGACATCGTGTGATAGCTTGTAAATAATGGAATGAAAATTATTGATTGTTATTAACTTGTGAAAAAGAAGTGTAACAAATCCACATGTTATGTTCTTACACCCTTACAGAAACTGTGACTCCTTCACAATGTCAGGTAAATGTCAACTCATGTTGAATAATCAACCAATCAAGCCTTTTATTATCACATGCAATGTTACACGTACAACTGCAATGAAAATTTCACCCCCTTCTGACCATACATATATTGCTTAAACATCACATTGGGAAGACAGGTCGGAAACAGTTAGGAAGGTCAGAAAACAATTTAATTAATAGATGAGGGGAGAGGAGGAGAAAAAAGAACTATAACCAGACAAAGCTCCTAGAAGACTGAAATGGATGATGGTTGCAGCATGCAAAAAGAAAATGATATCTGTTGACTACAGCATATGCTTTCTCACAGATTACCTTGTGGGAGTAGCTGGACCAAACTCTATTGGTATTTCAAGTTTGAAATCCCTGTTTGACCAGACTAACATTTCAGATGAGGTACCTCTTGACATAAAAATCCTTTTATGTTGTCATAAAACTAATGTTAAATTCTGCTTTAAATACACTTTATTGTACAATTTACTTAATGAATCGTATTCCTTAGTTCTGTTTTTATTTATATGTATGTATTTATTTGTTTTATAAGGTAATAGATGGCCTAATCTATTTGCAGTGTGAGGTATGTTGAAAAGCTTGTTTGATCATAATGACATAGCATGTTTACGTTTTTTGTAATGTATTTGAAAACATAGGTGTATTTATGTTATTTTTATAGAATTTCCCTCACATTTATCCAATACCAAGCCAAATCACTGGAAAAATTTTGGATGGGTCCACAAGAGCACAAAGTGCATACTTTTTGAAGGTATGACTTGGACTGTGGTAACTATGTTCTTATCACAAAGGGTTTATAAGTTGCCACTATAAACAAACAGCATTTTCCAAAATTGAAGCCTTGTCAGAAGAACCTGAAAAATACCTTTCTGAAACCTTTTCTGTGTAAAGACTTGTTCAAAAGCAATGCACACAGATTAAAACATTTCTGTCTTGGCCAACTGATAAAGAACACCAAAAATTTAGTGGTGCGTGTTGAGTCTGTGGTCTTGATTTGTTTTGTACACACTATAGAAATTAATTAATGTAAACCAAACAAACAAACATTTCTTTGTTAATCTAATTCTTTTTGTTCTTTTTTTTTTTTTTTTTTTTTTTTTTTCTTCGTCAATTATTAGTTTGCCCAATCTCTCATTGACGGTAAAACACAAGTGGAGGAGTACAACACTGAAATCACAAAGCTCAGGTCCCGACTTTGCCACTACTTATTTTCCTCAATAGGTAAAGATAAAATTAGCTGCCTTCTTTTTCTCTAACATTGGAAAATGTAACTTGTACTTAAACAAATTATATTTTGCAGATCGAACTAGGAAGTGCAGTCAGTGCTGGTGTGTGATTGCAGCCAAAGACCGGGTACACTATGACATGTCCTTAGCCATATAGATTGTTTATTTAATGGACTTTGTTCATTTGTTTTTTGTTTGTTTATTTCTTCTTCTTTTTTTTTTTTTAATTCACAGGTGCAGTGCCAGAAATGTGGTGCATACAAGCACATGCGTTGTTCAAAGTCTGTTTGTGGCATCTGTATCTTCTGTGAGAGTAAGTCACAATATAACTAAACAATGTCCAAAAATGTTTAAAGTGAATTTTTTTTTCGTAATTTTGCCTTTGCACACCAGGACTGTGTAATTAAAGTGGACGTTTCAAGATCCAGTTTTTACACAAAACTATTTTAGACATAACTGTGTCGTATTGTGGGGATTTCTCTTCACAATTAAATTGATATAGTGCTGTTTATATCATTCTTCTTTATGTAACAGCACAGTGCAGCACAGCAGAGGGAAAGGAGTTGTGCAGCATAGTGGGTGGCTATACAGGAGGAGCAATAGAAGTAGCCAGTGAAGAATGTCATCAGGGAAAGCATCAGGCAGCGAATGACAAAGGAAAAGTTCCTAAGGGAGAGAACATCTGCAGCAAATCGACAAGTAACAGTGAGATAGGAAGACTGACAGTCAGAGATGAAGGTACACAGACTGAAGACAAAGAAAAAGAAACAGAAGTATACGGCACAAGTCTGAGTACAGATAATGCTGCTGCTGATGATGTTGACAGGATCGATGCAGATACAGAATTCCAAACTGATTCAGAAGGAACTAGTACAGTTTACAGAGTGCATGGTCGCTTATCTGTACCAAGCTCAAAAAAGAAAACCTACACAATAACAGAAGACGAGATCAAGCGCAGAATCAACGCAGAGAACATGTCAGTTCATGTTTTCAGAGGTTTGATTGGGGTAGATATACATTTCGTGATTTTGATGTCACCTGAAATAAATCCGGGTTACTCGTATCAATGAAGTGACAATGTGGCTGGAAATTGTGCATTTGCTGCAACATATACACAATTACACCATGTAAACAAAAGCATTTAACTTTGTGCGCGTGTGTGTGTCTCTCTCTGCTCTTTTGGTGTTTGCACTTTTTCTTTTTTAGGGCCGTAAAGCCAAACTGCCCGCAATGATTCTTGACAGGCCTAAGAAGGCCAAAACTAAAGTAACAGTGTTTAGTGTTCTGAGTGAAGAGGAGGCTGGGGAGCTAGCCCTCGGGTTTGCCGGAAGATTGGCCTGCGATGTCACAACAGACATGGCATCGACCATTCAAGTGCTGATATGACAAAGTAAGTTAGTAAAACAATATGAAAGTTGTATCTTTTTTGGTATTATTTGTCATTTCCCCGTATTTGGGTTATTGGTGTAACATTGTTAATCTTACTTTCTAATAACAGACAGACTCTTCTCAAAATCCAACACAATCTTAAACATGAGCTGACTGATTCCTCAACCTTCAGTTTGCTGACACACACCTTTGGCCCCGCTGCACTGGATTCTGTCATTTCATTCCTGTGTGAAAAACTTGATCTTGTCTCTTAAATAATGAAACCTTTTGTGACTTTTGTTTGTTCTGTAAATCAGAATCTTGAAAATTGTTCATTGTTGTTCTAAGTTTGTGTTAACTATTTGGCAAAAATGATTGGTTCCTAATCCAAACAGCATAATGACTGTTCTAACACATATCTTAAAAATGCTACAAAGAAAGAAAATTATCACATATGTTTCAATATGAATGTAATTGTGTCACACTCGGTTTGTAGTAACTTTCCTGTTTTATTTTGAGTTTTGGTATGTTTACACTGTTATTTTTATTTCCCGTGTGTTCGTCTTCCCTTATTAGTTTTACTGTATTTAATTAGTCTGATTTAATAACTTATAATTATTTACTTTCCAGTGTGTATATATGCTCCTCGTTTGGATTATTGTTTGTTTGAGTTCTGCCTGTCTTTTCTATTAAAGATTTGGACTTTTGGACTATTAGTGGACCTCGTAGGTTTTTATTCTGTTCAATTGGTAATTGACTGGGTTTAATTTAGTGGCCTGGAAAACAGGCCGGAGGGGTCTGGTCATTTTAACCCCCTAAGACCCGAAATCTTCCATGGCATGCATTTTTAATTTCTCTTTGATATTTGGGCCGATTGGAACCCGATGAATGTAAAAAGAAAGAATTACCAGGTTTTGTTTTTTTTACCTAATTTTTGTTTCTGAGAAAAATGAGAGCCACATATGAGGACATTAATTTGAAATTTCGATAGAACAGTTGCAGTATAATGTCCTCATAACTGTATATCAGGCACTTGTTGATCAAGATTTAGTATTTTGGTCTAAATAACCCAAAATGTGATGTCCACATGTGTGGACGCCAGGCTGGAGTAAAGTGTTAGAGCTATTTATACCTATGTAAACTTTTATACACTGGTTTTTACCTGTCTTGTTTCAGAAAGGTTTAAAAGGGTAATGTCCACAGTTTATTTGTTTATTTATTTGTTTGAATTCAACATATTTTATTAAAGTAATTGAGCTTGAACACAGAAAAAACTGAATCAAATAATCATAAAATCAAATCACTTGCATATACTGAAGTCTAATCTACTCTGAGCTAATGCCGGTTTCCAACACTAATGATCGGGTGAAGGAGAGAGATGAGGGTGTGCACGGCCACTGGTGCTCTTATCCCTGTTCTTTGTGATACAATCCAACAGGAAAGCAGTCAAACCCTTGGACATTAGCCAAGTTAACGTTCACAAATATATACACACAGAGGAACTCTGAGCCCCAATGTCAGCATTAGCACAAACATGCCACTTCATACCAAATCTCAGTGTGAGGTCAGGTGTTAGTCTCATTCCATTATTCTGGCTATATTTTCTTACTCATTACTATTAAACTTATACTTAAGACTAACTATTAACAAAATCACACCCCAATAACTCTGTTATTACACTTTGTATTTAATCATAAAAAGGCTGGATGTTGAAACCTTTTACTTCTATTTTGTATGAGCCAGGATTCTCAACAGCTGATACTCTATGTCCAAAAAGTGACAGGTATCGTTTTATGGAGCAAAAAACTTAAGAGCGCATATTTTATAAATAATACCAACAATTACAAATGCAGACCTTTAATAGTAATAAGTAATCCTTTATTTATAATGCATAGCAATATAAAAATAGTAACATATGAAAATATTACAATGGGCACAGATGAATTTGTATCAAAAACAGCAACCAAGCCAAAGTAATGAATAACACACATAAATAACAACTGCTTGAGAGACCAAACAATTTCTTTTCAACTGTTCCTTGGCAGAAAGTTAAGACAGCTATTCAGCTTTAGGTTTCAATAAACAGAAGTAATGGATGCAGTCCCTTTGAAATGTCACACAAAAGTCTACTTATGCATATACTTAGCTTTAACTCTTCTCTTTTTTGTTTTGTATTCCAAAAGGTTTTCATTTTCTCCAGAGGATGTCTCTCTTTCAGTGGTTATTGACTGTTCACATTCATTTTCACAGACTGTTGGAATGTCGATGCTGGCCGAACGTTTCTTGCTAGAATACAATGGCCTAATTTTGCGTGCATTCTCTGTCGTCTTTATTTCGTACTGGCATATACTTTTGCCTACTTGTTTTGTTTTTAAGACATTTGTATGCAGTTCATCTATCATTGGAGTAATACCCTCTGGAATGAATGCCCACTGTTTAACTGTGTCTAAAACAGCATTTAGTTTTCCAACTGCATCTTCTGTGCATTTTTTGTCTGTGCTTTCAACTACAGGAGTGTCATTCAAAGTTGATAGAGGACTTTTCAGAGAGTTTTTCATTTTTTTAAAATGGCTACAAGCCACCTTCAGGCAAGCACATGTGTTATAGTGAGAGAACGTACAACAAGTGCACTGAAGTGTTTCAGCCGATGCAAAAAAACACAGATTTCCAAACAAACTTGGCATTTTTATCACTTTCAAGTCCTCACAGTGTACAAAGTAATGCCTTTCTTTCACTGCAATTCTTGCCAAGGTAGAAATGTCTGTTTCCATGTTTGGATAGATGTCATTGTCAGCCTCTGCTAATTTTGCAAGTAACACTAGATGCTTGCAAAGAAGTCCTCGTAAGCCATATGTACAGTTGCAGTAGGACTCAACAGGGCAGACGTCATACACCATGTCTTCTCTTGACTCAGATGGGACTTGATATGCATTAACTCCATGGCTGTTCTTGACTGTAATTTTAAGAGCCCAACCACTTTCCATCAGTCTTGAAGCAGAGTCTGAAACTTGAGACAAGGGGTCAGCAAACCTGTTTTTCATGCGGCCCACATCTTGCAGGGTTTTTATGACTGAGAAGTAGTCGTCGGCCTTCCCTAGGAGCACTTCAATCAGATCATCCAGACGCCTATTCTTGTAGCCAGATAAAAACTGGTATTTCAGGCGGTGGAAAAATCTGAAAAACAGTTATTTGAAATGATTAGTAACTGTAATTGAAGGAATTTAAAGTTTTAATCAAGACTGTATTATTTTTTTAAAAATTGGAATACCTATTGCACACGTCTTTTATAAAGGAATGCTCTGTGCCGGTTTAACTGATTTAGGCAAATCCACCTACTCTGTTTTTTGTTGTGATAACATAAAAAACGCTGCTAGAATTTAAAGGATTTGCCTAAAACCTGTTCTGGCAATGACATGACGAACCTACTCAGTTTAGCCTCTTGGATTAAAGCATAATATCTTTTTTTCAGCAATACAATTGAATGAGGTCAAAATAATAAATCATACCTTTCAATCACATTGTTTGTTTCAGAACGAGCGTGACTGAAGCGACGGCCGTAGTCACACCACATGTGGCCAATGCCTTCCCAGTGCTTCTGAAAATACTGGCACACCAAAGGGTATTGCTTAAATGTCTGGCAGAACTCTGCTGATGTGGCTTTAAAGTCGTCCTCCTAAGAGAATTGGATGCAACAGAATATATTTCAATCCATTTAACAGACCTATTGAAATCTTTAATATTATGTATTGAAGCCCTTTTCCTTTTATTGAATAACATTAAGAATTTTAAGTTATTAATAATATGTCGTGTTTTTGTATTAAGAAGCAATTATTTCTTCCCTTACAATGGCTAAGAAGGAACACTAAACCTATAAGCATATTTGGTTTCAGCATCTGTCTGTGAAAGAATCCCACTCACAAGTTCTACTGCACAGTGGGTGACACAATGATGGTCTGCACAGCTTAAGTACTTGTTTTGATAAGCAAGATAAGAAGCCAGTTTTAGAAATTGTTTCAAAAATCTATTTTGTATCTCTCTGTAACTTTTTTTAGCAACTGAAAGTTATTATGCTCTTAGTGTAATCAAGAAATCAAAATGTGAAATAGACAAATTACACTTACAGCTGTGCAAGCTTTCAGCTTACAAAAGAAAGAAATGATTTCATTTCTCTTTTGGGTGTTAGAAAGCCCATGGACCCCGGACTCTGATTTTGAAAGCCATCGATTAACAGCCTGTGAATGTAAGAGAAAAAAAGTTAATCTGGAGAGAGAGACAGAGGAGCAGCTGTACAAAAAGCATAAAAGAAAGCTGACGTCCAAAAATAACTTTGTCACTCACTGGACAAGAGGACCTGTGCATTACAGAAATCAACCAGGCAAACATATTTTTAAATGTCAAAAAGAGCTTTGGGAAGCAGCCACCAGAAGATGAGTGCACTGTGGTCTTAAATGGATGGACATAGTCACTCAACATTTTATCCCTTTATATTCATTAACCTGAGTAGGTGAATATCACAATGAGGCAAATCATGACAACAGGACCCTGTTGTAAAAATGTGTTTCAGGTGCATCTTAGACAACGTGAAAAGAAAACAATGTGGTTTACCTGCAAGACATGGTACCAGCATAGAAGGATAGCTGACTCTGGAAAAACCTTCTGCAAAGCATTTATTTCCACAAAGTCTTTGTCAACCATAAATGCTCTACAGAAAAAAAGAAAACACTAAATGAGATTAAACAGTATGAAAATGTTTTTGCTATCTCAAAGCACCACTTCAATGCCAAATTAAACATTTCAACTCACAAGTAGATATATAAAATACTGCATACAGCCTATAGGAATAACTTTAACAACTGGAAAGGAAAGTTTTTTGCAGCCCATGCTGCAGCTATAGCATTAGATTCTGGCATGTTATAACTTTTTTGAAAAGGAATTATTTCAAAATCAATAGCTGTCAATGTATTATTTACCTCGGGGAAGTTGGGAAATGCTCACAAACTATTCCAAGAACAGTTTCCAGGGTTTTCTGACTTTCGTTGCTGACAATAGCATAGGCCACAGGGACTCCATGCCCATGATCATCTCTTACAACAAGTGTGAATAAGGGAAATGAATACTGGTTAACGCAGTGCGTGGTGTCAACAAATACTAACTGTTTTGCATAGTTCTCCATGTTTGATTTCATTACAGGTGTCTGCAAAACAATCATTAGTTCTTGGTCAGATGTGTATGGTTGATAGAAGAGAACATGTTCTTGATGTTTTCCATTAAGTAAGGTATGTACACTTTGACTGTCTCCACAGTTAAAGTGCTTCTTCCTCATCATGCAGGTTCTAACACTGTCAATGTCACGTGGTGTGACAAAATGCTCTCTGTTGTGAAGATCTCTGTGTCCATGTTCTTTGGCCCATTTATGACATTCGGTTAGTATGATGGCTGGCTTAGTTCCAAGGGAAAGCAGTTCCTCAATCTTCCTCCTCAAATCACTGGAAATATTGTTGAAATGTGCGTCTTTTGGGTCCGAAGGATCATGCCCATCATGCTTATCATATGTACGCTGCACGATGACTGTGTGGTCTTTCCAACATTTGAGTACTTTAAATGAAACATAGGCCTTACAGCCCACTGCTCTGTAGCTGTTTCGACTTTTTTTCCCAGCTCTGATGCAGTTGAATTTGTAATAGTCTCTTTTCCTGTCTTTACCTGAGGCAACATTTAAACATTTATAATGTCCATGAAGGGTTAATGAGTTCAATTTTTCTAACACAACACTGAATGGGTCCTCCTGGCATTGTGACACATGCACACAAAGTTGTGTGTCTTTTCCAGTTCTTTTTTTTTCGTCATTCAGAACACTTCTTCTAATTATGTCGTCCATTTCTGGTGGAAAAATAACGAAGGTTTAATTAGTCAATATTCATTAATTCATTTTAACTTGTTGTGGGGTTTTTTGCAATACAATGTAAATATTAAATATAATATTAAAAAATATATATATATAAAATAATATAAAACAAACAGGGGCTAAAAGAAGCTAAACTTTCATATGGTATGTCTCTGGCAACTTTAACATGATGTCCCAGGGACAACATTTACGCGATGTCCCAGGGACAACATTTACGCGATGTCCCAGGGACAACATCTACGCGATGTCCCAGGGACAAATTTGTAAATTTCTGGATTACTGTTAATCTCCATAGAATCAAGAACTCATGTCCAGTTTCACAGCTATGGACCAGTTAATTATGTTTCCAGGTGATAGTTTGATTCATAGATTCAGCACACAACCATAAGTCTAGGCCTTTTAGTCCAGATTCTCTTCACTTATGTTTGTAAAATGATCAGGGGAGCTACTGCAATTTTGCCTGACCCAACCCCCGGGCCACGAAACACCCAAAAAGTTGGGGAACGCTGGTCTAGAGAACACTGGTTAGCTAATGCTGTCGTCAAGTAGCCTATCGCTAGCAAACAAACAGCAAGCCAAGTGAGGAACATATGTATAATGCTTACCGTTTATTAAAGGAAAGTATCCTAAATTGACTTCAAATTCGGCGGACAGGCGGCGGTTTTTCGCTTCTTCACTTGTATTTCGAAATACTCGAAGGCGGGTATTTCGAAGTCGCAAAGGAATGACGTCACAAGAAGGTGATTGGTCACTTGCAATGTTGAACCTGGAACAACATTAATTATGATGATGTGGGAACAATGCTGACACGAGGAAATCAGATCGTCCCTGGTGTTGCACCGTTTTTGGTTTTTTGCAGCTTTTGCACACCTGCACTTTATTATGTAGTCCTGTGTTTATTGTCTGTTATACGTAGCACCATGGTCTTGGAGGACCGTTGTCCTGTTTCACTGTGTACTGCACATGGTTGGAATGACAATAAAGCCACTTGCCCTGACCGGACGACGGGTACACTGTGGTCATCTAAGGATGAACACGGTCAGTAACAATACTCAGACTGTGGTGTTGAAGTCATTCTCAGTTGGTACTAAGGCACTTTTCCCATATTTGTAGGTCTGCATGGACAAATCTTCAAAACTAGAAACTGATTGCAATATGGATCAGTAAAACCACAGTGGAGGGACTCGTTTTTCATCTCATCAAACACGTTTTGCTGTCACACACATTGACCCTGTGTTAACTTACACGTGACAAAAACAAAAATACAAACTGAAAATAAACTGGTCTGGTTTCAGATGAGAGTGGCCTTAGTTCAACGTAAAATCATCATCAGAGGCAAAAACCAAAACTCGGCTCAGCAACTTAATAAGTCCTTTATTTGCAATGTTCCATTACCTTTCCAGTTTCCGATGCAAAAGAAGCAATAATTTTTTTTTTAAATAACGAAAGCGGAAAAAAAAGAAAAAAAAAAAAAAAGGAAAGAAAATATTTACAAAATTCAAATAAAACTAATAATCAATGGATTATCTAAAGCACCTCTCTGCATCCGGACAACTGCGGTTTCTGCTGGATAAGGAGACACTGCAATTACATCAGCAATTTGTTTCTGAAAAATAAAACTGAAAAAGTTTATTATCATCATCATTATTATTATTATTATTATTATTATATATTTACAGAACGCTCCTGAAATCCTGAAACTAGTTTCCACTTAAAGTAGAAAAGGCTTTCGGATCATTTCTGTGTCTTTTTTTTTTTTTTTTTAAACTTTATATATTTTATCAAGTCAATTTTCTGTAGATTTCAAGTTTTAACGGTGATTGGGTCGTTAAGTGTCCTCTACAACAGCTCAGGTTTAAGTACAGAAGAGGTAAAAGATGAAGAGTCAGTCAGTGTGGTTCACTACTGGGGGATGGGAGAGAATGGCTTTAAAGAGGAAGCATTAAGACCACCCCCTAGTAGTCAAGGTCAAAGGTCAACATCAGCCCTCTGTGTTTCTGTCCTCTGCTAGTTTATCATGATAGGAAAGGAGAGAAAATAGACAACCTTTGCTTTAAAAACTCCGTCAAATTAAGATTAGTTCATGTACACTGTAACGTTTTGTCCACTGGATCGTTAATAGGAACACACTTCAGTCATGCTGCACACTCCGGAAAAGGACAAGGACATAAGAGCCGTGTCGGGACTGAACAAATGTTATGGCATGTTGATAAACCCCCCTCCACCAACCCACCCGCCCGCTACACTTCACGCCCTGCTGTTTCCTCTTGTAGATCAGAAAGGTTGTTTGTCATTAGAATCGTCTAGAGGGGTGAAAGAGCAGCCAGTTGGTTTGCTTTACTTTGACATAGAAAGTTTCGTAGTGATGTGGGATACTTCACACCTCGCTAATGAGTAATCCTGCTGAAACCTGCATTTTCAAGTTTGCTTTGATGAGGACACTTGCTGTGACAAGCAGGTGAAATAATGAGGAAGCAGGAGAGGGAAGGTAGAAAAGAAATGATTGTTTTTCAGAGTCCATCCCTCCAAAAAAAGAAGAAAAAAAAGGAACACAATAAAGATTTATCCTCATTGAGGATTGATTCGAGTCTGCCTCTCTGGCAATACTGTCCATGACTCTCCGTGGTCGCCTGCAGAGCTCTGGCGGCAGCTTTTAGTTCAGTATTTTATTCCTTGTCAGATTCCTCTTCGGCCTCGCGGAGCCAGGTGAAGAAGCCGGTGACCGACTTCAAGGCCACGCCTTTGCCTGTCTGCTCTGCCGGGTCTTTGCTGGTTTCCCATTCGTAGAAGGCCTCCTCTTTAATGACGTCCTCATCATACAAGGCGTCGAAGAACATCCGCAGCAGGTCTGCAGAGACAAAATTAGAGCATTATAGAAGCTTTATTAACAGCTCCATTTTAAAATTGTTTCTGTTTGCATTGAGTCAGGGACACTTGAAAAGCTATAAAGAGCTAATCAGTAGGTCAAATCCTAATTAACACGTTTCTTTTAGTGATTAGGCTTTTCTGTTTCAACCCTCCAATCCAGTTCATAACACTTTAAAAAATAAATTTAAAAAAAAAAAAATCACCCCAAGAATGTGTTTTCCTCCAAAATAGACCACTTCCATTTCTGTGTTCAGGGAAAATGACTCAGGCCCTCCAGCAGCAACACTACAAAAACCTTCAGTCTCATCTTTAAATCTTGATACCCTGAATACACAGCTGCTGTACACATGATGATTTTATCTGTTTTCACCCTGAACAAAAACAACCTGGAAATACAGGCAGATCTTTTCTGATAAGGAGCTGCGTTTCAGACAAACCAACAAGGTCCATTTTTTAATGCCTGTGATCATCACATAACCAATTACACATTACTTTAGAGCAGCAGCTGTTTTTTGTTTTTAACCCCCCCCAAAAGCTGCACCCAACAGCACATAGAGGTAAACATTAAACATCTAAGAAGCTGCAATCCGTGTCTGGCAAAGGGAATTTTACAGATCCTTTATTTATCCAGGTAAAAAGTCTCGCAAACATTAAAAACACATTTTTAAAGAATGATCTGGGAAGCAAAAATGACAACATAACATTGCTGATCTATAAAAATTATTTGAAGTGGTCAACAAGGACTGGATTGATTAGAAAGTAGATACAATAACGCAAATCTATAAAGATACTTTGTAACAGTTGATTTTGTAGTTTTCGCTTAAAAACTGACTTTAAGTTTTTTCCTTTCTTTGGGGAAACATGAACTTTGTATATGCCAACAAGACTGCTTACAGTGACGTGAAGGCTTTTTAAAATAGACAGCAACATAAAGAACCGAAGCATTGAATTTCCAGCAAACAGCTGATTTCGTTACATGTCCCTGCTCGATTACTCTGAGCGACAGCTACTGTCAGCTGAATTTGAAACAAGCTCACAGGAAAGATTTCTGCTTGATTTGTGCTCTTTAAACAAGCTTACTGGACTTTAGTAACATTTAAAAAAAAAAAAAAACTTCTCTGAAATAATTCAAAGACAGACTTGGAGGGAGCGAGACTCATCCAGAGAACATTTATCACTAATAATTTACAAAGGCCAATAAATTTGCCATCTTGTGCCATTATCTGAACCGATTTATGGTATCTTCCTGCTGTGTCTCGATGCACGATCAAGAATCCAGGTTAAACAAAAAAGAAATCTCAGAAAGCTGAGCGACATTATCAGTGGGAGGTGCATCACATCACTCATCCATGTGACTTCTTTAAGTTCCCCCAACCTTATAATCAGCCCAGCTGCACGACTGAAACCAGTATCACCGCATTACAGTAAGCCTTGAGTTCAGTTTCGTCTCCACTGACTTTCATGAAATTTGGGATCATTTGCTTATGTTGCCAAAAAGACGCAACAGCTGAGGAAACCACATTAAAATGACACTTTGAATCATTGGCGACTTTGACGCCTGGATTTAACAGATGCTTCAGTATCTAAATATTTATAAGTGAACCAATCAGATTTGTATGTTCGGCAGTATTACAGTTCACTGTAAGTGGGGAAACTCACGAGCAGGCTGCTCCATGTGCACCATCAGAGCCTGGAGGGCGTACAGGGCCTGCAGCTCTTTCTGCTCGTCGTACAGGTATCTCTGCAGCAGAGAGGCTCTCTGGCCGATCTGCTGTGCATCCACCTTGTACGGGTTGTCACCTGAAACGAAGTGAACAAGTTTTTAAACCAGAAAGTGTGATTTTTAAAAGTAAGCGCTATTAAAATTTACTATAAAATAAATCCGTTTTAATTTATTTAAAAAAAAAAAAAAACAACAACTATATTTTCCATACTTCAGAATTTGAGCTTGGGTCGTTGTGAAAAGAAAAAAGACTAAATCATAGACACACACACACAGAAATAGAGGCAGCTCGTGGTGTATTAGTCATACTTACATATGATAGCAGACTGGCACACTGATGTCATCAATGCTCGTACAAACTGGTTCGAAGCAGTCTGCTGCTCGTCCAAGTTAGCCTGAAAATAGGAAACAAAATGCAGTTGGAGAGGGGGAACATGAACAACACTGGGAAATAAGAGCACGCACAAAATGTTCAGGTCTGAAAACACTCTGTACTGCCTCACACACACCTCGATCCAGTCTCTGATGCGTTGATTGTTGGCCTTGTCCTGGAGGAGTCTGTCCAGCTGTTTGCTGATCTCCTCTCCGCTGAGGACCTTCTTCTTACTGGCCTCTTTGGGCTCCATCTCCTCTCCCACGGTGAACTCCACTTTCTGAAATACACAATTAAATGTGTAAAAAAAAAAGAAAAAAAAAAAAAAAGAAAAAAGCCTGAAGACACGGAGTAACTTGTTTCTAATCGTAAATCCCCACAAGCAAAAATCTCTCTTGCTTTCATCTCTGCCCACCAGGTAGACTCCAGCTGTGTTTGTCTTTGGTGCTGTGCAGGATGTGCTGCTTTCTCGTTACCATTTTAAGCTTTGTTGTTACAAAATAGACCAATTATAGCTGCTTTAAACGTATCCTAACATTTTTAGACCACTAAACAAAACTCCAAAAGTGCAGACAAGTGTTTTATCGTCTAAAACCTGAACGTGTTGCACGTACCTGATCGGTGACAAACTTGTTGACGTCTTCATCTTTGGGCAAGAAGTCGTTCCAATTTAGCCCAGCCTCTGTCCACAAAGCCCCGACCTTATTGGGGGTCTTAAGGGGAGAAAAGGGCCAGATAATCAAATATCTGTGGCTTTTATTTCTTTTTCTTTCTCTCTTTTTTTTTAACCAAAACCAAAAAACATGTGCAACACAAGGTAATAAAACGAGTGTGTTCGGTTACCTTTTCTTTACAAAGCAACTTGAGGATCTGTACCAGCAGCACGCTGGCCTTCCCCAGAGGCACAAGAGGCTTTGAGATCTCCCTGAAGACACAGATGCACTGAATTAAGCTCCCATTTTTCTTAGAGCTGGATTATAATTCAGTTTATCTCATTTTAAAGCTGGAAATAAGTGACCTAGTTTTAAATTTAGCTTAAAATCTTTATTTCCGAGAAACACCGTCAACAAAAGAATCTCTGGAAAATGATTCCAACACTATTTACAGTTTAAAAACGTCCATTTGCATCAGACTATATTCTAAAGTCAAAGTATTCGAGTTTGCTTTCACTTATTTGAAATGTGACCGCTGACATTAAGCTCTCACCTGAACAGCTGTCCCATAGGGATGCCTCCCTCGTGGAGCATAGGAGTAATAAGCTCAGCCAGGTAGAGCCAGATGTGAGGTATATCTATGGCCATGTCTTCTGCTACCTCCAGAATCTCTAGTAGCCTGCAAAAGAATCGGCTTTAATTCCATCTGCTCGAGAACATCCATCGAGGGTAGATTTTAGTTGAAACCAGGCGGCGTTCTTCCTGTTACACGCTTACCCTTTGTAGTACTGCTGCGTGGGCAAAGTCCCTGCCTTTATAAGCTGGTGCAGCAACAGGCCCATGTGTTCCCGAGCGATGGTGCTTCGTTCAAGCGTCGACTCCAAGCCGTTCCGCACGAACACGTACAGCAGTGATGTGCTGTTGAGCTCCACCACACACTGCAATGCCTCCTACAGCACCAGAGTGACACAAAGCAATGCTGTTAACACGGTTCACTTTTAAACATGGAAGTACAACTCTGATTGTTAGAGGCAAGTCTGCACCTTGACATCATTGATGTGGAGGTATTCTTCAATGATCGCATGCGACTTCTTCTCCACTTCCTCTTCAGTCAAGGCAGGTTTAGGGAGAGATGGAGGAGGAGTGGGAGCGCTCTCACGCTTAACTGAAGAAAAAGGTAAAAATACAACTTGAAGCTCATTGTTCTTTATGTCCTTTTCTTTAAACCACATCTTTCTCTATTCAACTCTTTTTAATTCTTTATTTCATACCTGGGACGAAGTCACTACCCTTGTCCCGACTTCCTCTATCTCTGCTTCCTCGGTCTCTGCTTCCCCGATCCCTGCTTCCTCTGTCCCGACTGTCTGTCATGCTGGCGACGCGGCGCACAGATTCAGTTGAAGACCTGCCATCTCCTCCCCTCCCGCCGCGCTCTTGCGACTCTCTGCTGAAGCTTCTCTTGGTGACTTGGTTCGCTTCCCGTCCTTCGCTGCGATCAAATCTGTCAAATCGATCCCTGTTGCGGTCGCTCCTGTCCCTGTTGCTCCCACGTTCGCGGCTCGAACTCGACCTAATGGTAAAAGGAGACACAAAGAGGTCATTTTAACACACTCAATCAATTTGTAATCATGTACCACTAAAATTTTTGTATTTTTTGAGACTGCAGTAGGCTCTTGTATACAAAGGGGAGGCCAGATGGAGGAAGATTAGTATTCAAGTGGTCGCCATCTGCAACCTCACAACTAGATGCCAGTAAAATGTGTTTTGAAAAACGTGACATAAACATAAAGTAAAAAATAAGAGTGCCTATGACAAGTGATAAACTAAAATTTGTGAATCAAGTACTCAACTAAAGCAGAAGCAGACCAATTAATGAGAAAATATTTGGTGCTTCTGAGTACCTTTGAGGAACTCTGCGATCAGAGTCTGTTGCAGACATCAATGACCCAGACTGTAGGGCAGAGAAGCGGTTGAGAGTGCTGGTACCCGGACGCCCAGAGTCTAGAAAGATGGAAATGAATAGATTAAGAGCCAAACCACAAACAGCCACTAAGCAATGCTGTGCTTTAGAAGAAAGCTGAAGGTCTTACCCTGGTCTCCACTCGCTGGTTTAGCTCCAGTTCCTCCGCTGCTGCCTTTTCCCCAGCTGCCCCACATGCCTTTGCCACCCGGAGCCAACAGCTGGTTGTTGAAATCCATAGCACCAGGCTACAGGGAAACAAAAAAGTTATATTCATTCTCAAGAGGCCTGAGAAAGAGCTCAAGCCTTCACATGAATTTTCGGACGTTACCTTTGTGATCTTGCTTAGGCGGGTGGTGTCAATGGGTCTGTTCTTGGAGATGGGGACTGTGTTCCACCCCTCATCCTGAGGCTGGCTGGTCCGGCCACCTCCTGGTGTGTGAGGGCCTCGGCTGCCCATGTTTCCCGTGAACCTGTCTCTGCTTTCCTTCTTGGTCATGAGCTGCTGCTGGACTTTCATCTGTTCCCTGTGCTCCTCCATCTCTGCTTCCTTGTGAATCTGATCAATTGTCTTAGGACCCTGGTCTCCTCTACGAGGCACCCAGTTATTCTGTGGATCAGAGACAGAAGACAATTAACACCCGTGAGCCACTCTGGGGTGTTTCCTGTCTGTGTTTTGGATTACATTTGTAATAGTACAAATGTTCTGATAGGAGAACCTGAGACAAAAAGCATATCCACCCTGAATAACACAGTTTTACGTGCGTCAAAGATTTTCATTTTTAAGCCCTTTGTGACATAAAAGAAAAAGGGGAAAAAATGAAATCCTTGTTCTATTCTGCAGCTTCAGTATGATCAACATAAACCGCTTTCCAGTGTTCCTCCTGTTCACAGCAAATCTCTAGAGCGGAACAAAAATTGTCGTTGCCAACTGCAGGCCAAGATGTTGGAGATGAGATACTGAAAGGGCAAGCAGCTGAATGTTATCAAGAACCACCACACCAGTGACATGGCTTGATATCCAGCAGGTAAGGAAATATGAGAAGGAAAGAACTGGACCTAGGTGATTTGCAACGTGAACACCGTAAACTTTCAAAATAAAAGTCAGGGGTCTGCTTGCTGGCAAATCTATGCCTGATGATGCCGTTCTCATGGACAGAAAAAAAAAAAAAAAAGTTTTTCAAACTAACCCTTTACCCCTTTGAAACCTACCAGCAGTAACCCTTGACGCCATTTTCTGAACCGAGTACTCACTGTCTTATTTTAGCACTGCTTATAGAACAAAACAACTGGGTGCGCACCACAAGTTTGAGAGTGTGGTCTCTGCTATGTAGATAGCCTTGTAAAAAAACAAAACAAAACCCTTCAGATTGTACTGTATATAAACACTGAGATACATACACTACTAAGTCAAGTCATGATAAATGCTGGCTATCAGTTCTTTATTGCTCTAAAATGTTGAATATGATTTAACAGTTACCCTTCTGAGGTCCAAAACATCTTGCAGCATGAAGCGGATTCTTGATGAAGTCTTTCTCTCTTTAATGATCTTGTCCATCTGATTAAAATACTGATCCATGCGAGGCTGTCGGGGACACAGAAAAGAGTGAATTTTATGAGGTACAGGTACCAAATGACAAACTGTGTGTACCTAATGATACATCGAGAACTGCCTCCTCAGTTCCTCAACCCATCACTAATGATCAGTGGCCCAGACACGTGGCACAAAAACAAGGTCATCACAGGAGACATCTTAACGTGTACATATAGCGGTGTTAGTCCATGCTTTACTTACCTTTGCCTTCTCAAAGTCCAGGTCTTTACCAATAGTCGACAGCAGTCTGCAGAGACACTCGAGAGACTCCTCATCATGATTCTTAAGTAGTTTCACGACACAGTCGTGCATGATTGGCTCTGTCAGCATCTTAAGCTTAAACAGTTCACCAATGAACTTTATGTTGCCCAGTGAGCGGCGTCGAGCTTTATCTCTGGCCTCCTCCAGCTCCACCCTGAAGCGCTCACGCTCCTCACCCTGCAGGCGGATACAAGTTTGTTCTTAGTGTATGAGTCATATGACAAGTTTACTCTAAATCTGAACGGTGGTTTTGACAGTTCTTACGTCTTTGGCAGCCTCCAATTCCTTTTGCTTTTTCTCAAAGATCTCATCATCATCCTGGTCCTTCTCAAACTCTTTCTGGCAGCGGTTGAGCAGCAGTTTGCGGAAGTTCACAAAAACTCCTGGCTTGTCTGAAGTGGGGACTTTCAGCTGGTGGAAGACAACATTCAATGTCACCAGGGGGTTTTAACGCACGTTTTCCTATTCAACTGCATTTAACAAATATGTAGCTGAGAGTATGCTCCTTCAGTTCCTCAATACCATCACAAAAAGTTCAGTGGCCCAGACACGTGGCACTAAAAAGAAGTCATCACTAGAGCATGTGATCAAAGCACAACATCCAACCTTCACTAGACTCACCCCCATAAGGCAGCGGCACATGTTGGCGTAGGCCACAGAGAAGTTGGGCTCTGAGATGGCCTTCTCAAAGATGAGGTCGATGGCTCCCTTCAGCCTCTCCTCAGTGTCTATCGTCAGCTCTGTCACTTGTTTCATCAGCTCCTGAAACTTCTGTGGCGTAAGCTTGTTGAGGATGCTCCGCAGACGCTTGAACAGCTCTCGAGTCTTGGCCTGTTCTGGGTCTTCCTCTTCAGGCTCATCAACACGGCCACGAGTGACCTTTTTCACAGAGGGCTTCCAGGCCTTCTCAGCCTTGCTGAGCTGCACGTCGTCATTTAGCGACATGCTGGTGATAATTTTTTTGGTTTGAGAGCGACGGGGCCCGGATGGCTAAATGGAGAGAAACGCGTAAATATTTTAAAAAGCTAGTAGGAAAAAACTTCACTAAACAAAAAGTTTACGTTAGAGATCGCTGCCTTTGCAAACAGCTTGTCTGCCAAACGTAACATCACAACTGCTGGCATTCATTGCACTTTTGTGTCATGTCAGCTCATAATACATCTCTTTATCTCAAAAAACATCAGACAAGTACTCCAGCACGTTGTAGGAAGACAGGCACAGAGGGAGATCGTTTTACTTCAGGGCATCACGTCTCAAGTGCAAAAGTATAAAAACGGTGTGCTGACGACACAATTGGTAAACCTATTAACTATAATGCAAGTTAATGCTTAAAGTGTCTTTTAAAAACTGTAAAATTAGCTAACCGGGCCACGAGGTCCTCCCACTGATCTGCTCCCAAGGTTCCCTAAATATGAGGGAGTAAAATCAGGACCAGTGTTCATCAGGCGAGATGGGTCAGCAGGTCGTAGTGGAGTCTTGTTCACCTGCAATTAAAGAGGCAAAAATAAATAAAGGAAAAATCACCCGTGTTTTCACACAAAGTTTAAAATACTGGCAGTCGGCAGCACTACCCCTCAGCCTCCTAGTAGATCAACATATGGTATCAGTTTGAAAATCCTGACTTTGTTCTCGAGTTTTTGCATTCACAAGATTTTCAGGAAACTTCACCTCTGACCTTGAACTTTAGGACAAGGTCACTGAAATTCAAACTTGGAGATTTTTAGCAGATGCACCTACTGATGTGAATTTCAAAATCCTACATCGCCTCATTATCGCATTTACACCCGCCCACTCGCTCGCTCTGTGTGGTGACAACTAGAGATGGACCGATCCGATATTACGTATCGGTATCGGTCCGATACTGACCTAAATTACTGGATCGGATATCGGAGAAAAATAAAAAATGTAATCCGATCCATTAAATATCACGAAAGCACCTCGCAAAACTTGCAACGCGCCGTAACTCGCCTCAGAACGTTAGCAGTATGCATCACGTGATAGAGCGGCTGCCGCATGCGGGACCTGTCGTGGTCTGGATAGCATGTGGAGCTTCGCTAGCAACCCGGCATTTCATCTCCGACAAAGTTATCCCCGAGAGAAGTAAAGCAAGTGTGTAAGTCCATCTCTGAATGTTTGTAAAGCATTCCTGCGTTAAGCTTAACAAACGATATATGGAGCGACTGCCTCTCCTGCTGCTACTTCAATCATGAAACTGCTTAACGATCAGCTGATCGGCTTTTCTGTCGGGAGTCCGTGTCTCTGGTTTGTTTTTGCCCCACTTTGCACCAGAAAGAGGAAACCAGCGGCTAAACAACAGCAGCACGTTTAAGCTTGATAAGCTGTTGTTAGAATGTATTTAATATTAGTTTCTACTCAAGGATCTTTTTCTACGTAGCTGACGCTGGTAACTGTGCAGGGGCGGATCTAGCAAAGTTTAGCCAGGGGGGCCGATAGGGCATTAACAGGGAAAAGGGGGCACAAAGACATACTTTTCTTTCTTATTCTCATTTAAAATGTCTAGCTTTTAATAAATAATTATCTGACACCCAAAGTTTTAATTTGATGTAAAATGAATAGAAGTCCATTACTGTATATAGTGACTATTAAGTCTAATATATATACCCTAGTAAGCTATAGTACTTTTTCCTTTGGGAAGGTACCATCTGTGCAGTCTGCAATTTTGTTGAAGAAAGATGTTGAATCTATTTAATATTTCTTGAAAAATAATTGATTTCTGTGCATTTTTTTTCCACACTGCATCAAATTAAGGTTGATTACGTCGATTAAGCATCATGAGGTGGAGCGTGAGGGGTGGTTCCCTATTTTTTATTTATTTATTTTTGTTGTTGCTGGGAGTTGGAACCCTATTAGTTAGGTTGCTTAATATTTATGCTAAGTACTCTTTAAAATACCAGAATAGGGAGGATGGTGTAGGTCTAAGTTTATTAGATTGATCAGTATTGCTGAACTATGAAATATTTTTTTTGCATACAGGTATAACAGAATAGCTTTAGTGTAGTTGTTGTTTTAAACTTGAGTATGAACTTATACAAAATGCAGCAAGATATTTAAAAAAAAACTGTTTTGTTGAAACACACTATATCGGATTCATATCGGTATCGGCAGATATCCAAATTTATGATATCGGTATCGGTATCGGACATAAAAAAGTGGTATCGTGCCATCTCTAGTGACAACAATACCCCGTCAGCCTTTAACAAAGCTGTGACGGCCCGGGACAACGCATCGGGTTACAAAAATCGGGAGTTGCACGACTGGCTGAAGCGCCTCAAAGATTGTGGTGCGCTTCATGATGTGAGGTCAAAATTTACAGATGAGGGGTAAAAAAAACAACTGCCATATTCTTCAACTCAATTTGTATCGTTTCTGCGTTCTTTTACACAAAGCTCAACATCACCTACCTTATCCAGCACCACATCACTGATGATAGGCAGGCCCTCAGGCTTGTGCATACTGGCGCTGATGAACTGGCAGCCCAGGAGGAACTCCCTGTCGTACCGCTTCTTGTCCTCCGGGTTTATCGGCTTCCATTCTTCTGCACAACGTACAGGAAATATGCAAAGGCACATGATTAAAGGCACACTACAGTAAAGGCACAGCTGAAAGATGGCTGTGATAATCCACTCTGTCAGTGCAGATTCTTTGAAACTAAAATAATAAAACGATGACGGCACATGAGCAAAACTATGAGAGAAACTAAAATCACCATAAAGAGATTTTCACACTGTGCTTAAATCAAACAAGGCCTCATCCTTCCAGCATATAAATGCAGGCACAAGGAAAAAACAGACTTAAAATTTAATGCTGAAATAAATTATATTTGCCCTAAGACCAAAGTATGTACAGAGTTTTATCAGTTTAGCTTTAGGGAAAAGATTAAAACATTTAAAGATTTTTTTTAGCCTTTTAAGCTTTCAAAGCGTACCTTGTTTGTACTGGTATTTCTGCTCAGTTGGCTCAGGTGTGGCTTTAGACTTGTCAGGTTCTGCATTCTGCTTGTCCTCTTTTTGCTCCCAGGTCTCATCTGCCACTTCGACAGGAAGTTCAGCTGGTGCTGGAGCTGGAGGGTTGGCCTGAGTGGGCATGGGTTCAGAGGCAGGCTTGGCACCCTGTTCCTGCAAAAAGAAAGAAAAGATCAAGTTTTCTAAGAATCTGTTGTTTATTGAGAGTAAAAGATGGACACCCAGTTTAAGAGCTCTTTGGACTGTCGTCTGATTTAACACAAACCTCTGTGAAGGCATCCAGGAGATTCCCAATGGCCTCCTTCTTGTTAAACTCTTTCATGTTCTTTTTCTTCCTTTGCACATGTGTAGCAGCTTCAAAAGGAAAGACAAAGTGATGACATTAAAATTCAGATAAAACAAGATTAGGCATGTGACAGCCTGAGAAGCAAGGGGGGGGATTAACTGTACCTTGCATAGTAGATTCTTCTGGGCAGCTAACAGACGCAGGAGGGGTATCCTCACTTTTCTTCTTGCACTCTTCCTCCTCCTCCCTCTCTTCAGCCTCCTCTTTCACCTCCTGGGCTGCTGTTGCCGTTTTAGCCATAGGTGTGGATTCCTGAGATTGAGAAGCGTCTGGCTGTTTGTGGGGCGTAGTGTCTGAAATTGCATTATCCTTGGGCAGTTCTTCGGTCTCCTGAGGAAGGCCGTTGGGGAGAACAGGCTCTGCTGCCTCAACTTGTGTGGATTCAGGTTCGGGGGTAGAGCGCAGAACGGCGTTCTGGGTCTGTGGACCAGCAGGCTCCCGTGCAGGTGGGGGAGGCTGGGAGACTTCAGTTGCCGTTTTTGTAGCCATTTCTTCTTTATTCTTTCTTTCTTCTTCAAGATTGGAAGAACCTGCTGCTGCAGCCTCAGCTGCAGGCTCCAACTTTGTGGTGGCCACCTGCTCTTCTTTTTCCACCTTCTTCACTTCCTCTGTTTTTGCTTCTTCCTTTTCTGGACCCTTCTCAGCTTGAGCTGGAGCAGCCGGTAGTTCCTCTATTTTCACAGGGGCTTCTGGTGCTTCTGAAGACTGTGAGGTTGCATGAGGAGCATCTACTGTATCAGAAACGGTAGTGCCAACTTTATTTACTGCCTCAGCAGGAGTAGTGGTCAACGTTGCTCCTGGAGGAAGGGAAGGAGGAGACTGCTGGTCCTTTATCAGTGTGGATGGCACCTCAGTAGTAGCTACGGGGGCTACAGATTGTGCAGCTAACTCAGTAGGCAGCACTATTTGGCTGTCCACTTCCTGTTTGCTCTCCAACACAGGCTCAGCGTTTGCCGCAGCAAGAGAAGGAGGGGTTTCAGCACTAGTAGGACGCTCTGTGTTATCATCTGGACAGCGAGAGACGTGACAATAAATGACGAGAAAAAAATTTAGTCATTTCTTTTTCACGGAGTCAAACTTAAGAAAATATTCTCACCTCTTCTCGTCTGTGCAATCACAGGCTGGGCAATTTCCCCATTGACCTGTGCAGAACTTGCATCCGGTGCCTGCAATCACAAAGCAATAGCGGCCTTTAATAAATAAAATAGAAAACCCACTAGACGGGCTTTTAACAATGAGCATCAACACATTTGGTGCAGTTTGTTACAAGTTTTTTTTCTCCTCACATTTGGTGGATATTGTCTGAGGTGGTATTGATTCAGACCTGTTTCTTTGAAGGCTGCAGTGTCACTCAACTCTTTTAAAAAGTGATTCGTTTGTGTTGCCCGTTTCCCCTCCAACTAGCAATTTTCAACTTTGGCAATAGCTCAACGCATCAGTGCATTTTTGTTTGCATTTGCTTAGACTCAGCATAGTTTGCTTAGTGAAACTGACCTCAGCTGTGCTGACTATTAGAAAGTACCATGAAGACAAAAAAAAAAAAAGACATCAACACAGTCGCAGATGTACTTAAAAAAAAAAAAAAAATCCACAACGGTGCCTTTATGTACAGATAAATTCATATTCCTTCCTTTTTAAAGTAAGAGGAAATAAAAATAAAAATAAAAAAGTGAGAGCAATCCTCACCTAACAACATCTTCTTTTGTTGTCTTTTTATAACTTACCATTGTTTTGTCTATATAAAGCAAAACGTTGGCTTCACATTGAAAAAAAATTACTTTGTTCTAAAGCAAATAGTGAAGTGAAGTGAAGACAAAATGAACATGAGAAAAACATAATGAAGTTCTGAGCTTTACTGTATTACTTTAAACACAGAGTACCACATGTCAGTACAAGATAGCCAACTATACTTTAGATTTCTGATAAAAGACAAATGTACAACACCATCATTACTCTATTTAACTCAGTCACTTCAAAGTAAAGTCTTACCTGTGGTGTCGGTGTGGTGGAGGACATTACACCCGACAGGATCTCGTGCGTGATATCGCGTCCACCCTGGTTGGGGTCTCGTATTGTTATCTATTAGAGAAAAGGCAAATGACATTAAAATACAAACAATGTGCAACCATCCTGCCACTACTGATCTACAGCTGCTGACCCCCATCATGACAAATACTATTGTTGTTTTCAGGTTAAAAGGGAAAGTTCCACATTGAACACACAATACAGTGTCTCTCCATTCAACATTTTTGACCTCATTCAAGAGGTGTGCTGTGCTTTTGTTGGGACATACTACCGGTCTGCGTTCTCTCTTCATTAGGCCTTGTGACTGTGCAGGGGCTTGCTGAGGAGGCGGGACTTGTAGCTGTTGCTGGGTGGACAGCATGACCGTTGAAGGCTGGACAGATGGGGGATACTGAGGCGGAGTTGGATAGTATGCTCCAGCTGTAAAGTTGAAATGAAACAAAGAATAGAAATTACAAAATAAATCATAAAAACAACTCAGAATAAACAAGAGTTTTCAAGAGTTCAAACTAAAATAAAAATCTGTATGTACTTGTTTCATTTGATTGAGATTTTTTTTTCTACCATTGCTGATAAATGTTGGGGGGAAAAAATGTAAAGGTGCAATAGCAAACATTTGTACGTGTACACAAAGTGTGGTTTCAGATATAAACGTGTACTTAAAGGCTAATTTGTGGGCTTATTTTTTATGTTTTTGATCCACATTATATATTAAGTTAACAACAAAGTCTATGAATTAATGATGGCTGAATTTGACTACTACACAAAACTTTACTACTTCTGTCTACAATACGTGATGAATTCAAACAGCCCACTTTACATTCAGTTGTGTAAGGAGGCATAACTGCCATTTGCTCTTTACATTCACATCTGTCCAGACTTTTTAAAGCAATTTAATGGGCTGGCACCAGAAGCTGGAGCCACCGATTCAGCATCCAGCCAAATTTAAACATTTACAAGTAGTATTGCTGTACAGAAAATTACTTCAAACGGAAGTTGGTTTTTGACGCTTTGTATGCAAAATTCCATTTATTTAGCTTCTTAAACAAGAAACAAATGGAGAGGGAAAAAAAGCCATAAGCTGTCATCACCACAGAGGCATCACTAGGCTACAAGCTAAAAGTTTCAGTTAAAGTTTTTCTCTGTATTTGCTACAACTACATTTAAATAACATCCATCGTCGTGTGTACGTGGCCTACACGTACGAAATCAGAGACAGGAAGACACGGTTAGAGACAGGAAGTGCCACAGAAGCCTGCTGACCACCACAAAAGCACACACACTACTCACCGGGGTAGCGCTGGGAGGCGAGAGGCGCACCGTGGAGAGAGAGACGGCCGTTCTCTCGCCCGCCTCCTCTCCCCCCGCCACCCCGCCTCTCCCTCGCGGCAAGAGAGGGCTCTGAACCAACGCAGCAAAGGAGAGGAAGGGAGTGAGGGACGGGAGAGGGAGGAAAGAAGGAGAGGGCAGGAAGAGACAGATGCAGAATGTGTTAATGAGAGGATCCAGAGGAAGCAGGGTGTTAAGAAGGTCCCATGAAATGAACAATGTCTCTACTGTACACTTACCTTGTGCTCTTGGCATATATTTAGTTTCAAATAGTACAAATTTTGAAGTGCACTACCATCACACAAGGGTCTTTATAAGTAAATACAATGGGGGTTTTAACTGAGCCAACAAACCCCCACTTATCTATACGTCGTATATATAAAATATCTGTGCATTAGTACAAATGTACTAAAGCAAATCAGTTTTTGTAGCAGTTGCGTTTCCTGCTTAAAAAGTGCAGTTCATTCATATTTAAATAGGGTTTCTGGCAACGTTAGCTCCCACACAACGCTTCTGCTGCTGTATGTAGACATGCAAAAAAGGAGAAAACTGCGGTTTCAAAGCCATTTCATGGAACCTACAAGGCAGCGTAAGGTGCAGAAAATGAACACAGGCCAAAGCAGAATTAAGCCCAACTACATGCACATACAGCAGTGTTTGGACTCAAAGGCATATTAAAAAAAAACGAAGAAAAAGAAACACACACACAGAGACAGACATACTACAGCAACAAAGACAATTAACCCCCATCACAGAAAAAATAGAAACAAGAAAACAACCCAATCAGCCAAGCAAAACCACCCCACATTCAGGAATACTTCACAGATGAGGAATTCTGCATGTGGATGTGGTTTTAAATACGGGTTAGAACTTCTCCATTAAGTTCTGTGTTTAAACTGAACACGTTTGTGGTTCGGCTTGGTTGTTGTGAGTCTTGGGGTTAAAAACCCTTACCATAAGGAGGGTATTCAGCAGGGCTAGTTCCAGTATAGAAGTTTGCTGTGCCGCTGGTCACGGGATACTGCTGGGTAGGAGGCATGTATGGAGCTCGGTACTGTAGAAACAAGACAAACAACAATTAAGTTTTGAGATCCTCACTCCAAAAACCTCTATTAAGAGGACTTTCAAATATTAATGTAGCTCATCGTAACAGGTTTCCAAACTGCGTCTCTCCCGTCCTCACATAGGATCACAAGCTTCAGACGAATTTCCACACTAGCGCTGGTACAGGAGAAGTCAAAACCGAAAGCAAAGAAACTGCCAAGTTTTGGATTTTGTCTCGTGTTACTACATGTCGTCTGTACAATTTGTGAATCTCTGAGCTTTTGTAAGGTTATCATTAAAACAGTAAAAACCAACACAATTATATACAGTGTTCTCAACTCAGCTGTGATGGCAGCAGCAGTGGGAGATTATGACAAAATAAATAAATACGTTTAAATTGTGAGGTGAACAACCTGCAGAATCGGCTGTGATGTCACCTTCAGTTTTGGGTGTGGCTGCTAAGGACTGGAAGGTGGGTATAATGAAACTCTTTAGAAGACACTTTGGATGAGCCATCAGAAGGACTCCTAAAGCACTGAGTGTTTGTTCTTCACTATTAGCGCTTTTTCAACTAGTAAGTACTTGGCACGACTCGGCTTGGTTTCAGTCGTTTTCCATTACACCTGAGTACCACCTAAAGTGCATAGGGTCGTTATATCAACGTGGTCGAAGGGCCTACAGCGTTATTTGTACCCGACACAAACAACACAACAATGGAGGACATCGAGGTGAAGGTATATCCTTGTTGCCGGGTTACAAAAGTGGCCATTTTGATTTTTGTGAAGGAGATGCTCTCATGACTTACAGTGACACTATTGACCAGTCAAACAGTGGCATGCAGTCTATTGACATCACATTTTCGGATCAACGGAGAGCATTTTGGAACCCCAGCCGAGTACCAGGTACTAAAAAAGTACCTGGTAGCGCCACCTAATGGAGAACCCTAAAAACAGTCGATCCGAGTACGTACTAGTGAAAGAGGGCTTTGTGTGTTTATACACCACTATGCATTTAATCATTAGTTATTCTTAATCTCTGGCTCTCTTGCACAGAGTGTCTTTTGTCCTGTTTTCCTCCCACCACCCCCAACTGGTCACGGCACATGGCCGCCCCTCCCCGAGCCTGATTGCGACAGAGGTTTTTTCCTGTTAAAAGGGAGTTTTTCCTTTCTGCTGTCAACAAGAGGGTCATTTGATTGTTGGACTTTTCTCTCCATTGTTGCCGGATAACTCTACAATATAAAGTGCCTTGAGATGACTGCTGTTGGGATTTGGTGCTAAATAAATAAAACTGAATTCAAGTTTAAAATGAAATCTGACACTAAAGACACCAAACTGACATGAAGAATACTGCAACCTTCCAACATTAAACATACAAACAATAATGAAGAGCAATAAGCTCAACATGTTACTATTAAATTCAATTCATTCAGAAGGTAATGTTATCCAAATAAAAGTGTTAAAAAGTGATAAGTATGTATTGATTACTTGGGCTGGCTGCAGAGTAGAGCTCGTGTGTGCACTAACCTGTCCAGAGGGAATGAAGTAGCCTTGAGGAGAGCCAGCAAAAGGTTGGGATATCATCATCATTTGTGAGCCGGGTGGGTAGACATGAGCTGGTGCAACAGCTCGAGGGCCACTATTTCCCGGTACCCTTGGAGCACTGGTGGCCATGGTGGGTCGGTTCTGATAGTAGCTCTTAAAAGAACAAAAACAAAAAGATGAAGACTGCATCATATCAGCAGCAAACTTCTGGTTCTGCCTGTGCATTTCATAACAACGGTATTCCTAATTCTTGCTTTTACATTTTTCTGTGCGTTTGCTTCGAGTTATGCACACGCCGATACCCTTCACCTGGAATCTACGCACTCACAGCAACTGCACATGTGCACACTAAATTCAATTCTGGGTAACTTGGGAGTTTAAATTATCCTGAAAGTCATGACTTCCTGCCACAATGAAGTTAGCACAAGTTAACAGGGGAGGGACGAAGAGAAAAGCTGTTACCTGTAATGCTCTGTATCCACCCTTCAGCCGCACAACACATGAGCAAAGAGCAAGAAAGGGAGTAAGATTAAGGTGAAAATGAGGACCGGACACAATGAGGGGGATGTTTGAATTTGCAGGAAGAAGGGAGGAGTATGAGAGGTAGCAGTGTGCCTCGCAGTCATGATGGGTACGCTCAAACAACTACAGACGCACATGCAATCGATTCTGGACAGATCATTATAGAAACACGATCCCCTTCTAGTCCTGCAGGGCCCTACTTCTGGTAGGTTAAAGAATCACATTAAGGGCTGCAGGCACATGCAGTTTAATTCATTTTAATATCTGGTGGCAACAAGGCCCTTTATCACTGTGGGATTAGGACAAATGTGGTGATCAATGCAAAACAGTGGCGAGACGTGGGCTGTTTTCAAATGACAGCCTGCTGCACAATTTAGACCATATCAGAAATGCTTTCATTTCTCAAAATTTTCACAATAATACAATTCATGTCTACAAACCAGGTATTTAAATAAAAAACGATCTGATGCAAGATATGCTGACTTGGTACTAAATTAAGATGAAAGGGGAAAACAAGGACTGAGGAAAAAGGAAAGAACTTTGGGGGACACTGGAAAAGAAAATGCGTAGAGTTGAATTTTCAGCTGTTTTTAATTTACATCATAGACTCACTTGCAAAACGTAACTTGCATTAAAGTTACATAATGTTGATTACACAATCTAAGGGCTTGAATAATAATTTAATGTTGCAAAAGAGCTCATTTGGATTTGAATGTTTTTTTTTAAAGTAAACTAATCTAAATGGATGTTTAGAAGGGCAGATCTAAACACTCATCTTATCTTCTTTCCCAATTTGTATCTGAAAGCATGCATTACACTAAGGAGACAGAGGGGATGTGAGGAAAAGTAAGGGGTGTTAGTACCTGTTGATGTAAAGTACGGGGCCCAGTAGCAAACTAGGACAGCAGAAGAGAGGAAAGAAGTCAAGATTCACATTCAAGGACAAGGACGGCAAATAGCGGTTATAACACACAAGTCGAGGCAAAGCCTTACAGCAGAAGAAGCTATGTCAGAAACTGTTGTGAAAGAGCAAGAAAGAAAGGGGTTTTCAACCATATCAACAACAGAAAGCATGCTGTGAACAATACCTGTCTTGGCTGTGGTGCAGAGTTCATTTGTGGAGGTGGAGGGGTTGCAAAAACAAGAGAAGTTGGCTGTCCAGGGCCGTAGGCAGCCTTAATAGGAGAGAACAGAAGAGGAGGGAGAGGGGGGAAAAGGTTACTAAACTCTAAACTACCAAAATAAATAAACAAACTATGTTAGTGGGTCTCACCTGTGTCAATCCAGGGGAAGGGGCAGGATTGGGGACAGAAGTGGGTCCCGCTATAGGCTGTGGTGGTTTGTTCATTTCACGTTCTTTTATGGTACTGCATTAGGGTGGCGATGTGGTGCCAGCCTTCCTGGGGGGAAAGACGAGCAAGAAATAATGTCAAAATGAGAAGAACATGAAATTACTTTGAGCTGAAATGTGATTTTTTAACATTTGCAAGCAGGCACTGGTATTCCAGGTCTTTGTTAAAAATACTAATTACAGCCATTGAGGTTGGATACTAAAGATCACTGTAAGGAGACATGTTGAACCTTTAGTGTAGCAACATCTAACCAAGCAGCCAGGGTGTGGCCTGCAGTTTCGCCTGTGATAACACCACCACCTCCCCAATCTCGTTCCCTTGCATTTTTACAGAGCTCATATGAGGATGCAATTAGTGTCTTTCCCTCCTCCATCCTTGATTAAATCAGCTGGTAACACAATTATGTGTTTTATCTTCCATTCAAAGCTTAGGTTGAGTAGATAAGGGTTCAAATTACTTTCAAATAAATTCCTGCCTTAGACACCAATGCTAATTCGTCAGTTATTAAAGCTCACACGCACGCTGTTTTTAAGTGAATCTAAGAAAATGGATACCTCAGGTCAAAGTTCATTTACTGTGTGAACAGAAGCTAAGCCCCCCCCCTCCCTCCCGTTTGTGCAAATAAACCATACAAAACTCAATACTGACTGCCGTTTTCCCAAGAGTAAATGACGGCTGCGGGGGGTTGAAACTAAAAAACAAAAAAATGATAGAATTGCTTTTAAAAAATATAAACTGCCGTAATAGCAGGAGACGTGTCATACACCATCCACCTGCTGACACAGTGACTATCGTCAGATGCTAGCTGGTGCCATGCTTCTTTTTGACAGGGCTTCAATGCTTCCATATGGCGCGCCAGAAGCGATGGCTAACGGGCTTATGATTCACGAATAAATGTAAACGGTCTTGTATTAGCTGACATTTACCGTAAAACATTTTTTATGGCCTGCTAATGAATCAGAAATGCCCCGGCGAGGTTGGCTGGATCGTTAGCCCACAGCCGGCTAATGTTACGTGTCCCACCATCACAGACATTTTACTTAGTTACGCTACGTGGCTGAGTCCGCATTTAACCTTAATGTACACAGAGCCCGGTCAAACAGTTTTACTGTGCTGATTATAAGAATACACATTTATACTCAAAGGCCGGGAACAGTGAAGTAGTTAGCTTTGTCAATAATGTTGCAACACGCGACAGCGATTAGGTTAAGTTACAGTCATGCTATTGTTGGTTAACATTGGCTAGCGGTTAGCGGGGTGTTACAGGCCCGGCGACACCGTGTACCTGATGTTCATGGTTAACGTGGCCTAATATTTTGGCACTGAGGGCACCGACTTTAGATTCAAGACAAACTAAAGAAATCGATCCAGATCGCAGTAAATATTGATTTCATTTCATTATTTTTTTAACCGAGAACCGAAAAAGCGTTAGGTTAGGGTTAGCCATAGCTTTCCCACGAAGCCCACCGAGATAACCAAACCAAAACAGCCAACGCTGTTAATTTAGGTAACTTTAGGTTAGCGTCAGCTCTAAATAAAAAAAATACTGAACTGACGGAAAACACTAAGATAAAGTAGTTTTACCGGGACCCAGGGGAGGATTAGCCTGCTAGCTCTGCTGGTGTGTGTGGACGGTCAGGGCCTGCTCAGCCCGTGTGCCTTTCACAAAAATGCAGCCCCGCTCGGGGAACTAGCATACCGCCGGGTTTCTTCTTACCAGGAATTATAACAGTTACTGTGTTGCAAGGTAGGAACTCGGGGAATCAGCCTCGGCTCAGTCTTCTGTTAATGAAAGCGGTGGTGCTGCTGTTTCCTTGTCCTTTAACTCCAACAGAAAAATGATGCCCTTCTTGGCTAATGACTTAGCGAGCTAGCTAGCTAACCGGCAGATGGGGGAGAGTGCTAAACTGTCAGTTCGGTTTAAACCCCCAGGCGTGCAAAAGTGACAGTGCTCAAAATCAAATAATATAGTCCTTCGGGAATACTATTGACAACTCCGATGGCCCCAAGAAAAGCCTCTGGACCGCAGGTCCATGATCAAGGCGTCGATGGTGATGGATTGCCGGTTAGGTATATACACAAGTATCTTGTGATGCGGCTCAGAGAGAGGCCATAGTGCGATGTTTCTCCTGTGCGAAGCCGGTACGCCTCCGAGTCGCATGGGTAACTTCCGGGGAAATTAAAATTTGATGCAATTTCCTTGGTCATGTGATGCAGGAGCTTGACTCCTTTGATCAACCGAGGCCTCCGTATTCAAAGTGAGCCATTATCTGGAACAACACTAAGCTGATATCTTTAATTCTTTTACGGTGTTTTAAAAAAGCGCATTTGAGTACTTACATTTCCATCACAGCTGGGACATGATGTTGCTGAGTAGACTGTGATTAGCCTCTTGTTGCAGAAGATAATGAAGTTAGCTTAACTTTATTTTACTGCATCATGTTTGATTGGGAATCTGATCATTTCTATTTATTTAATGTTAATCTGTTTAATACCATGAAATAATTACTAATGTATCTGATATTAATTTTGAGTTGTTTAACAAAGCAGTAGTAAGGGAATATAGTACAGTACTGAGCAAAAGTCTCAAGCCATTTCTCATATATATATATATGTGTGTGTGTGTGTGTGTATATATATATATATATAGATATATGTATGAAATATGTGCAAGCATTCATGCAAATAGAGTATATACCATTCCCATTGTCTCTAGAATCACTGTCCTGCTTGAAAATGAAGGCGATGCCAATGGAATGCTTTCCAGGTGGTATTGCATGGTAGATCAATGGATCAGTCCCTTCACCACTGGCTAAAATGCAGCCCAAAGCATGACACAGCCTCTACTGTGTTTTACTGATGGCAGTGTACACTCACTGTTGTACCTCTCTTCTGACCTCTGTGCACACTCACAATGATTTGACGAAAAATTGATATTTGGATTCATTACTGACCTGTTGGAAAGGTTATTATAGTTAACTCAAACGAAACTAAAAACCGATATTGTATGGGGGAAGATTGTTTTCGTTTTAGTTAACACAGCTAAAAATAAAAACTAGACCTTGAAAAAAATTAACTTGTCAACTTGGACAGCTAACTAAAATAAAATAAAAATTGTTAGTTTTAGTATTTGTTAATGTGGTAAAATATTTGTTGTCATTGTTGTGTTTTTATTGTAATACCTGTTCTTGTGCAGTTTTGCATACCTCAGCCTTTTCTTATTGCTTCCATTTCTTGAGCATGGTTTCAGATGGCCCTCCAGCGAGACCATTTCTAATGAGGTTTCAGTGAACAGCAGAGGGATCAACTGAGGGCCAGATGTGTCTGTCGGGTCCTGTGTCAGGTCTTTTCTGGAATATTTTCAGATTTCTTCAGAAGATGACTTTCAAAAACTTTTCATTTGTTGTTGATACTTTTTTCAGACCTGCTACTCATTCTTCTGTCCTCCACTTGTCCAGTGTCCACAGATTTTCTTTAAGGATACACAGCACACCGCACTAAGATATGCCAAACTTTCATGTTGCGCCAAGAATACTATTTATTTTATGCCCGTCGTACAGTGTTGCCATTAGCCTTTTTTGTGGATTCACCCAAACAAATGGCAACAAACTAGATGTTTGGTCTAGTTTTTCAATGAAAAGATATATAAAAAGAAATATAAAGAAATAAGGAATGGCTCAAGACTTTTGCTCAGTGCTGTATAGATATAAAAATACCACTTTGGACTGAAACTTGGATGTTTCACTATTTTCTGACAATATATATATATATAAAGTATAAAAGTATTCAGCAGATTCATGAAAAAAAAATCAGCTCTAGCATTAACTGATGTAGTTTTTCTTCTTTTTGTCATGTACAGTACAGGGTGAATATTCCTAAATATACTGCATATCTGAATAGAACTAAGTTGTGTCAAATAGGAGTCATATTCCAAAGCTCCTTTTCCCATGTTTAGGTTAATCCAACCATGTGTTTGTTCACCAGCCAAGTGTTAACAGGGGTTTCCAGAACATGCCAACCTGCTGTGAAGTCTCTATGATGGAACAGCTTCACATTGTTCATGCCACAGGATTTTGATTTGAATGTAAATTATCCAAAAGTCTTCAAAGTATCCAAAAAGCAGATGGTGCCACATTGTCTGTGCGATTCACTCAAACAGATTTTCCTCAAATTATGTTTATTTATTCATTTGCCTGCGAAGCCTGTGGAAATGCAGCTCAGCTGACTACCACGGTTAGAAACTGTACATCCATGTGCTTAAATATAGACTGGTAACAATTTGAAGGTAGCTAGTGAAATCACATTTTAATAAAATGTAGTCTACAGTTATACTTATTGTATTATAATTGTATAATGTACATTACCGGTACTGACAGTCATTCTGCTACATGTTTTTTCACCTAATGTTTCATTATTATTGAATGCACCTTCAGACAGCAGCTCTTTAAACCTGCACTCGAGCCAGTGACTCAGTGTTTTTGGTACTTGCAGTAAATGTGATAATATTGTCTTTTCTTTTTTGTTCTTTTGGTAACAATCATTAAGGGAGAAGATCAGATAAAACACCATCAGCGTTGTCAGAAATTGTGCTTTCACCGTGAAAGAGCATTGAAATGTCTTTATTTGAGAAAAGTCAGTCGTGTGTTAACAAAACATAGTTGATCTAGTGACAAATGCAGTGTAACATGCTGTTTCAGCAGCATAAAAATAGCTATATGTGGAGATGATCGTTTCACATATTGTTGATTGGCAGGACTGATGATATTTGGTGTCAATTGTGCTTCTAAAAACAAGTCTATAGTAAGATCAGAAGAGGAGACAGGAGAAACACTATGTTTGGGTAAGTGCAGGAAGTAAGTGGGTAAGATGGCTGAATCACTGTGTTGTACATCTCCATTAGCCTTGCTGGCAGGTATGGAATGTGCAAGATTTTTCCAGATCTGTTGGGAAGAGAGGCAAACAAAAACAATTGGAGAATGTCGAGTATGAATGTTATTTTATCTGGTACAAGATGGTACAAAAGTAACATTTAAATGCTAAGTAATTTCTGCAGTAGTACAAACCTGGAGTAGTTTCGCTGCAATGTCTCACTGCCTTCATGGCGTCCATGTAAGGATTTCCCAAAAACTGCTCATAGGTTGTTCCCAGTGGTACCTCCTGGAGACACTTAGTGGAGTCCTTGAAGAGGAGGTTCTTTCCATTTTCTGACTGGAACATTCTGAATGAAGGATCGGTTCCGGTGTTTCCAAATCTGGCCTAAGAACACAATTTAGGTTTGAAGCAGTTATTTAGTTTAGATTTCTATTACACTGGTTACTTTACTCATTGAAACCGACAGAATGTGGAAAAACAGAAGTCATCATAACTTTTGTAACTATTGGTTTTTGAAATGCCAAGGTCCCCCCCACTTGAGATCAAGTGCAAGTACAGTCATATCAAAAAGAAAGTTTTCACAGGACTCTATGCAGTCGTGACAAACTAAGTACACTCCATGATTCAGTAGCAAGTAGAATCAACTTTGGGAGCAGTAACTTGAAGTGTTTGTGCCACGTTGCTGTGAAAGAAGCCCAAATCAACACCCCTCCACCACCAGTTTCTACTAGGTGTTTGTGCGAATATGTTTGATTTTCAACAAACGTGGTCCTGTACATTAAGGCCAGACGTTTCCACTTTGGTCTCGTCCGCCCAGAGAACATTGTTCCAGAAGTCTCTTGGTTTGTTCAGATGCAACTCTGCAAATATATATAGCTGTCCTGCTATGTTCTCTGTAGAGAGAAGCGGCTTTTTCTTTCCAAACAAGCCACATTTGCTCAGTATTTTTCTAATTCTGCTGTCATAAGCTTTAACTTGTTAACTGAGGCCTGTAGAGTCTTAGATGTAGCCCCTACAAAGGGACAATGTTAAAGTTGTCAGAGTTAATTGGCAACTATTTGGAAAAATCGGTTAAAAATTCATTGTTGTGCTCAAAACAGAATGCCAAACAAACTGTATGCAGCTTCTGTAATGAAAGGATGCTTCTCTATTTCAGACTCAGCATCTGTGTCGGCTAGAGAAGTTGAACCTTGATGTCAGATTTTTGCACTGGGAATTCAGTGCTTTGAAACAACAACAATTTTATTTTAAGCTCTTATTTCATTTCAAGTAGCTATCTTAGACTTTATCACAAACCTGCTGTTCCTGAAGGATGCGGACCACCTTACTGTGGCTTTCTGGGCGCGTCACCACAGCGTGTGCAGGCACCTGAGCCAAGTTACAAGTGGCATATTCACTGATCTCCACTGGTCCTTTCCCAGGGCAGATGAGCTGGTAATCAGAAGATCTCAGATTACGAGCCCAGTCTGGACCGTTACCTTCGATAAAGAGAGGTGGAATAAAGTTTAGAAGCTGTTGTAATGTCATCGGAGCAGGTAGTGCAGATCAGTGCAGTCCTCTTACCATTGCTGTTTTCTGTCACAATTGTGTGTTTAATGAAGGCAACATCACCACCACCCTCAACCAGACACCTGTAATGATATGCCATACATCATGACTTTGGAGACAAAGAGTGAAGTTGGGGGTAAATGGCTAACCAATTAAAAATTACACCTTATCACTGCTAAAGTTCACAAAAATTTTAAAAACGATTAAAAAGTTCTGGTTTTAGGAGGAAAACATGCTTCAGCTCTTGACACATTCTTGGCTGTTTACAAAAGAAATATATAAGAAAAAAAAAACATAACAGTAGCTGGCAAGATTGAGCAAGATTGTTTTCCTCTGCTTCCCGTCTCTTTGCTAACTTTCTCCTTATACACAAACTTGTATGCGATGCCATTCTGTTTCTTGCTGTACCTAAAGGCTCCAGCATAACCGTAGTACTTCTCATCAGCGCTGGCTTTGCATTTGGCCTGGTCTCCCACAGCTTTACCGCTGCCGACGCACAGAGAACAGAACGGAGAGTTGGGCTCTGCTCCGGGGGCACAGCCACTACTGAAGAACTTGGCTGATGAGAAGAAGAGATGCAGAAAGAGTTCCACAATCAGCAAACCTCTCTTTTGTCAAGGTTAATGGAAGATTGTGGCTTTTGTTTAAATACAGATTCATCACGTGAGTCATCTAAACAAACTTTTTTAGAAAAAGGGGAGTTGCATGATTTCTGTGGGTGGCTTTAAATTTCTTTCTGTTGGTAAAAGAAGGAGAAGCTTGCAGTCACTCACTGAAGTCACAGTCATGTTCTGTTTTGTAGATTTGACCCATGGGGATGTTCCAGCCAGCAGTTCTGCCGATTCCTGTGTGGCAAGACTTCTTGCCCTTCAGAGTGTCCCAGGTCACCCCTGAACCCTTCTTTACCACAGCAACAGCATAGTATGAGGAGGATGTGACTGAGAGTGGATACGGGAAGTAGAGGTAGACATTTCAGATGATTCAACTGCAGAGAGACATTCATATAAATCTACTCTGTTTGTCACTGATTAATTTGAAATTAATCCACTTTTTAAAGGTCATCTTTCATTATAATGGTGGACACTTACAAAGCCGGAGCCACTAAAATTTTAAACAATGTACAAGCAATACCTTTGAGCTAAATGCTAGGTCTCCAGATTTATGTAAATACTCAATTTGGGGATTTATTTAGTATTGTTTTTTTAATCTTGGTTGTTTGTAATGCCATAAAGAGACTATATCCTTAATATATAATGAAGACAAGCTCCATCCACCTGTTGTTCAAAGCTTCAGAAGTTTCAGAGGATAAACTAATAAATAAGGATTCCTTGAACTGGTTGTTCATATAAAGCTAGTTAAATTATAGTTGTAGTAGTAGAGTGGTAGAGTCCAAGGATAAAAATACAAATCTGGTCATCAGCACAACAGGTCATTGAAGTTGTGTTACAATTAAAATAATGCACTTCGAGACTTTTTAAAAAATTTGTCCATATCATAAAAAGAAGAGGAAAAAGATGAAAGTTTACTACCATCAGAGCGGCTGCACAACTCTGTGAGAGGAGACAAAATGAACAAATATTACTCATAAAAAAGTTGAAATAAGACACAGGATTGTGTGTGTGTTATTTCTTCTTCTTGTTATCTACCTTGCACATACTGCTCCACCATGACAGGAACCAGGCCACACTTTCCAGCCGTAAACACCTGACCTCCATCCACGGCCACTGCGTCGGCCTCTTTACGCTGCGGGGCGATTCAAAGCAGAGATGAATGTCACAGAGTGGAGACAAAAAATAATAAATTAACAGATTTTGATATTTCCTCCAGAGTTTACCATAATCTTCTTCAGGCACTCTTCAACTGTAGGGGCGCTCTGGCATTCAATGGAGGTGGTGTCCCCAGACACACTGCTGATGCTCCACGTGTCACACTTTGCGGTCTCAGCATGGCCCACAGCACACCATCTGATGGCAGGGGATGCATCGTCTGATGCCTGCTCTAGAGAGGGAAGAAAGACTTAGACATAAGCCAGACTGACACCTGACTAACAATTGCGTTTCTGCCTGTCTTGCTTGTGTTCTTTACCTTTTTTAAGGGAATGGACGATGCTCATGTAGTTCGCACCCAGATACAGGAAGGAGTCTGTGTTTGGGGGCACCCTCAAGAGCCTCACTGTTGAATCTTTGAACATCAGGTTCTTGGCGGGTGCGTAGGCTTCAGATGAGAAGAGGTTAAAGCTCTGAAAAGGCAGCAAGTGAGATGATTCATTAGGAAAGCAATGAGGCTGCTGAAACACAAGGAATCAGAATACGCTGAAATTAGATGTTATTCAGTGTACTTCCTACGTGGTCAGTCTGAACTTGGTCAAGGCTCTGCCAGATCAAGTCGGCCAGCTGTGGATCCTTGCGAGTAACAACAGCGTGAGCTGGCACTCTGGCTAGGGAGCAGACTTTATAGTTGTCAATAGGTGCTCTGGTGTTGTCCTTGCACAGCAGCTCGTACGATGGCTTATCCGATTCTGGAAGTGTGATATGACACAGGTTTTACATCAGTGTTTTTCACAGTTATCCTTTCCCATATTTTGTAGAAGTTTCAGGGCGTTTAAGACGATTTTAATCAATGGAGAAAATGACATTCTTGGTCAACGTGATTGCTCTGAAATTTGCTTTGAAATTCTGCTCAACTTGTCCTTGACTTGTGCAGTGTGCAACAGTTGTATTTGTATGTCATGCATGTTCATCAGGTCCCCTCTTGTCCCTGTCGCTTTTCAAAATGAAACTTTTAATCTTGGTAAAGCTTTTTTTTTTTTGATAAATAAAACCTGACAATGCTATGATTCAGTGCTTCTTTACATGTTAGAATGGATAAAGGTTGTTGTGATACTGACCTGGCACAGTGAGATGCTTCACAAAAGCCACATCTCCAGCTCCCTCCACCAAACACCTGTCACAAAAGTCATATTATTACAGATAAAAGGTTTGGCTAAATGTGTAGACGTTTATGTTCACTAATGAGAAGCATTAAAAAGTGGACACTGACTGAAAGGCTCCATTGTAGTCATAGTAAGGCTCCCTCTGGGACCTGGAGCAGTCTCCCTTGCACAGTTCACACAGCTTGCTGCCTCTTGCTGCCCCAGGGGCACAGCTGGCATGGAAGAAGGTGCTCACAGCTGCATAACAAAAAACAAGGCCAGGGTCATAATTTAGAAAAGAAAACCAAAACACTGACAATAGAGCCAGAGTGTCACCACTGTCTCCCTTTAAAGACAAATATGAAAGTTCCCATATGCATTTTTATCATTTAGAAGTTTCATATTATACTGTGTGTGCAGAGTTTGCATCCCCTTGCATGGGATACTGCATACACCAGTTTCTTTCATGTTAGGTTAATTGTCAATTCTAAACTGACCATATGTACGAATGTGAGTGTGGGTGGTTTTCCTGTCTTTTCCTGGCCCCTAACAGACTGGCAACCTTTCGCGCCTCTCACCCTGAGAGCCAGGCTCCAGCCCCTGTGATCTGGAATTGGTTAAGAAGATGGATGGATATTGATTTGTTCAACTGTCTAACAGGCCTAACTAGTCTAAACAGACTAGTTTTTGAACTTCAGTAAATTATATTTAACAAAAGGAAGTGTTATAAGTGATAAGAAGTGCTGACAGGCACAGGATTTTATAATCCCTGGGCAGAAGCCAGGTCTCTCTTGGAAATGACATTTTTAATCTCAATGAGATTTTTTTCCCTGGTTAAATAAAGGACTAATAAAAAAAAGAAGCTAGGTAGCCCCTGTCTGTTTCTACTTTTCCTGTAGTTTTGATCCCGTCAATAAATTCTTGTCAGTAAAGCAAATAAGTGTGTTTAATTGTTTCTCAGGTGTCCAGTTTCTCATAAAAAGGTCTGATCTTATTGTCCTTTGACCATACATGCACTAAAACTGTCAAATGTTATTAGCTAACCAGAAACAAAAAGTCCTTTACCCTCCTCCAGAGGTTTGTCTTCAATGCCACCCCACTCAATAACATTCATGGTCACCAGAGATCCTATGGGAATGTTCCAGCCTGCAGATTTCCCCAAACCAGTGTGACATGATTTCTTCCCCCTGAGATCTCTGAAGCCAAATCCAGTGTTCTTCTTTGCCACAGCAACAGCATAGTAGCAGGTGTCCGTACCTGAATGAATGAAAAAAAAAAATGGATATAATATTATTGAAACAGCTAAATCACATTCAAATAAAACGCTAAACATGTTCTTGCTTGAGCTTATTTCATTAGGCTACTAACGACAGCTGATGACTAGACATACCGGCGCCATAGTCCTCAGCAATGATGGGATGGAGGTCATAGTTGTTCAAGCCAGCAGTGTAAATGTCCCCACCATCCACAGTAATGGCATCTGCTTCACCAGCCTGCCGGAGAGTATTTGCTGTATGACTGAGGTCAAGTCATTTTTACATAGAATTTCACTGGATAAGTTGAAGGCATTGGTAGTTTTCCCCCCACATTAAATACTTAAAAGGGGGGGGGGGGGGGGGGGGGGTTATTCATCCTCAGCAAACATGATGCAATCATTTTGAGTAAAGTGAGTAAAGCTGAAATATATAAAATCAAATGTTTATTTAATGAGCTAAATAATCATCAAGGAAAATGTGCTTGGTATAAACTGAATCCATGCCAATCAAATAAATTTTATTTGACAAGCTTCCATTAAATGTAACATTTAAATTGTATTTATGTAACCAAATGAAATTGAATATTTAGATACAATTGAAATAGTTAAAGTCAAATCATTTGGTTCGGATTTTATTTTTTTATTTTTTAACTCGACTCTATTTTTCTAGAACACTCCACAGCAGATACAGTTAGTTTATCTTTACTTTAGATATGTTTTAGTAGTAGTTCGAGTATGAACCTACTCGAAGAAAGTGAAGAAAAAAAAACAATAAAATGAAGTCATTACATTCACTTATTTTTATTTAAGTAACATTTCAGAATAAGCCGAGCACTGTGAAGCACTTCAGTTACATTGCGTTTATAACAACTGCCCTGGTCAAAATCTATTATTGAGTATTTGTGGTTAATTTGGTGCTCTGGATGTAAAAAGCGCTCACCTTAATGGCAATAATGCACTCGAGGGTGTTTTCTTTTTTCACACAGGAGAACGCAGGAACCGCAGCGGCGAGATCTAAACATTTACGCAATTCTTGGTCCGACTTGACGCACCATTTCACCTTCTGAGGGCCGGGTCGGGCGAACGCGCTGGCTGTTAAAACACATGGATGTCAGTTTGGATTGAAAATGTGATGTCATGTGTGTGATTAAATATAGTAGTGCGGGGCTGAAAAGCTTTTACCGAGCAGTCCGAGCAGCGCCACTAGGAGGAGGGGCTTCATGTTGGGCGGTGGGGTCTCCGGATCAGCAGAGCAGAGAGACTGGGAGGCTGCTCGGGCTTTTATAGCAAACCTGAGTGGACCGGGACAAAAGATAAAAATGCCAGAGTTTGCTCAGGTTTCCTAATGTGTGCGCATGTGGGGGCGCACGTGTGTACTTTAGTGTGCAAAAGACAGAGATTAGGTTTCATGGACAATCTGAAATTGCCACATAATACGAAATAACATTTAGTCATCTGAAACAGTTTGTTTGCACAATTTGAAATCAGAAATATTTAGAGATGAGCATATTTAGGATACACGTGCAGGACCAAAAATCTTTGTTTTCAGGTGGGTTAAAGGTTTGGTCAGAGGACAAAACATTCTGCAGCACAGAGTCTAAACTACATTTAAGAGTAAAAAAACAAAACAATAACAAAAACCCCTGGAGTTTTTACTGCAGTAAAGCATTCTGGTCTCAGGACTAACCAGCCACGTGAAAAGGATTTTGGTGTCTGAATAAAAGTATATATGGCACAATGTAAAAATACTCCACATGTAAAAAGCCCTGCAATGGAATATCTTCATAGTCATGCTGAAGTTAACTTAAAAAAGAAAGAAAGAAAGAAAAATCGAAACTTTGGTTCAGAATATAACTCTGGACTGCTTAAAGTAGAGAATTTAATATACTCATGTGATGTTTTGCAGGAAAGAATGGATGTCCTGAAATATTTGTTGTGGAAACATCTGTAAAATATTTTAATTTTTTAGTAAATACGTGGAATAGAAGTATAAATGCCACCAGACTTTATATAGCACACAAAATATTGTATTTCTTGAGAAAATGTCTTTATTTTGCAATTTGTTTTTTAATTTAATATAATTGTCTTTATTCTGTATCCAGAAGTGGCATGAAAGTTTCATTCAATATTCATAATTATTCAGCCTCTAAAATCAGAACCTGCAAACTTTTCTTTTGTTTTTTTTTTACTTGGAAAAGTTGCAGTTTGTGTGACCCACTTGGGAGCTGTGTTTACAGAGTCAATATTACCCAATGCAAGCACTAAGGTTCATGCTGATTTGCACATTTGACCGCTTCCTTTATTCTCAGCCATCAAATGTAGAGATATCACATAATACCTCTCATAATACATTTCATGTTTAATGATGCATGTTCGGTGGTGTAACTTTGGAAGATCCAAAACATGATTCTGGATGGATTTAATACTTAATGTAGCAACATTACTGTAGTACACCATCCTTTAATATTGGATAAGAAGAAGAAGAATATTTGCTGTATCTAGAAACTACTTAGTATTTCTGGAATTAGGAGACATAATTTACCACTCACAATGAAGTAATCAAAATAAAATATTATTATTGTTAACTAATTAACCTAATTTTTACAGCTCTGCAGAGGACTGCACACCATCCTGCGTCCACAGCCAAAGCCTGTGTAAGTGAAAACTGATCTATTTTTTATTTTGCATCATCTGCTTTTCTTTCTTGCTTCTGCAGTGTTTTATTATCCAAATTCATTTTTATTCATGCAGTTTTTGTTCTGTGCTGCTGTGTCCGTTTGCAACTTTAAATGTCTTACTTGGCTGAAGCAGGTAAAACTTAAAGGAACAATACTGTTAGGTATTTTAGTACCATGGTAGCATTTACTGGATATTGTTTTATAGTGACATTATACAGGAAAACTCTGTCATTCAATAAGGCCCCTTTGTTTTAGTTATTTTTCTCTTTGACCCAAGAATTGATGTGTGAGAATCACAGGCTGGTACAAGGTTGAAATACCACAGAGATCACTCCCTCAGCTACATTAGTTTCTTAATCTTTTAGGAGACGCCTGTTGAAGGCCAAATGGTTTGTTTCAGATTTCACTAATGAAAGAACTCTTCGTTTTGTGCCTTGAAAATATGTCGCTGAGATAATCACAATTGTAGCTGAACTGATAAACTACACAAAGGATGCTTCTTCACCCATGGGCAGGAAGACGCTACCTTATCTTGGTCTGTACTGGTTTAAACTGATAAATCTGCTGTCTCATGAATTTTACCCTCTATATAAACTGTTGTACTTGTGAATAAAGTTGAGTCACTTTGGGAAGACAATCTAAAGCAGTCTCTGTTTTCTTGTTCTCCCAAGCTGCTCCCGAGCTCGTACTAACACGCTGAATGGCATGCTTGAATATTACTTGAGAATATATTTGACTGTGTTACAGACTAAGGGACATTCTCTGCTGATAGGTGAAGGTACATTCTCTGCTGATAGACGTCCACGCCTCGAAGGAAGTCGATCCACGGATTAGGCCTTGGAAACCGTTTCCTTCAAATAGAAAACTAAAATAATCATTTTTAATAACAGAATAAGGTCCAGTGAAGATGATGAGTAGCAGAAGTAGCTAAATTATCCCTTATATCAATTTTAAAGATAAAGGTTGGACCCATCCAACTTTGAAATTGGGCCAGCCATGAATAAAATTGATAATCGGAACAAAAAGCACATCTCTTCCATGCTTCTTTCTTTAAAAAAAAAAAAAGCAAAATAAGAGGGAAAGAAATATTTATGCAGATTTTGCTCCCAGCTCTAGATATAATAACACATAATTGTGGAATAGGTGATTGCAAGTATTAATATTGCTATGGTTAAATTTACTTTACAACATGAGGAATTAGTCCAGCCATCTTATCAGGGTCTCTGATACAGTATTATTCACCATCAGCTGAGAAATCAATATGATACCCCTGAGTATTGAGAAATGTTTACATCTAAAATAAACCCATTCCACAAAGAGGACAGTTCTGAGTAGGGAAAGTTTGAGTGCACATTTTTAAGGTGTTATGCTGACCTTAGAGTGGGCTTGCAGGAAGTACCCCTAAATAATACAAGCAGGGAAAGTACAGATTGTAAAATGTTTCTTTTTTTTCAGGTAATCAGCACAAATGTGTGACTTGGAAGATAAACTAGCAAAACTGAAATGTGTCCAAAGGTGAGTCTGCAGATTACACAAGTCTTTATTTTGAGAGATTAAAGTCCTCAAAATCAAGATAAGCTTACTTTATAGACTTATCTATGAAGTAGAAACTGATCTCCTGCCAAATAAAGTTGTACCTTATCAAATAGTTGTAATACGCTGATAACAAACATATTTCTGTGCTTTAGATTATCAGTTACATTTATCGTTATTATAATTTTGTATTTAACTTTATTTTAATAAATCATGACTACTTCCCATTCTAATCAGCAGGACGAAACAGTGTGATGATGTGGGTCATGATGCTCAGAGCGCACTTCACTGGACATCTGTGGGAGATGCATGGCAGGAACCTGGCACCGGTTGACTGTCTTTCTTTGGCTGTGTTTGTGCATGCATGGTAAGCATTTGTGAGGTTTTGTAGTTCTTCTTCTCTCCAGGTCTTCAGTTCCTTCACTTCCTTCCCACAGTACGTGAGTTTTTATGTTTTATGCAAACTTGGCATCATGATTGCCCCATACGTCCAGCTGAGCCATCATACTCCAGCTTTGTGACACAGCAGAAACAGGGTCAGGACACAGCCGGGGGAAGGCGGCTGTAGTGTTTGACTGGTGGAGGAGGAGGTGGTGTTGTGAATGACGGCCTCCTTGTAAGAAAATCCATCACTCAGTGATACAGAGAGGGTCGAAGTCCAAGTAGCGCCAGGCTGCCATTCAGTTTTTGTGGAATGATTGTATTAATTGTAGGACTAAATCCCAGGAGGAGACACAGGAGTCCAGGTTAATCATTTCTGTGTATAAGCATCTCTTTCTATTGCTAGGGTGCGGAGTGTGTTTCTATTAGGTATACACTGGACAGATATTGCTCATGCAGCTGATCTGATGGGGTATTTGCTGCAAGGGTTGTTTATTTTCTTGCCCTGTTTTGTGTTATGAACCTAAAGAACTCAGATGAACCAGAAGAAATACAAATGAATGTTGTGGGCATCTGAGGTATGTAGTCTGGAATTGATCTTGAATGATTTTAGCCCTCGTTACAGTATCTGTCTTGTGAGTCTGCAGTTCAATCTGAATGTTGTGCTTTTGTTAATCTTTGCTGACACTTCACTCAGAACTGCTTGGGCCATGAATTGTCTTTCATTTGATTCTACAAAACTTTATTAATCCTAACAGAAATTAATTCATCATGGTGGTTAACTCCTGCCGCACACACTAGAATTAAACATTTACTCTATAAAAAAATCAAAGAAGATTATTGCTGTCAGTCCCATTTTTAAAGGACTTTGAGGTGCTTGATAACACACCTGGCAATCCCGTAACATACCTGTCCAGCTTTTGCAGGCAGGACCGTTTCTTGTCATAAGATCAGAAAACAGAACCAAATAAAATCGTCACACAGTTCTATATTTTTATATGTGGCTGTGAACATGAATTTGAACACCATTATTTGTCTTTGTAGCTTTGTGACTGAACTTTCTGAAGTGTAGGATTATTGCGAAGGACTGCGTATCAGAGATTATTGTTCGCTAAGTCATTCTGACTGTGCTGAGTCAGAGGAGATAAGCTTATCATCCATGGCTGTTCTCCTAGAGTACACAGAGCAGGGGAATAACAAAGTACTGTAGTCTGCATAAACGGGTGAGCTTCAAGAGCAGATGCTTTGTTGTATTTTTTATGGTCATCTTTGTTTTTAAGGTTTTGTTCCACTGTGCATGCAATAACCCCTTCAGGTGCAGGTGAAATGCTGTGTGCTACTGTAAGATGTGAAGGCGTGTTCAAGGCAGGCGTTTGAGTGAGAGGCAACACTGGAGTTAACTGTGACACATGAGCCAGGAGTGATTCATCTTGAGGCCCACACATGAGTACACTTTGAGAAAGTGTCAGTTTGTAGAAAAACATCCATCTCCTCCATCAGGAATCAGAGACATCGGGCTCCTCAGTTATTCATACTGTTATTACGTCACTGATAGAAATGGTGACTTTAATTGCACCTTCAGTAGAGATTGACATTAAAGTGGAAGGAGACACATTCAGAGCTGCTTCTCTGATACCTGAACAGCCGTCATTCTGAATTATTCCTGTCATACAGTCAACTCCAGGAAACTCCAGGAGTTTTTGGGCAATGTCACCACACTGGAGTTTAAATAAACAATCAAGATGTTTAGGAATTTCAGCGATTTTTCTAAACAGATCCCCGTTTTCAGAGGCTCATAAGTGATTTTAAGACTCACAGGCACTTTCATGGCAAGTTGAGGCTTGTTCCCTCATCAATTCATGATATACTTGGCAAAAGATCTGGATTTCACTCAAGTCTGAGGGCAGATGATGTCATGGTTAACCTGTAGAGAAATGATAGGAAGACTGGAGGATCATGCTGAAGTGAGTTACTCAGGTGTGTTTTGGGAAACTGGTGGCCAGTTATTGAAAGATTTATGGTGGCACCTTGCTTCTTTTTGCTCCTGGACATTTTCAGATATTCGTATACTTTCCCCAGAATCTGTGTTTTTACACAATCTATTGCAGGTCTACAGAAAAGCCACTGAACCTCCATGCTAGGTTTTCATTCTGGGATACACAATTACATGCAAGGATCTTATATGAGCTAATTTGCATCTCTTCCTGTTATGAGCAATACTTAATGGATTTCAGTCAAGTTGTAGTAACTTGTAACTTTTTGTTGATTGAGTTAAATCCATTTCATAAAGAGTACAAAAGAAAATGTGCAAAACCTGCAAGAGTCTAAAAACTCTCCAAATATGCATAAATATTAGTGGGTACTCCATGGAGGTCATAAAATTGGGACTCCTAAGGAACAAATCAAAGGTCAACACATCAAGCACCAACAGCATCTTCACTGGAGCTCCTATAAAGTTTTCAAACTCTGAAAAAGCTCCCCAGGGGACACAGAAGACTAAAATCCCAGTCTGAGTACTGGTTCATGTGATGTCCAAACTGAACTTTATGTCTAAACTCAACCCAAAAATGGCTCACTGTTTATTAACTGTTATTGATTCGTTCTGAGAATGAGCTAAGAGGTAATCAGACAACTGGGGTCACCAGCCTTTTATGCAACAGACAAACCCTTTGAACAAACAAAGCCTGAGGGCTGCTGTCCTGCTGCGTCATTAAAATTTCAGCACCGATTAATCAACTCGTCTTCAGTGTGAAATTGATTTAGGTCATTGCTACTCGATGTGGGCTTTTAAACTGTTGCTCCTTTATTTGGAGGTACCAGAAATTCAGCAGGGGAAAAACACAATTTCTCTGACTGACTGACAAAGTGAAAAAGAAAATGCATGTTTTAAAGAGTTTCCTACTCTGAAGATGTGACTTTGGAACACACAGTAATCTCAGACTTGCGAAACTTCTGATGGGCTTAACGATTTTTCGTGGGGGGAAATGGTTTTAGCTGTTCTGTTTTAGTCAGCAATAAAATTTCCCTTCGCCCTCCTGTGTTTATTCACCCTTGTCCTTTACACAAAAAGCAGGAGGTGAAAGAATGATTGTCTCATACTGTATTATCCACACAGCGAGGGGAGTGAAACAGACTCAAGACTCCTCATCTGTTTGCACAGCTGCACACTGTACTCTTTCACCTCTGACCACTGCCCCCCACACCAGGCACTGTTAATAACAATTTTCAGGTGTTGTTCAGGGATTTTTCTTTTGGAAAGATCTCATTCTAATCTATGAGTCACAGCAGTGGTCACATATTAGTTTAAAAAGACCAGACAACTGCTTCTAGGTGGGTGTGACAAACAATATGTCAACCCATCAAACTGGAAATAATGCCTGTCACACAAAGAGTTGATGCCAGTGATGCAGGAGCATCAAGTCTTGTATTAACTGTGAGATTTCTTATTTGCGAAGAAAGATGTTTTGATTGATTGGACAAAATTTGAAGCCAACATTCAATTTGCAGCACATACAGCCCATTTTTTATCCAGACCAGTGAAACTCCCATTTCAGTTAGTAAAAAGAAGTTTACCTACACACTTGGCTGTGATGTCTTAACCCTTTCAGGCTCAAATTAAACTTTTTGTTGCTAATGCACAACCAAGTCCTGCAGTGGTACTTCTGAGTAAAAAAAAAACCTCATAAAATATGTATGTGGGGTAACCAGGTTGTTAGTTTTTAACTGTTGCAAATCGGCAACGCCTGCCTCGAGAGGGTTAATAAAAGCAGCCATGTAAATTCAACAGTATATTTTCGTTTTTCTTTATGTTAAAGAAATATTGTTTGGGCTTAAACTGCAAGAAATAAATACGCAAAATTAGACAACGTCTGGTAGCTCAGACTGTGCTCTAATTACAAAACAAAGCTTCTGTCAATTCAAAGATTTGATTTCAAAATTGCTTTTTGTGAACCCACTTTAAAAAACAACAAATTTTTTTAATAGCTGATGGAACTTTTCTGTCATTTAATTGTTTATCTGTCTCTTAATTACTTTGGCGTTGTATGAATGGCCATGGAGGAGACTTTATCAGCAAGAAAAATGAATGAAATCTAAATCTAATAAATCCATCTAAAAGTCCAAAATTCATGCCCTCCTTCATATTTTCCAAAGTCTTCCAGTGGACCAGATAGTGGATCTTTGCTGGGCTGCTTCTAGTCCCCTGGCCTTATGATTGTTACCACTGACATAGATCACTGTAACATTTTTAAGAAACATCACCTCTTTTCTTCCAGGACTGGACGCCTGAGTGAAAAACTTAAACACAGAAAAATCTCTGGGAAGGAAACAGCTCATACTCCACCACAGAAACCCCTGCACCAGTTAACACGTGCATGACTCCAAGTGACGAAACGCTACGTCCAGATGAACAGAATCAACTTTTGGAGATTTACTTACCTTGATGATTGAGAATGCATCAAGATACTTCCTAAAACTTTTTTTTTTTTAAAAATCTGAACAGTTAAAACTTAAAACACTGCTTATAAAATATTGGTGTCAGTGTCTTTTTGGTCTTAGTGGAATTTTCACCTGCGTTCGGGGAATTGTTGGTATTTAAGGTACGTTATCACCACCATCTGTCCATATTAAGAAACACAAACCTGCTCAGTCTGAACAGACACACAGAAAAGTCTTTAACAGCCTCAGCACAAAAAAAAAAAAAAAAATCTAAATACACCGCTCCAAAAAAATAAAATTAAATTAAAAAAAGTTACAGGAACACTTAAATCACACATTGGTTCTTGATGACAAAATATTCAGGCTGAAAGTTTTTACTGATACACACTGTAATTTGCTGAGAACAAAATTATGTAACAAAAGCCAGGGGAAACCAAAATCATCAAATCACAACAAAAAAGCTATAAATTTATATCAGAGTGATCAGACTAATCTGGCTCACTAATGTTTACAGCCTCAATGTGCCTCCATGCACTTCAGACATCTGGGTACGCTCCTGGTCAGACAGTGGATGATGCCCTGGTTCATCTTCTCCCAGATCCTGGATCAGAGCATAAGTGAGGTACTAGATAATCTGTGGGACTCATAAATATTGTTCTAGGGCCATGATACCTATGCCTTTACCACTATGGCTACACACTGCCCACACGAGGCAAGGCATCACTCTGCACCAGCAAAAGATGTAAAGTGAATCTGAGGATTTCATCTCTATACCCAACTGCTGTTGGCTAACACACGGAGGTCTCTATGCAAGGAAATCCCACTTGAGACCACCACTGCCCAACCTGTCATACTAGATAATGTTGCAGAAAACATTCACCACAACGTCTTCAGACTCTTTCATGTTGTTTAAAGGTGGTCTGCTCTCATCTGTGAAGAGAACAGAGCACCAGTGGCTAACCTGCAAGCTCTGGTGTTGTCAGGCCATCACCAATTGAGCTGCTCGGTGCTGTACTGTGAGCACACGTCCTACTAAAAACTGCTGGGCATTCATGCCACCCTCAGGTAGTGTTTCTATCAGAAACATGCTCAAGTATTCCAGTGGAAGTCATTTTGTAGGGCTTTGGCAGTGCTCCTCCAGTTCCTTCTCGCATCAAGAACCAGATACCAGTCCTGCTGCTGAGCTGATGCCCCCTCTGTGGCTCTGTCTAGTTCTCCTTGTGCAATAACCCATTTACACCTTCAAGGCTGTACTAGGAGACAGAAAACTTTGCAACTGCCTGTTTGCATACGGTATCACAGAAGAGCTGGACTAACTGGTATCATTTCATGCTGCCACTGATGGCAAGGGCACTTCCAAAAAGGAGAACTAGAGGAAAATCAGTCAGGAGCAATAGTCTGTGGCCTTCCCTGCGCAGGGGGGAGTTGCCTGTCCAGTGCAGCTGTTGTCACTTCATTTGGACCAAACCAGGTGGAATGGATCCCCATTGGGAGCTGTGGTTACCAACTGAAAAGTTTAACCATCTGTGTTATACTGTGATGATCAAGTGTTCCTGTCATTTTTTTGAGAAATGTGCATTACACATAAGATGTAAAATACTCTTACTGGTTTCACCAAGGCTCCAGGAATAAAACATGTCAAAACGTAGTATGGACACACTAAAAATGCTTAATCTTTAAAGTGAGGTGCACTACACATTTGTGTTCTCAGTAGTTCCAGCTGAATCTGAAGTTATTTACTCTGTTAGCTGTTCAAGCGTTTGGGGTTTTAACTTTAAATTAAAGCCACACAAACGATTCAAAATAATAATAATAAAGAAAAAGATGAAGCAGAACCTCTCTTTTTGTTTTCTGGTGGTTATATTTCAACATCAGCATATTTTCTTGGCAGCATATAAAAAAAGAAAGGAAACAATGACTACATCGAAATATCAGTCTCTCTAAGCCATCTCTGTACAGTGTAGGTGTGACTGATGAGATGTACCACCTTTTATTCATTCCCTTCTGTATCAAAAGACACATTTTCACGACTTTGTAATTTTTGGACCTGGCCTCTTAGCGCCCCTGCCTTCCAAATAATTACAACTGTTTCAACAATGACCGAGTGAGAGACCAAATTTGGGTCAAAATAAACAAGAATGAGCCTCCCTTTACCTGTCCCAGGTAGAGAAAATAACAAGAAGAGCTAGAAAATAAACTCTGACTGATTTAATGTCCTTTCTGAGAGGTAAAAGTCTCTTTGTACAAGTCCCTTGTGGCCCATCATCAATTAGTGATCTATTATTTGTGTTTTTTTCTTCTTTTTTCATTTTTTAATTGAAGACGAGCTATATGATATATATTCTGTTCTGATATGCCTCAGTGTTGAAAGCTAAATGAGGCTTGCCTCAGAGCAGAGTATATAGTTTATTAAAAACATTAAAGACTGCTGGCATCCATTAAACCTTACTGGCCAATTGTAGAGCACTACAAAGGTATTAGGCTGTCAGTAGAGATGTCAGTATTCGGACTAGTGGAGTGGCGGTGAAAGTAGCCCATCCACCCTTATCTGTCTTGGCAAAAACCAGGGCCACCTCCAGAACAAAAGGTTATGGGATCAAGGCCAGTAACATCATCCCACATCATTGGTGAAAGGGTGAGGTCTACCAGAGATACAGACAAGCGAAAAGTGAGTGTGTCTGGAAGGCTAGTTCCTCTCCTGCACAAATACAGTCTCCTGTGGACACAGCCCTGCCTCCTGCAGCGTGATGTCATAGTCCAAGTGGGCGAGCTTCCTTCTGGGGAAGTTGGTGACGAGTTCGAAGCGTTCGTTAGGATAACCCTTAGACTGGACGTGTCTTACCAGGGCCTTAAAGAGAGAGTATAATTTGGAAGGTAGGGGAAAAAAAGATTTAAAAAAATGTTGCCATGTTTATTAGGCATTATAAACATGTACTACTGTTTATTTTACTTGAATATCAGCGATTTTGGGGTTCACTCACCAAAAGTTTTGCTTTAGAAGACAATGAAATTTGCTCTCTCTGTCCATCAGGGTAGCGGAGCATCAACCTGGCTTTGGGACCTATTAAAAACAAAACAGTTACTAAGATGATGCTGTCAGAACTGAAAAGCCACTATACTTAAAAATGCCAGAACACACTGGTCAAAAAGCATAAAAAACACACATCACATAGATAAACAATGGATTGATCTTTGAATTAACAGCTACGACTGTGTGCGCTTGCATTAAACTTGCATTCTATTTAATGGTCAGCAGAGGGCGACTCCTCCGACTCAGTCCTATAGCAGCCTTGTCACGCTCCGCTTTCACACTATTAAGCTGTCAGTAGAGACGTCAGTATACGGACTAGTGGAGTGGCGGTGAGGGTGGCAACGGGGGAAAATGCTCGGCTTGAGGTTTTATGACAGGACTTTACTAAACAATAGGTGACGTCACAGAAGCTACATTCATTGCTTTTTCTGTCTATGCTCCAGAACTACAACCACTAGAAGGTACCCGCACACAGATATTACACCAGACTGTAATTAGACAAGATGAGTGAAACCACTAACATACTTATCACTTGGGTCCCGCCAAGTAAAAACAACACACAACCACCACATTCTGCAAGGGATGTAACTGTAGAAACCGTCAGAAAATCTAGTGCTTAGTACCAGTCTTCACTGGTCATATATGGTACACATTTTGATAGAAATCTTCACACACACTCCAGCAATAAAACTAATGCTAAATCCAGCCAAAGGGACCAAATAGTACAGTAGGATTAAGGGTCTGTCTACATTCAACTGACTAGGACTGACTTCACAGCCATCATTGATCTAAAAGGAGTCAGTCCAGCAGCACCCACTTATGTGTTGGCATAAGTGGGCTCTTAAGACACCTTAAGGCTTTAATACCCTGAGCACGTTGAAAAAAGCTAATTTTTTGGATCCAAACTTGTGGTGTAACGCAGATGCACACTGAAAGCATTGCAGTTTGCAGAAAATTCGCCTGAAAAAAAAGTGACGTGAAAAAGATGACATTAACATCAAGCAATGATGATGATGGTCCTGATGTTTCTAAACACGAACATCATCAAATTCATCATGAGAAGACAGTAGTAGGGACAATTTCATGGTTTGATCAAGGAGCTGAAGCAGCACCACGACCGCTTCTGTAAATATCTCAGGATGTCAGCGGGACAGTTTGAGCTGTTTTTGAAAGAGTTGGAACCACAACTGAGGAGGAAGAGAAATAATTTCAGAGAGCTGATTGACCCGGAGCAGTGTCTAGCGCTGTGTCTGTGGCTAAACAGCATTATTTTACGATTTCCATATCATTGTATATTCAGTACTGATGCACTTTGAACTACAGTGCAGTAGTCTGTCTGGGCAGATCTGTTTATTTTTCCAAATGTGAATAAAAGTCACAAATTCATGCAGTGAAATAAGTTGACACTGAAGAATAGATGAGCCCTAAAATTAACTTTTAGTGCACAAAATATTTGGAAAGAGTTTGCACGTCCGCAAAGGCCTTTAGACTTTTGTTTTTTTAAAGCAAACTTGCTGCTCACCTTATTATGATTGCATCGAAAACAGACATATAGACACACGCACACTCATGAAACCTAAAATACTTTTCATTTGTCGTACCATTGTCCTCAGGACAGTCCACATCACAGGTTGTGGTGGTGCTGATCTTTGAAGTTCCTGCGCTTTCAGGTAGTGGGGCGCAGTGATTCCCACCAGAGTCTGAATCAGGCTGGGGATGACGAGGCCCGGGAGCCGAGGGCTCCAGGTGGTTCTTTTTGCTCTCCTCTTTCTTGTGACTGTGGTTGTTTTCTTTGTACGGTGATTTTCTGTAGGAAGAAGTGGAGCTATCAGGATGAAGACGCTGCTGGGCTGCAGTGGCTGCAGAGGGGGTCGCAGTGTGTTTGCCGGTCGAACTTTTCTCTTCATGGGGTGCTGGCGTCTCGCTGTCTGAGCCGTCAACAGAGAAAGGCCCTTCGCTGTCAGAGAAAGGCTCTGCATCAGATTCATCGTCTGATCGAGGAGAATCGGGGGGTTCGGGGACATTTGAGGACTCGTAGTGGGTCTCTTGTAGAGAAGCTCGGATTGCTGCCTCCAACTGACTGTCTTCACTGGCATCGATTAAACTTTCCTAAAAGATAAAATAGTGTACAATTGTTTAAAAAAAAGTAACAAAGATCTGAGTAAAGCAACACAAAGACTTTAAACAATATGGATGGCTGCGTGACACTGACAACATCAAATATCACAGCACTAAAATATGCTGATACTGATCATAGCATGACATTTATCCAAACCCTGAAGCTCTGATGCAAAATCCTAACAAACATCCCAGATGCCTCTGAAACTGATCAGAGGTGTGACTGAGGAAATTCCAACAGAGCCACAGCAGGAGCGAGGAGCTCTTATTAGAGCAAAAACATAGAGGGAATTAGAGGTGACACATGAGATGAGAGACCCACAGAGCGAGCTCGTTTGGCAGGAGGTGCGTGGCAGGATGGCCCGTCGAGCTGTCCGTGCTCTGCCAGGAAGCCAGTTGCCTGCTCCAGGAACGACGCCACATCCAGCTGGTTCCACTCCACCATTTTTTGACCTGATGTGAACATGGTTTGAACAGAACCGATCACCAAAAGCAGGAAATAATTAAGTATTTAATTATAAGAAAAGAGAGAGAGAGAGACGCACACATCAGTTTGGATCAACACTGCAGATTTACACAGTTTATTGTGACATAATAGCCAATTGTGTCGCTTTAGTATTGCTTTAATCCCATTTCCTGATATGAACACTGTTATTCAAGCTACTTGAAGACTACTGACATTTAAATTATTTTTCATAACACTATTAATGTCTTACAAAATGATGCATGCAGACATCATCTTCCTGTGCATTTATAATAAAAACTGCTTTTGTAAGCCTCTCAGAGTGAGAGCTGTACTTTAATCTTGCCAGTAAATCACATATTTGTTTGTTTTCTTGATCAGCTGGAAACAACTCAATGGTGTGAGTGTGTTCGTACATCAGCAAACCCTCATCATCAATCAGCCCTCCACAAACACTCACCTGTGCGTGGATCCAGGATCGAAATGTAGGGAAACTTGTTCAGCTTATAGAACTGGATGTATCTTTGTCCCTCTTCACTATCATGATATACCTGCAGAGGGAGAAAATGAACGATAGAATATAAACTGAACTTAAAGTGTGCCCACACTGCATAATGCAAAGACGGGTGGACTGCTTTGGAAAAGTACCTCCCTCCCCAACTCTCCATCATCCACCCATTTTCTTCCACTTATCCAATTCAGAGTTACAGTCAGGCTCGAGCCTATCCCAGGTGGTGTACACCCTGGACAGGTAGCCAGTCTGCCATGGGACTAACACAGAGAGACTGACACACTCACATTCACACCTGCAGCCAATTTAGATTTACCAGTTAACCTAACATCCATGTCTTCTATGGACTGTGTGAGGAATTCAATTAAATTCTTTTCTATTTATATATCGCCAATTCACAGCAACAGTCGTCTGAAGACACTTTATTTTGTAAAGTAAAGATCCTACAGTTATTACAGTATATGACCCCTTATGAGCAAGTGCTTGGTGACAGTAGGAAGAAAAAAACTTCCTTTTAAAAGGAAGAACCCCTGCATTTATGTTTCATTTTAACATGAAAACTTTTCACCAAAAGGCTCAAGCTGGGACCATCTTGAGGCTAACAGCTGCACCACTGTGCTGCTCCTCTCCATAGCCCATTATTTTGAACTTTTACTCTCACTTTAAGCCCTTTAGAGCTAACAGGACCAGAGTTTTCTACTTTTTACTCAGGCACACCCCACTTCAGAAACAGAAAAGCATAGCCTCACTCACCAATACCAACCAACCTTTTACCTCTACGTGGAAAACTGCTTCTTTTTTTTTGTCTTTTGTTGTTTTTTACAGCTCTAAAAATACACTTTCCCATCTAGGGCTGCTCAATTAATCGAATTTTAATCACGATTACGATCTGGGCTTTCAACGATCATTAAAAATGACTGAGCCGATTATTAGCCCCTCCCTCATTTATCCGCGACACCTTAAAGGCCGGTCCGTGAAAATATTGTCGGGCATAAACCGTCCGTGGCGCAAAAAAGGTTGGAGACCGCTGATTAAGAGGACCCGAGGGAAACTCGGAAAGCTAAGCAGAAGTTATTTGGAGAGTGATTGCCGTTGGTTGAAAAGAGAGTTTAAAAAAAAAAAACTTCAGTGGTGTTGCACACTATTTTATATTATTTTTTTAAAGTCATTGTTAACCCTTTAAAGCCGGTCAGAGCAGCACGCTCCGTTTTGCGTAACTATTTTTAAATCCCTGTAGAACCTGAACCGTGTAAGCTAGCGCAATAATTTGTTTTGCATATGAAACCGGAGGAGTTGTACTTACATCTTATGCCATCAGCTTGTCCTCGGTCACGGTTTCGTTCCACATATAGCTTTGCAAAAATTGCATAAAAAGCGCTTGCAGGAACAAAAACATAATATTCCAGAAACACGCTTTGCCGTTCCTATCAGCTGTTCGTAACACTTCCCACAGTGAAATGATGCACCTGCTGTTTTCTTTGCAAATTTGCATCATAGGATTGTTTTTTGTTTTTCCTGCAGTACATAAAAATTGCTGTATCTCCAAAATAAAACTATGAAGACACTCAAAATAAATTTCCTGTTGTTGTAAACTATTTTTTGCAACTTTATTGTATTTAAAGTTTTGAGGGATAAGCCTCTTAAATTTCTCCAAGTAGAAATATATGTAAACAAAACAAAAGCAATTTTCAATTTTTTTTGTAGTTTATTGCACTTTTTTGCAATTTATGTAATTACTATGGACTTAATGCATACATATTATTAAAATATGGGCTATAACAGTTGTATTGATGTATAGCAACTTGAAATGCTCCCACAAATGGCACTACAGCATGTAAAAAAAAAAAAAAAAGCTCTGGTGGACTTGGTTCTATAGTAGGTCTTAAAGGGTTAAATAAATATCGTCAAATAATCGTGATCTCAATTTCAGTGAAAATAATCGTGATTATCATTTTTGCCATAATCGAGCAGCCCTATTCCCATCTTTGCTCAATGATGGCTAATTCACCTGATGGCAATTTTAAACACGAAACAGAATTTAAACACCTTTGATCATTGAGTACTGCATTTTCTAAAGACTATAATCCACATCTTACAATATGACATGCCAGCAGTTGTCTCGCCCCACCCACGAACGAGCCAGTCGTTTGCCATCTGCTATAAGCAGCATGTGACTGCAGTGACACCTACACACAGCAGACATGCATGATGGTCTCAACTGCTCGGAAGCAGGCACATCTGTTCGTTATTGTAGTGAACATGTAGGCTTGATGTACTTTTTGGCTTGGCTTGCTGTATTCATTGCAAGAATTAGGGTGGTATTTAAGTGCTCTGGTAGCATAAACCAGAGGTGTTGATTGTGGCACTGCTACACACTGAGCTGCAATTGAAGTTATACCATTGTTAAATTTTGTCCATACATGGGAAAAATATAACGTGCATCATAGAAGTATATCCTACAGGTTTAAAAAAGCATTTTATACCCTGTGTAGAACAAAAAACCCAAACTTTATAAATGCATGTCTTTGGTCTGTAGGAGCAAGTACCCAGAGGAAACCCGCACACACAAGGAGAACATACAAACTCCATGCAGAAAGGCCTGAGCTACCCAGTGGATTCAAAAGCAGGACCTTCTTGCTGTGAGATGATGGTGCTAACACCTAACTACCAAATTGTAGATGGATGGATGGACTAAATAAATTCCCTCACGAATAACGCCATGCATCACAGAAAACACCACACTGCGCTCTTAAAACCTCATACCTGCCAGAATATGAAGTGTTCTCTGATGATGGTCTTCACTGAATCATTACTCCACACATCTCTGTTCAGACACTGGCAGGCAAAGTCCTGAACATTTTGAATGTTGATCATTAGCCATTTGTTTTCCATCTGTCCGCAGTCTTTAGCCTATAAACGTAAAGAAAGACATATGGAATTAGAGGGAATTCACGATTTACAAAGACAAATATACTTTATGATGGAAATCATTAAGTCTGCAAGTTTTGATTTAAACGCAAAACATATCTTTTGCTTGGTGGAGAACAAATAATAAAATTAACTAAGAAAAAAGATTATTTACAATGAACTGAAACCTTAATTTCAACTGGAAATAGTTCAAAGACTACAAATCAAATGCTGAAAGCGAAAAATTCTGTTCTTCATTCTTGTGTGTGTCGTTATGTGTAATTCTGTGTGTACATGAAATTTTTATTGAATTTTTTTGTATGAATTCTGATGAAAAAAAATTAGGGGTGGGGTCGTGTTAACAATCCATTAAAAGACTTAGTGACTGTGACTCTGAATATTGTGGTAAATACTGTCAACATATAGAAAAGTTTATAAAGTTTTAAAATATGTCACATTTGACCTCTGACCTCTCCTTCAAGGTCAATAGAATGATCTGAAGGTCAAAGTGATAATAATTCTATATAGAGATATTTAAAACTATGGGGGTGTCCAAATTCATGGGGTGCACCCTCCTGAGGCCGCATTTGTAGGCCAATTGCGTCACAGCGACGTGACGAAGGCTGTCCAAATTCGTAGACTCCTCCGAATTTAGCCGACAAATGTGTCCTCCTTCTCTCCGAATTTGAAGGATGGGTTGGGTGTATCCATCGTCGCCCACAATATACCAGAATTCATAGCGCGGCCCAGCCAATTCCAGTTTTCAACAATGGCGGCCACTACTAAGTTTTTAATATTGTTCTTATTACTCTTTCTGGGTCACAAAACAAACTTTTAACATATTTTCAGGGGAGAATGTAGCTGTGTAAACTTCAAATATCTGCTCGCTTTATCAAGATATCACATATTTGCAAAAGTTGTCTGACGTGTTTGGAGACGTCTGTTATCCACCAGCTCGATAGCTAACTGGGAGCTAAGCCGCTAGGTCACTAGAGCCGCCGAGAACGGCAAACTCCCGGCACATCATTTTCAGAACACCACGGTCTTTCGCTACTCAGGTTAAAAATAATATAATATACTTAGATAACCTAAAAATGTTATTGTTTGGCTTTTTTCGGTGTTTTATTTGTTCATGAGTAAATCGGTTTGGCTGAAATTAAAGTTATTAGATTAGGTAAAATAAAACTTTATTAATTCCCCGGGTGGGTTCCTACTTGGTTTTCACACAGCTGAATAAACGTCAAACAGAAAACTGATTAAACAGACGTGTGAGATGGTCGAGAATTTACACCAGTGTCCTGTTATATTTTAGATAGCAAGGAGCAGACAGCTGAGTTAATTAGACTCCACCGAGACAGCGGTGTCGCAAATCTGAAGGCTAGACCGTCCAATTTCACAGCCGTTTACTTCCGGCCTACCCGACCTTCTGAGGACCCGGCCCACGTAGACTGCGAATGCCAGGTCCTCAGGAGGATGCAGCCCATGAATTTGGACACGACCTAGGTTTCTTACTGGTATATTTACAATGTAAAAAAAATAAAGGCAATGATCTTTTGGGATTCTCAACATCACATTACTTTGACCTCTGACCTCTTCTCCAAGGTCAAATAAAGTCGAACTTTTATCAAATCTAATTTTTCTTTGCAACTATGCTAAAAATTCTACTGTCTTTGTTTATATCGGCCTACATTTAGGAAATGATACTGGTACATATTCTAAATAATTATAAATATCTATTTTTGGCACCAACTCCCTAAGTCCCCTTAATGGTGGCATATTTTGGCCTAAAACCTGTATATATATCATCCAGCATTTCCCAGTGTTTCTTTAGGTGGGGGTCATGCTGTTTTGAAGTAACTGCCCATTCAAAGCAGTCAAACTAGTGAGAAAAACATAGTGTGTCCTTTCCAGAAGATGAGAAAATTTCTGATTTTAAGCATTTGATGTTTCTTCCACTACAAACAGTCAAATTGGTGTTATGCCAAATCATTGCAATCTGCTTTTACACAAATTTTAGTCCTCCCAACTTTTTTGGGAACAGGTTTTTGCATTAGCGGTGTGCGATCACAAGCAAGGAAGCATGACATTGCAGGTTTTCACCATCTACCTACTCAGTCATCATCTAAAATTTGGCTGAAAGTTCACACAGGCTGAATAAAGGTGTGGGGTACAGTGTCCTGTGAGTGACTCCTCACCGTCTCAAAGCTGCCTTTGTGCATGAGCTCAATGGGAGGACGGAAAAGGTCTGCCAGGGTGCTCAGTTTCTTATCCACTGTTCCACCGTTACGCAGCTCCTGTTCCTGGCGGACTAGGAACAGAAAAACATTCATTCACTCATTACTGGAAGTTAAGATGCCACAACAGAAATATGAGACAGACTTTTAATGGTGATTGTTAGGAAACAGCACTACCACATTTTATTTGCTTTAACTTGTACATTTTGGAAAATACTCACTTGTTTCCGTCTGAAAGTCTCGGAAACCATCAAATATTGATCGAGCAGGTCTTCTTCGCTTTGGCACTGAATATATGTAATAAAAAAATAAATAAGTAAACAAATAAAAAAAATCATCATCATCTTTACAGACAGCTGGCAGTCTACATGAAGATTTCTTTGCCTTAAGCAGGACTGACAAATAAAAGCAACAACATACCTCCAAAAAGGGGTTCTGGTTCCACCAATATGTCCTGCTTCTGAGGAATTGGAGCCCGCACTTCACTGAGGAAGGCATGAAGGCAACATATACAGAGTTATTTATGTAGACAAGCAATCAGCTGTAAAAGATCTGTAATCATATTACAAACAATCAACATTTAGTATGATAAGGAAGCAATGAAACGAATGCTATTTTTCGTCTCATGTCAGCTTGTGGTAAACACAGATTCTAAGCTTGGATAAACAATCAGCAGAAAATTTGAGAAGTTTCCATTTTTGAAATAAAACATGACCAAAACAGACAAACTAACTCTGTGGGTTTTGTTTTACTTTTGTCTGACCTAGGCTTGTGGAGAAAAGTCACAGCTTACTCTGTAGAGGGCGCTCTGCTGCTTGACGCTGCAGAACTGGAGCTGGTGCTGGGCTCCTCTGCAATCCCGCCTCCATCTAGGAACATGGTCACTGCCATCTCCAGGTTGTTGTTGCATGCTTCCAGCATATGTTTTCCTACGCTCTCTGTGGCCCCTGGAAGAGAGTTAGATATGTAGGCACTAACCATGAGCACAATGCGTTCACAAATGTTTACAGATTAACAAATAACATTGAGAATTTCATAGTGGCACATTGTATTTCAGAGCCAAATATCAGCTGACCGATATTTTCAACCAGCAGCTATAAGGTATTTGCTAATATATCCGTATTGGAAATCTCATAGATGCTGATAAATAAAAATGAATAAAGTCAAAATGAACAAAATGCACTTCCACCGTGTTATGAGTGTTGATGTTGCATAGTTTTCCCACTAGAGGGCACTCTGCTTTTTTTCTGATGGCAACTTAATTTTGAATCACCGCAAACAACAACCTGCTAATCTAAGCAGAGATGGGCAGAGTACAAGGAGCAATCTACCACTTCTCATGACAATAAAAGTTTATTTTTAAAATGCATCGTCATATTATCTTAGCCCCCATCTTAGTGGCTGGGGTCTTTCTGTGTGGAGTTTGCATGTTCTCCCCGTGTTTGTGTGGGTTCCCGCCGGGTACTCTGGCTTCCTCCAACCGTTCAAAGACATGCAGCTTGTGGGGATAGGTTAATTGGATAATCCCAATTGCCACTAGCTGTGAATGTGCGAGTGAGTGTGAGTGCGAATGGTTGTCTGTCCCTGTGTGTTAGGCCTGCGACAGACTGGTGACCTGTCCAGGGTGTACCCCGCCTCTCGCCCTATGACAGCTGGGATAGGCTCCAGCGCCCCCCGTGACCCTGAAAAGGATAAGCGGAAGCGAATGGGTGGATGGATATTATCTTAGTAGGGAATCATAAATAACCACACATCACAAATATTTTTTTGTTTTGACTGCCTAAACAAAACAAAATATTGGCTGAAAATCAAATATTGGTATCTGTGCTAAAAAAAAACAAACAACTTTATTGGCCAGGTCCTAATTACATTAGTGTGATAAAACATTAAAAAAAAAAAATTTTTTTCTATAAAAGACTGTCAAGCAAACCAACACTGTCACTAAAAACTGCATTAATGTTGCCATAAGTCTGCTTTTGGTCTGCGAATAATTGGGGTCAAGTTGTTAACTAAATGCAGTCTATTTTGGTTAATGCAGCAATTACCTGTGACAATTTGTTGAAAATCACATATCTGTTGCTGTGTATATACACAGAAATGAACATTTAACAGTTACACTCAGCAACCTTCCTGTTCATAATTCAACTTTAATTGAATTTATTAATATATCACAAAAACAGTTGCCTCAAAGTGCTTCATACTGTAAGATAGACCCTACAACAATGCATACAGAGAAAAACCCAACAATCATATGACACCCTATGAGCAAGCACTTTGGCGACAGTGGGAAAGAAAAACTCCCTTTTAACAGGAAGAAACCTCCAGCAGAACCAGGCGGCCATCTGCTGCAACCAGTTGGGGTGAGAAATATTACCAGAATACAACCAGTGATCAGCCAGTTCAGTCCTCCTCGAGCTGTGCTGACGACTCATTCAGACCGATGGCAACATGTTAGCAATCGGTCTACGAGAATAAATTAGACGCAATTATTCATAAACTTCCAACAATCTCTCTGAAGCTGACTGCAGTCAGTCCAGGTGAGACTGTTACTGTTTGCAAAAAAGTTACCACCTATCAGGCAACCCGTGCAATCACCAATGCCATAAACATTTAGTTAGCACAAGTTGTGGTCACAGATTAGAAAAATATGAAATACAGCCATTATTTTTATATACAAGGAAGCCGCTGTCCTATTTTTACTCATTTGAGTTAGCCATTAGCTGTGAATTAGGTAGTTGCTTTGTCAAGCTAAGTGTCACCAGTGTTAGATAGTTTTTCAGTTCAGTTGATTTAGTTTAATTTTGCTTGGCTAATGTTATCTCGGGATGATGGTGCATTAGATCAGCCCCCTTGTTTGCAGTATTCCCAGGGTATTTAAACTTGTTTAATACAATATCAATATTTAGCGTCCCTGTATTCACACAACATCACTACACAAAATATCATCATACTTCGCTCTATCAATTTTTCCTTAATCCCTACTTGCTATATTACAATGCTCATGTTTTTCTGAGAGTTGTATATCACAGTCTAGGTATCCATCTTCTACTTGTGAGGTCACATAAGGCTAGAGCCTATCCCAAGTTTCATAGAAAGGCAGGGCACACTGGACATGTTCCCAGTCCATCACATTCACACCTAGAGCTAATTTAGTATCACCATTAAACAAGCATGTCTTTGAACTATTAGAGGAAGCTGGAGTACCAAGGATGGATTCCAAAGCGGTACTAACCAATGCGCCAAGGTGTCACCAGCATCACATCAAACTCGTGACAGTGAACCTTTTGTCCGCTTTTTTTTTCTATTACACTGGATCAAGTCTTTTTTCTGCTTTATGCAAACCTCACCAATAATTTCACAACACTGTCAGCAGTATGAATAAAATCATATAACTGGGTGAAAGCAAAGCACAGAGGGTGGCAAACAGCAACACTGACCTCATTAAAAATTCTTAAATGTTCAAACTTCTGTCTTATGCTATAACTGTTCCACATAAGGCCCAAAGTAAAGTTATAACCAGCTCACTAAACATTATGAGTACATACACACGTGTTTTATTCACTCAAGGGATTAAATGCCATTTATTATCATGTGACAACATAGTCTAGTAGTACTTGGTAACCTTGGAATATCTTAGTATTTGATTACTTGTTTTTCCGTATATGTGGTCACAGAAGCAACCACATGTCACTTTGACAATGGACACATTTATTTTACCTTTTATATTTATTTTGATTTTAAATGGGAAAAAATGCTTTACTTGTTTTACTGAGTTTCCCCAACTTTTAGGACAAACAAAGCACATCTTAAACTAACGCTTTATCACTATAGTGAAATGAGTTAACGCCAAACAACCCGCATGACAGTTCAGTTTCAGTTCAGAAAAGGTTTAGTGGGCGGAAATGCTCCGCATATACAACGCGATGTTTGGTAAATAAACGGAAATGTGCGAAAAAACCTGAACAATGCAAAAAGCCTTAATGACACACATGGCGGCAGTCCACAACGTCGTGACAGTGATTTGGACACTCCACATCTGAATGAACCTGATTTATAAGCGGAGTGCCGCGGGGCGACGATGAAATTCTGGTCTGCACTGCGCATGTCCGTATAAAGTAGCAGTCCCTTAACAGAGTCTCCCTCTTCTTTGCCGCTTAATAACTTAAAAAACACCGTCCACTGTGTCAAAGTGCTGATAAACTATAGATAATGTCTGCGATGACACTCGGAGTCCTCAGGTTGTGACCAATAAATAGTGTCTGGGGCCACAGTCAGAGGCATAGTGACAGCAACAACATGAAGTCTGGCTGGTGGTGATGAAGAAGGGAAATGTTGAACAGCCGACCTCCATTCCACATTATCGAGCAACACGCCACGCAAAAAAAGAGCATACAAACCGCTCTAGGTTAGCGAGATTGTGTCTTTAACGAGCACTAATAAGAAAAACAGACATTTTTAAGTGATGATTAAAAATAAGTTTCAAAGCTGGCGGCTTTAAGGTTCATTTTCCGAGTCTTTCACTTGAGTTTAGCTGATAACTGCCTGTGCTTTTTCCCCTCTGCAAACCACTGGCAGCGCAGGAGCAAGAGCAACACTTAACGCCCGTTTTCTCATCTGCGCACGGATTTCAAGATTTACCCGGCGAGGGAAGTGTTCCTATATGAGCACAAAAATCCACTGAGTGAAATAAACGCTAATTAAAATGTTATTTTTACCTGTTATTGCTGTGAATTGTTGTATTAACCCGTTCACCCCCGGAGCTGAGGTATCTCCGAGCGCCGCCATCTTACCGCCACAAACAACAACATAGATGAGGCGCATGCGCAAAGTCGTAATTTTTCCCCTGCCCGGCGCGACGCGGACCCCATGCGTAACAATAGTGCTGCATTCTGGGTCATGTAGTTTTAATGATCTAAAGTCAATTACCGTTGATGGCTTATTATGTAAAAAATACGTGTTGGAATTTTATACAGTTTTTTTTACATTATATTATATTATATTATATTATATTATATTATATTATATTATATTATATTATATTATATTATATTATATTATATTCCCTTTTACATTAGTAATAAAAGTTAATAAAATTTATCTTTATTTTCCTGCTGTTTTGCTAAAAATATAAACTTTTCTTTAATTCATATTCAGAAACTGAGTTACATTTTCTGTGCTGTAGACACAGAGTTATTCATATGATAATGTTGTGTGTAGACGGCTATATTTCATAATTCATAATTTACCTGGTCATAATTCAGTAAACATATCTACACTCATCTACACTCACCAGTCACTTCATTATGTACACCTGTTCAACTGCTTGTCAATGCAAATACCAAAATCAGCCAATAGCAGTACCATAGCAGCAACTCAGCATATTTAGACATGTAGACAAAGTCAAGATTACCTGCTGAAGATTAAACCAGCCATCAGAATGGGGAAGAAATGGGATAGTTGTTGGTGCTAGACAGGCCGGTCTGAATATTTAAGAAGGTGCTGATCTGCTAGGATTTTCCTACATAACCATCTCTAGGGTTAATAAACAATACGTCAAACCTTAAAGCAGATGAGCCACAGCAGCAGAAGACCACACCGGGTGCCACTACTGTCAGATAAGAGTTTGTACGGGCAAATTGAACAATAGAAGACTAGAGCTTAGATCACCTCATATTGGTTTCTTGAATATGACAATAAATTCACTCTGTTCAAACTGCATACACAGTCACCAAATCTCAATCCAATAGAGCACCTTTGAAATGTGGTGGAAGTAGAGATTTACATCATGGATGTGCAGGTGACAAATCCGCAGCAACTGTGTGATGCTGTCATGTCAATATGGACCAAAATTTCTAAAGGATGTTTTGAGCATCATGTTGAATCTGAATCACAAATAACTAAGGCAGATCTGAAAGAAAACAGGGAACTAACAAGGTGTATCTTAAGGTGTAACTAATGAAATGGCAGGTGAGTGTATCTAGATTTTCAAGGAATTAAGTTTGTTTAAAGTCAAAGTCCATTAACTTTAACTTAAAAGAAATTCATTATGCTTTTCCTTATTGTCAGATACATACATAATGCATGCAAAAAGACAAATACTGCTAATAACCATGGCCAACGTTTCGTATGCAAAAGCAGTCCCTATGAGGCCAGACTTTGTGCTCCCCATCACACCCTTTATATATTTTCCTGTTCTTGAGTCTCTATGATGACTCACGATTGATGTCCCCTAAAATGTGAGCATAGCAAGCCCCACCCACCTGTGATTTAAACCGTCTGTTTGCTGGGGGCAGCCAATAGGACGAGTTCTAATACACAGGAGACCCAAAGTTTGGCTTAAATGGCCATGCAGCTAAAACAGCTTGTTTCAGACAGATGATGAGCTGCGGGGTTTCATAGTGTGTTGTTATTGTTTTGGCTGTTAATGTAGCAAATCTAATTTATTAAGCAGCTGTCATAATAAAGGATCCTTTAATACCCAGGTACATAATCATTTGACGGTGAATCAAGTTTCACACTGTGCTTTATGAGACTCTTTATCTTTGAAATTAAAACTAAACAAACCCGCTTCTTAAGTAGTGTCATTTTATTGTTATTTGCTTCATACATTCAGTTTGAAAACGGCATCAACCAAGCCCAAAACCTGAAGACTCAGTCCTAACAACAAGGAGCAAACAGCAATCTGAACAGCTGCTCCCTCAGTGACCAGTCAGAGTCATGTCATCTTAAGTATCTCGCACAAATCTGTTGTGCTGCCGGGTGAAAACAAAACAAGAGGAAAAAGAATGTCACTTTACAAAGGGAAGGTGATGGTGGAACTGACTTTCTACATCATGGCATGTCCAAACTCTATTTACAAATACACAACGTGATACTTTCAACCCCACTGGCCAGTTTCAGTCAAGCTGAATATAAAAATAACATTACATTCATTTCAATTAAGCAAGAACGTCAGTGCTGATAGTCTGATAATTGTTCTACTGTTAATTTATGCTCACGATCACAAGCAACTGGATTTAAAAAGGCTGTGATCATAAGCATAATAAACAGCTGTTCTACGATAGAAACCAACATTTCAGCGTGGGTTTTAGGCTACAGTGGGAGATTTAAATGCCAACTCAGGGTACTTTTAACGATTCAAAGGTTTCCAATGAATCCAAATAAAATCAGGTTATAATTATGAGTGCAAAGGGAGCACTTCGTTTAGCACTTCTCATTTAATGCACATAAATTTGATGCTTCTCTACTGTAATCATGTGTGAACTTAAAAGCCCTGAGGTGGGGAGTTCATATTTCATATAAAAGATGCATCGCATTTTAATTGTACCAGGGATAAAACCAAGTGCACTCAAGCATATACAGGAGTACTATATACAGGAGACCCAAAGAGTAATCTATTAACTTTGGTTCCAGGCAGTCATTGTATTTTTTGATCTGAGAAAATCCTGTATTAAATGTTGTCAATAAATACACAGAAATTCTTTTTTTTTTGGAAGCCATCCTAAATGCCAAATGAATCAATGCAGTGTCTTCACACATCTGCTGAATGTAGTTTAGTAGTTTATAAAGACTGTCTGTACCAGCAGCATTAATAGTCTATCTTACATTAGTTATCATGAGATCAAACCAGCCAGTAGAATGTAAATGAAGGAAAAATCTACATTTAGATTTTATCGGTTCAAATAAACTTTATGAGCATTTTTTTTAGCCAAAGAAATCACCAAGCTTTAATCTATGAAGTATTACAGCCACATTATGAAAAAAATATTATCAATCATTTTGAGAAAAACAGTCAAAATGTGGAGGTTACAGTTGTTTCCAGACAAACTATCATGGTTTTTATACCCCCTGCGTTAGTAAAATCGAGTAACAAGGAAGGAAATGATTTCTTTTAAGGACGTTGAAAAGTTTATACAGAAACACACAAACTCAGAAGAGCTGATTTGTACAACACGAAATGACTGGCAGTGGACAGATGTGAGGTTACCAGTGGTTACACTCTCGTCCAATAAAGAGGATGTATGTTTGATCACAATTTGTTTCACTAACTCATGTAAACAAGGCATTTTTTAGAGGGTAGTGCAACCGTGGCAGTTGGTCTCAAAACAACAACGGTAATCTCCACATTTCGCCTTTAATCTCGAAATGTCATCTTTATTCTCAAAATGAGCAACAACGTTTTTGTTTTTTCTCAATGTGGCCCTAATACGCTGTCATAGTAATCAGTGATGCATTCAAGGCTAAAAAAATAAAAATAAACTAAAAAAGTGACGGCACCACCGATTACAAAACCATCATTGTGGACACATTAATTGTTCTTACATTCTCATGAGTTTTATTTTACTGCAGAGGTCACTCTTGTTAATCAGCAAATGGATCTATAAGCTGTAAAATCTCTGAACAAGGAACAGACAAGGCTGCTGGACATCAAAAAAATAAAATAAAAATCCCCCTTCTGTCAGTAATAGAACCAGTTTATTAAAATGGTAAATCAAGCCGTAAAGGATCCGCTTTCCTTAAAAAGGACTGATGAAACTGCACCTTTACTGCGCTGCTCTGAGTCAGCATGATGTCATTATGGCACAGTGAGCTTCGTTTTAGAGGCTTCTCAAACTGTCACAGTTGGTACTAAGTGTGGAACAGTTTTGAGGCCGAATGCAATGGTGAGCTATATCCCAAGGTTTAACATAAGCAGCTTCTATTATGTTATAGACGTTCCCTTTAATGCTGAATTGTTCTTTTACTTAATGTCTCAACAACCCCCCCCCCCCCCCCACCCAAAAAAACCCCCCCAGCCTTTCTCCGCCCAAATGAAAGAAGTAAACTCACAAAATCCCTTAAATATACAACAATGCCTCCAATGTTAAGAATTCCTCTGCTATAATAACAGTGAAACTTCAATAGTGTGATAAATAAGACTGATTTCATAATTTCCTCCACTTCATGAATGAAAACGGCACATCCCAAATGCAAAACAACACAAGGGGGGAAAAGGGTGCAGAGGAAAAAAAATGTGGAAATGAGTGTATGGTAGTTTTTCATTTTCACAGGTCCACCTTAATAAATAAAAGCTTCCACACAAAAGTACAGATTCAAGGTTTGAATGAGTGCATACATGCATACATGTATGTTGAGTGAGCAGTGGGTGTGCTATATGTTGGAATGTGTGACGCAGCTATATAATCGAGTGAGGCCAATGTGATTCCAAAGGTTGTTGTTTGTGTAGGCAGGACAGGCAGGGAGGTGAGGGAGAACACTGTGAAGCTGGCAGGTAAATCGTACGCTGCAGCTTAGAAGCGGATAAAGGTGGCGTCGATCTGGCGTACGCTGGGCAGCGCCAGCATGATCTTTCGCCGGTACTGTGGATCCTTCTGTAGAGGGTTTCTTTCAAGGTAGACTGTCTCCAGAGAAGTGGCGTTCTTCAACTCATCAAGGTCAGACCAGTTATCTATCTGATTATCGTTCATCTGAGGAGATATTACAAAACAACAAGAGCAGTGAGGGTGCACCATCAGTTTAACTCATAACAATATAAGAACTACACTTTGAAACTTTTTGTACTGACCCACTGTTTAAAGAGCAACACACTGAACGTAGCAACAAAAATTGACTTTTAAGAAAGTTTCATTTTAAATGTGCTGCTCAACAAAAAAATTATGCGATACAAATACACGAGTACTTCAACTAATTATGTCTTACTTTGAATTTTCTGTGATTTATTTTGTCATTTTTGCTCTCTGTCCAACCAGCCCTCTGGATGTCCGCCTTCATTACATCCACCCACCCTGCCTCCACGCTCTTCTTCACCTCTCTGCGCACTGTTGTTTTGAATAACTGACCCAGGGGAATTAAACCCATCCACCTTCACTGCCTCTACTCCTTGCATCTTCACTTTTCTACCCATCTCCCAGGTGTCTCATTCCTCTTTTCTCCAGCGCATACCTCCACCTCAGCAGGATCTCTTCTATCGGTTCTCTACCCACAATGTCAACATTTTTATTAACAAGCAAAGGTGTAATTAATTATTTGATGATGGTTGTCTTTTAATGCATGCCGACGTTAAATTTTGTTAATGTTCTAAGAAACTTTTCTTCTTCTGTCAAACTGTCAGCAGTGAAAAATGGGCTGTCTGTACTGAGGCTGTACATTAAATAACATGTCAAACAAACTATTTGTACCCAGAACTCCTGCAGCTCCGTCAGGTGGCTGATGTTTTCTATTTTCTTTACTCGATTGGCTGCGATGTCGAGGGTGGTGAGTTTTTTCTGTTCGGAAAAACAAACATTGCTGTTACATGTTTGCACAATTCAACAGTATGGAACCCCATTTTCTTTTATGTGTCTTGGAAATGTGTGCCTTAAAGCTTATAACTCACGTTGTTTTCTAACCCCTCAATGATCTCAACGCCGTTGTGGCTCAGATAGAGCTCCTTCAGGTTGATGAGGTTCTGAAGCCCCTCAATTTTCGTAATCCGGTTGCTCTGCAAGTAAATGCAAACCCAATGATTATTGGTTGCCTGGAGCGTGTGCAACTGTAATCAAGTGATGAATATGCGTGATGATACCTGGATGCTTAAAACAGTCAGGTTGTGTAAAGCGTCCAGATTCTGAAGCCTTGTTATTTTATTAGTGCCAAGAAACAAACTTTGCAAAGATGTAAGTGAATCCAGGTTTTCAATGACCTGTGAACACAACAACATTGAGGCAACACTTTAAAATCACATCACAACTTACATTTTCCAACAAATCTTCATTTATATTTTGCAAACAAAACCCATTATTTACATAAGGAGTTCAAAACAATTTCTCAGTGCAGCACAGTCCCTTCGTATCTCACCCTAATGCGATTGGAGCCGAGCTCCAGCATCTCCAGACCTGTGAGGTGCTCCAGATTCGCAATGCTGCTAATTTTGTTGTGAAGCAGAAAAAGTTTCTTCAGCCGAGTCAACTGCTCCAAACCCTCCACCTTCCTCAAAACGTTAAATGACATGTCAAGCTGCCTGTGGGTTGGCAAAACAACAGTCCCTCTCAGAATAAATATACCTTGATATCTTAGACTTTTGTTTAGGCTTACGTAAGAATCACAGTTTTGTCACACTTACTCCAACTCTGTGAGGTTGTGCAGGTTCTCCAGTTTGCGGATCTGATTGTCATAGAAATCTAGTTCTCGCAGGGCACTCAAACTGTCGAGGTTTTCTATCTTTTTTATGAGGTTCTGCCGTAAGGAGAGTGTCTGCGTGAAGAGAGGAGAGGCAAAAATAACAGAGGATACCATCAAGAGCAGAATTAAAGTGCATGTGACAGGTCCTTATTTTAGAGATTAATATTTTTTTTAAAAATGCAGATGAAACCAAAATGCTAATAAAACGCCTCAGACGCCAATGACACTGCTGCCAACAGGATCACCTAAATAATTCTTACTTTAGCCTTCTGTAGCACCTCCAGTCCTTCAATCTTTCCAATACGACAGTGAACAAGATCGACATCCTAGAAAGAAATATAGACACCATAAGAGATCACGCAGTCTGTGGTTACTAGCCATTATGGTACAGCACCTGTATACAGATTTACACACAGAAGTTTGTAAATCCCAAAAATCACTGTTAATATGAACTCTAACACTATAATCTTCACTTTCTTAAACTCCAAACAAAACAAGTCATCAGAGATGAAAGGCAAGTTCTTCAAAACTTAAACTGACCTCTTCCTCAGGGTCCAAAGTTATGGTGTCCATGTCAACAGGAGACTCTTCTTTACCTTTAATATGAGCAAGAATGAATGAAATTAAATTAAAGCATCCACTGCAATCACAAACATATTGTCACATAAAGATTTTATCTAAGAAAGTTTTTGTGAGAAAATAACACAAGCAGCATGCCTAATTTGTAAACTAAAACACATTTATTGGCTGGGTAGGAGGTGATGATGACCTACTTGTAGCAGTGGGCTGATTAGGGTCCACATCGCCATTGATGCTCTTCCTCCTGGTTTCATCATCACCAGACTCCTCAGACTCTCCCCTCCGGTCCACTACAGTACGCAAACAGAAGAGAGCCTCAAAACCTCAACAAAGATTCACAGCTTCCGACTGGTTACACACACACATTTGGATGATGCCAAGCCCAGGTTTATCTGGAGCAGCTACCCTCTGTCTCCACTATCACAAGATCGTGATAGTGCACATTTCTGTGCTCTGCAACGCGCTCAAATTGTGGAAAAATGCGTGGAAAAATGTGAAAGCACTACAACGGATTTTATCTATTAGTATTATATGTTGCGGGATGTGTCCCAGCTTTATTTTCATTTTTTTAAATCAGTTTGAACGCGCGTTACCTACTGAACACACACATTGCTAAGCACGTTAGCCAGCTAGGTTGCTGACTGTATCACAGCTAGCAGCTTTTACGAGCTGAATCTGAAACATGTTACATGGACGGGGAAACAAATAAACGTCTATGACTATGGGGTACTCAACATACCCTGAAACGCCGCAGTAGATGGCCTTTATAAAGATAGCATGAACTGACGTTAAATTAATATCGTCAGCTAGCGTCTTGTTATTAGCCTGTTAGCTAGCAAAGCAAGGATGAAGGTTTGGTTAATCACAAGAGAAAAACATCAAGGAGCGTGCTCAGATGAAAAAAGACTCTTTTATCCAAATTTCCGCCAGGCTACCAAGCTATATCGATCACAACACGGCTGCACCATTGAAAATTTGGCTACTCACCTTCCATTTCTTGAAGCTCTCCAACAGACAGGGAAGCCATGTTTCCTGTAAACACTCCTGACAACCGCGCAGCCAATCCAGTGGAGGCATACACTGACATCAGCCACATGGGGGCGCTGAAGGCCGCTGGAAACGAGCATCAACAAATTATACGGTAAGGTTTATATAACTCAGGACATAAATGTAACACTACTAGTTGACAAGAGAGTACCGTTGTTGAACTTGCATTATTCAGTTTAAAATTTCAAATGCAAGCTGTTTTTATTTCCTCTCTTATTCTGTAACTTATTGGATTTCACACGGTACACCTGAATATAAAACTGTTAGACTGCACAGTGCAGTTTTTTTTCTTTTTTTAAAAATCTGTTCAGCAGATGTTATACATGCAGTTAGAGCTGGACTGGGACAAAACAATTGGGCCTGGCATCAGGTTGGTACAGTTGTTGTAGGGGTAGTTCTTAGTTGCCCTGCAGCATGGGACAATTAAAAGCTACACATTTAAAAGCTATTAGCAATGACTCATGATCAGAGCAGCCATTCATTTCATCTGAATCCTTGAATCCTACCTTCCTAATTATGTCCCTTCATCTATTTTCTTACCACGTTAATCTCATCTTCCTCTGTGGCTTCCTCCTTCTCCACAGCTGGTGGTTGCAGCAGCAGCACAGCTGTGACTGTGAGGTCTGGTAGTTGTTACTACTGTTCTGCAGCAGCACGACACCTAACATGTTGGTTAATTTGAGCACTGTAACCCCTTTCAGACTGATAGATGTTATTAGCTTTGTTTGTCAGCTGTTTCTTTAGATTGCAACCAATAACTGTATTAAAGATGTTTTCCTTGAGTTTGACACAGTGTGTTGCTTTTTGAAATCTTATCCTACTTCACTTTGTCTGACAGGGTCTGTCTAAGTATATTCTCAATTCAGCAGGTCTGGCATCAATCAGGCCTCGGTATGTAGTGAAATTGAGCTCACTTTTCAAAAAAAATGTGTTAATTCAGTTACAGTTAATTCATGATTTAATAAGGGTGCAGTTAGTTTCTCACACAGGGCTGGGTAGGCTTGGATAGCATTTTTCCCTTAATAAATGAGATCATTTAAAAACTTAATTTTGTATTTACTCTGGTTATATCTATCTAATATTGAAATTTGTTTTATGATCTTAACTTTTTAAGTGTGACAAATATGCGGAAAAAAAGAGGGGGGAAAAAGAAACAAAGAACGTGAAGAAACATGTCTTTTTAGGGCACTGTATGTCTTTGTAGGTTCTTAGTCATCAGCTCCTGGTAGCCAAGTGCTTGAAATGAAGGCACCTGGATTTCTTTTTGATTTATGAAGATGTTTCATTTCTAGTAGGAGAGTCCCAGATGGGATAGTCCTGTTGGAGGTGGTTCTGAGTCACTCACACATCCTGTCATTATGTAATTAGTTAAAAGTCATATGAGCCACGATTCTGAATTACGGCAAGGGTCATTAAAGTGCCAAGACTCCTTTGTGAGATATTACCCCACCTTGCCATCATGTGCGCCAGTGAGGTCAAAGTGTATGACTATCAGGATCCCCTCCACTGCAAGGTTGCATACTGCAAAATAAGTCCAGATGCATATCCCATGATGCATTGAGCATTTCTGCTTTACTCACCTCTTTTATCTGTCTACCCTGTGGACCCCCAACCAGTCACAGCAGATGGCTGCCCCCCTGGTTCAGCTGGTAGTTTCTTCCTGTTAGAAAGGAGTGTTTCCTTCCCACTGTCACCAGCTGCTAGCTCATAAGGGTAATCTGATTGATCATCATCAGATTTTATTGTTGGGTTTTTTTTTGCTGTGTTATTGTAGAGTCTTTACCTTACAATATAAGGCACGTTGAGGCAACTGTTGTTGTGATTTGGTGCTGTATAAATAAAACTGAATAGAACTGAATTGAATATCTTGTGATTGGAAGGTCTGTTATTTTATTTGCGTTTTAAGCAATTATTTGGCGCAGACTGTAAAAATGTTGATGTTTATGTAGCACATTAATGACTCAAAAGAGGGAGAGATGACAATTTAAAGTGAGCAGCACCACTTTACATATACAAGGTGAAAAGGGTGCTTAAAGTAATTCTGTCTGATGTAACATAAAACAGCCCTGCCTCTGTGCTCATTTCCTGCAGTACCACAGCAGGTTGTTTATACGACCACTTCCCATGCGTGCTACGTACCGCCCATCTTAAGAATTCCCTTGCATAAGACTGAGGCACTGCTGTCGTCCACAAAAGACCTGATTACAACATCAGCATCCAGATAGTTAAAATTTCTAAAAACATAACAAGCAGACACTGCCGATTTGAGCCCACGGTGTCTAATCAATGTGTTTCTGTTATGACGGCATGAGTGTGATTGTGTAACGTGTTAGATATGATTTTTTTTTAAAAAGGAACATACAATTCTTACTTGACATGTTATCGGGGGTAAGCAGAGGTGTGGCCGCCAGGATAGGAGAATAAAGGTTGTTTTCATGCTTAACTAGCAGCTAAATATGTTTCTAAGCTGCACCTCCCAGAATCATTGACCAGTCAACTCAAGGCACAAATGTAAATATTAACTCTTCAGAAGAGTAATGACAAAATTAGAACATTTGTCTGAAAGTTGAAGGCACAGCAAACATATAAACCGCAGAATATACAATATACAGGTGGGTCCATAAGTCATTTTTTCCTCAGTACACCAGCAAAAAGGATAAAAAAAAAAAGAAATTTAAGATTAAAGACTATGCATACTGTAATCTGCTAAAGTATTGTGTTAACTGTTTGTACTACAGCAATTCTTATGCACTCTCCCCAAGAGGCTAAATTGGCAGAGAACAATTTAATGGCCCGATGAGGATCTGTCTGGTCCCTCGTTATTCCATGATACAAAGAGGAGTAAATGTATTTTAGTAGTAAGCGCAGACATCTTTTTTTCCTCCTGTGCTAGCTTCAGTCTGCTGATTTGTTTTGACTTTTTTTTTCATTTCCTCTCTTGAGGGTAAAACTCGATAACTCAGAGACATCACAACCCAGCCTGAAGTTAAGCGGACTGACTCCATAATTCACAATCAGATCAGATTGCTAATTGGAAGGTCAGGCTCCTCCAGCATGTATGTCAAAGTATCCTTGGGCAAGATATTAAATCCCAAGTCGCCCCAGATGCATCCATTGAAGTATGTGTGTGCAAATGTTAGGCAAAGTTCTTAGACATAGAAAGAAGCACACGTACGAATGTTTGTGTGTGGCTGAATAACACTCGTAGTAAGAAGATGCTCTGAGTGCTCACACAGAGTAGAAAAGTGCTATATGTAAAGTCAATTTAAGCATATAAACTGAGTTTCATTGTTTACACTTTCAACACATCTCTGACAGCAGACAGCAGCTGTGTTAAACTGGACTGACTGCAGGATTTGAGCAAAGGGAGAAATCTGCTCTCAGGGATATCAGGCTCAGGGTTATCCCTCTATAAATACCTTAAATTTAGTGCGTCTCCCCCAAAAGTGCATACCTGTCGTAGAAACACAAGCAGGGTAGAATAAAGTAATAGAAACATACAGGTGCTAGAGCCCTTGAATAAGTCAGAGTCGTGTCAGGGTTCAGAATTCGTCACGTGATAGGCGGTGACGGTACTTACCGGTGGATTTAAATTAGGAGACAGTCCGGCAACTTTTGACTATTATGAATCTATAAATGCGTTGAGTTACAATATTTACATACAGATGGAAAAAAAATAAATAAAGATGACGTGATGGCTCTGATTTTAATTATTTACGGTTTCCATGGTTACGCAGCGCTGTTTTGAATTATCAGTCGAGTCCTTTCCTCTGACTTCTTAACTTCGCTGTTTTGAAAGCTACCTTAAATGACCTTTGGCTGCCCCACATGCTCCCCGCACCACCACCACCACCACCACCACCACACACACACACACACACACACCAACAGCAACTCCACCTTACCGGACAGCCAAAAGAGAAAGCAAGGCGGAAGCCTGAAGTCAGGTGAACCGAAACGTAAACGCCTAGAGGATCGGGTCTATCCGACTATTGCTGTCGTTGTGTCTGTGGAGTAGTTTCTGTTAAAGCCTGATGGATTGGTCATCCTTCGAGCACCATTTTAATGAGGAAATGGCTTAAAGCACACTACTGCTGTGGAGTTTGTGCTTCTTTGACAGATGAACAACACTGAATCTGACACCGAGCGCCAGCTACAGTACAGTCCTGTACGCGTGTAGAAATGTATTCATTGCGCTTTGTTTTGATCCTATCATTTCACGTATGCCGGAGTCTTCCTGTCGATGCAGGTAGGAATCACGTCTTTAAAAAAAAATGGTTTCACTGTAATTCATTAAATAAATAAATAAAATGTATAGGATTGCTTAATTTCTTTTGACAGAACAGCAGGGACGGCTTTCAGCAGCTTCAAACAGTGCATGAATCCACCCATTTTCTGTTATTCTCTTTAATCTTCGGGTGGTGGATTTGACTGGATTTAATTCTTTCACAGGTCGTTTTATTTGTATGTGCAGGACTCCTAGGAATATAAAACAATGTCTGGCCATGTAATCAGAAACTGAAACAACCAAACAAAAGTTATCTGTGGGCGTCTTATGTTGAATTGTATAAAGTTATCCAGATACAAAACAGGCAACTTGCACAGTACATGATTCTTTTATTGCATCAATTTGACAAATGCAGTGAATTTTAAAATATGCATATATATATAGAGAGAAGGAGAGATGAAAAACAATCAAAATATACCGAGGGATGTGACGCTGCAAAGCATTTCAAAGAGCTGCACTTGACTTGATTTAGTGTTGGTTATTTAATCAACTATAAACACTGTGTGACAGAATGTAGAAATCACCACATCTTGTTATTTCACACCATGCGATTAACATAAAATGTCTATCCTGCTCCAGAAAGCAGAAGTATGGTAAATGCAAAATATTTACTAGAAAGGCTATTAGCTTTTGCTTTCAGTTTTGCTTTTGTGAAGTGAAAGTTAGATACATCAGTTCAGTGTGATTTGGTTATTCCCCCTCTAAGGGAGGGATTATGTAATTGGTTGTGTTTGCAATCTAGTGCTCCAAAGTTTTTTGGGATATCATTTTCAGACTTTGTGTGATGGTAGATACCAAAAACAGCTCGAGATCATTTAGGTGAAAATTGGGTCAAGATCAAGGTTCAGCAAAAACTTCATATTACCCACAATTTCTTATGGATTGTCTTCACACTTTGCAACAATATACTTGTGGGACACGAGTACCTAGGCTGACTAAGCATTTGACTTTCATCTTCCTTTTTAGCACCCATTTACAGTTTGCCCATTGGATCATCTCCAAACCTTAAAGCAATATATTAGTCAAACAAAGCACTATCTTTGTTTGAGTGCTAAAGCCCGCCCCTCCACACACCCCCAACACAAGGTTATATGACTCTACAATGACACAAAAAGATTAATATACTACAGTAGATTTTCATATTACCAATGAAAAAACTTTTTTCCTCACAGCTCACACATTTTCATCTCCTGTGACACCATGTGAAACGTGTCCATAGGAAACTAAAGCTTGCTGTTAATAATGCTCACATGATAATATGATAAATTATTGTGTGTGGTTCTATCTCTCACGCCATCTCCATAAAAGACAACAAGAAATAAATAAAGTGTCAATAGAAAATTGTACTTAGTAGTCAGTATAAGCTTTTAATGATATAAGTTAGCATATGATAGAATACTGCATGATGACCTTTTGATGTGTTAGACTGTTGTTCACTACAAAAACTTGTTCTGTTCTCTTTCTTTGTTTCTTCCCACAGCGATAATAAGAGCTGAACCACTCTTATCTTCACTCCCTTCTGAATCCCACAACACACACATAAACCTGCATACGCACATACATACGCACTAACATTCCTCTGTCTATGAACAGATGTATTCACTATTGTATTACTTTTGTATATAAATAAAGACCAGAGCGGTAACAGAGCGCACTTCACAGGGCCCCCACTCTGATGTGAGTGCTCTGTGACCGCCCTTGCAAGTAAAAACTGCAGCGTGTGTGTCTCCACTCTCTGACACTCTCAGCTGAAGAAGTGTCATTTAGAATAAATCTCTTGACATAAAGCTACAATTGCATTTCCTTTTTTCTTTATGTTTTTAAAATTTATATCTGGTTTTTGTTTTTGCCCATATTACATTAGATACCGTCGTACTGCAGATCCAGCAGTGGAGGAGGGCAGGAAGTCAGCAGGTTGAAGAGCAAGTCCTTCTCAATGGAATTCCTTTAATGGGCAAAAGCCCAGAATTCAATGCAGTTATCAAAGCCGTATTAGATGACACACTCCTAACATCTCTTATCAGTTTCAACCAGACCTCTTCAATACGTAAGAAAATCAAATTGTCTTGTTTTACAACTGAACATTTGTGTAAGTGAGATTGTTGTCACCAGGGCCACAACCCATTAACTCTCAACAGGTAACCACACCATTCTTCGTTCTCGAGAATGCACGTGGGAAGGGTCTAAGCTGCGCTGGGCAGATCGTGTATTTGCTGACAGCCAGTTGTACCTGACTCTCAACCAGAATGACATGTGGACAGCCCACGTACAGGAGGCGGTGGCCATCAAAGCGGTTTGGGACCAGGAAGTGCAGCAAACAAGAGCAGAGAGACTCCATCTGCAGGAGGGATGCGTCAAGCTGATGAAGCATTTGAACCTTTCTGAGAAACAGTCAGGTATATTTTACTTCAGGCTGTTTTCCTGCCTGCTTTAAGCGCTGCGGAACAAAATCAGTTCAATAAAGTGTTGAACTTAGAGAAACTTTTTTACTCCTGCTCCGACTGCCCTTTTTAAACTTGTCAGATTCTCCAGCAATAACTGTAATAACATTTTTCTAAGCAACCCATAAGTATAATATGCAGTAATTCATGTCTGAATACAAAAATAACAAAATATTTTCAATGACATATACTTGAATGATACACTGCTCTTCAAAAGTCTCGAGCCGCCCCTCATTTATTGTTATATGTTTCTAGGAAAATGGGAAATAAGTGCAGTGACTTATGAAATGTACATTTCTACAAATCTGTGCACTTCTAACAAGCTTGAAAGTCAATATTTGGTATGACCACCTCTATTCTTCAAAATTGACTCCTTTGTTCACAGTGAGTCATTATCTGGAACAAACACTAAGCTGATAGCTTTAACTCCTTTGCAGTGATTACAGACCTAAAAAATGAACATTTAAGGACTTACATTTCCATCACAGTTGGGCAGACTTTGTTAAGAATAAGAAGACGATGTTACTTTGTCAACTTTGATTAGCCTGCTACTGTAGAAAACAATAAAGTTAGTTTAAATTTATCCTTACTGTGTCATATTTGATTTGAGGATATGCTGAAATTCCTTATCCAGAAACAGGACATTTATTTATTTAATGCTAATCTTTTTAAAATGCAGAAAATGCGTAATAATGTATCTCATAATCATTTCAGTTGTTTAGTTTTAAAAGCCTCTTTGAAAGTAGTAGTAAAGGAATGTAGTACAGTACTGTGCAAACGTTTTGAGCCACCCCTCATTTATTTGAAGTAGGTGCAACGATTTATTCAAACATGTGTAAGCGTGCACGGAAAAAAAAAGGCAAAACCAGTTTGTCCAAATGTAAGAAGCTTGAAAGTCAATATTTGGTATGACAACCTTTATTCTTCAACATGCGCTGAACTCTCTTAGGCAAGCTTTCCGGTCATTTCTTTAAGTAGTATTCAGGAATAGTTCTCTGGGCTTCTTCTAGTGCACCACTGTGGGTTTTTCTATTTTGGTGTGCTTTTACTCCTTTGGAATCATTTTTAGGCTGGAAATGGAAACTGGTCTCATTAAGCTGCTTTTTAAGGGTTGGTGGCTCAAAATTTCTACATTTATAATTTCATCATTGTTGACAAGATCTCCAACACCACTTGTGGAAATACAACCCATAACCATGACAGAGCCTCAAGCATGTTTTACAAATACACACTCACTGAGACGGTACTATTTTATGTCTGTCATACTGTGTTGTCTTTTGTATTGTTCAGAATCAGCTAAAAAAAAATGGGAACAGCTGCTTGTAACAAAGAGCCTAAAAGCACAATTTAAAATTGGTTCTTTGCTAAGTTCGTTATAAGTGCTCTATAAGCAAACATAATACCGGTTTATTGTTTGAGGTAAGTTTATGCTTAAATGATTCATAAGTCAGTGTTACATGGCCTTATCAAACAATAAAAAAAATACAACAGATTTGTCTGAAAATGGTCAAGCAGCCAATGTCCAAAGAAAAACTTTGAAAGTCTGGACTTGAACTGTTGTTAATGACCACTTTTAAAAAAAGACAAGAGTCTGGCTTGAAATACAAGATATAAACAAATAAGGGGCAGCTCAAGACTTTTGCACAGTTATATATGACGCTAAAACAGAAAAATGGGCATGTACTTAAACAAAACAACTTTGTTTCATGCAGTTACAAGAGTTCACCTCCACATACAGGACATACGTGTTTTGGAGCGGAATTTTTTTTTGTTGACTGTCGGGTTACAAATTTAACATATTTTCTTAGTTCCAGGAATTCTTCACCTTCATCTTCTGGTCCCACTCCTGGCGCTCATTATGTTTGGTGTACTAATTATGGTCAGCATCGTTATCTACAAAATAAAAGGTGGGCATTGAGAATTTTTCTTTCTTTCCATTTAGATGTCAGCACATGAAGTTGTGCATCCTTTATTCACAGTTCACTGCTTAATGTAGCAACAAGATGCATGTTTAAGAGGTGACTGCAGTCCAGTGTTGCACATTGTCATTTAACAGAATGTGCTGACCTTTATCTCTGCCCTAACTTTAAACTGTCACATGATTTTAATGACTCTTATACCCAAGAGAAGTGTAAACTATGTTCCTGTGTTTTGTCTTTTTCACACTTGCTATGCAGGTTTCAGGCACCCTGGAGGTAAGAAAACTACAACTGTCATGTGTTCTCTTTATTTTCATGCATTTCTCTGCTCGGAGTCCTAGTGAAAGATTCAGAAAGTTAAATATTAAGTGAAGTCAAACAGACTCCCTTTGCTTTTCAAAGGTGTTTGTGGCCCAGTCATGTGGTCTGTCTAAAATGACTGTAACTATAGTATCATTAAAAGTATCATTAGAGATTAAAACCACATATTCATGAACTCAGTAACATGTCACATACCATAATCTGTGTTTTTCCTTTCCCCACAGGTGTCATTGGCTCAATTGTCCATTACCACAGAGATATGAATGAAATGACTGAAAATGATCGGGAAATTGTGTAGACGTCTTCTGTTACAATACCTCACAACTGTAATAATACTAAAAAAACGGATGATATTTCCAGCATATTTCTGTATGAAAACTGATAACGTAGCTCCATGAATATCAGCAGGCCTTTGCGATGTGTAATTCAAGCTTTAGGTAACATTCCTGGCTCCAGTGAAACATAAGCTTTTGTTTTTTGCATTAAAATTGCACAGTACTCTGTTTTATGTAGAATATTTAAATGTTATGTTGTTTTGCTACTGAGAGACTGATCAAAGTGTCAAATCCTGGTTGTTTTGAACTAAAAATGTGACTGCAGCATCTTTACTTGAAAAGCTTTCAGTGTAGTTGCACGTCTCTTTATACCAAACACTGTTGGGATTCCTTGGCCATGAGATTATTTAAGTAAATTACTTTTTTTTATTTCCTACTGCTTTATTTAGTTTTTTTTTTTCTGTTGGCATGTCAGGTAAGAGGAGAGCAGAATAAAAGTATAATCTGGAATTCACATTAACCTGTGATGTCAGAGTTATCACTTTATTTAAAGTAAATCCTGATCATGTAAATCAGGGGTGTCCAACTCCGGGCCTCAAGGACCAGTGTCCCTGCAGGTTTTAGATGTGTCCTTGATCCAACACAGCTGATTTAAATGGCTTAATTACCTCCTCAATATGTCTTGAAGTTCTCCAAAGGCCTGGTAATGAACTAATCATTTGATTCAGGTATGGTGACCCAGGGTGATATCTAAAACTGTAGAGTTGGACACCCCCGATGTAAATCAATTGACCAAATGCCAAGCAAACAAGAAAATGACTTTAAATCTAAATGATAGTGCATAATAAACAATAAATATTTTATTTGTTCAATACTAAAGATGTTTGTTTGAGGTGCCTCCTTTAAGCTGTGGTCCAGACCTGTGTACAGGTGTGTCAAGGTGACTGAAAACCAACGTGTACACATCAGTCAAAGAGCAAAGACACAATATATTATCAGACTATGAGAAGATTTTTGCTTAATCACTCAGCAAATATTTATATTTAAACTCTCCCTGAAATTAATATTTACCAATATTAGATTCTTAAATAAAAAAATAAAACCCAATATTTATTTATTTATTTTACTAGCCTTCAAATACAGAAAAATATACTTGATAGCGGTCTCTTGTTTTAAAGTAAAGCGTCTTACAGGTCTTTAGTTTTGTGTCGCTCTTTAAATTCATACAGCGCAGACCTAAACTACAGATAGAGGGCGACACCTTTAAGTGGAGAGGTTTCTTTTCATACGTTAAAGAAAGTATCATTGACCAATCACGTTAACGTATTCGTAAACGTCACCATAGCAATGCGCTGAGCTTACTGCAGCTTCTTGAACTAACCAATCGCATGAGCGCTCTGTGGCATTTAAACGTCGTGGCGTCATACGCACGAAATTCAAAATCGAGAGAGAGACAAGAGTTTGTGCTTCTCTGCATTTCACGTTTTCTCGACGAGGTGAGGTCATTGTGTTGATTTTGAAATTGCAGAAATATACTTTTAAATTCAATCACTAGTTTTAAGTTTGTTTTGTTTATACGTGAAATCATTTTTAATCGGTTAAGCGATGGTGCTAACGCGTTCTTTCATTGGATTCATGCTACACAATCGTTTAGCTTGGTCACGTTAAGCTAACGTTCAAAACAAGAATAGAAGCATAGCAAAGTTTTTCAATCGGACCTGACTTACTTTTTAAATGAAGACATTTTTGACAGATGCTATCCTAGCATTAGTCTGAGCATCGTAGCTGTCAGTAAGCCTTTATACTGTTTCAAATCAGATACGGACTTACTGTTTATCTGTTGTGATGTCCAGGTCTATGAAAACGTTGATAAAATGGCGCAGTTTGGGTTTGAGAACGACATCCACAGCATCTTGAAGCTGGACATGCCGATCACAAACGCTCCCATGGCGAGGTGGCAGAGAAAGGCGAGCTCATCAAACACATCCGCCCTGAGCGGCTTGTCGCCGGGAAAGTCTGCTAATGTGTCCCTGAGCTCATCAAAAACACCAAGCAAAACGCCAGGTAGTGTATTTGTCTGCATTTATACTCGTATGTCGGGGAAAGCTTTGCAAATGTTAACCACTGGGAAGTTTTTTTTTTTTTTTAAATTTATTTTTTTATGGGTCATAGGCAAAAACAAGAAACAAACCCCATCCAAGATGGGGGGTGATCGTTTCATTCCCATCAGAAACAGCAAGCAAATGGATGTGGCAACTTTCCTGCTGACAAAGGAGAATGAGCCAGCGGACACAAACACATCAGTTACATCAGTAAGTTGTGTAACAAACACTTAAGCTTCTATTTGTACAAGTAGGATATCAATCAGTGTGGCTCCCTGTGTCTGAAGGAAACCCAGAAAGCGTGGTCTGTGTCACTGAATGGATACAACGTTGAAGATGCAAAGATCCTCCATCTTGGAGGGAAACCACTTAATGCACCAGAAGGTAGAAATATGTGCATTTTATAAATATCTGCTGTATTGAAGGCAATTCTTTTTATTCATTGTTGCTCTGTCTTGTTTACAGGCTACCAAAACAACCTAAAAGTCCTCTACACTCACACAGCAACCCCTGCCTCTATTAAAAAGTCCAGATACATATCTTCAACTCCTGACAGGATCTTGGATGCTCCTGATCTTAGAAATGATTTCTGTAAGTTGGGCACTTAAGAGGATTTTACATCTCTATACAATTGACTTTATTTAATTGCAATGAATCTTTAAATGATGCCACAAATTTACAGAAAGGCAGAGAATGGACGCTGATCAATAGATTCTAAAAGAGCAAATCTTGTATGTTTGGTTTGAAGTCCTTATTTGTGACTTGCATGCTGGAATATTTAAGTCAGACTTCTTACTAGAAAAGTTGGAGCAGCCCTCCAACCTCATAAGCTAAGATGGCAGTGCAAGTCATTTTTGTTTCCATTGTTGTCCATGACTGGCTGTATAAACGCTATCCAGATCACGACAAGGCTCCGTCATGAATGCGCTGCAGCATTTAAGAGAGAGAGAGAGATCTCTATCTCAGAGCAACACCATTCCCAAGTTGTTTTCCTGTTTATATATGTTCCCGTTTAATAAATAGGAACCCAACTGAAATTCAGTGTTGCATAAACATCCTAGTTTAGTAAATTAAGAATACTTTAACATGCAATATTAATTTAGGCTTTTTTTTCTCCCCCCTCTAGATTTGAATCTACTTGATTGGAGCAGTAGAAATTTTCTCGCTGTTGCTCTTCATAACAGTGTTTACCTGTGGGATGCCACTCAAGGAGACATCCTTCTTCTCATGAAGATGGAGCGTGAAGAGGACTACATCTGCTCCCTGTCCTGGACTAAAGAGGGAAGCTACCTAGCTGTTGGCACCAGTGACTGCAAGGTTCAGGTCCGTGTGGAGATCATCGTGCCACTTGAGTCCAAATGAATATGGGACATATCAGAACATGTGTTTTATATATATTTTTTTTATAAATTGTATTGATTTCCATTTAGTTGTGGGATGTTGAAAATCAGAAGCGCTTGCGCAGCATGGCCAGCCACACAGCAAGGGTTGGAAGTCTGAGCTGGAATGACCATGTTGTCTCCAGGTAAAAATGTTTCTCCTACCAAAGACAGTGGTGATATCTCCCTGGTGTTTTCCATTTTTGCACTCAAGTGTGTGCTCTCCTCTTTCACCACCCCCTGCAGTGGCTCCAGATCTGGACACATCCACCACCATGATGTGAGGGTGGCAGACCATCACATCGGCACCCTGACTGCTCACGCACAGGAAGTGTGCGGCCTGAAGTGGTCCCCTGATGGGCGATACTTGGCTAGTGGAGGCAATGATAACTTGGTGTGCATATGGCCCCGTGCACAGGGGGGCAGTGCTGGCAACGACAGCCAGCTGATCCGTTGCTGGAGCGAACATCAGGGAGCAGTCAAGGTGAGCAGCAAACAGAAGTTCAATATGCTAATTTTCTCCTTTTCAGTTTCCTCTCCCTTCCTGCTCCTTGTGAAAATTTAATGAAGACTGAAGTTTAAATATTCTCGTTGCCACTTGTGTATGCCTTTCCATTGTTCTAGGCTCTGGCCTGGTGTCCATGGCAGCCCAATATCCTTGCATCTGGAGGTGGTACTAGCGACCGCCACATCCGTATCTGGAATGTAAACAGTGGCTCCTGTATCAGTTCGCTTGACACTCAGTCCCAGGTAACTGCATCCTTCCAGGGATGTCAAACTAATTTTACATTGTTGGCCACATACAGCTCACATTGTTCTGAAATGGCCCCGATCAGTAAAACTCCGTTTTCTGGCAGTGTAAAGAAGTTTAAACATTTAATCTCTGAAATCTCTTAATATAGAATAAAATTTCAACAGCATTTCTCAGTTTTTCTATATTGTAAAATAAAGGTCTCGCCCAAAATTTCCACTTTTTGTTAATGCATAACAGATTTAAATAGTTGTAGAGGATTAAAATGAACATTTCTGTATTAATATTTAAGTGCATATAGTATTGAGCTACTATAGTGTGGAATGAATGGCGATGTGGAAGGTCTTTATCAATAGGAAAAGCTGGTTCAAGTTCAAAATCATTTCTTTCACTTTCAAGAACTGTCCAGTGGGCCTAAATGGAGACTTTGCTTGGCCAGTTCTGGCCCTGCACCTGTTTGACATCCCTGTTCCACACAGTTCGGTTTTAATGGTCATTCCCACTAAAATGTGTTTGACTACATGTCTCATCCAATCCAACTTTTTAGATCTCATCCCTGGTGTTTGCACCCAACTACAAGGAGCTGGTCTCTGCTCATGGATATGCCCACAACAATGTTGTTGTCTGGAAATATCCCTCTCTCAGTAAAGTCGCAGAGCTCAATGGTAAACAAGTCCCGTCCACATAAAGGCACATCCAGTGAACTGAGAACCTGCTGTTCCTCCTTTCTCCTGGTATAATTTGTTTATTTTTCTTTAAGGCCATGACGACAGAGTTCTGAGTTTGACTCTCAGTCCGGACTGCTCGACTGTTGCTACTGTTGCTGCAGATGAGACCATTCGCCTGTGGAAGAGCTTCGAAATGGATCCCATTAAGAAGAAGGCTAAAGAGAGGATGGTGAAATCAACCAGCAGCGTCATTCATCAGTCCATCAGATAATTTTCTTCAATGAGATTTTACATCTGTTATGAGTTTGAGTTATTTGTGATATATATTTTTTCTTAATTTATCCACAATAAAGGAAACCACCTGGTGTTCTGTGATGCTCCAGTTGGTGGTTTAAAGTGTTAATGGCCGTGTGTGTGGTACTAGTGATTTTTGTCAGTCAGTTTTTAAAATGTATAGCCTAGGTTTTTCTTTTAAAATCTGGATGTTCTGTATACCTGGGTTATAAATAAACACTTCACCATATCGGCTTCCCTTTGTGTTGCTTCATGTTGCCAGGACCAGTTTAAAAGTTTACTGGTGTGTTGTTTTCAAATACATCCTGCTTATGATGTAGAACTAAATCTGCTGTTCATTGTCAGACTAGAGCTGGCTTTTGTTACATCACAAAAGTTGATCTATTATAACGGATCACTTAATCTGCTGTTATTCTGTAGTGTTTGTTGATAAAATGCAACCAACTTTGTAGATGTGTCTCAAGTATCTAAGGCCTGAGGATGTATTTCATTGAACTTTTTTTCCCCACTTAATGTAAATACAAATGCCCAAATATTGCCACAAGGTGGCTCACTCTGAATTCAGAACTGAGTGCTTGCATTTAAGTTATTTAAAAGGAATGCTGATTGGGTTCACATGCAGAATTTCCTAAAAGTATGTCGTCATATTGCAAAAATAAGCTGGGTTTTTGCTGTCAACTTTTTTTTTTTTTAAATTGATGTGCAACTGCTACGAGTACAGATTATGAAAGCTCATGTTTATAAATCATTGGCTTTTAGAAAGGTCCCATAATGTTATCTTTAATTGACCAAGAGTTAAAACCAGCATAACAGGCCCAACCTCTGTTCCTCAGAGGGCACATACACGTTAAAACGGGTCCCCAATCCCAGTCCATGAGGGCCAGTGTCCCTGCAGGTTTTAGATGTGTCCTTGATCCATCACAGCTGGATTAAATGGATAAATTACCTTCTCAACATGTCTTGAAGTTCTCCAGAGGCCTGGTAATGAACTAATCATGTGATTCAGGTGTTTGACCCAGTGTGAGATCTAAAACCTGCAGGGACACCGGCCCTCGCGGGCTGGGATTGGGGGACACCTGCGTTAAAGTAATCAATAGCAGCAAACATTGATGGGTTTCAGTATATTCAGACTTTAGTTATAATTCAGAAACAACCAACAGCATAGAAAGCCTATTAACTTCAAGCACAGTGTGCAAAGAGAACAGACCATACAGAGTTGTAAAACAGACTGGATTAATACAGATGAACATGCACAGCAGTGTATGTGCACTTTAAAAACAACACAAAACTGTAATATACAGTATAACATTGCTCTCCCACAACTCTCAAAATTGAAATTTAGTTTAGGTGTAACACTTTTCGGTCAGTGCACACCATAACTGTTTTTCAAGTTACGCAGACCTTTAAATTTAGTTTTATTTCAAAGATAAATAAAAAAATAAAATAAGAAAATAAACCTTAAATATTTGACATTTACAGTGAAATTCTTTGTGGGGGGCTAACAGATAATTGCAGTTATTTACATGTTCTAGTCTTGTGTGAAAACTGTGCCGTACTCCCAAGCAACAAAGCCCATGTTAGCAAAAACAGCAGTGTGGGTCGAGCCCGAGTCGAAGAATACTATCAGTGACAAAAATAAGCACCAATCTTCATACAGTATTCATCACAGTTACAACTTACAAACACAACGTGGGCAGGTAGAGATCACCATTCACGCCCCAAGAACACTGGATGTGCTTTCACAAAAGACTAGATTTACAAAGAAACTACAGTTTAGATGAAGCATACTGAAATTGATGTCAGTCCAATATGCCAGTAGATATGAATGATGAATTTAATGGTGTTAATTCGAACTGACAGTCTGTGTGTCTTTCTCATTTTCCAGGCAGGGTCACAGAGTTAGACTTCCTTGACTTTGCCCATGAAGATTTTGCCGTTGGTGCAGTGGTGACTGTTGCCATTCTGAAGGTGCTTTCCGTTGGCCACCACAGTGAACGGTTCGCTGGTTGAGCCGTTCTGTTTCGACTTTTCGGGCGTGAGGGGAAGTCTGTTGCCTTTTATGTAGGCCTGCACCCAAAAGTGGGAGAACAGGAGAAAGAATAAGACCCCATACATCCAGATCAGGTGGATCCAAAAGGGGACTTGATAGTCACACTTTTCCATGAAGTAGTATTGGCTGATGTGAATGGAGACCAGAATGAACTGCGTCTGAAAAACAACCACCCCTCCCAAACATTAGTTTTTGTAAAACAGTTGAGCTGTAGGCAAAAATCATATATGCCATTTATTTGAATTTTTTGCTGTGGAAAATACAAAACAACGTACAAGCTGGATTGCGGTCATGTACTTCTTCCACCACAAGTATTTGTGGAAGCGAGGCCCTGCAGCAGAGAGTGCGTAGTAGGTGTACATGATAACATGGACTGTTGCATTCACCATGGCATGGAAGGAGCCCATTCCTCCAGCTTAAGAAGGGGGTAATAAAATATTATGTTAATGTACAGATGCAACATCTCACAGAAAAGTTGTGTTGGTCTTGCACTGTCAAACAATGCGTTTACATGCATTTGTAAGCTCACCGGGTGTCAGGCTGACGCCCCACCACCACGTCCAGGGCATAAAGGAGTGATGGAAGACGTGAAGAAATGTGATCTGACCTTGTTTCTTTCTCAGCACAAAGAATACCTGCAAAAGCACACATGGGATCAGTCACGGTTAACTGATCAAAAGGCCAAAATAATAAGGGGAAGATTTTAAAAAAAAAAAAAGAAAAAGAAAATGCACCTACTGTGTCAAGAAGCTCAATGAATTTGGAAAAATAAAACAGCCAGGCCACCCAAATCATCTGTGGAAAGGAAGAGGGCTGTGATGTCAGATATCTGACACTCAATCAGAAATAAAATAAATTACATTTAAAAGACCCAAAAAAAAAAAAAAAAAAAAAAAAAAAAAAAGAATTTAATTATTAGCTTGAGACAATGAAAGCTCCCCTGTAAAAATTTACTGACTTACCCTAAGAGCCTGTGGGCTGGTGGAACGGTCAATAAGGTCGCATCTCCATGTGAAGGTGGTGGCCCATCCAGACATCATAAACTAAGTGTAAAAAAAGAAAAAAACCACACCAGCAGCTTTTAGCACTGACATCACACCTGTAGTAAAAGAGCGCAAACAAATACCTTTTCGTCTTACCTCATACACTATGTAGGCATTCAACAGAACCATGGAAACATTGTAGATTATCATGGCGGTGTTGAGGTGGAAAGGTTTGCGATTTGCCATCACGCGAGGCCCCACGTACACGGAGAAGGCAACGTAACCCAGGAGGATGGTCGTCATGTGCACGGGGCTCTGCATCAGAGGGTAATCTCTGACTCTGGCATCTGGAAACCGCATACAGGAAACACAGGCATGTTTTAGTCCTTGAGTCATGGTTCCATACTGGAATATCTGGGTGGGTCCACCGGCACTTCAGGTCATACATACTTTTGTGCTGTTTCACACCTGATGATGATGACGAAATAAAATGTTCTGATTTGAGCAGATTGTAGGTGTGAAGAGAGAAATGAAGACACTTACCAGTTCTTGATTGTAGATAACTGTGGAACTCAACAACGCTTGTTATAGCCTCTTGCAGCATGGTGACTGCTTCCTCTTTACCCTTTCAAAACACCTGGAAAAAAAAAACAACGAACAGTACAAAAAGACAAAGAGTCAGAGAACAAGAGATAAAGCGGAGCTGAAAGAGGTTGGTTGGGCAGGTGAGCAATAATATGACTGCTCAACCTGCTGACTCAATGACTGAACAAACAGGAGACAGCTGGATGGCCTCAACAAACACCCCTGAGTGCCCTCGGCTCCAATTTTTCAAACAGATATACAAGGAAAAAATGAGAGCGAATTTAAGAACTTCTTTCACAGCTCAGACTTTTTAAAAAGAAGAAGTCCTTCATAGATATTTTGGGCAGAATTGTGAAATGTGATTTCAGATGACAGGTTTTAAACAATGAAATGCTCATTGGGACTAACAGAGCAAGTCAAACAGGTGAGGCAAAGAACTTGGCCCATGTGGCCAAATGAGTGAATGAAATATGAGCAGATCATGAAGCTCAGGTAGTAAAATTGTAGAACGAGACACGATCATTTATGTTGTTTTGAACTAGTTCAAGCTTATTCTTCAGTTTTGACAAGAAGGTGAAAAGCTACAAGGTGTAACAAGTGACTCACCCTCTGAGCACTCCTGTATGCGAGGAAAGCAGCTCCTCAGCCACAGCCGGCAGCACTCAATCCAGTGAATTCAACAGATCTGCGACACCCGTGAGAGCGATCAGGCAGAAAAACCAGAAGCATGAAGGGATTTTCCGTGGGTTGAAGCCTCCAGCTGTCCTCTGATGTATGATATTTACACAATTACACAGAAAACAGACCAACAATAGCTAAAATGCTTTAAGGAAAGACCGATAAAGAAACCGAGAGAGAGAGGGAGATGAGTAAAAGTGACAGAAGAGCTATGACAACTATGGGACTGGGCTCATTCAGCTCAATTTAAACCCCATGGCTCTACTTTGTAGTTTCACAACCACACCCTGTTTCAGTGCTTGGCTCCACCTCTCTGTCCACACTGAGACTGCCTGTGATTGGACTGCCTGATCAATAAGTGGTGAAGGCGACAGGGTGAAAGAGTTAAAGGCCCCCTGCATAAGACACCTACAGCCAAAGGCGACTACCTCCATTGTTACTTAATAAGTTCAGTAAAATGCAAGAAAACAAACAGAGTTATGTGAAAAAAGTGAACTGATATAAAAATACAGATTCCCAAAAGCCATGAAATAAATAAAGTAAAGAAGTACATGAGGATAACGTAATAATGTTATCCTTCATACTTGATTTAGGTTAAAGGTTGCAAACCCACACAATACACTTACAAACCTAACGACACATTTGGATTTGCCCAACCCTTGCAGCTATTTGACAGGCCCTCTGGTGCCTCTGGTTTGACCTGTTCCCCAAGCACCGGCGATGCTGGGCGTGAGGCCTGGATAGTGTTAGAAATTTACTCGGCACCACAAGATTAGACGGAGAGGCAGGAATGAAAGGCATCCATGCACATGAAAGAGGGCGAGAAGGAAGCGGGGAGAGGCAATCAGTGCTGTCTGTTTACATATTGTATGACACTTTAACACTAAGTGCACTCAAGTGAAAGCATGAAAACATAAAGTGGAAAAAAAAAGTGAAATTCTTTTGGAAATGCAACGCATTGTGTCAGAAAGTAAAGACTTTCCAACATGGGCAGTTTTAGTTTCAGATAGAGCCCCTTAAAAACTCGACAGGTAAGTGTAATATCCTGATCTTGTTAACATATTAACAGTTCAGTTTCACCCAGAGACAGGGCTCTTACAAAAGTGAAGGACTTCTTCTAAAAGCATGCTAAATTCATGGGCGCTGTCAGTTTCACATGCAGCCAGAACTCTATGCAATGACACTTATATGTTAAATCATCCATGCATTGGTGGAAATGTGACAAAACCTTGAACTTAAAATGATCATCCAAACCAAGTCTAACTGTGCAGGGTGAGAGCAACATGTTGCTTATTGGAGTGTTTTTGCCCTTTTTAAGCATAAGCTGACATGAATGTGAGACTTGGTGTTTTTGTCTCCAGCGACGTGGTCAGCTGTTTTCCATTGCTGCCATATTCCTAAATAATACAGCACACTCCCTGTCCATCTTGGTCCTGTGACTGTTAAACACTGACTTTAGTTTATCGCATATGAGCTAACAAACCGGCAAACAAGCTGACATTCAGTCCCGCTGCGCAGCGCAGATAATAGTTTCCCTCACTTTGCCAATTGTGGAAAATTAGGCAGGATGGGCCTCATCTGGATGTGGAAAAATGAATGAATGGATGTGGGGGGGGGATTCTTTAAATTCTCAGCTCTGTGCTTTATGTAATAGCAGTGAGGATTGCTTAAGAAATCATATGGTTGCCCATGCTCATACATTCTCTCTTCAGTGATTCTGTCATTTGTGGAAGCCGGCACTCCAGAGCAGTTTGTGCTGTTTGTGAAGAAACACAGTCGAGTTCACATTTGGTTAGCAGTGGCCGAGTTATGTAATTCATTACGTTTATGTATATATACCCCAACATTATCATTTTTAATCCATTGCTTGTTTGCAGCCCATCTAAACAAAACTGTAGAGACATTACCAAACACTGGAGCTGAAAGGCACTTTTCTTTTTCTTCTCCCCTCCCCATGGATGTGAAAACTCAGGTTTGTGATACTGATCATATGTGTGAAAAGGTTTTTTCTTTCTTATCACTGTTTTCTTACAATAAAATCACTTATCTGGCAACTGTTTTGCTAATAACTAAGACAGGTGCCTGTCTGCAATGGAAGATAACTGGAGTCTGAGATCTTAAGTAACATTTCAATGGCAAGCTTTAGGTGAGGAATTTCAAAAGCCTGACAAAACCTTTTCATATTGTGGGTATTCTAGAAAAATCCATTCAGTGCTATGAGTTCAAGCTTGGTTTTATTTATTAATTGTTTTGGATTTGTTCAGTTAATTTTGATCATGTAAACAGTATACAGGTTGTAATTTAGAAAAAAAAATACTATACAAAATACTGCAAAACACATTATAGTCTCACTTTACTTATTCTGATTCCCTTTACATATAGAAAAGTATTTAAGTTGGACTTTTAATAAGTTATTGCAGGTGTCTGACCCTATAAATGTATTTATTTATTTTTTCTTTTTGATCATGCATTTAAATGTTAAAGCCTTGAAAACTACTTTATTGTGCAAAACTGACTGAACCAAGAAGCCACACCGAAAATCTTTTGAGATCATATGTTCCCATTCACCTGAGTTTGGACAAGTAAGTGCACTCCCAGTGAAAACAATGACTTAACTTTATAATGCTTCATCTAATCCTTATGTGAATAAAGCCTGCATCAGCAGCAATCAACATGCCAAGAGAGGTAAACACTCTTTCAGGGAATCACCATGCAGAAGTCTAATCTGTTTGCAGATTATTAGCTTGGTTTTGAGGAGGAACGGCCATCATTCGTCATTCCTAATTTCTTTTTTTTTGTCTAAAGGGGGGTAAAAGTGCAAGTGGTGTGTGATTACTTTCTGAGTTACAGAAGAAGAAGAAATTCAAAATATGTGTGTGTTGTACATTTATGACTGTGCGTTTGTCTTCCTGAAACTGTAGTTTTCAATCCCTTCTGCTGAAGACCTAAAGGACAAGATGTTTCTTTTTTCCACAAGAGTATAGAATAACAAATAAATTACATAATGTGCAGCAAGAAGTTATTCAGACTGACTGTGTCAGAGCTGTATCAAACTAAAAAAAAAGGTCCCCAAGTTGCTTTTTGTCTGTCAAGTGTCAAGTTTTGCAATTATGTTTTTGGCATTAAAAAATGTTTTCTGTTTATTTTTTGTATCACTTTGGTTCTCGTGGGATTTTATTTCACTCCGAGGTCTTTCTCTAAGCTTTCTGTCTAGACAAACACAGTGACACGATGTTCCTTTGGCCTCTGAGCATTTAGTCCTCATGTCTGGAATATTTATACTGTCAGAGTTTAACTTGGCAGATGTTACATAAACATTAAGCATGTGTAGTGTGATCATCTGAGGCATGGTGTCCTTGTTTGAGCAGGAGCTCATTTGCAATCCTCTGCTGAGATTTGACTTTGCAAATCATCTTTCTGTGCATTTTGCTTACAATAAAAAATAATAAAATCTTTCTCTTTATTCGGTTCATTTATAGGGATTAAAAGAAAAAGGAAATGTGAAAGGACGTAGGTTAAAACTACAGCTACACTTATACAAAAAAGTCAACATGTAAGGAAAATTACATCTTTAACCGATTGAAATATAGAATTATGATAAAAGAGAAAAAGCAAAGATACAAGAGACCGTTCATAGTTTCACATCCAGCTGTAGTTTACCCTTTTATAACCAGAGCATCTTCACACTAACATTTATCACAATACTGAATTTTTGTATTTGTTTTTTACAACTTTTTTTTTTTTAACAGTTTCAGTTTGCTACACTTAAAATCCAGTTTTCTCTTGAGTTCCTGTGTCCACATTGTTTGAATCCGTGTTTGCACAAATTGCTGTTTTGCTTTTATGTAATTCTCAGTTGTGGATATTTTAAGAGGATAAATGGCTCAGGTCTTCAAAACACAGGAGAAACAGCAACACTGCAGGGAAATTAATGAAGCCAGTTCAAAAAAATCCTTTGGATTAGTTTTTATAATTTAAAACACACGAGCAATTTAAAAGCAAAGTAGCAAATAACAGTTTTTCTTTTCTCTTTTTTGAGGATGACTGTTTGAAATGAAATAACAAAATATTTAATTTTACATACTTTAAAAATTTTTTTTTTACAGTCTTTTCAAATAAAAAAAACTTACATTTAACCAATGCCTTTCACCTGTTATTTTTCATATAGTTTACATTGTAATATTTATTCCTACTTAGAGTACTTGTTTTCTAAAAAGCCAAACAAACTAAATAAAAAAAGCCACACACACACACATTTTCATATCTTGGTGAGGACATTGCTTTCCTTAGCCCCTTACTAAAACTGCAACCATCAGAAATGAATACCTAACCCTAACCCTAACCTTTACCCTGACCATAACCCAATTGTAACCCTAACCCTAAAAAAACAATTTTTGAGCCTCAAAAACGCTTTCAAATTTGTGAGTACCGGCATTATGTCCCCAGAAGTGACTGTTGTCCCCACAAGTATAATGGGATACTAATTTTTGGTCCTCAAAAAGATGTTTAAACAAGTACATCCACACATCCACACATCCACACACACACACACACACACACACACACACACACACACACACACACACACACACACACACACACACACACACAGCAGAAAACAACAACAACAAAAAATATCTTGTCTTCTTTGACTGAATAGATGACAGAAAATATAAAGACATTAAGAGTTTTTTCTTTTGTGTTCCATGACTGTAGCAAATATTTCTTTGTATTTGTACTAAGTATGACAGTGCAATGACAATAAAGAGTTATCCTATCTTATCTCATTATCTTAGATAGATAAATAAATAAAAAGATCAGGATGCAATGCAGTAAATCTACATAGATATTACCAAACAACACCCACGAGCAGAGCGGGACATCTAGCGGCGTGAAGGAGCTCTGCAGGGGATTGACAGTGGCACAATTCTGGCTTCAGGAACAGTTACATAAACTTTGGCAGGTGATCGTCTCCTGAGTCACACCTGTGCTCAAATCACAGCATAATGGTGATTTGCATCAGTGTGTTGAAGGCTGAATATTAGAAGAAATTCAAACGAACTGGCTATTCTATTAAAGCCGAGCTAATCGCCCCTCAGATTTGTGAATGAAAGTAGTTACAGTTGAATTGTCTCCCTCTGTCCGCCGGGGTGAGAAGCTGCTTGTGGTGGGAGGGAGGCGGCGGCTGTCAAACTCCTTATCCGGGCTTTTCCCGGCTCTGAAACGAGCACACCCACCGCGCGCCAATGGCAAGGTGGAACAACAGGTAGGCGTCCTCCACCCGCCTCCCTCCCCTCCGTCGGTGCGTCTCGGAGAAGCAAGTGGACCCACTATCCGCTGCGTGGAAAAGAGAGCAGAACTTCGCCCGTTGTTTGCTTGATTGTCTGGGCCGGTTTGTCTGCACAGTGGAGGAGTTTTAATGCGTTTGCTCTGACAGTCCAGCTTTGTTTGAAAGACCTCAGAGATTCGCTCTGAAACGTCTGCTAATTAATAAATCGGATAAATCGCGTTTGCGACATCAGGCGCAGGTGTTTGTCATCATGTGGATATGCTGATGGTAAGCGTGGTCTTTTTCTCGCGTGTTAAAGCGGTTCAGGGATTTAAAATTAGGGTTAAGTTGTGACTGCAGTGAAAAAAGCTCGATGGGTTTGTGCGTGCGTGTGTGTGTGTTATATCGAGACTGGGAAACAAAATATTTCCTCAGTCATTTTGTGGTATCGCCGTTTGTTGTTGCATAATCCAAGAAGTGTAGCAATAAGTTGACTATCCCACCATGTGACTCACAACAATAACGCCTCCATCATATTCTTATGTAAGTTTCTGCTCCTGTTTTAGAATCCAAATGTCTTTATACACTCACCCACCATTCTTGTGAATTAAAAAAAAAAGTGTGTAGTAGCAGCAAGGATTTTTAATCACCTGCTTCGTTTTCCTCTTATCTGACCTCTTTTCATCTACTCCTATTCCTCACAGCTGCCATATTATCTTCACCACTGAACTCTGAGCTGATTGAAAGAGGTCAGAGGCTCTCTGACTTACAGATCCCCCTCACCCTGCATGAGGACATGGAGGTCCTGCGCAGGTCTTCAGTGTTTGCTGCAGAGGTCCTGGATGTGTTTGACCGATCACTGACCGAGAAGGAGCTGGTGACCCAGTCTAAGGCGCTGTGCAGAGACTACATCTTGTCGAGGCTCAACCAAAACGGGTTGGGATGGTCTAAAACTGAACTCAATTTTTCTCCCTCAAACACAGCGCTGGCTGAAGTGTCTATGGTGCTTCTCTGTCTTGGTAAGTTTCCATAAATGCCACCTTATCGATGACCTCTGAACTATGATTGCCTTGCTTCATTATTAGTGCTGTCATGAAAATAGCATGACATAAAAAAAAGGATAATGGGTATCTTTGGGATGTTTTTTCTTCTTCTTGTCCAACAACCATACTTAAAATGAAAGGAAATGTTGTGTTTAAGCATCTCAGAAATGATTGACATTACATTTCATGCATTTGCAATCTAACATGCATTCCATTTTCACGATCTGCCGATTAGCTGCTCAACTAATTGATTATTTGTTTGGCCCATAAAATGTCAGAAAGTAGCAACGGCTGTATTGAATTTACACCTGCTTTCAGAGAATGGTAAAGAAACCAGAAAATTGCGAATGATTAGAGACTGAATTTGCTGATCACCTACATTATGATCCTGTGTCTGGAGTATTTGCTACATTTGCAATATATTAAAGCAACACATTAGGCTTATACTCCACATGTCTATACAGCCTGTACTGAGCATTTGAAGCTCTGATGAGCTCAGACCAAATGATGAGTCGAGGATTATATCTGCATGTGTGAGAACAGCTTGAACCAAAACCAGGCAGCAGCGGTCCAGCCCTCCTCTTCACATCTATCTTTTCTCAGCACACGGGTATCTGAGGGAACTCTTGTCACGTGAAATGTTTGAATTCAATATTCAAGCAGGTTAAAATGTGTGACGTGGTACACGTTCACCTGTTTTTAATCTCCTTCGCTCAGATTCACTTCCTAACAGACTTTTCTCCTTTTCTTTTTTTTGTTTCTGCTCTCCCTCTGTTACCTAGGCGATGAGCTGGAGTGTATACAGCCCAGTTTGTACAGGAACGTGGCGCGGCAGCTCAACATTTCTGTTGCCATGGAGAACATGGTTTCGGATGCCTTCATCGGTGTAGCAACAGAGATTTTCTCAGCAGGTACAAGGCTGTTATGAAGCTCAGTGTTGATGATGATGATGCATCGCAGTAGAAATTAAAAGAGCACAGGAAGTGACCTTCACTGCTGACTGCTTATGGAGGCACTGACTGTGAACCTCTGCAGCTTTCACCAGGCTCATTCGGCTCAGAGTGAGTGGGTGCGAATCAGATGTAGGTGGAGTGAGACTCCATCTGAAACACATAATTAGTCCTACATCCAAGTTTCTATGTTTAGACATTAGTTTACTAAATTGAGCCCAAGTTTGGGATGTGGATGCTGAACATAAAAGGGCTTCTTGGTAGCGTTGTCGTGTCTTGCTAAGAGAACTCAAACATTTTTCTTTAATTAATATAGAGTAGTCCTGTGACAGATTGGCGACCTGCACAGGGTGTAACCTGAACTGGATAAGCAGTAGAAAATGGATGGATGGCTTAATGTAGCATAGTGTTAAAGTGTAAGCCAGCATGTCCAATCTTGGGCCTCTCAAAACGATGCACAGGAAGGAAAATTAATGCAGAGCGGCAGGGGATAATGGTGTTGCCTAAGAAAAGATTTTAGATTCTCTAGTTGGTTTTTGGCTTTTCTGAGTTTTGACCTTCCTGAGCCTACATGTTCTTAGGTTATCTTTGAGTTTTCCTCCATGTTGCTTCTGGTTTCTTTCTGTAACCCTACAATGTGTATGTTACGTTAGGGGTAGCATGCTTCTCACCCGCTGTCAGCCGGGACAGGCTTGAGACTGGTTGGATGGGCATTTAAGAAAATAGAATGAAGGCCGGATGGCTGTATGAGGTTGAATTGTAGTCACTGTTAGTCTAAGAAAGCTAGCTGCTAACTCCATAGTGTGCTAACGAAGACGGTTCAAAATCTAGGAGACACAAATCCCTGGGTGAGTTCCTTCAGGATAGTTATCGAGTGTAGATGTAGGTGTGCTGATCTGTCCGCTGTGGTGAAGTCTTCCAAATAAGGCTAAAGCTGAAAGAAGAATCATTTAGCCAATTATAAGATATGTAACATAATTCTGGTGCTTAATTTTGTCTGCATTTTCTTGATTTTTTTTATTTTTTTTTTTTGTTCTTAAATTTTGTACTGATACAGAAGCAACTGCTGTTGTGCACAAAGAAAATCACAATCTCCAGCTGTGCTCTTTGGTGGTGTGATTTATTTATTTATTTATTTATTTTTGAACTCTGAGTAAATCTTGTAATTGTGTCCTCACATAGTTCAGGTGTTGTTTTTGGCAAATAATTCATCTGGTGGTTGTTGTTGTTGTTATTATTATTATTATTATTATTATTATTATTATTATTATTACATCCAGTCTAACATAGACACAGCCTTACTTTAATACCCTTATGTAAAAATTTGCAGGCTACACCAGTGGAGTTCTGGGATGATACCAGCCATAATTTTTTTTTTTTTTATCATCAACAATTTTTATTTATTTCATTTTAAACTTCAATAGCAGAACTTAAATGCATAAATAAATAATTTTAAAAAAACAACAACAAAAACAAACAGAAAAACAACAACAACAAAAAACCAAACAAAAAACAAAAACAAAGGGAAGTTATCCTATTCTTTCTTCGCACACCAATCCCCACACCACCACTCTGTCATTACTCCTCTGTTCTTCAAGTTACAGAAAGCCAGCTTGTGAAGATGGACCAAATACAATCATATTGATGCAATTTATCTAATAAACCATAAGTCACTTTTTCGTAAGACGCCAACTTAGCCATTGTCATTAGCCACTCTTCATAGGGAGGGGGTTCTTTTTCCGTCAATGTCTTAGCAGGACCTGTTTGGTCGTAGTAAGAGCCTGAATAACCCATCTTTTTGTATAACTGGAAAAATCTCCATCAGAAAGTTCTGTGGTTATACCAAGTATGGACAGTTTTGGTGAGATACCAAATCTCCTTTTCAAAACACTGAAAATTACCTCCATTATGTTTTCCCACCAATCCCGAAGTGCCGAACAGCTCCATAAGATATGTAAAATCAAAGCGTTTTGACCATCACATCTCCAACATTCGTCCGTAGGGGCCAGGTTCCATTGATACAATTATTGCGGTGTTCGATGCCACCTATGGATTATCTTAAGTTGAATAAATCTACTGCCTGTTTCTTTATACATAGTATTAACATTTTGAAAACATGAATCCCGTTCAACTGAAGGATATGTCCAATGCCATGTCCTGGGCCCAGTAGCCCTTAACTTTAAGGAGCGGGTCAGCTGACCGTTCTTGCAATAAATGATAAATCTTAGAAGTGATACCTTTACCCAAGGATGATCTTGAGAGCACGACTTCCACAGGGCTGCCCACAGGACAACTCAAGGGGGTTCCCAGCCACTTCGATAATGAACTATGTATTTGAGCTTATCTTCAGAATTGATTATGCTGCAACTTATATAACTCCACAATTTTATCAAAGCTTAAAAAACATTTGGTCCCACAGTCAAATAAATCTGATACATAAATGATGCCTGCCTTACGCCACTGTAACCAGCCAACCGATGTCCCTCCAATTAAAATTCTTTTATTACTCCATAAGGTTGTCGAAGGAGATTTAATAAAGTCCCAGCGACCCGCCCTATGTAATTTACACCACAATGTCTTCGCATTTGCAATTATAGGATGGGTAAGTTTATGACTGGTATCAAACAGCTCCTTCCAAGGAGAAATACCGCCATTAACTTCCGTCTCTATATGGGACCAAATGGGTTTAACAGTAGATAACCAAGCTCTAAGTTGTTTCACATTCATCACCCAATAATACCATTCGAAATTAAGCAATGAAAAACCTCCTTGTTTTGCACTCGCTTGAAGTTTCTTAATACTTAAACAATGTGGTGAGCTACCCCAAAGAAACTGCTGGATCAAAAAGTCTAGATCTTAGTCTAGATCTGGAATATTTAATAAAATATAAAAGGTCATGGGTGCAGTCATCATCTTAATACAGCTAATTTTACCCCATATTGTGAGACGTACCCTGGACCATCTACCAAATTCCATTTTTATTCTTTCAAACATTGGCTCCATATTTGCTCGAACCATCTTAGTGTAATCCAAGGTAATTTGTATCCCCAAATACCTCAAACCATTCACGGACCACCGAAACTCCCACTGTTTAAATAAAGTATGAGGGCAGTGTCCTGACATAGGCATTGCCTCTGATTTATCCCAGTTGACGTGATACCCTGAAAGCAGCGTAAAGCTTTCTATACATTCTAATAGGGCTGGAATAGACTTCCCAGGCTGTGTCATAAGTAACTACATATCATCTGCATATAATAGAAGCTTATGTTGATTATTATCCATCAAAATTCCAAATATATTTACATTATTTCTCTGTTTTTGTGCCAAAGGCTCTATAGTAATAACAAAAAGCCCGGGGCTAAGGGGACAGCCTTGTCTTGTGGATCTCTGTAAAAGAAATAGATCTGATATGAGCCCATTCGTCAATACTCGCGCTGAAGGCGAATCATATATCTTTATCAACCTAATAAAATTGTCACCAAAACCAAACTTTTCTAATGTCTTAAACAGATAATCCCACTCAACACAATCAAAAGCTTTAGCAGCATCCAGCGATAGGGCCACTGTTGGATGTACTGAATCATAAACATAATTTTGCAAAATAACCAGCCGCCTAATATTATCTGAACCATAGCGGTTTGGAACAAAACCAGATTGGTCTGCATGTATTATTTTCGCCATTACTACTTTTAATCAACCCGCTAAGACCTTTGCCAAGATTTTTTGGTCAGAATTAAGCAAAGATATGGGGCGTTAACCACTTGGGTCTAAAGGGTGTTTCCCAGTTCTAGGAATAAATGTTAGAAGTCCAGAGTGCATTGACTGAGGTAAGGAGATACCAGCCAAAATTTTTAAAATAAGTTGGCCAATAGGTGAAAATATTTTTGTTGTTTTTGTTATTTTAATTTGTGTTTATTTACTCTTTTTTTGATAAGATCTAGTTGGTTTTTTTTTTGGGTTTTTTTTTTTTTTAAAAAAAAGTGAACTTTGGAATAACTAACAAAGACTCAAAGTTAATGAGCTGGGAACAGATAAATATCCTCTGCTTCCTCTGCTAAATGTCATCCTGTCTCAATCTATGCTGATGTAGCTTAGCAACATCTTCTTCCTTGCACCTATTCTTCTTCTTGCTCTTCCTGTGGAGGCTCCACAGCAGGTCATCTCCATCTCACCCTATCCCTAGCATCCTCCTCTGTCACAGCCTCTCCCATATTAAGTCATGTAAATAACACTGTGCCATCTGTGAAACTTCTCTGCGGTCTTGCCCTTTTCCTCCTGCCTGGCAGCTCCATGTTCAACACCCTTTGCCCAGTATATCCACTATCCTTCCTCTGCATGTGTCCAAGGTTGTCACCAAACTGCTCTGCCTCAGCTGTCCCTTTCTGATGTACTTGTTTATTTAATAAAAACATATGGTCAGCTATTCCTGTGGTTCATTAGATTAAAACCAAGGAGAAGATGGCTTAGGACAACAGCAGCTGGCTCTGGCTTGAATGTGGAATTTCTTACTTGATTCACAGTTGTTACCTCTGGATAAACAGCCCAAGTGGTTCTTCCTGTTATTCCTGGCTAGGAGTGATTTGTGCTAATCTAGTGACAACATTGCAGAACAAATGTGTCAAAAAGCCTGTTGGTTAAATTCTAGTTGAGTCTATTTGGGTGAAGTCGATCATGCTGGTCTTGGTCTTGTGCCTTTTTTTTTTTTAAATTCTTTTATTTATGTTGTCTTGACAACAGATGTGTTTTGTAAACCGTCCAAAGAAGGAAAGACATTTTGAAGGATCCAAATAAAGAGTGACTTTATGTCCTCTGTATGCGCCTTGGGAATAGATTAGAGAGTCTGGTAAAACTTTGACGCGGGACCAGGAAAGATCAAACACAGACTCGGTTAATGACATTTTCATGCTTGTGTTCTGGATAAATGTCTGCTCTTTTTGACGTCACGAGGGTATCGTTTTTAGAAACGGCGTGGGATTCCTCCTCAAGAACAACAAACTGGTGAACCCAGGCAGCCCCAGCCCTCTGGGACGGGTTGGAACTTGACTATAAATAAAGAAAAAAAAAAAAGGCATGTGTTTTTCCTGCAGTCTCGAGATTGTTTTAAAACCACCCTTTAAGCTTTTAGTTAGTCATTACTTTGTGGTGGACATAAAGGAATGACATTTATATGGCATCTGTGGATCATATCTACATATCTTCCTTTGGAAACAGTCATCTGTTCTGTGGTCGCCTTCAGTAAAATCAACACGGCTCATCTCTCCTCCATCCATCTTCGCCTGCCTCCCACTTCTGTTCTTTCTCTTTCCGCCCTCCTCTCCTCCAGCTTTATCCCCGGCAATCTTGTCTCTATTCTTGGCCCGCTTCTCAGTAGGGAGGGAGACATGACGTGCTCTGACAGCTTCCACGGACAGTTATCTCATTTAAGCTCTATCCTTTAATAGCCACACTCAGAGGCTGTGGCTCAGCTCTAAGGAGCAACCATGACAATGCAAGCAGGGCTAAAGGGGGCCAATGCCATTAAGCCCTGCACTGCATCAATGACGTTCGTTATAACAATCCCTCGTTGCACTGGAAACTTTGCCTGGAGTGGCCGGATGCCGTCATTTATCATATTGGACTGTTTTGAGGTCGGTGCCTCTTGGGTAACGGGACAAATACTTGGTCTTTTTCAGCTCCGCTGCTTCTGCTCCATTCACAGTTCAGTTTTGAACCTGTTGACCTTCCCGTATCTGAAACTGCGTCAGTGGCAGTGCAGTCTAAACCTGTTTATTTTACAGCCTGGCGTGGCCTTATCGATAGCATTAACACCAGTTTGTTGACTTTCATATTTACAAGGTGCACCAACTGCCCTCTGTGCTTCCTGTCAGGTCACAGAATATGAGGCTGGAAAGCGATGGGTGTTGCTTTGTGTGGGAGGGGATGTTTATAGTGGGGTAAAGATGGCAGTTTGATTTTCGGTGGCTGCAGATAAACAAAATCCAGATCAGCTTGAACTGTGGAAGCACAGATACACAGATATAGAATAATTAAACATAATCCACTGGTGTCTGTTTTTTCCTGTAGGCATAACATGGGGTAAGGTGGTGTCCATGTTTGCGGTAGCTGGAGCCCTGGCAGTGGACTGTGTCAGACAAGGCCATCCGGCTACAGTGCACATCTTAGTGGACAGTCTGGGACAGTTTGTCCGCAAATTCCTGGTTCCCTGGCTGAAGCGACGGGGAGGATGGGTAAGTTTCTGCCTCAGCAAAATTTTGGGCAAACATGAAATGCATAAAAAGTTGACATTTGAGATACAACAGCGATTTGCATTTGCTAGTTTTGTGTGTGTGTGTGTGTGTGCAGGGGTGGGGTGGGGATTTGAATTTGATGCACTGCTTTGTGCATGACAAACATGCTGATTGTGCATGAAGCTCCGTCAGCTTTCAGTCGTCTTTCAGCAGTCTGAGATATGGGGATGCTATTTGCTTACTCTGGCTTCCTGCTGGATGATTTGATGAAAAGTTTCTGCTGTAAAGTGGATCATTCTCATGCTTGATTTAAATAATATTCAAACTCTGTTTTATTTTACTTTAGTGTATGTGTGTCTGTGCATCTTCCGAGTCAGACAGTATTTTTACTCTTAGTGGACTGACAAAAGAGACAACAGATTGCAATAAGAAATGCCACTAGTAAAAAGGCATTATGACATTTAACTCATTTGATTTCCTCAGTAACATTAATTTTACAACTTCTTTCTTTCAGACTCACAAATTCAGGTAGAAAACAAAAACTGTAATACTAATGACATCTATAGACTAGAATTAAAATACTGAGATCCTCACATACTGGGGAAAATAAAATATGAAATTTCATTTAAACAGTTAATTTTATTTGTAACAATACAATGCAACTTTATTTATATAGTACATTTAAAACCGAAGGTACACCAAAGTGCTTCACAACAAAGTTAAAACATAAGATAGAAGATAAAAGGCTCTAAGAGAGTACCCCCCCCCCCCCAAAAAAAGTACAAAGTAAGAAATAAAACATTAGAGCATAGTTTAGAGGATACAATTACTGAGTATTCATAAATATAAGGTGGGAGTTTTTATACAGTGGAACATTAGTAGAAGATAACATAAGGGTAAAATAATATAGGGAATGTGCACTAACTGAAAACGCTCGGTCAAACAGTTTTTAACTGAGATTTAAATGAATAGATGGAATCAGAGGCGCGGATAGCAGCAGGAAGATTGTTCCAGAGGCTCGGGGCTGCCAGGGCAAAAGCACGGTCACCTCTGGTCTTTAGCTGGGATCTAGGCTGCACTAAGAGTAATTGTCCTGATGATCTTAGAGCTCCCCTAGGGTTATGTGGACTAAGGAGTTCAATGAGGTAGCACGGCGCAGCATTGTTTATGATTTTAAAGGTAATTCCAATAACTGCAATTTAATCACACATTAAGTGTGATTTTTAAGTACTAAAAACTCTGTTCTTCTCTAAAATGCATCTAGTCTGCTCTTTTCCAGCTCCTATGTCTATTCGTGGACTGTACCAGGGTAGTTTTGCATGATTCACAGTTCAAAAATAATCCTTACTGACCTTAGATCAGTCCTCTTAGTAGCTCCTCAGTTCGCCGGCTATCTAATTCTCTTCCTTTCTTATGATTGGCTGTTCCCAATTGTGACTAGCCAGACCTGATGCAAAAGTCTGCTATCAGTGACATCATACAGATTCAAGAGTAGGAAAAAAAACCCCTCATCTGAAATGGAGTGTGCAAAGCATCTGATGCTTTTTGGCTCATAGGAATTACTTGCACAAACACCTCCTGTTCAATATGAGTGTCCACCATTGCTGCAGTGCATTCTGAAAGTGTATGTGTAAAATTTTTTATATATCAGAAAATAAATGGAAGCACAAAGTTTCCCTTTTAATATTTATACTTCAAGAAATTTAACAAGTTTGTTTGTTTGTTTTTAAATATCCCTTTTGTCTCATTTTGTTAAGGTGGAGATCACAAAATGTGTGGTGAAAAAGGATTTTTGCCCTGAAGAAAACTGGCTGTCCTCTGCCTTTGAGTCCCTCAAGTGCTTCCTCACGACGATGTATGTCTACATCATGAAGGAGCCGTGAACGAACAGCGTGTGGGAGGTGGGACAGTGGGGGTGTCATGTGTGGGATTAAAATCTCAGACTTGTCAATAAAAAGCTGGAGTGGAGAGGGTCGCTGTGATTGATGGGGATTGAGCCTGCCGGTAGATTTCAGTTGCTGTGTATGGCCATCAGCAAATGTTTGACCAACAAATGTTTGTGTTCTCTCAGTGTCGGCAGAGCCCGTGAAGTGGTTACCCTTCATCCAAAGAGTAGTCACCGTGACATTTAAGGGCATATCACTCCGCCTCTATGTATTATCTTACTGCTTTAACCGGTGTAGTAAGCAAGGCTTCTCCAGTGTTGTAACGTGAGGCTGTTCATACTCCAGAGACAAACACTCAGACGTTTTAATGTGGTGTTTCTCAGAATATTCACACTTAAAGAGGCGAAAACTGTGTTTGTGATGAAACTGACGCTCAGCTGGCTGGGTCCTGTTGTGAGGTTTGAGTCTGGAAAAAGTGAGTTCACGCCTCAAGAGTAATGTCAGGTGGATTCAACTGTTTACACTTCATGGAGTAACTCTATTGTACTTCACCAAAGCACAAAGAGTCTCTTTACAAATATGATCCATTTAAAAATAATGAAGAGAAACGTTGGATCTCATTGCGCTCATTTTTGGCCAAAGAACTCGAGGAATGGTAATATATATATATATACTGAATGTGCATATTTTTGTGGACACTGATTTCCTTTTAGATTTGTAAATAGTCTATTTATGATTTTATTTTTTTATTTAATGACTTGTATTTCAAACCACTGCAGTATGAGGACGCCACTACAGCAGCTGTTTAGGATGATTGTGTGTGATGGGTGTCACTTTAAGTGTGAACTTATAAATGTGTCTAAAAGTTTTTATGAAACCTATAATAAACTTCAACCTTCACAGACGGGACTTTTGTGATGCTTTTGTTATAACAGGCTCATCCTTACCCTTGCTGTGAGGAATACGAGGTGGTAAAGAACAGCCCTGTAGGGTGACGAGGTGAGGGTGTTTATTGCTGCCTGGGTCATTGAGGAAGAGTTGGATTTGGTTAAAAAGAAGCGGCTTAGATCATTTTGAAAACCTGAGGCAGACAACTGGTGGAAAAAGTGTTAACAGGACCCCTTTGTTGCAGGGAATTAGTCGCTTCCTTTACCCAATTTGTCCCTCTTCTTACAAAGGCAAGAAAACGGAGCGAAAAATAGAATTTTACACGAGGATTTATAATATCACGCAACTAAAGACATCAGAGCTTTAACTGTTCCTCAAGGTGCTCCACAATCTTAGCTCTGTGTTTACATTATATGGCGCTTTCTATTTAAAAACCATGGCTGTAACAGTCATCGTGTGTCAGCCTGCAGTGTCTTCTCGTGTTTCCAGCGCCGATGTTGTGTGTTGCAGTGCATTAACACACGCTAATCAGATTTGTATCATCCATCAGGACAGAAACGCATTAATAGACTCAAACAAGCAAAGACAAAATGAGTAATTTAATTTATCCAGCACACGAAGCTGCCCCCACGCAGACATGGATGTCTGTGAGCACATATGTGAAAACAGTGGCCTTAAATAGTCCTTTCTTTTCTACATAGTGCCACTCAGTAAAAGAAAAAACCCCTGAAGCCCACATTCAAAGGACAGTGCAATGTCTCCAGCTGCTTTAGCTTACAATTTTATGATAGTGCAGTGACAGTCACATATAGTACTTCTATTATCTTCACATTGAAATAGCTTTACAGATTAAATATACACCATGAACATCCTGATATTGTCTGTGATGTTTAACTAGTGGTTAAGATTAAGTTTGATTATTTCAGTTCAACAGGTTATACCACAGCCTTTTTACCACATAACAGTATAGAGGTATATCTCTGTAGATTTGTTTATGTTTTTCTTGCACAGCTGGAATTATTGATCGAGTGTTTCCAGATATATTTTTATATCTGGAAACTTATTTCAGTGCATGAGAAGCCCTCCTGCTTGCTCAAGACGATCGACGGTAGGTGATGCGCAAGTGCTGCATCAGGGGCTGGTTGTCTGTTGCCATAGAAACTGTCTGCTCCAGCTTCCCGTCAGACCGGAGCTGAAACACTCTGCAAATCTAAAGAGGGGAAAGCGAGCAGGAGTCACTTTATTGATCACAAGAGGTTTGATGGCCAAGTGTCATATTTAATCCTCTTATTTCTGCAGCTCAGTGAGTGCGTCTTGCAGACTCGGGATTAGCTTTACCTGCTTTACGTAAGGCTCTTTTGCAAAAGAGGTTCGGGCTAGTTGCAGGGACTGCAGGCTCAGCTGCTGCCCTGTCAGCTCTCCCTCCTCGATTTCCACCAGACCTGCAGCAGACGACACAAGGGGTATCGTGTGGGTATTGAAAGAAGGGTAAATCACTGGAAAAAAATAATTAATTTGCCACAAATGTGATCTAATAAAAGCTTTTTATCACTGCAGTAAGCTTTGAAAAAATACTGTTTGAAATAGTTTTCTTTCCTGTGGTTATTGAATGTCATAGCAGGAAAACACAGATGAGTAAAACACATTTACTCGGCCCTGTAAGCTTGAATATCAGGAAAAGCCAGCCAAACGCAATCCAGACATTATTGTGTTGTTTTTTGCACTGAGAGACACTTTTGGTCCCCTAAAGAGGATTTATCCAGAGCAAAAAAAGAAAATTACCAGCACTGTAATAACATTTTTAAACATTTTGTCAGTTCACCTTCATTTAAAAATACTGGTGGCCACCAGTGCTGAGACCAGTGTTACCCCTCAGCCTCCTGGTGGACACATCAATGGTATCAGTTTCAAAATCCTGTGACGACAACACCCCATCAGGCTGTAGGGCCTACAGGCTTGTGGGGTGGTTACTGGTGATGACGAGCGAGGCTGATGCACATTTACAAAAGGTACATCGGGACTCATCACATCACATGACCTTTACAACTGAACCAGAGTCCAATCTGATGAAAAAAAAAAAAAGTGAATACAATGACGTGAATTTCACCTGAGTTCTGTGCAATGATGAAGGCCACTCTGTTAGTCCCCGGCTGCATTCGAACAAACCCGCACTCTCTGTGCAGGGGCTTCTTAGACTCGGCATGAAATGCATTGAACCTGTAAAACACGACATCAGTGGGAGATCATGTGACGTCCGGTGACGAGCTCTTGTTATCGGCAGATTTTATTAATTTTATTCCAGTTGAATTTAAATGAAATACACAAACTTAAAACTTACACAAAAGACATTTTCCAGCGTGTTAAACTTAAGCATAATTTATGAGTCTGTTCTCTTGAAACACTGAACTCAAAGTCACACAGTTCACTCGTAAGATATTCTGACGTGCAGAACAGCCAGTGACCTTGCAGTTATATTGACTAAATGTTCCAATCTATAAATATCTGTTATTACTTGATTTGCCACTTCTTCATATAACCTACATGAAGTTGATGACTGGTTGTCCTACATGACTGAAATGCAGCGTCTCTGTGTAACGGAAAGGTTTTATGGTGGGGAAGGAGCCCTCTCCTGGTTCATCACACTCCCAGGTGCCCAGAAGCCATTCCAGAGGGAGGAGGGTGAGGTTCAGCTCCACTGATGGTTAAAAAGATAAAGCACAAGACACAAACAAACAAATTACGCAGCATTACTATAAAAAAAGAAAAGAAAAAAGAAGCTTCATCATGTAATCATGTAACAGAATCATTTTCTGAAGGATTCAAACTGGATTTGTTTGATTTGCTCCTTGGGCAGATAGACTTAAAATCTGAACCATCTTCAGTTAAAAGAAAAATGTCATGGCATGATAATGTTTAATACCAAATATATTTAACAGAAGCTCTCTTTAATCAAAAAGATTAGGATTTTTAAACTCTTTAAACTTCCACTAGAATTTTTTCTTATTACTTAAAAAAAACAGTCAGAAAGTCAAGCACAGAACACGTTTTTGTGTATCAGATGGGCAGAGATAAAAGCAAACTGCACACACTTTGTTAAGTAAAATAACCCACGCTCTTTGTTTAACTACGTGCAGACTCAAAGACCATTTAGAGGCAGGGAAAAAACCTCCGACAGGAACGTTCAAACTTGCATACATCTATTTTTAGGGAACCAGAAGAAGGAAAACACAACACTACATGCCAAACAGTAGCTTCCATCCAAAATGGCTTTAAAAGAAGGAGCTTTTTGGCCAGTTTCAACAAATGTGGAGATTTTGTAGCAAGAAAAAGAAGTCTGAGGCTAAATCCCAGGAAAATATGTCACATTTAGAGAAATGGGTATAATAGAGAGCCAGATACTTGGACAGGCAGACTTTACCAGAGAGAAATGTTCCCAAGCAAAAAAAGATGAGCTAAATTTGTCACGTCATTCAATGCAGTGGAACAAAGCATTAAAAACAAATTAAGATTTACTGAGACTGATAATATCCACAAATTACTCTTAATCAATTTTAGGAAGCATGATGTACATGGCATGCATTGTCTCCAAGCAAACCGCCAACAAACATGACTGGGTAAAGAAAACAAAACTATATCTATCTATCTATCTATCTATCTATCTATCTATCTATATGTATGGAGAGAGAGAGAGAGAGAGAGAGAGAGAGAGAGAGAGAGAGAGAGAGAGAGCCTGAGAGGTTTTGCAAAGAATAATTGGAGAAACTCCCCAACAGTAGGTGTGCCAAGCTTGTAGCATCAAGCTCAGAGACTTGAGGCTGTAATTACTGGCAAAGGGGCTCAAGCTAACTTTTTTTTTTCTCCACATTTTTTTTCCGGGTAGAATTTTGAACACTGGATTTAATCCATGTTGTAAAAAGGCTGTAACTTGATAAAATGTAGAATAAGTGAAGTGCTGTAAATACTTTCTGGATGCACTGTAAGCAAAATTATTGTAGTCACCACATAGGAAGGAGGAGACATCTGTTAATTATTTTATTAACTGTAACCCTTATTTTCCAACTCTTTACAATGTCACAGCTTTTTAAGCTGTAATAATAAAATGATGATTATAAGGCAAATGACTGGAGTGTAAATGTGCCAGTTTGTGAAGGGGAATATCCGCTGCATAGTGGAACTCTTCATGGTGACTCGAGCGCACTACAAATCTCTGGCATTACAGCAAAGCTGCTTTTTCCATAAACTCACCGTTTCCCATTTTCTTTGTGATGTTCAGCCATGTTTTAGATGTTACAACACCTCTTTATTTGAGCTTTGAGAATTAAAGTTTACCACCATCTTCTGATACCTTAGGGTATTTACAACCAGGTGAAACCAGTGGAAGAATCCATGGACAACACAATACTGCTGGAGGAACATTACCTACAAAACAACCTGAAACCAGCTAAGCAACAATTATTATGCAGAAACATGCATGTTCTATTGAAATTACACAACAGGGAATGAAAGCGTGGCAGTAAGGTAGCATGCATAGTGCTGTTAATTATCTGAAAGCAATATTCCTGGTGGAAAAAAAAAAGTTTTTCTTTAAACTAACGATACTTTCCAGTACCACATTACCAAATCAAAAGTCTCATAGTTTATCACAAGATAAACTTCACCATTACTGGCTATTTCAATTTGAGGAATTGAACAATGTGATGTGATCCAATAATATAAAAATTCATTTTAAAACACTACCTCTCAATCAAGTAAAATAAACTGCAAAAAAGGTTTTGATGATTTGGAAATAAGTGAAGCTGCATTTATGAATAACACAATATGAGAACATAATCTGGTCCCTTTCATTGGCATTCTGGATAAAGCAGAGGCAAGTCAAACAAGATGGTAAATGGAAATTTCCAATCTCACTAAAACCTCGAAGCACCTTACAATATGAGCCATTCACGTGTCACACAGGGACACTTCAATGTGAAGAAGGTCAATTCCTGAGCCAAAGCATAGAGGAGCTTTCTGCTTTAAGTTCTATTTTTCCTTTGAGTTCGCAGTGTGAGTCTGGTCAGGTTTAAGTACCTAAACTACTCAGTAGGATTTAGTGGAGAAAAAAAGAAAAAGAAAACAGGTCATGGAATTTGATAAAATATGTCCTTTCAACAAGCTAAACGACATCCTACTGGTTTTGTGGACAGAAAGCCTTGAAGGTCATCTTCTTCTAAAAGTGCAGCTGAGGTGTATCATCATAGGGAAAGGGCTGAGCGTGGAAGAAAGTCAACTAAGGCTGCACGCTACGAGAGCGAAACAGTAAACACATCAAAAGAAATTCACTATTTTTCCATTAGAGACAAGAAGTGGTGGCTGGGGTAGGCAGTGCCCATTCTGAGAAATGAATGTTAAACCAGTCTCTGAACGAAATCACTTTATTTACCTACACGCCCTCTCTTATTATTCTTGCTTGGTGTCTTAGGTCCTCCCTTAGAGGTGCGAGAAAAATACGGCAACGCAACAGGCATTTAACGTGTTATTTTAAAGCAACGTCAATTTGAAAACACAGCTAGAGTTAGTGCTCCTCCTAAACAATAGAATTTAATTTATCTTCACACCCATGCTACAGACTCTGTTAAGTGAACTGAAGAACCCGTTTAGCTGCCCTCAGTGTTCCAACTTAAACACCTTTGATTCTTCTCCACTTGTCTCTCTGGTTTCTAAAATTTACCAGTCCCTTATATAGTTTCACAGCTGATCTTATGTTTTACCAGCTCTGTGTTTTTTCACCTGTTCACTTGGTGGATTTCAACGGCACCATTTAAAACGTGCAGAAAATGCAGCACACGTGCCTCATGGGTCCACTTCTGCACCCAGAGTGATATCTTTTGTTTTTCTCGTGATTTGCCTTTGCAATCTGAGACAAATATTTATGTAGTGTCTCCTTCCATATGTGTGTATAGCTGCAATCGTGCATACTGGTTCATAATTGTGGTTTAAGGCAACTTTTTTTTTCTTTGAATTTGTTGTAAAGGTGGACTGACTTTTGTAAGTACCCTTTAAAATTTACATTTAACGGGTATTAGTGTTGATTTTAGTTTAGTGGACACAGTCTGTATGATGTTGTTTTTTTAATGACATAGCAAAGTGACTTAAGCCAAATGCTGACTTGACAAAGTTGGTTGTCCATCCAGTTCATCTACTCTGGTCCCAACCCTGTTGTTCACAACCGTTATGAATTTGAACTGCAGGTTTGAGAGAACGAGTTGCAGCAAGAAAGCCATTGCTAAGATGCCAGAATAAAACAAAGGGACTTGCCTGGGCCATGAAACACCGCTATTGGAGTACTGAAGACTGGAAGAAGGTATTATGGACTGATGAATCAAAATTTGGAACCTTTGCTTCATCACACAGGATCTTTGTACAGCTTCGAGTAGGCAAAAGGATGGTTCCACAGTGTGTGGCATCAACTGTCAAACATGGAGGAGGAAGTGTGATGGTCTGGGGCTGTTTTGTTGGATCCAAGGTCGGTGACTTGTACAGAGTAAGAGGCACCCTGAACCCAAACAGCTACCACAGCATTCTGCAGTGCCCTTTGGTATGTGCCTAGTATGTGCCTACAGCAAGATAATGACCGAAAACAAACCCAGTGTCTGGGCTAGTAATCAACAATGTAATCAATAGTAATCAACAATAGGGCCGTAATGATGCACTGAATACAGATCTTGATTCAAATGTGCTGTATTCATTTAGTCTCACATTAGAGCAAAGAACTCCACATGCATTAATCAGCGCATGCTTGATTGTGCACACATGGTCAGCACTCGCATCTAAACTGCAAAATATTTACCGTTCAGCTGTGTGCAGGACCTCAAAGTTATTTCAGATCTTCGCTGCACTGCTGCGTCTCAGCGCACTAAAGGTCAGCTCTGCTGCGTAATTCTCTTTGGCCTCGTTGAGCCACTCCTGCGAAAATGCCTCCAGACCTGCAGGTCAGGTCACAGTGAGGTATCCAGGTCGAGCAGTGACCCACATTTGGGAGCTGCTCTCGTAAAGGGTTTATGCCTCACTGTTCCTTAGTAGTTTCTTGTGGGATTTCTGTTACTGAATCTTATATGTAGGAGGTGGTTCTTGAAGCTGAAATTTTCCATCCATTCGCTTCCGCTTATCCTTTTCAGGGTCGCGGGGGGCGCTGGAGCCTATCCCAGCTGTCATAGGGCGAAAGGCGGGGTACACCCTGGACAGGTCGCCAGTCTGTCGCAGGGCCAACACACAGGGACAGACAACAATTCACACTCACATTCACTCGCACATTCATACCTAGTGGCAATTTGGATTATCCAATTAACCTATCCCCACAAGCTGCATGTCTTTGGACGGTGGGAGGAAGCCGGAGTACCCGGGGAGAACATGCAAACTCCACACAGAAAGACCCCGGCCTAATGGTGGAATTGAACTCAGGACCTTCTTGCTGTGAGGCAACAGTGCTAACCACCATGCCACCGTGCTGCTCAGCTGAAATTTTAGTAAAAAAAAACAAAACAAGACAAAACAAAACAAAACAAAACAAAACAAAAAAAATCCACCTCTTTGTCCAATGCTTTGCTGTTGTCATAGAAAATAAAAGGGCACTAATGCAGTCAGGGAGCCTTATTAGCTTTTAAAACACATTTATATATTTCCATCCAGGAGGAACGAGCCTTCAATAATAATAATGATAATAATGATAATAATTTAAAAAAAAATAAAAATAAAAAAATCACACTGCATCCTACACTACAGTTGCGCTGTCCTGTGACAAGACTTTGAAAGTGCATGATGAATCTTCTCTGAATATGCTACATCGCTGGTCAAACCAAAGCCCTGCGTGACCGGCTCATTTGGTTTAATGATGGAGGGCAAGAAGGCAGAAGTGGTGTCCCACAGGAAGAAAAAGAGAGAGATAACTGAAGCAATTTTGGATGCTCAGGGCTCTAGAGTGTGACCAATTTGGTTGCACATGCGACCTAATTTCTCAATGGTGCAACTAAAAAAAAAAAATCCTAGGTCCAACCGGTGCGACCAGCTGTTCAAATAAAAAAAGAAAAAAAAAAAGTATCCTAAACTGTGAAAGTCTCTGTGTGGTCAGACACACATTTTGCCCATATCGTGGTCTAAACCAGTCAGAGTCAAAATTGAATCGAATCGTACTGATTATATAAATCATTGACAATACCCAGTCCTAGTAAGTAGCCTAGGCTGTGGATGTAGCTGTGGGTAAAGAGAAAAGAACGATTTATAACTTTTTTATTAAGTTAAGGCCCGATCCATGTGAAATTCACAGCCAGTGCTCTGACACGGAACCATCAACCTCTCAGGTTATGCCTAACACTGGTCTGGAGACGGCATCAGATAGTGAGCCACATACGATCGACTCCGAGCCAAACCCCACTGAAAGTAAAAGGGGGAAAGTGTATATGTAGTGTATTTCAAAGAGAGTGGTTTGACCCGTTTCCCTGGCTAAGATACAGTAAAGCTGACAACATGATGAACTGCATTTACTGTCATGAGTTTGGAAAGACCATGGCAGTCCTGCTAATACGTTCCAAATCGAAACGCTAAAAACGCACAGTGTATCCTGAAAACACATTATATGATGTGATAAATGCACTACCCAAGTGTCCCCTCTCCCCATGCCTTTTTGCAGCAGGCAGCAGCAAACAGGCCTTCAGAGGAGTCCGAGATGATGATTACGTTTGACATTGCCTACAATATTGCCAAAGAGTGCCAAAGCACTTAAGCACAAGCACTTTTTCAGTAACTTATCTTTCTGGTAGAACTGTGCTCCAAATAAAGAATTACAAATCAATATTGTCTGTATGGACAGAATTTTTTTCAAGTGAACATGTAAAACTGTGGGGTTAAGAGATTCGGTTGAAAAATTTGGATGCACCTCACATTTGTGCTGGTGCACCTAAGAAAAAAGTCTAGAGCCCTGCACTAGGTGGCGTAATGTTGCTGCAAACGAAGGTCTTCGTTTTACAACAACCTCTCATGTAAATCGAAACCTTAAATCTAAACGCTGTTGATATGAAAGATAAAACTGAGGACTTGTCCTCGCAGGACCGTCACAGGAGCAGCTCGGTCCTTCCGGTGGTAGTTTGTTTACTGTTAACGAGGCTAACTTTGAAGTTAGCTTGGTTAAGTTAAAGATAGAAAAATAACTGTGCAGTTGGCTTGAGTTAAAGTGCAAAGAGAGTTCGAATGACACGAAAACAAAGATACTACACTTATAAACGTCTGATCCTTTATAAGTAACATTAAAAGTCAGCACAGTTAGCTTGTGCTTACAGGAGCTGATGACGATTGAGAATAATACTACCAGTATTAAACTGTTAAAATGTTGTTGTTGTTTTTTCAATTTAAAAAAAAAAAAAAAACCTACCCGTGTTATTGACAGGACAGGCCATTAATTAAGGAGGCTACAGTCGGTTTCGGAACAGCCAAACTTAGCCAGTACTACAGAAACGTCACTCCACGCACAGCGCGGTGTTGACGCAGAATGATGTAGATTTACGCAAGGCATCCTGGGAAACGTAGTATGCACAGAGAAGTACTCCCTTCTTTTTCTTCTTTCGTCTGCTCCCTTTAGGGGTCGCCACAACGGATCATTTGAATCCACCTCATCCTGTCCCTAGCGTCCTCCTCTGTCACACCAGTCCAGCTGTCATTCCTCTTCTCTCCAGAGCATACCATGCAGAACAGGTGTTTGATAAAATAAAGCTCACTTTATTGACATTTTCAGTGCACTCACCATGGGCCCAATAATATCTGTTTATTTATTTCATCATTAGCCTACTTATACAAGAAAAAACTGTGTTTTTCTAAAATCCCTGTAGTCATAAAAGCATTCCCAAAATGTATGCACAGTTCCAACTGTCCTTCATACGGACACTGAGTGTTCTTTTCTTTAAATTCCCTAATGAATTAGTACATAGTCAGTGGTTTAGGAATATAGGCTCTTAAGGCTTGCTTTTTTTGCAGTTTTTCAGAGCATCTGCCAGGGCGTGCAGTGCCATGTCAGCATTAGTCTTCTCACAGTTGTATCCCATCAATCCAATCCTCATCACCTAATTAAATGAGAGATGGAAAGCACATTACATGAGTATACTCTGCAGCAATTCAGCAGGATGATTCAGAAAGCTGCTCAGACACCAAAGTGATGACTTTGCTGTTGTTAAAAAGCCATTGTAATTAAACCTGTCACACAGTACCTGGAAATGGTCCTTAAACATTATATCTTTGTTTGTCTGGATTAGTTTGATTCAAGACAAGATATGCATGTTAATTTAAGAGAAAAGGACAACAGGACAGGAAGCTGAAAAGCTAGAACGCCCTGAAACTACTACTACACATCAGAATTAGTTACCACCAATAATGACTGTAAAATTAACTCACCATGCCAATGGAGGGGCCCAGTCCTCCTGTCATCTCCATGTGGTGATGTTTCATGATATATGTCAGCATCTCCCTCCAGTCGTAGCCTTCAGGGATAGCAATGGTGGTGACGGAGGGAAGCCTCAAATCCTGCAGGACACATATAAAAAATGGCTTTCGTCGCAACACAAGGAAAACCGCTCCAGTGAGTTTAAAAGCAACACAAATATAAAGCTAAGTTGTACAGTGTTGTTTTGTTTGTCTCTATTATTTTGTTTCATGTAAATATCCCCTTTATTCTCTCTGTGTATCTATGTTTTCATGGCACCACGATGCTATTTTCTTGCATTTCTGTCTCACTCTTTCGGGGACGAATAGCTTGAGGCCCAGATCCTCCAGTCCTCTGTACAGGTAGGCTGCTACCTCCTTGTGCTTCTTCCAGGACTCCTCCAGCCCCTAGAGGGAGACAAAGATTTATTGTGTTTAGAAATAAATACCTAAAAGGGTAGGGACTTGATCATTGATAGTGTTCCTGTCAGTAATACCAACTCAGAGGTTACTAAACAGACAACGATTATAACATTTATTTTGTTTGACTGGGATCACTCAGATGCCTGGAGTCTAAAAGATCATGTAACTACCAAAGGAAGCATGCACATTTTGCCTCACATAATTTACTCCATTAGTTAGCACAAACATAAAAGAGAAGGCAGTTCACTCACTAAAATACTGACTGTATAACATACTTTTCAGTTAGATAATTTCAAAAGACAACTCACATCCTCAGTTCTCAAAAAGCTGGGGCACTGTGCATTAATTGGCAACAGATCAGTAACATGATTGGGTATAAAAAGAGCATCTTAGAGAGCAACATATGTTTCCATGGCTTCATATTAGCAGAGCCCTGCAGTCCAGACTTGTGACTAAACATCATGAAACAAAAGACATGACAAAGAAGAGCCAGGACGGTCGAGGAGCTAGAATATGATATTAGACAAAAATGGGGCAGCCTTCCTCTTGGTCTCTTTAGTTGTCAGACGCTTATAGGCGGCTTTTAAAAGAAGGGATGCTACACAGTGATAAACAGTACCCTATCCCAATTTTGTTGAGACATGTTGCTGCCATCAAATTAAAAAATTACCCTCTTTTCATAAAATGGTCCATTTTGTCAGTTTAAACACTTGATATGTTTTCTGTGTTCTGCTGTGAATGAAAAATGGCTTTATGATACTGTAAATCATTGCATTCTGTTTTTATTTGTACTTTGCATAGTTTCCGAAACCTTTTTGGAAATCTGTGTTGTATACAAAGAATAACAGTATCTAGAAATTACAGATTTTTTGTTCAGAAATGTGACTGAAGAAGTTGGGAAATATCCCTTTACCCTCTCAGCAAGAATGGCCAGACTCTCTCTCAGGGCGAAGAATCCAGACACTGGACCGGTGTGGTGGTATCTAAAAGCCACATGACACAATGACACTTTTACAATTCAAGGTTTAGTAGCTTGAATAATATTTTTGAATTTTTTTTTCTCATTCTAGGAGTTTTCCTGCAACATTTAACTTTAAACTAAAGTTTAGAGGGTATTTGGAACTACCAACAATCAGCTTGTAATCAGTTATCTGCTGTGGACTTACACCCTTGCTGGTTTGCCATCGCAGCCCCAGTAGTTGGACAGATGTGTCATATCAAAGAGGTAGGAGACTGGTTTTGTTTTCCTGTTAAACATCTTGTGGCTGTGCAGAGGAGATAGCATTGCCTGAACTACTTTTTGCTTTTTTGTGTGTTTTTTATTTTAAATATTTGTAACAATTTAGGATAAGATGCATGCATAACCACTCCACCGTCTCCCTCCTTACCATGCTCTGTCATTAAAAGAGATGGGTGCTGTACCAGGAGGTGCATTCAGAGCCTTTTGAGAACCAGAGTAGAGGATATCGATATCTGGAAACACAATAAAAGACGGATTAAATCCCACACAGGCGCATCTGATGGTAGGAGAGGAAGTTGATCTTTCATCACCGCCTTACTTTGCTTGTCCATAAAGATTGGTGCCGCACCGAGTGAAGCGACTGTGTCGACCAGGAAAAGGCAGTCATGTCTGCGCGAGATGTAACAATGAGGAGTGAGAAATATGACACTATAATCTGTTATGCGCTGTTTTAGACTGATGTGGTGGGAGGCTCACTTTCTGCAGATGTCTCCAATGCCATCAACTGGGTGACACAGACCAGCAGAGGACTCCCCGTGTGTGAGGAAAAACAGGACAGGCTTGTGCTTTTTTATGGCCTACGGCGAGATGTGAAGACAAATTTAATCATGTGTGCATGGTGTAAGTGAATCTTAGTGATTTACCCAACTTAACCCTTACATACTGTTCAAATTTCATGCCTTCACAGATTTGTTTCAGCCACGCCAGGCTTTCCCTCATAATATACAAAATTTTAAAGTACAGCTCTATTTAGGATGTATCGATAGCCTGTCTGACATAAATAGATGATTAAACCTTAGTTAATGTTTCAGAAGTTTTATAGCACCCTTTTTTGTAGAAAAAAACATCTACTATCACATAATACCATTTCTCTAAGGCATGAAGACACTAACAGCCATAATGATTTGAATATATTTTATTGAAAGTGACTATGGTAAGAACATCCTGAAATGCTAGGATTTCTTATACAACTCTTTATAACCATTACAACACTCATCACTGCTATATGATTAAAAAATCTCAATCACTACCATATATTATATAATACCATAACAATGAATATTAACAATATTCATTTAACATTAATTAAAACTTTGAACACAAAATGTGCTTATTGCAAACTAGTCTGTTTGTTCACAGCAGTGACAGGAGTGCGTGGGACCTGCACATGTGTTCACACACTCTCTGAAATGGCAGCTCAGGTGCCTTTATTATCTTATGACGCCCTTCAGGCCTATTTTGGTCTTGGTCTCTGTTCTAATCTCACTTAGGGCAGAATAAATAGATTTTAATAATCATGGGTGGCATGCTTGCAGGTGTAAATGTAACATATTTTCCATTATTTAGAGTTTGTCTTACTGTCCACTCAAAGTGCTTTGAACTGAAAGTTACACTTTAACTATTCATTATAACAAATACCTCATATACTTATGGCCAGTGTAGAGTCACCAGTTAACCTAACATTGATGTCTTTGGACTGCAGGAGGATCCCAGAATACCCAGGAGACCATGCAACATGCACCCCAGCCAGGATTTAAACCAGGAATCTTTTTTCTGTGGGGCAACAGTGCTAACCACCCTATTTTAAATCTTGTGTCAAGGCACCATGTCTAAATTCACCCTCTGACCACTCTAGGTTTTTTTTTCCAATTGTGCACAAAATATCACTGAATACTGCAAAGCTTGTTTTTACTACTTCACTGTTTTGAGATCCCCTCCACGATCCTTCACAGACCAGCAGGACAATTCTGGTGACAGTGTCAGAGGACAGTGTCATGGTCAACCTTTAACTCTGTCACCACTGGCCCATACAAAAATACAGACAGACGTGTATTTTTTGTGTCTTTGTGCACACAGACATGAAACACACACACTTGGCAAGTACAGTTTCACAATTTCAAGATTCCCTAAAACCAACGTTTTCCTTTATTTGACCAACACTGACATTTTACAATACTCGCTTTAGGTATATTCATCAAAGTTAGGGCAGAAAGAAAAGACTTGAACAATATGTAAGGATTAAAAATCTCACCTTTAGCATCATGGGCTCGGGCGGATATTTTTATTTTATTTTATAGTAATAATTTCTCCTTCAACAATATCTTTAAATACCTGCTCAATTTCCGTATTGGTGAAATATCCTCCAGGCGTTTTTACCATTCTTTGTACATTGGCACCTACAGATAAAAACATATTCTCTGTAAGCTACTGAATAAATACATAAATTGGCTAATAGTTAAACAATCGGTATCAATGTAGTGTACTTATTAAGTGTGCGTAAACCTGTGCGTAAACGCTTACCCATCCTCTCTGCAATTTCTGCAACGCGCTCTCCCCAGATCCCGTTGATGGCTATGAGCACGCTCTCTCCGGGCTCCACCGTGTTGAATACCGCACACTCCATAGCCGCGTGCCCGGAGCCGCTCATAGCTATAGTCATGTTGTTCTCTGTCTGAAAGGCATACTGGATTCCTTTCTTGATGTCATTCATGATCTGTGACACGAAGTGAAAATTGGAAATAATTTCAAGTTTAATTTGTCAGGAATGGTCACTGTTGACGCTCAGGTGGGCTGTGCGTAATTACGCACAAGCTTATGTCCTAAGGATACATTTGGTCTTTTGTTGTTGTTGTTTTTAAAAATAAATTTTAACATGAAAAAAAGACAGAGAAGAATTTTTGGTCTGAGTTATTTGTGTGCCAAAAACAACTTAAAATCAAAAATTTCAATCTAATAAAGCAATTTTAGTGGTAAAAATGATGATTAGGCCTTGCCAAAGCAAAGATGGAAAACAAAAATATCCACTGGTCACAAACTTACAGAGCTAGTCCAGATTCACCACATTAGGAAGCCGTTCCTATTTCCCAGATAAAAATAATTTGAATTTCCAGTATAAATTAACTCAAACAAAAAGCACTTACCTCATACATTTCTGGGTGCAGGTGACCAATTATTGGTCTGGACCCTGCAGCTAAGATGCGTGGAGGAACGTTCGACGGTCCCGGTCCGAACAGGTAACGAAGAGGCACCTCCAGTGGTCGCAGCATGCATGCCGGCGGCGGTATAGTGACGGAGGACATGGAGCGGTCCTGGCGCAGCAGCACTGGCGCGCTCCTCGCGGCCAGCGGACCTTCGAGGGCCGCTGATGTCTGCTGGGCGAGCAGGGCGCCCCGGCTGAACAATGCCCGCTGCATCATGGCTGATGACCCGATACTGAGAAGCTTGCGTCCGGTGAGGTCACTTATGCGAGACAGTTAGACTGAACCGGAGTGTGTGACAAGGTGAAGATTTAAAACAAACAGGTCTTTGACCTGCTGGCCACGAAGTGTTGTGCGTCACACTTAAGGGTTGGCATCTTGTGCATGACGACACACCAAATAGCAATGCATGTAGTAATGAGAATGTACTGTTCTACACATTTATTTATTATAGCCTAGTTTTTGTAGCTTCCTGTTCTCATGCTAGAGATAGTGGAAGCTTTTAAACTTTTTTTTAACGTTTTAAACTTTAAACTTTAAGCCTCTCATATCATAATTTTATAAGGGCCTTTTAATGTTGGAAAAACTATATGTGGAGATTAAAAACCATTTTGGGAAACCTTTCATTGCATTAGTAATAAACGTGTGTGGGTAGAACTATTAAACATCCTAGTGACACAAGTTATTCAATACTGTTTAGTGTAATTTATACTTAAGTTATGTCTGGCCAAGACTGTCCTGTAAAGACTCAGAGGTCTACTACAGCTTTTACAGTTTGGATCCACCACAACTGGTTTTGGTGACTCATTTCTGGTCTAAATCAACACACTTGACTCTTGAACTATGTGGAAAAATGAAGTCCTACACTTGTCAGCTTAGAACCAGTTGAGGTGAGTTTGTAGGTTAGTTGATTTTGTAACTGCAAGTATTCAGTCTGTAAAGAGGAGTTTCCTCTCAGAGAGCCAATCTGCTCTCTCAGAGGAAGAAGTGGGGCAGGGAAACAAACAGCCACACACCTACCAACCCACCCACCCACCCATCCACTCATATGAACACAACACACTCCAACAAACAACTTGGGCTTATTATCTAATGTGTATGAGTATTGACATATGCTATTATGTGGGGTCGTTCTCTTGATAAGAAACAAAAATATAAATGATCATATGGTTATTACACAAGTGTTTTCTTGTTTCCAAACAGAACAGCAACCTATAGATTTACTGGATATCGGAAATCCAGATAAAGGAGGCAGGATAGAGATATTATATTTTTAAATTAAGAAAAAAAAGTTGTTATAACTTTCAGAGCTACTGGGCACTCTTCACTGCTTCCTCCAAGCTGAACCTCAACATATCTTATTTGTAGTGAAACAGCGTCTATGCTTCAAGCAACAGATGCATATTGGACAGCAATTTCCAAAGCATTAAGTTGAACATATAACTTGATCAGGAGTTGTTCTGTCTGACTTTATAAACGTTTCTACAAATTGACTACAAATATAATCTAGTGTTTGATTCCTTTGCTTTACTTTGACTAATTCTGCAGCATTTCTCAGTTTTTCTTCAGCAGGGTCAGTAGAAGGTTCTGGGTAAATAATTAAACCACTCGTAAATAGGTGGACTTGGTTTATCCTATCACTGGCCTTTGCACTGGACCCAACACTCAAAATCCACTAAAACAGAGCAGCAGGAGGAGGAGGAGCAGGGGAATGATCAACAAAATAAAGACTGTGAGCTCCTTCCCATCTAACCACAGTTAGACTTTTTGAAAATGGCTGTTTTTATGTTTACTAATAATCACAATACTTGCTAACAGTTGTGATGAGAAAGTAGACACTTAAACATGATTTTTATCACAGTCCAGTGCAGCCAATAGCATGCTATATTTTACTTGAAGCATGTATATTTTTCCCCTCAGTCTGTACTTTACCCCATTCACTTCCCCAAAACATCATGGGTGACCAACTCCTGCACTGGGGTGGACCCTGATAAGTTCTGATTGATTGCACCCTTGATTCTGCTTATGGGTCAGACTCTGTATTGATTGTCTGATTGATTCAGGTGAGGGAGGTGAAAAGGAGAACCACACAAGTTTACAGTGTCAACACAAGTACAGGAAGTGCAGAATTATTAGGCAAGTTGTATTTTTGAGGAATAATTTTATCATTGAACAACAACCATGTTTTCAATGAACCCAAAAAAGTCATTAATATCAAAGCTGAATGTTTTTGGAAGTAGTTTTTAGTTTGTTTTTAGTTTTAGCTATTTTAGGGGGATATCTGTGTGTGCAGGTGACTATTACTGTGCATAATTATTAGGCAACTTAACAAAAAACAAATATATACCCATTTCAATTATTTATTTTTACCAGTGAAACCAATATAACATCTCCACATTCACAAATATACATTTCTGACATTCAAAAACAAAACAAAAACAAATCAGCGACCAATATAGCCACCTTTCTTTGCAAGGACACTCAAAAGCCTGCCATCCATGGATTCTGTCAGTGTTTTGATCTGTTCACCATCAACATTGCGTGCAGCAGCAACCACAGCCTCCCAGACACTGTTCAGAGAGGTGTACTGTTTTCCCTCCTTGTAAATCTCACATTTGATGATGGACCACAGGTTCTCAATGGGGTTCAGATCAGGTGAACAAGGAGGCCATGTCATTAGTTTTTCTTCTTTTATACCCTTTCTTGCCAGCCACGCTGTGGAGTACTTGGATGCGTGTGATGGAGCATTGTCCTGCATGAAAATCATGTTTTTCTTGAAGGATGCAGACTTCTTCCTGTACCACTGCTTGAAGAAGGTGTCTTCCAGAAACTGGCAGTAGGACTGGGAGTTGAGCTTGACTCCATCCTCAACCCGAAAAGGCCCCACAAGCTCATCTTTGATGATACCAGCCCAAACCAGTACTCCACCTCCACCTTGCTGGCGTCTGAGTCGGACTGGAGCTCTCTGCCCTTTACCAATCCAGCCACGGGCCCATCCATCTGGCCCATCAAGACTCACTCTCATTTCATCAGTCCATAAAACCTTAGAAAAACCAGTCTTGAGATATTTCTTGGCCCAGTCTTGACGTTTCAGCTTGTGTGTCTTGTTCAGTGGTGGTCGTCTTTCAGCCTTTCTTACCTTGGCCATGTCTCTGAGTATTGCACACCTTGTGCTTTTGGGCACTCCAGTGATGTTGCAGCTCTGAAATATGGCCAAACTGGTGGCAAGTGGCATCTTGGCAGCTGCACGCTTGACTTTTCTCTGTTCATGGGCAGTTATTTTGCGCCTTGGTTTTTCCACACGCTTCTTGCGACCCTGTTGACTATTTTGAATGAAACGCTTGATTGTTCGATGATCACGCTTCAGAAGCTTTGCAATTTTGAGACTGCTGCATCCCTCTGCAAGATATCTCACCATTTTTGACTTTTCTGAGCCTGTCAGGTCCTTCTTTTGACCCAATTTGCCAAAGGAAAGGACGTTGCCTAATAATTATGCACACCTGATATAGGGTGTTGATGTCATTAGACCACACCCCTTCTCATTACAGAGATGCACATCACCTAATATGCTTAATTGGTAGTAGGCTTTCGGGCCTATACAGCTTGGAGTAAGACAACATGCATGAAGAGGATGATGTGGACAAAATACTCATTTGCCTAATAATTCTGCACTACCTGTATTTTGTCCTCTGAGTCCAAACAAAAAGTACACAGTTAAAAAACAGCCTTGCATGTGATTCAGGCATGGAAAAGCTTCACAGCCATTTGTCTGAGATCCCCTGCTTCAGTTAGTTGCCAACAAATTTTACAATTAGCTACACTCTGCTCAGCACCTCTTCTCTCTGTATGTCTGTATCACTCTCTGGGATGAGTCTCAAAACAATGATTAATGTGAAAGTAAAGCTTGGTGAAAGCATTCTTTAGGGATGTGTCCACTTTTAGGATGGGAATAAATATTTTTTCCTTATCAAAAAGATATGCAGGCAAAGCAGAAATATTTCCAGGATACTTGCATCTTGTTGTGCGGTCCTTTGGGTTCTTCATTCAGATCCAGCCAGAGTTTCAGGTCATAAATCCACTATGACTATGAACTGCTGAGACAGCTTTTCTGGATTAGCTTGCATCTCATCTTACTGAGTCACTTAGTGAATTTAAAATGACCTTTAATGTTTTCATTTTGAATTTACTGAACAAAAAAAGGCAATTTTCAAAAAGACATTCCTGTTTGTTTGTCATTTGGCATCCCATTTTATACTGTCTTTGCCATAGTTAGCGGAATTTGAGAGTGACCACTAATCTCAGCTGATATACCCAAGATATAGTGGTAAAAAAATGTTTTTCATTTACCTTTTAGGGCCCCAGCTGTGTGTGGGACGCTGGGATAAAGGCCTGGGCTCTCGCACCTTCACGCAGCTGACTGACCATGACGTAAATATACTCCATGACGTTCAATTTGTCCTAAAATTTTCTTCCCCTGGGCACCCTCTGTGTTCACCGAACATGTGACAAATCATGTGACACTTTTTGGCTTTTACTTCAGCTTTGTTAAAACTATTCTGACACCAGACGTCATCCTGCAGGTTTTCCAAAATTGTCATCTAACAATAATGCTACTCACACAGGCTGCCCTGCACCAGTTCTAACTACTCAGTTTAGCCTGCACTTGTTTAAACTGTCCAGTACTCTCACACAGTCTTTCAATAACCTATTATCATTCAATATGTTGTATTTTATAGTACATAAATCACCAAAATATCAACATCAGCAACAAATCCTGCACAGATCAAATGTCTGAGTAAAACAATGTAAAATGAATCACATGGACGTCACATGGAGCCCAACCTTTATATTTCTAGTTTTTCAAGCTTGATGTTCTTCTCCAGCCTCTTTAGGGTGCAGGCAAATTGTGTGCTAAACTGCACAGAAACAATTTGTGTGCTTGATCATATTTGAGCTATTTGAAAGATTGAATTTGAAAATAATCTGTTTTCTAAGTAACTGAGTTTATGCTTCTTCCGGTGACAGTGGGGGGGACATTGCTTAAATTTATTGAGTTAGTATCTTCATAGCACATTGAAAATGAACCTATTTAGTATTGTTGTGTAATGCAGCAGTCTGTCAGATGAGTTACTCAATAATCCTGGGTGAAAGGGAAGTTTTGAGCAATAGTGAACTGATAATTAACAGACCTATAACAGATTCGCTCCAAACAAAGTGCAAAAAACATCGAAATGACAGTTGACTGAGGTGCATGTGGCCACCAGTAGGTCAGATGTCAACTGCAAGAGGAGAGGACAACTTTCATGAGAACACAAACATTTTGTCACACAGTCAACAGACAGCACATGTGTGAGCATGTTTGTGATTCTGGCCCAAATGGAACCTCATAGGTAAACAAGATGATGTACAAACAAGAAAATAGAATTAAAGTTTCACTCAATGGACAATGATTCATCTGATAAATGACCAGCACTGACAGACAGTCTCTTGAAACAGACTCAGATTGTTCCAAATAAAATCCAGTCACATGTTCAGCTGACAAATTATAGGTATGTAAAGATTATTGAGGCACAAATATCGAACCTCTTTCAGAAAGTTACATAAACTGTGAGACGTCTCTGCACCATCGTGACCATTTCAGAGCCACTGGAGCTGAAGCTTTGCCTTAAAGGCATTTCTGACATCCTGGCATGAATACTGTGGCAAGAAACAGGAGATAATTTAGTTATAAAAACACAACTAACTAACTATAAGAAATTATTTGTCAGCATGTCAGTATGGATGAGTGACAGTGTATGTGGAAATGGAAAGAAAGAACCCCGGCTGACAACGCTATTCAGTGGAGCCAATCAATTACAGGCAAATATGTGATTTGCGTGCCCAGACGTGCAAACACACACCCACGTGTCTAGTTTGCTATCCTCCAGTAAACTCCTGCAGGACAAAGTGCAGCATATCCAAAACAGACAATTAGACCCATGATTTTCTAACATTGTAGTGGAACAATACTGACAGACACTGACATGCGGTTTCTGCCACTTTTAGCTGCTGTGTAAATTAGCATTTTGTCCCAAACTGGAGTGCAAAAGTTATGGTCCAAATGAAGGACGCTGGAGGCAAACTTAACAACAAAAACAAAAAAATCATATATGAGGCCGTAAACACAGCACAAAATAGAGAACACAGAAAAAACAAAGCAATAAACAGACAAACACAGGAGATCACAGAGTGACTCAATCACAGAGAGAGGCACAAGACACTGAGACAAGGGAAGACAGGACTATTTATACACAGAGCGTGATTAGGGAAGTGCTGAGGGAACCAGCACAAGTGCGGACAATGGAGGAGGAGTTGGAACAGGTGGTGACCAGGGCGTGATGGTTCTGCAGTGATGTTACCTGCTTGTTTTCTGACTTCCTGGTTTTTATAAATCCTAAATTTGCAGTGATTTTTCTGCACACCTCATTTACCATTGTAGTCTGATTGAGCAGAGAAGAGATGGTATTATTGTGGAGTAGAAACTAAAAGAATTGTAAGCAAGGCACAAGAGACAGCTATCTAATAAAATAAAACAAAACTGGAAATGACCCAAAAGATAACTAATAAGCATAAACGCGAGAAACTAACACCTAATGTAGCGACTACAGGAAAACAAACAAAATGTCGCTGAGAGTTCGAGGTTGGGTTTTGTTGACTTTGTCTGACACGCTGCCAAAAAAATACACACAAAAAATAACACAAAAATGATTTATTCAATGAAATTCAACTCATAATAATGTGCACAAAATATATTCAAAATAATCACAGCAACCAAAATGAAATAGTGGTGAACAAAAAAATATGGACACACCCAGGAGTCTATATAACTCCACCCTTTTGACCTGGTACCTTCTTACCAGCCTGAGAACAAAGAACATAACAGAAAGTCATCCAATCCTCCCATTAATCACTCCATCTGTCAAATCTACCAAATTACCACTGTCAGATGCTTTGGTGAATAGAGACTTCCTTTACATTCGTCTGTTTGTTTCGTTGTACAATTTCTGCTCAACTTTCATGTAAATTTTGTGCTTGAGTCGAGCTTCGTGTCTGATTTGTGTCTCTCCAAACCTCCAGACTCACGCTTTGTCAGTCATATTTGCGTCTCTGAGCTCTCTCCTCTCCATCTCCTCTCCTCTCCTCTCCTCCTGTGCTGCATCGCTTTGCCTCGTGGCCGCCCGCCACTGATGATGCTGAAGCTGATGTCATCACCGCCTCCCAGCATCCCTGGCACAGCTGCACCGCCATTTTCCCTGCTTTCAGACTGCCTGACGGACAGACTGACGGCCGGCCGTCAGAGCATCCCGCACCCATCCTCCTGTTTATCCGTGCGGCACCCCGCTCCTCCCTCCACACCACTCCAAGTCTCCCACTCTTTTCTAACTGACGCACCGCTGCTGAAGCTGAGGCACGGCGGATTATCCATGTATGGGTGCGTGAGGGGAAATGATGCTGTAGGCTAACCAAAGGATAGAGCGAAGGACCAAAAAAGCTGCAGAGGAGAATCGGAGGAGGCACCAGAGGATCCTGCCGCTGTTTTGAATGGGAAGGGGGATCCACCATTTGCGGCTGTCGAGTCTGAGTTGCTGAGGTAAGACACGGCGTGTTTTTTCAGGGCAATAATGGGTGTCACGCCTCGGTGAGGACAGGGTATTTTTGCGTGTTGGTCATTTCGAGGCTTTTGTGCGCTTAAGAGACGCTGCGTCAGGGTGTTTGGGGTATGATTCTGTGTTTAAAAAAACAGTCAAAAAACACAAATCTGCCATCTTACTGAGTGAATTGGACGAGCAAAGGCGTTGATAAAGGCTGGGACTGTCATGTAAGCTGTAATAATGTGTGCTGACCTCCTTTCTGACGCAGTCTGGGATGAATTGGTGTCTGAGCTGTGTATGTTTACGCGGCCTGTCGTCGAGGTGCGGCAGGCACAGCAAGATGGAGGAGACATTATTTACATGGCTTAGGAAATATCCAGGAAATGTCATCGGTTAAAATTCTTCTCATCCTCAAATTTATAACGTATCAATAATGGCTTATTGTTTGGATGTTAAGCAAGATTTCCCCCCTTGTTGATCGACGGGGGCTTGGATGTGACGGTGGATGTGCGGTGTGCTGTCTGGAAGCAATGATACGTTTATGAATTATTGTAAATTAGCTCATTAACTAAGAAAAAAAATTGTAGGGGTTAGGAAGAAAAAAAAGGAATATCGAGCTTATTTTGGAAGGCGCAGTGAGAAGCGCCTCATATTTCAGGGTTGTGCATTATTTTCATTGATTTGAAGCAGTCAGGCCTTCATCCATGGCGGTGTTGCTGGCAGGGAATAAGCAGCCATTTTACTGTAGAATTGCAGAGACGCTGATGATCATCCTGCCAAATGTTGGTCCAGCCATTTAGTCAGTAGGAACTGGGTGTTTCTGCCTGAAGACAAACTGACTGTGATTCAGGGCCTAAAAATGGAAAATGGTGTCATGTGTATGTCTCAGCTGTTTGTGGCTAAGAAAGCTGCATCACCATTATTAAAAAAACAAAATGACAAAAAAACAAGTCAGAAATATTAAAAGATAATGTTTAATTCCTGGATTAAATTCTATAATATGGAGTCTTAATGATTTATGGTGTCACATGTGCTGTCACTGCTAATGAACTCCTCTGTCATTGTCTACCTGTGCAGGTGCCAGGTGCGCACTGGCCACGGGGATCTCCAGCTCTTCTGCTCACTCACACGTAGACCTGCAACATGGCGGGGGCTTCCGTGAAGGTAGCGGTGAGGGTCCGACCCTTCAACTCCAGAGAGATCGGGAAGGAGAGCAAGTGCATCATTCAGATGTCTGGGAACACCACGAGTGAGTATACGAGAGTTCAGCTGGTAGCGCCGAGACTTCTCAGTGAAGATTTAGTCAGACTGACTTTAATGTTTGAGAGTTTAATTATGCCTTTTAACTGAGAGAGGTGCTTAAAATGTAGTTATTGTGCAAACTTATAAAGTCGATTTACACATTTCAAGGTTAAAAATAATCCTTATTTATCTTACACTAGGTGTCAGTTTATCTGCTTTCTGAAACTACACATTTTAGCTCATTTGCCTTAAAACCAGCCTGTTAGGTCTGAGCCATCATAACCCTAACTCTATGAATATATAATTTGTTTGTCTGTGTGTGTTCTCCCCAGTCTTGGCAATCAAGTAAAAAAAACCAAACAAACCCAAAACAGTTCTTCTAACTGACAGCCATCCAAAACTATTCACATTTGTTCCAGAAGAGTCATTTTTCTTTTCTCCAAAATACAGAATTAGGGTTGGGTGCACGCTTGACTCATCACCAATGATAATGTAGATCTCGGAGGGTTAAGTCCACCCTCCCTTTTAACCCAGCTTTCTTCTGATTGGCTGCCCCTCGCAAATAAAAGGTTGGAACAGCAAGTGGATAAAGTATCTTTGCTCACAGCCTGTGATGACCAAATCCAGACTATCCCCTTTCAATGACATCATACAGAACCAAGAGTAAAAAAAACTCTCAGCTCTGGTGCTCTTTATTTGAAACTGTATCCACACGAGCATCCAGCCATGTAAGAGAATATGTATGACCAAAAAAATAGGTAAAAGCATTAAAGACCCACTTTACTGAGGATCTAACACTGAATATGTTAACCCAGTGGCACTGCTTTAATTGAAGTTTACCTCTATTACTTAATTATTCATTTCGTCATTGACATTTTGATTAATTAACTTTATAGTTCTCTTTAAAAAAATAAATAAATCAAAGCCCTCAGGTGTAGGTGTAGAAATGCAGCATGAGGTGGAAACTTAAACCTGTGGTTCACTTAGACTGAAAAGCACCAGAGAAGCACTGTGATGTGCATTTAATCTTTAAAGAAGAACGCCAACTTAGCTTTTCATTGTGGAACAATAAGTGTGTGTTTTAAGGAAAGGTAAGTGGCCTTTTTTGTGGAAAAAAAGACAAATTATTATTAATTGCAGAATATTTACATGTGTTCTGTCTAAAAGATCAGTCGACTGAAAGCTCTATACTATATAACCACCAACTTTAAGTCAAGTTGTGTACTTTTTCAGGACAAAATGCAAACAGAATACTTGGAAAAATGCTGCAATCTCTAAAACAAAAATCCCTTAATGTAAGAGATTAAAAGAAGCGTTCAGCATTTCTGACTAGTTTGTATGAGGTGTTTATGGAGCATTTTTGTTCTGTTTGTGCTTCAGAATAACAGGCTTTATGTAAATGTAGGCATAATTAATAACAAGAAGAATATTGAATATTCATTTTTAATTGGCCAGTAGGATAAGGCTGTTCTTAGCTTCTTAATTTTACAGTAAACTGATTATATAGCGCTCTATTTTTAAAACAGACAGAGCATATGACACGTGTTTATGTGAATAATTACAGCAATTCGATTCAGTGATTACGAGGTTGCGTCTGAGGTGCTTCACTGAAAGTCTGAGTTGTGTTTAAAGTGATCCTCTGATGCTGTTTTGGTCTCATTTCTGTGACCCACTTTGAAGCATTTTTAGTGTTTCACCTCGTCTCGCGGGCCGCATTGTCCTGCGGCGGTATAACAGCGGGCAGGGAGGCATGCAGCATTTTGGCAGCTCGAGACGGAAACAAAAGCTTCAGTCAGGCCTGAAACCCGTCAGTGTGTGTAGGATGTAGCGACAGCCGCGGCTCTCTTCTCTCATCATACGAGCTGCATGGACCAACAAGGGCCCGTTGTTCTGGTCGAGTCCAGACCCGAGGTCAGCTGATGTAAGGGTGCAGGAGAGAGCAGGCGCATGTCAGCCTGCTGTGTCTGTTTTTAATGACCTCATTAAAAGCCAGAAGATTCAGGCTTGCATTACTTCAGCTCGGTAACTTCACATGTATCGAGTGCTAAGAGCCTTCGCTCCTCTTAACAGGACTGCTTCACTGACGCTGCTGCTTTATTGAACTCGTCCACAAGGGGTGATACGGTTTATTTAATTTGCGGCCAGAAGAGCAGCTGCTCCTCCTTAGAAAAGAGAGCTGTGGTGTATAATTGCAAAAGCTGTTATTGAGCAGAACTGTAAATCCTATCTGATCCAGAATGTTCTCATTTTTTGTGTTTTTTGGTAAATATAATTCAAAGTGATAGAAAAAAATATGCTTACTGGACACTTTACTAGTACCAAGTTGTTGTCAGAACTGCCTTAATGGCCTGTGGCATATATTCAGCAAACTGCTGGAAACATTTCTCAGGAATTTTGGTGCCTGTTGACACGGGCCAAGGAAATATCCCCCACAACTTTATATCTCCAGCAACCTGAGTCAGGTGTATCCATGCTTTCATGTTGTTTATGTCAAATTCTGACCCTACCATCAGAATGCGGATATCGAGACTCATCAGACCAGGAAACGTTTTTCCAACCTTCAATGGTAACAATTGTCCCATTTTGGTGCACTCAGTTTTCTGTTAAGCTGACAGAAATGGAAACCAGTGCAGTCTTCTGCTTTTGCAGCCCATCTGCTTCAAGGTTCCCCATCTAACCTTCCATTCAGAAATACTCTTCTGCATACCTTGGTTGTTACAAGCTTTTATTTGAGTTACTGTTGCCTTCCTATCAGCTCGAAGCAGTCTGGCCATTTCCCTCTTTGACCCTTGCCATTCACTGAATATTTTCTATGTTCTGGGCCATTCTTTGTAAACTTGGGGACGATTGTGCGGGAAAATCCCTGGAGATCAGCAGTTTCTGAAATACTCGCACCAGCCTGTCTACCAACAACAATGCCACATTCAAAGTCACCTAAATAACCTTTCTTCCCAATTTTGATACTCAATTTGAACTGCAGCAGGTCATCTTGTCTACAGACATAATTGAGTTGCTGCCATGTGACTGAGTGATTAGATATTTGCATTAATGAACAGCTAAACACGTGTTTCTAATAAAATGGCCAGTGAGTATGCATGTTAATGTAAAATGAAGGTTTTAAACAAAACCTTTGTTTATAATAAGAACTGGATTGTAATTATCCGTGAAATATGCATAAAAAAAGACCAGTAAATAATACAAATGATAAGGCAGGAGTTGAACTAACTGTGGGGGAAACACACACACACACACACACACACACACACACACACACACACACACACACACACACACACACACACACACACACACACACACACACACAAACATTAGATGGATCATTATTGGACACACTGCTCTGGGTGGAAACAATCATAAAAATAAATAAAAGAAGAAAATCAAAGCAAACCCACGAGCATTTAAACACAGCATGCATACAGAGTGTGGGTACGCGACAAAATTAACCGGTCACAAAGACTGTGTGATAAAATACTGATATAGATTCATAGCAGATATGAAATGTTTCACAGTTTCCTTCTGGCTTACTGTATGTAAACTAAAAAAGCCAGATAAGGAAGACAGAATGAAGAACATTCAGCTTTCGATGCTTCTAACTGATCTGTTTTGATCTTTTTAGCAATCTTGAATCCAAAACAGCCGAAAGAAAACAAGAGCTTCAACTTTGACTTTTCCTACTGGTCACACACCACGGTGAGTCTTACAGCTTTCATCAAAGGAAATACATCTGCATTAGAATATAGAAGGCTCTGCTCTTAAACAAGTCCCCAGTGACTAATCCCTCTAACTTTTCTTTTCTTTTTTTTTTTGCCTGCAGCACACTGTTTGATATTTAATGTGTGTTAGAATAATGAATATTCATGCTATTAAAAAATGCTAATTTTCAAACCCCCCCCTCTTCGTTATCACTCCGCTATCTCCATGTCTGCAGCCTGAGGACGTCAACTATGCCTCCCAGATGCAGGTGTACAGAGACATCGGAGAGGAGATGCTGCTCCACGCCTTTGAAGGCTACAATGTGTGTATATTTGCATACGGGCAGACGGGTGCAGGCAAAAGCTACACCATGATGGGCCGACAGGAAAAAGACCAGCAGGGAATCATTCCTCTGGTAAAGCAGGAAGCAGTTTTAAATACAGTTTAATGAAAGACAATTTTGTGCCGATTTGACTCCAACACAGAAGTTTGAAGTCCTTAAGTTGTAAAGTGACAGTGGCATTTTGTTTTCTAGCTGTGCGAGGACCTTTTCACCAAGATCAATGACAGCAATAATGACAACAGCATGTCCTACTCAGTGGAGGTGAGTCATGCTAAACTCTGATATGCCTTTTGGCAGGCTTTCCTGTTTGCATTTAAAGAAATTTTTTTCAGGTAGTTTGGCTGAAACATGTGAAACAGAAGCAGGTTATATTGGAATTGTGTTGTTTTATCAGATAGTCAGAAGCTAATTCATTCATTTTTAATCTTATATTGTTCCTGTAGCAGCAAGTCACTTATTATAACGAATTAATTAGTCATTAAACATCTTTTATGACTGCCTTCTCTTCTCCCTGCAGGTGAGTTACATGGAGATCTACTGTGAGCGTGTGCGTGACCTGCTGAATCCCAAAAACAAAGGAAACCTGCGTGTCAGAGAGCACCCGCTGATGGGACCTTATGTTGAAGATCTATCAAAGCTAGCCGTCACCTCCTACAATGACATCCAGGACCTGATGGATTCTGGAAACAAGGCCAGGTAAAAAATTTAAGATCAGTTGTTTAGATTTGATAATTGTTATTTTTAAAAACCCATGAGCATGTATTTTTCTTTTTTTCAGGACTGTGGCTGCTACCAACATGAACGAGACAAGCAGCCGCTCCCACGCCGTCTTCAACATTATCTTCACTCAGAAGAAACACGACATGGAGACGGACAACACGTCAGAGAAGGTCCGGTGCAAATCACCCACAAACGAAGATTTTATTTTTCCATTCTTCTGACTACAAACAAATCAATAAGGAGAGTTGAGGCAGAAATGATTTTATGACGTTTTATGGCCTGTTAGGAGGCCGCGTATGCGGTGCTGCTATCTGTTGAACGTGTTTCTGTATTGACTGGTAAACCACACTTTACTGCCAGCTCTCCTTTTCAGCTCCGGGTGGATTGTGTTTGCTGCGGTGGATATTTAGTCCTTTTCAGAGAGGGTGAATTATTTTGAAAAAAAAAATAAAAATTATTGTCTTCTTAGGTCAGCAAGATCAGTTTGGTTGACTTGGCTGGCAGCGAGAGAGCAGACTCAACTGGAGCTAAAGGAACAAGGCTGAAGGTGAGATGATGTTGCTGTTTCAGTGCTATGCAATGGCAAGCAAGTCTTTTCTTGAAGAAGTTGTTCATTTTCATCTAATTTCTCTAAATATTTGTAAAATTTGACAAAATAAGTATTTAATATTCCCTTTCAGGGGGTTTAATGGTTTTACAAATGATTTTGAGTATTTCATTACAGATTGTAAGGTTAAAATGTATTTTATAATCTTCTAAAACAAAGGGCACACCAAGAAAAACACAATAAGTAACGCACCACAAATGTAAACATTGTGGAAGAAAATGATCATGGAAAAGTAAAAAATGAATAAATACACAAGGATAAAGAAGCAAAGTAAAAAACTGATTGAAAAGCTCATTGCCTATATTTTAAAACAGACTCCACAGTTTTCTACAACAAAATAAGAAACATAATTTAAAGTTGAACTCATAAATATGCACTGATTGGTACCTAATTACATCTTTCAACAAACTGATCCATTTTCATAAACGTAGAATTAATAATACATAGCAGCGGGTGCTGATTTTGGACACGGCCACGTTGCTTACTCTGAACTCTCTACTCAGATTAGCTGTGGTTCTTTGAGCCCCGTTCTCCATTTGTCCGTAATGGCTTCAGCTTCATTCTTCCCCGACTCAGATGTCCCATCCTGAGCCTCTCCATCCTGCAACAATTTGCCAACTTCAATTGGAGTCTTCTATATACTCATCTCTCAACCTTATCTAGCTAGCTCATGTTATAGCAGCATTTATATAAAAAAATAGTATAAACAATATGTGTCACTATACACCCAGGCCTGTTGCCATTGTTTAGTGCAGCATTTTACATTGATTTCATTTGGGGGTCAAATTTACTCCGCCATTGGTTCAAGGTATAAATGATTGAACGCCCCAATCAATTTCATCTTCTTTTGAGTTACATGACTTTTAAAATGCCAAATGAGTAAAAAAGACTCCTTTGGTGGTTTTAGTGCTAATTTGAAGTAATATATCTAAAATGTACTCATGATTAGATGGAAAAATACATGAAATGGCTGATTTCTATATTTTGTGTGTGTGTTTGCAGGAAGGAGCAAATATCAACAAATCCTTGACCACTCTGGGAAAAGTGATTTCTGCTCTGGCTGAACTGGTATGAACTTTTACACTTTGCTAAAAATCTTACTTTAAAATCCTATTTTGTGTGTTTCAATTACAAATGCTGGTGTTTCTTCTTCTCTTTTTAGGACTCTGCACCAAACAAGGTTAGTATACAGCGGCACGCAGGGTATATGGAGCATCTTTTTTTAGGGTAAACTTCAAATATTATTGTGATTCCTTTGTTGATAGAACAAGAAAAAGAAGAAGGTGGAGAGTTTCATTCCCTACAGAGACTCGGTGCTCACATGGCTGCTGAGGGAGAACTTAGGTATGCAAATGCAACCAGAAAAAAAGAGGTTTCAGCATAAGAAAAAGATTTTCTGTGTTAGTTAATGAAATATATTTGTGTATCTGTTTTAGGAGGAAACTCTCGCACAGCCATGGTGGCTGCCCTTAGCCCTGCTGATATTAACTATGATGAAACCCTAAGTACCCTTCGGTAAGGAAAATATATTAAAGCTCTGTTTTTGGGATCATTAAATTTGACGTTTTTCACTATAAATGCATTTTAAAGCTAAAGTCACACTGTCATACTGCAGGGTCAAGCAAATAAATAGAAGTGCTGATTAGATTAGATTTTAAACTCTGCATACATCTGCAGAAAAGTGGAGTTCATGTCGCTCTGTCGGGTAAAACCATTAATGGACACTTCACAAACGTATTTTTCTGTTCAACCAGCTGTGAGACACCATCCTCACTTATATTTCATATTATCTGCTCACTGTTATTCGGTACAGAGAGGCTGAGGAATGATAACTTATCGACCACCTTTTAGGTACGCCGATCGTGCCAAACAGATCCGCTGTAACGCCGTGATCAACGAGGACCCCAACAACCGGCTGGTGCGCGAGCTGAAAGAGGAGGTGGCTCGTCTCAAAGACCTGTTGTACGCACAGGGCCTAGGTGACATCATCGAGAGTGAGTGTCACAGCAGCTCACGCACACGTGGCACACACGTGCACAGGAAGCTGGTAGTTAAAAGCTTTTGTGCAGGTTATGTTTTTTCTCTCAGTACATTGAAGACAGAGGATTAACTTGGGATGTGAGCGCCACTCTCACACAGTCTCTTCTCTCCTCTGTCCTATCAGCGTATCGCTGCACTGGTCCTGTCATCACTGGTTTGAAATGTGTGTATAACTGTAGCAAGCCTGCGCTTTGCAGCTAAAAAGAAATGAATCCCGAGCCGACTTTCCTCCTCCACCACACCAGAGACCAAACTAACAATCCTGAGAGAGTGTACATGGAGTCAGACGATGCACAATTGATTAAAAAAATAAAACGAACTTTACAGAACAACTAAAATTATCTTTGTAGTTAAATCTTGTTAAAGCTGTAATCCATTGGCTAAGAGAAAAAAATGGCCTCCTTTCTTTTTTCCATGGTGTTACATGTTTCTTTTACTCCCCAAACCTCGAAATACTTTTAGCCACAAAAGTATGTGACCCCACAGTGATACTTTGTTTAAGAGATGCCGATAGGAGAACAGCGGAAACTGTCAGATTCAGGGTTGTCTTGAATCTTGCTGTTATTTAACAAGATTAGTGACCATGGAAGAAAGGACTGACTGAGAGGATGCCATTTTAGATTGTGTTTTGCAGTCTGGTCCTCTGTGTGTGGAGCTGCTGCATTCGATGCTCTGAGTCAGGTGCTTAGAGGCCTGCACCGCCGGGATCTTTGCTACAAACGCTGTGCTAAACAGCTTAAAAACATCAGTTCTTCTTTCACGAAAATAAAAATCAACACTCTATATTTGGTCCTCATGCATTGTAGTGATGTATCTATTATTTTTTTGAGTACACTTTGTCCTAACCATGCTTGCTTGCGAGCTTGTTGTGTGTGTTTGTGTGCAGTTCAGTGTCAGAAAAGAAAATCCCTCTGGTATTTAGCATTCAGTCTCTGACATTGTATGCCGTGTCAGTTTGAGTTGCTCTCTTTTTTTCTCCGTCTGCGATGGCTTTGGAAAGCAAATACGTCTGCTTCTTTGATCCATTATTTGAGCTTTCTCTTCTTTTTTTGTTACCCTCCCTGTTGTTCCCTTATTTTATTTTTTTTCCTTTTAAATCCGTATCCCTGCGTGGTCCTCTCAATCCTTGATGTCTTTCCTTGAATACCTTGCGTCTGCTCCTACCTTCCTTCCTTCCTTCCTTCCTTCCTTGCTTTCTTCCATGCAACGCCTCTCTTTCTGGCAGACCTGTGCGATTACAAGAACTTTGTGAATAATCGCCAGGCTGTCAATCAAAGGGGTGATCTCTCCACAGTGACCCATGCCATGACGGGAATGAGCCCCTCACCCTCGCTCTCAGCCCTATCCAGTCGAGCCGGCTCCATCAGCAACCTCCACGATCGCATCTTTAGCCCGGCCAGTGAGGAAGCCATTGAAAGGCTCAAGGTAGGAAAAAATAGGGGATGACGATGCATAGATAGAAAAAGTTCACCGGAGCAAAAGTGGATCTGGGTTGTGTGAGTGGGAATGAAGGGAGGAGAGGGGCTTAGGCATTTGGTGGGAAGACTCCTTGATGAATACGAGAATGAGCAGAGGTAATACTTCCATTTTGAGAGCAGGCTGTTTCTCCATCACCAACAGGAAACCGAGAAAATCATCGCAGAGCTCAATGAGACATGGGAAGAGAAGCTGCGCCGTACTGAGGCCATCCGTATGGAGAGGTTTGTCCAAGCTCTTTATGCTGTTTGATATCCACGAATGCAAAACCACCTGAAATTATCATTAAATTTAACATTTGCGTATCTGCCTGGCTTTTCAAGGCAGTGCACCTACAAGTAAAAAATCAATTGTCCATTTTTGATTGGACTTATTTCAAGGACATGTTACGGCAGTGCGTATGAGTGTGGCAAATTACACATTTTCCTAATGAGCAAAAAATCTCTGTTTTGATGCCAGGAGGCAGCACAGATTGTTGTGTCGGGAATGCATCTCGTGTAAATATCTACCAAATCAAATTGCCTAAATTTCTTTTTTATTATACATTGTGGAATTTTCAATAGAAGTTCACAATGTTTTTGGCCATATGACAAAAGCAAAACTAATTATTACACCATGAGATTGAGATCTCTGAAAGCTTTTAGTGAAATTTCCCGTTCATATCCCTCTGAGGATGAATTTCTCTCACTGGCAAGTGATCCAAACGTCCTTCCTCACAACTGAAAAATAGTTCCAACATTAAGGCTGTATTGACATCGTTCCTGAAGGAGGTGCTTATACAAGTCAAATGTGTTTGTATAGCATTATCAAGCATAATTCAGATTGTTTTACAGAGGACTACAGACATGACATGATGTGCTTTTACCCAAAGTTTTGCAAATCATGGAACTCATCGATTACAAAAAACAAAGAAGCACATGAAAAGTGTGAGATTTTATACAGTTTGTATAAGGAACACAAAACATTATGCATTGCATGGATAGACTGTCAGTTTAATGAAATAAAAAGAAATAGCATTATTGTAAATTTCCATCTGAGTTCATGGATTGACTCCAACTCTGATTAACTCTGTAGAGAGGCACTGTTGGCTGAGATGGGCGTTGCCATGAGAGAAGATGGAGGCACAGTCGGCGTCTTCTCCCCCAAAAAGGTACAGGTCCTCAGTCTGTGCCACGCACTTGCCAAACAACTTCTCAACCTCTTGAACGATCAGACCAAACTCACACAAACACTGAAACATATTTCTCTTTCAGACGCCTCATCTGGTGAACCTCAACGAGGACCCACTGATGTCCGAGTGTCTGCTCTATTACATCAAAGACGGCATAACCAAGTAAAGAGTTCTATAAGTTCAATTTGACATGAAATCCATCCGGATACTGTGCAGTTTTTAGTAATTTCGATATATGTTTTTAATCTTCCTTCAGGGTTGGCCGTGAAAATGCCAAAACTCGCCAAGACATTGTTCTTAGTGGCCATTTTATCAAGGATGAACACTGCACCTTCAGCAGCACCACTGGCCCTCAGGGAGAAGGTAAAGTCTCTCCCTGTAGACAAATCTGCTAAAAAGATCCGTCTTTCCAGTCACACGTACATTTAACGCTTTTCTGCAACAGGATGCGTCATTCTCGAGCCGTGTGAGGGAGCAGAGACTTATGTCAATGGCAAGAGAGTGACCTCACCTATTGTCCTGAGGTCTGGTAAGTATTAGATTGTCTTTGATTTTCTAATAAATTTGGCAAGTCCTGAAATATGTGTCTATTTAAGCAGCGGTGTAATTTTTAATGCTTGAGTCAAATGTTTCAACATTCATGCTTCCTGCTGCATCTTTAAGGAAATCGCATCATCATGGGCAAGAGCCACGTGTTCCGCTTCAACGACCCCGAGCAGGCTCGTCTGGAGCGGGAGAGGACGCCGTGCGCCGAGACACCCGTGGAGCCCGTCGACTGGGCCTTTGCTCAGCGAGAGCTGCTGGAGAAACAAGGCATCGACATGAAGCAGGAGATGGAGCAGAGGTGGGTGTGGTCGCATGACTTGTTTTAATGGTATGAATATATGTCTTGGGAAAGTTCCTTGGTGTTGATGAAAATGAAATGTTGCAGGCTTCAGGAGCTTGAGGATCAGTACCGCAAAGAACGAGAGGAAGCCAGCAACCTGCTGGAACAACAGCGGCTGGTGGGTGCTCGCATGATCGCCATCGATCATAAAAAGTACTAATCAGTTCTAGGTGTTATGTAAATCCGCACCTCCTCTTGATCTGTACTGCATGTTTTCTTCCAGGACTATGAGAGTAAACTGGAGGCCCTTCGGAAACAGGTGGACTCTCGGTACCTGGAGTCACCTGAGGAAGAGGAGGAGCCTGAAGAGGAAGGTGATACTATCACTTTAATTTTTTTTCTTTTAGTTTTGGCATCAGACTTTCATTTTATTCACATCAAGTTCTCGTGTACCCTCCAGTGCCGTGGACGAAGCGCGAGACCGAGCTGGCGCTGTGGGCTTTCAGAAAGTGGCGGTTCTATCAGTTCACGTCCCTCAGGGATCTGCTCTGGGGCAACGCCATCTTCCTCAAAGAGGCCAATGCAATCAGTGTGGAGCTGAAGAAGAAGGTTAGATTGTTGTAAGATATATGCTTTGGCAGTGCAATGATATTTTTTGTGCTATGTTTCATTGCACATTGTGTTAATTTTGTTGTAAACAAACAAAATGCAGGTCGTTGCTCTATGAGGTCTGAAAAACTCGAATTTTTCATTATTTCCCTGACTTTAAATATGTGTCTTGTACTCATTGACATTGACATTACTTTGCATGTTGTTATTATTAGTTATTTATTTTTAACTAATAAAAAAGGCACATGAAGGATTTAGGTCTTTGACAGATGTCATATGTGCAGTTAAAGTATTTAGAACAAATACTACAATTTCTCAGCTGTTCAATTTTCTCATTTTCGTTTTGGATTACTCAAATAACTGTGAGCTGCTGTTCTAGTCTAAATTATGATGCAATCTCGTGTTTTCTTCACAGGTGCAGTTCCAGTTTGTCCTCTTGACAGACACTCTCTATTCTCCGCTGCCCCCTGACCTGCTGCCTCCCAGTGAGGCTAAAGAGAGAGAGAGGCGACCGTTCCCTCGGACGATAGTGGCCGTCGAAGTGCAAGATCAAAAGAACGGAGCCACACATTACTGGACTCTGGAAAAACTGAGGTACTCAGAGGTTTTGAGAGTCTGGCTTGAAGCTCGTTTCACGGTCACAATTTAATGGTCATCCCTGTAGAAAACAGTGCAGTTCTTTTAATTCAAAGCACTGGTCAAAGTAGCTGACAGTTGATACACATGTCTGCATATCAGCAGATACTGACCTGTTGTTTTCTCCTGGCCCTTGTAGACAGAGGCTGGACCTGATGAGAGAAATGTATGATCGTGCTGCGGAGCTGCCCAGCAGCGCCGTGGAGGACTGTGACCACGCCCTGACAGGAGGCGACCCCTTCTACGACCGCTTCCCCTGGTTCCGTCTGGTCGGCAGGTCAGTAACATTCACAGATTTAAGTTCTTTTACTGCACAGTGAGGACGCCCACAAACCCATCATCACTTTCCCTCCTCCTCAGGGCTTTTGTGTATCTGAGTAACCTGCTGTATCCGGTCCCTCTGGTACATCGTGTGGCCATTGTAAGCGAGAAAGGAGAGGTGAAAGGCTTCCTTAGAGTGGCAGTGCAGGCCATCTCAGGTACAAATAAAAATTAGCTGTCAGATGCTGCACACGTCCTCTTGTGTTGTTTTGTCTTTCTGGAAATGCTTGTTAACTATACTGTTTGTGCTTTTGTGTCTCTATTTAGCTGATGAGGAGGCGCCTGATTACGGCTCTGGCGTGAGGCAGTCAGGCACCGCCAAGATCTCCTTTGAAGACAAACAGTTTGAGAAGGTACGTCTGGGCTGGTGTTGTGCAGCTGAGTCCTTCTTGTCAGATTAAAGTGGAAATTTGGAGCCTGAAAAAAGAAATTCTAGTGTTCTGCTTGTAAAAAGAGGCAAAAGCTGATGATTTTATGTTCTGTTTAGTTTCAGACTGAGTCGTGTCCCGCAAGTCTGTCGCACTCCAACACCTCACAGGAAGAGCTGCGAATTGTGGAGGGAGAAGGACAAAATGCTGAGACTGGAATCTCTGCAGATGAAGTTAACAACAACACCTGTGAAGGTGAGGGGAGGGCGACGACAGGGACATGGTGGTCTTACTAGAAATACCTCATGAACGGAAATATATTTCCTAGCTGGCACATCTAATGTCAAAATGTCAATGCGTTTCTGAGTCTCAGCTTCTTCTGTGCCACGCAGCCACACTGGATGCTCCTCTAAGCCCAGTAAAGAGTTTAGGTCTGGGTCTGGATCTTCCTCTGGACCTGTCTCCAGAGAAAGCGCTGTCCCACCTCAAGATCGGCAGCACTTTCACCTTCAGAGTTACCGTCTTACAGGCCTCGAGCATCTCTGCAGAGTACGCCGACATCTTCTGCCAGTTCAAGTAAGTTAAAGCAAAGTTCCTGGAGTAACATCGTCTACCTGATGTGAATTTCATTTAACAGTTCTCGCTGAATGCCTCTCCTAGTTCTCTCTTTTGTCTTTATGCAATTAGATACAAAGATTTTACAAATTTTACCTTACAGGTCACATGAATTAATGGTTAAACTCTAATCAAACTTAATGTATTTTCTAATTTACGGATTAAAGTCTTTGTCATTTGAGAAGCTGACAGTGAAATAATCTGTGCTGTTGTTAGCCAGATGCTTTGGGTGATATAATGTGTAGGAAAAACAAAAAGGCAGGTCAGCTGATGAAATGACTTCACTGTTTTCAGCTTCATCCACCGTCATGACGAAGCTTTCTCCACTGAGCCGCTGAAAAATACCGGCAGAGGGCCGCCACTGGGCTTCTACCATGTCCAAAATGTAAGCAGCATTAAACGCTTATATTAACAAAGACAACTGATTACCTACTGTTCACTTCCTCTTGTTATTTGACATATTATGTTAGCAGTCCATTTCTACAAACAGCTTTCTCAAGGGTTCATTCGAGTATTTTTCTCTCTGCCTCCGATAGATCACAGTGGAGGTGACCAAGTCCTTCACGGAGTACATCAAGACTCAGCCCATCGTCTTTGAGGTGTTTGGACACTATCAGAAACAGCCGTTCCCTCCACTCTGCAAAGATTTAATCAGGTCAGGAAGAAATCTGACCGGGTGACTTGAGATAATTTGATGGAAAAAAAGTTTTTCTCACAGTTTCATGTTGGGGTTTTTTCAGCCCACTGAGACCTTCCAGGAGGCAGTTCCCTCGGGTAATGCCGTTATCCAAACCAGGTTAGCAATGACATTTCAGCCACCACAATCTAACTTCTATACATTAATCTAATGATCAAAAAAAGGGGAAATTAATAAATGAATGAATGAATGAGTGCTCTGCAGGCTCCTCTGATTCTGCCTGTTTCCATTTTAATGAGATAATTATTTAATTCAATCATCTATCGATGATTACCGTGTGTGCTTGATTTAATATTCTTAGCAACAAATGAATGAATCTGCATCCTCTTCATTCATCCAGTGCCTGCCACCAAGCTCAACACTCTGACTCGCTCCACTGCGGGACCCTGTCACGCCAAATACGATCTCATGGTCTTCTTTGAGATCTGCGAGCTGGAAGCTAACGGAGAGTGAGTCCTGTCTGTTCCTGTTGCTGCTTAAATATGCAAAAGGGAAAGCATACACATGCATCTCACTTGTTATAATGTTATAATACGTGTCTAAAAATGGATTATCCCTCTGCCTCCAGTTATATCCCGGCTGTTGTTGACCACAGAGGTGGGATGCCCTGCCATGGGACGTTCCTTTTACATCAGGTCTGACCATGTTTACCTCTGCTGTCACACTGCTAAGTTCTTCATTTTAACCACTGAGAAACTAAATCCGCTCCTCATCTTCTTGCGACTCCACAGGGCATTCAGAGGAGGATCAGAGTCACAATTGCTCACGAAACAGGAAATGATATTGAGTGGAAAGAAGTGAAGGAGCTCGTTATTGGTGAGTACGATATACGTGGCCACGTTTGTCAGATTTTTGCAGGAAGAGCTCAAAAATCAAAAAAATGACCAGTCTAATTGTCACTTGTTTGCCCGCAGGTCGTATTCGAAACACGCCCGAGGCTGATGAGACCATCATAGACCCCAACATCCTTTCCCTCAACATCCTGACCTCTGGATACGTCTGGCCAAAACATGATGACAAGTAGGAATTTGTTTTTCCAGTCTTCCTTCAAAGCATTTTTCTCTTTGTTTGCTGAGTTGAAACTGTTGAAAGCTGGAGAGAAAGGTTCATAACTCACCTTATTTCTCTTTGTCAATCGCAGTGTCTCTCTGGGAGTTGATCACAGGTACCATGTTTTTCCATCTTTGTTTCTTAAAAACAACATGCAACAATGTCCATTTGTTCCTTAAGCTTTTCATGCAATGAAAGGCTAGATGCTGTTTTTCCTCTCTGTAGAACTTTCTACCGATTCGAGGCCGCATGGGACAGCTCCATGCACAACTCTCTGCTTCTGAACAGAGTCACACCCTATGGGGAGAAGATCTACATCACCCTCTCTACTTATCTAGAGGTGGGAGAGTGTTCGTGCATTGTTCTGCAAAATTGTAATTTTTTTTTTACTTTACTTTATTAATGTTTTGTATATTTGGGCTAGATGGAGAACTGTACTCAGCCGACAGTTATCACCAAAGACTTCTGCATGGTGTTTTACTCCCGTGACACAAAGCTGCCGGCATCCCGCTCCATCAGAAACCTCTTCAGCACCGGCTGCCTCCGGCCCTCTGAGAGGTACTGGATTAAGGATTTTAACTAGGGCTGTCAAACATAAGGATGGGGGGGGCCAAAAATGGTCTGACCAAGACTCCAATCCAGCCCACTGTACAGCTTTAAAAAAAAAAAGGATATTTTCTGTGACTTAATGAAAACTTTCTATTTAGAAAGTTGGGAGGCTGTGATTACACATTTATCATGTAGTTTCACTGGTTTGGCACCATTTCAGATCAAAGTTCTAGGTTGATGCATGCTTCAGAGTTTAAGATTTAAGTTTACGACAACCTGCTCTGCTTTCTCTCCTCAGTAACCGTGTCACTGGAGTCTATGAAATCACTCTCTGCCACGTGGCTGACAACGGAAGTCCAGGTGCAGAATAAAATATAAATCAATAATAAATGAAAATGGCAAAAACGTTTGTTTGTCCTTTGTCGTTCTAAATGCTTCTGTTCCCCTTCGTCAGGCATGCAGCGTCGTCGCAGGCGCGTGCTGGACACCTCGGTGGCTTACGTGAGAGGCGAGGAGAACCTGGCTGGATGGAGGCCCCGCAGTGACAGCCTCATCCTCGACCACCAGTGGGAGCTGGAGAAACTTAGCTTACTGCAGGAGGTCAGTGGAATTATTGGAATTATATTATAGTTTATTTTTACAGTGCTTACATCATAATAGTCTCTTATATCTTAGGTTTTTCTTTGGACATTGGATGCTTTTGCACTCTTTATAAGTCCAGTCCTGGTACCTCATCATTGTGACTGGAGTGGGTTTTTTTTGTTTAGTTTTTTAAGACTCTTAACCCGGAACTATGAATCATTCAAGCATAAAAAGCAACTAACCCAAGTGATAAACCGGTGTTTACATATATTAGACAACTTAGGAAAGAAATAATTATAATATTTGTGTCTTTAGGCATTTTGTTACTAGCAGCCAGTAACAGAAGCACTTCATTTGTTCCCATCTCTTTAGTTGATAGCAAGAAAAATCCCAAAGATAACATGGTTTCACAGGTATGAAGTTGTATTTTGCACCAATAAGATTAATTCCAGGGGGCCACAGTAAAACTTGGGGTTGTGTGCAGTGTGCCCGTAAAACATTTTGAGGAAACTGGACATGTGGAGGCCAGAAAAAAAAGAAATGTCAGGCATAAAAACTATCTACAGCAAATGAACAGTGAAAGTCAGAAAGTCATGCCCTTATGAAATATGAAAAAACCAGCAAAACCATTCTTAATGAAGGGAAATCTGGTAACAGATCTCGTAGAGCGATGAATCCAGATTAGACATTTGTGGTTCAAGTTGTCGTCAAAATGTGTGCAGGAGATCAGGAGAGAGGGACAACACTGAGTGTCTACAGCCATCTGTAAAACACAGTGGAGGCTCTGTCATTGTTTGGTGCTGAATCTCATCCAGTGGTGTTGGAGATCTTGTTAAAACTGATGGAATTATGAACTCAGAGAAGCACCATCAGATTTTCATCCACCATGCAATACCATCTGATTGGCAACAGTTTCATCATTCAGCACAGGATAGATCCCAGACCTCAATGTTATTGAAGGGGATCATCTTGACAATAGAGCAAGAGCCAGCCAACATCCAAAGAAGAGCTTTGAATATCCTTCAAGAAGCCTGGAGAACTATTCCCGAAGATTAGTGAAACGACTGCCTACTTGACATGTGCTAAATAAACTCCTGTTGGACTTTGTCTTTCAAGTGAAATTCCCTTACATTCTTCTAAAGGTGGAAAAGACCAGGCACTATTTGCTGCTGAGGGAGAAGCTGGAGGCGACTCTGCATGCGGGACAGGATGCACTCTACAAAAATGGCGACATCATCGACTTTGCAAAGAGTCCCGTCCTCAGCCACAGCCCCAGCAGCAGCCCCGCCCCCGACAGCCCCAACCAGAGGCAGAGGGAGCTGGCTGCTAAGGTGACTGCTGCTCCCCTCATCTCTATTTTACACCTCGGTTTATTAGAGATTTATTTTCTTTCTATTTTTACACACAGCTTCATTCAGCTTCATGCTTTTAAATTGTTTTTTATATTTTTCACTTTCCAGTGTCTGCGTCTGCTGATGCACACCTTCAACAGGGAGTACAGCCAGGTGAGCAGCAGTGCCAGTGAGAGCAAGGTGAGCCCCAGCCTAGGCCCTCTATAACCCAGTCCTTTAGTCCTTCTGAACCTAATGTTTACAGCCTTCACTAAATATTTAAGCCCCGCAGTCCTTCTTTCCAGTCACTCCCTCTGCTACATCTGTTCTCATTCTTTCATGTTTTTTAAACACTTCACGCTTCCTTGTTGCAAAGAATTTCATACTTTTCACCTCTCCTCTGTCTCTATAACCAGATGAAATGTTTAACCTGGCTTAAACATTACTCAGAGATAGTTGCTGGATAAAACATGCCTAATATGACAACCATTTCTTTCAGTACTGACTCAGGTCTACTGATTACTCTTTTACACCATGCATCCCCTCCTACTTTCCTCACCCCTCACTGTCCCTTCTTCTTAGACACTGTGAGGCTTCCACTTACTTAATAACTCTCCTGCATGTCCTCTTTAACATCAGCGAGGGGCTCTTAGACATACCGAGGATTTGTACCACAGTGCTGCTTCTGTAGTACATTGCTAGAAGATGACAAACTGATCAAGCTGTTCTCTGAATGCATGTCTGTGTCGTTTGTGCTTAATTGTTTGCTGGATTGTTTTGTCTTTGTTTGTCTCTCTTCTTGTCTTGCGTGTCCTTGCTGTTGCTCTGGTTTCTGTGTGTGCGTGCTTGCACATGTGTGCGTTTTAGCTTTCTGAGATGTCTGCGTCTCTGATGAGGGAGTCATCCTCTTCTACACTGAGCACGCTCACCCCGTCCTCGACCTGCCCCTCACTGGTGGAGGGACATTATGACATCAGGTGAGGAAAAAATGTCATTTTGAATACATCTTACTCGCTTTTTGGTGCTTTGTTCAGTGAGCAGTAAGTCTCATGTGGGGCCAGGTAGTATCAGTAAAAGCAAAATGCTGTTGTATTTTCTATAATGTGCAGAATTTGTTTTTTTAGAAACATTTATGTCCTCAGTTTTTTCAGTGTAGGCTCTTAGATTACGAATGGCAGGTGATGAAAACACCACAGAAGACTTTTTTTCTGTTTTTTCAACAGTCACAACATTTAGCACAACTATGCAAAATAATTACTGCACTGTAATAATTAGAATTCAGAAGAAGGTACGTACACACACTGGCCACTTTGCTAGGTACACCTGTTCGACTGCTCTTTAGGTTAAGTTTTTTTCAGGGAGGGGAAATTTTTTGAAGTTCAGCTTTGTAATTCATTCTCAACTGTCAGAAAAGTGCACGAAAGCTGCCCTGTAGATTTTCATAGGAAGTAACCTGCTTACAGAGATACACCTTGTTGTTTTGTTACACATTGCAAATGTGTTTTAAATCAGAACTAAGAAAAGGGGCTTGAAATGTTTTCTTTTGTGTCTTGACCGTTGCTCCCTTTTTGATGCAGTGTGAACATGTTTGCGTTGTCTAGACACACTGATCCCAGTTCTGGAGCATCCACACCGGACCTAGATCCGTACAGCCCCGTGGACAGAAAGAAAGTCCTCAGAGGATGCACCTTTGTTCCCGACATACAGGAGATTCGTGTCAGGTCAGATCACACTTGATACGTTTAATGCACCACCAGCTGCAATCACATGTTAGGAGATCCTCTGGATTATTTTCTTTAGTATTCAAATCGTAGGCCAGTTATTCATTTTGTATTTCTTTCAACATGCGCAGCCCTATTGTGTCAAAGAAGGGCTATTTGCACTTCCTGGAGCCTCACACCAGCGGCTGGGTGAGGCGTTTCGTGGTGGTGCGCCGGCCCTATGTGTACCTGTACCGCAGCGAGAGGGACAGCGTCGAGAGAGCCATCATCAACCTGTCATCTGCAAAGGTGGAATACAGTGAAGACAAACAGACGTTACTGCGGGTATGCTTCACTTCAGTCGTGAAACTCACTGCAGAAAAGACATATGACCATTTAACCGATAAATCTGAATGAGGTTTAGTAATCCCGGAGTATTTCCTGTCTTCAGACTCCCAACACGTTTGCTGTGTGCACCGAGCATCGTGGGATTCTGCTGCAGGCAGCCAATGACAAAGAGATGCATGACTGGCTGTATGCTTTTAACCCTCTGTTAGCAGGCACCATCAGGTGAGTGGTGGAGAATCTGTGAAGCATACAAATAGTTTACTATGAGTGAAAAGAGACCCAGAGTTTATATTTTGTCCACCTCCAAACACCCACACAAAGTTTTGACATTTTAATTATTCTGTTTTTTTCAGGAAATGGTCACTTATCCCCTAAAAATGAAACCTATTATTATAATTGCTTATTAGATGGTATTTTCCCCTTTATTTATCTTTCCTGCCTAACATATTCTTACTCTCCTTCTGTCAGGTCAAAGCTCTCCAGAAGAAAGTCGGTCCAGTCGTACCCATCGGCTCAGCGGATGTGAGAGTTGAAGGGGCCTGGCGAAAAACAGCGAACAAAACAATACAATCTAAAAGCTCAGCTCAACATCCTGCTTAATCGAGCATAGACCATATAGCAAACTTACACATAGAACCATTTAAATATCCCTCTATGTGATGACCGCCCCTGTCACTCACTCGCTCATCCACAAAGCCGACAAAAGCATTTTTTGCCGTCACCACCACACTAACCCTGCATGGTGTGCGCCCTTCCGACCTTTAGAAGAATTCCTAAGAAAATCTAACCACCCAAAACCCGTTACATAACTTACCTCTGCTGGGCGCTGGGACTAGTTCAGATTAGTTTTCATGTTTCCTGTAGATGTGTCATCTGTGAGGCTGCCAGTTTCCAGCAAAGACATAAGTCTCAGCTGTGAAACAGACATTGAACATCAACCATTAACGGCATCAAGTGAGGGGAGGGGTAAAAACATCTTATTGGATGTTTTCTCTGTGTAGGTGTGTTAAGTGCAGCGATGATAGCTCCATATCCATCCTCCATACATATAATGTACATAATAATGTACATTGGCTTGGTGCTCTGCAGCATAGAGTATTTGTTTCACTGAAGAGGTTTCAGATAGCAGAGATTCATCATTGCTGTTGCTCATCATTTTAACCTTGAAGTAGCATGAGGGGGGATCCAAGCTGTTGTTTCTGTGTCTTTTTTTAAGATCTGGTTCTATGAAAACACGAGATCGTTTGCTAGATTAGGACGGCCCGTTCAGGAGAGATAATACGTGTCCTCGCCTTGTTATTGATATGTGCTTCGTCCTTCCTTTATTATTATTTATATTGTTTTTTCTACATAACCCCTTGCAGGTATAACCCTGAAGGAAAATGTTTAATGTTGCTGTTGAAGCTGCACTGTATTTTATTGTGACAGGACCACTGACAGTTTTGTTGCATGGCACTTTATTGAGTTAATGTCTCGTACCATTTACTCTGTTATTTTAACCAAAGCGTTCTTTTGCTTTTTGTAATCGTTTCACTTACTGTGCATTTGTGTGCAAAGATAGTTATTTTATTTTATTTTATTTTAGTGGGATTTTAAATGAATAGTTTGACACTTTGGGAAAATACTTTTCCTGCTGAGACTCAGATGAGAAGACAAAAAGCGCACTTATGATCCTGAAGCCAGCAGATTTTTTTAGCCTAGCTTGGCAAAAAGGTAGGAAACAGAAAGCTTGGCTGTGGCCGTTAACAAAAAGGGAAAATAGCACGTCTGAAGCGAACTAAATAGGACTCGTTTAATGGGTGACTAAATCTTGCATAAAGAGCTGCAAGCATCATGGAGTAAAACGCAAATTAGTGAGCTTTAGAAGTGCTAGTAGGTGATTTTGTTGCTTGAGTTAATCAGTTTTCACACAATAAATCCACATTTCTGGCAAAAAACGGTGAATTTCCCAAAAGGTTACACTATTCTTTTAACCAATGAGTCGCACCAGATTTGATCTAATTGGGAGGACAACTGTACTGTGTGTGGTTGCCATTTTTATTTTTATGGATCAGCAGAGTTGCTCCGTTCGATAAGCTGACTTGTGAAGACTCCTCTTGTAGCTCAATAGAAAGGACAAAGTTATAATCGACCGTGGACCTTCAGTCTTTTTAGGGCGGTTGCTTCAAGTGGACGAGAGCGTTGTCCTAGCACCAGATAGTGCCTCCCTTTCTTCACCTCTCTTTTCTTTCTCTCCTTGATCCTTGTCTTTAGCATTAATGCTAAATAAAGTTACTCACATGCATTCATGATTAGCTTTTATGTAAAGTTATAGTAAATGCTATTAATCTTTGTTTTTTAAGTTTTCATTATGTATATCAATGTTTTGGAGAGTGAATATTATCAATGATCCTCTATAGCATATAGTTATTGCCTGTAACAGACTGTAAATGTTTCCTTTGACAGCAGTCTCCCTGCCAGCTTTTGTACCGTAGCTGCTCGGTATTTGACAGCCTGACGCTTGTGTCGGACATCGGTAAAGCATGACTGACTTGATGTTGTCATGACAAGGAATGGTTTGTAGGTCTTTAAAAAAAATCTATCGATAATGTTGCTTTGAAATCTAAAACATCTTTATCTTGTTATGCAAGAGTGACAACATTGGGTCAAATTTACCGAGTAGGCATATAATGCATTCAACACAGGCCTGGTCAGCCAGCCGGTCTGCCTGTCTCATTTCCATTTAAATGCTAATGATCAGTTTTCTACACTCTGTAAGCAGAATTTAGGACTTTGTGTGCCACAGGCCAGCCAACTTGTTGAGCAACACAGCCTAAATCATGTACAAGTTTGTAGAAAATCTGACTCTAGTTAAATTTTGCATTTTATTGCAGTTTTATTTTGCTTTTTTTTTTGCCACTTTGGGTTTTTTTTTTAATGTTACTTTGTCTGTAAACAAAGAGTTAATTGAGTTTATTTATTGTTGAATGTGTTGGGTAGAACATGTTGTCTGCTGGTACAGAAGACAAATGGAAAGTTTTATTTGTAAAATATCAAAGCATAAATTATGTTCTTGAAAATTAATGCACTTACGCACAAAGCATCTTTATTTAATATGATTTTTGTATTAAGCATTTAGAAAATCTAGAGGACTTAAAAAAAATATATATATATATACGTCAAGGTAGTCGATACACAAACACTGGCACATAACTTTCAAGGCTTCCAACCCTAACAGTTGAAGAGTGTCAGAAATACTTTGTGAGGTAGTTTTAGTGTGCCTTCCAGTGATTGTTGAACGGCACATTAGTCGATCGTTTTGTTTTTCTTTTCCTTTGGCTGTTTTAGCTGTCACAACTCTGGATCAAAGCATGCAGGTCCACTTATCTTCCGCTTTCCCCTCTCTCCTGCCTTACCGCTTGCTAATGACAACAGCTTTCCACTCCTGAAAGTGCTGCTTGTAAAGTATGTCATCCATGATCCCCGTAATGATTTACTGGAAACCTTCCTCTTGGCTCGTGTCTTGTATATAAATGGAGATTTCTGTGTTTGGGTCTCATTACACAGATGATATTAACTCTCTTTTACTCTGTATACCATGATGAATAAGAATAATTGACCTGCTGCTTGGTTAAGTGTCACTGCAGAGTACAGAGTGCGGATCAGGAAGCAGTTTCGGACCTCTCGGCTCAGTGTGAGTAAGACGGTCATCCTGGACTGGGTACGTGACCCCAAGTCTGTGCTCTTGCTTGGAGTTGCTTGACAGAAGCAGAAACAGGTCGCAGCCTGTGATAAAGTCTTAAACTCAGTGCTCACGTTTATCTTTTGAGTGTTCTGGAGTTCTTTCTCATGTCTGTGGACACATAACAAAAGTTGTCAAAAAAAGAATCAAGCAAATAAATAAATGTGTTGAAAAACGTGTCGGCATTTGAATCTTGTGTGTTTGATTGTTACCGTGCACAGTTTAAATCAATAGTTGAGTGTGGAGTTCCCCTGGGATCTATTCTTGGTCCCCTGATGATCTGGTTACAGTGTACTGTAGGAGATCATAACTACAGTGGTAACACTTCACTGTCATCTATCTAATACTAAGTCGTGTGGATACATAAGAGATGTTTTCCTCAAAGCTTTTATTTTCCAGTTCCATTTATTTGACATTATTATCAGTTCTTGGTCTCATACTAAATACATTTATACAAGGAATAGGTAACTGATTTTAAACTTTGATATACCGTAATATGCAGAAGTCTTGAGCCACCCCTAATTGCTTTTGATTTTGCTTCAGTAGCCAGACTTTCATATCATTTTTAGTCATCCAGTCCTTGTGGCATTTTGTAAGCCACTTAACACTGACTGAGAAATCATTTAAGCATAGAAAGGGTGGAGGGATGAGCCATTCTTGTGTCTACACATAACATAAGTTATAAAGAAGCAGTTTTGAATATTTAGGCACTTTGTTACTAACAGCCTGTCACAAAAAGACACAGTTTGCTCCCATTTATTTAGTTGAATCTCTGAAAAATGTAAAGCACTGTTTGACAGGCATAAAATAGCAATTTTGCAATTACAAGGTGATTTCCAAGGAGCTGCTAGCAGAAAACTCAGCATGGTGTGCTGTGTGTCCTTACAAATTTAAGGAAAACAGAAACAAACCAATTTAGTAGGTTATTTAATTTCAGTTTGTTGATTGCTTATCTCCAGCTAATCATACTTTTCTGACTGCCATGTGTCATAATGCTGTATATAACTGTACTTGCTCTGTCCAGTTTTGGCAGGTTGAACGTCTAAAGAGCCAGAAACATGTCCAATAAAACATGACCCCAGTGAGAGACTGTTTTTGCTGACAGTGCAACCTGATAAATGAATAACATTATCATAAAGCTTTTCTATGTTCTTTTACATAATAGTTTGTACTTTTGCTCAGGGTGAGCACATCTGCATGCCTTTGTGCAGCCCTCCATTATTGATCATGTGCTTACCATGTGCAGCAGGGCCAGTCAGGCTAATCCCCTAATAATGGAGGCAGGAAATCTGGGCTACACACAAAGGCCCTCGACTGGTTTAGCTGTATGTCACCAACACCAACCAGTATGTTAATAAAGGTACTGTAGGTACTCACATGTTGTGTTGTGGTTCTCTTTTCATATCATCATGCCACATATATATGCATATGCATGCACGCTTTGCACACTTCCAAGAAATTTTAAAGACAGCCGCTGGTTAATTGAGGTTAACTTCTTTTTCAAGAAGCTTAGGCAATAACTCGATTCACAAATCTCTAAATACTGTGGGAGTGACAAAATATCCACCGTAACCTTGATATTTACAAAATGAAATGTACTAATTACATTACTTATACATATATTGTCATATCATAGGTGATCATAGAATGCATATTTTTTGTAGGCAGGGTTTAGTGTAAGGTTACAGACCCTTTCTCCATCTGTCAGGAATCTGGACAGAGGACACAAATGGATGGTGAGGCAGATTAAATTGAAAAAAGCAAGGCTTTGTTTGGGCTGATGAAAAAGCCAAAAAAACAAAAAGTTCAAAAGAAACATGAAGCAAAAAGGAGGAGAATAAATTTCCACTGGCGCACTGACAGGGCAGCACATCAGATGAACCAACAAAGAAAGGGTGGTAAGCACAACTAAACATACACAGAGACTTGATCAATTCAGGAACCACCAAAGTTCAAATCTACCATGAACTGGAAACTGCTGGAAAGCCAGTGTAACTGTCCACAGTGAAACATGTTTTACATCCTGATGGACTGAGAGGGTGCTTGACAGAAATTTGCACCTGCCCACATTTATACATGAACTGGTAACAGTTAGCGCAAGAAAAAAGTTTCAGAGTCAGACGAACCAAATATTGAGCTATTTGGCAACAATGACAAGATGTATGTTTGGAGTAATAAAGGTGAAGCGTTCAAACCTAAGAACACTGTACCAGCTGACAAGCATGGTGGTGGTAGCATCATGCTCTGGGGCTGTTTCGCTGCCAGTGGTGCTTGTACACTGGATAAAGCGGAAGAAAAAATGAAAGAGGACTATACTGAAAATTTGAGGACTGTGCTGGGTCAGTGCCAGGAAGCTACATCAACTCTGCCAGTTCTGCTAAGAAGAGTAGTCAAATATGCAGCCAGAAGTATGTCAGAAGCTTGTTGAGTGTCTGGTTCAGGTGCAATTTGCTAAGGGATGTATAGATGTATATACTTTTAACCCTATGTGGATTAGAGACCATTAAAAAGAAATTCACACTTGTGCAGCCAATTCTTGTTTTTCTTGTTTTAATTGTAATCCCAAATTACCATAACATTCATGCCCATGACGAGTAACTTCTGAGGACAACTGTACATTCATAGAGCCATCAGTCTATAGGCTACTTCCAGGTCCAGGTCACCCTATCCCACTGCTTTAATTATGCACACCAAGAAGGACCCCCATCTGTGTTTTTAGTCCAGGTGATGTTGTTCCTTGGTCTTTCTATTTATTGGCAGGTACTGAGTGAAAAGACAACCATCAGTTTCTGGGTTCTCTGTGTCATTATTCTATTTTCTAATATTTATTTATCTAAAAAAAACAACCAAAAGAAAACTTTCATCCAACTTTCATCTTGTGTCGGATTATTGCACTGTCAGGACTATATAGGTAGGTAAAACATACATTCTGAAAAACAAAGGCTGATTAATACAACAGGAAAATAGAGAGTGCATAATAAGAGTGTGACACCTTTTTGAACATATATATTTTTCTCCACTGACTGTATTTAACCTTAGATGAGAAATCCTAAATTGAGAATTTCTTGTGTTTTGTTTGCTTTTTTTATAAGTGGGGTGAAAGATATACAGCAGTCACTTATAAACTGGTGAAAGTTGCAATACAGTGTCAGTATTAAAGGAATTGATATATTGTTTTTAGAAAAGGCGCGAAATTTGGTGCATATACAAACAGCTTTTAGAGGATAGAAATACCAATAACAACAGGCTGTCTACATTTTTCACAAGTATTTTATAAAACCCTTAGCTACTAGGCTGTAAAAGTCACTCGTTGCTTTCAAAAGGGTACAAACATTGTAATTATCTGTGTAGTATTTAGCGTATTGGATGGCATGAAGCAGGATATCATGTCTCTCCCAACTCTAACATGCTTTCTCCTGCACTCTGTGTGGGCTACGCTACATTCGCTGATCAGTTTCCAGTTTCACCGCCTATTCTTCCAAGTTCTAAGAGTGCAGCCTGCATCTTTACATTAACTGTGAATGTGTGCGCATGTGTGTGTGCCTGTGTGTGTGCCTGTGTGTGTGCCTGTGTGTGTGTTTGTGCTTTAGAAGGTCTTGGTGTTTTAGCAGATTAGTTGGGAGCTATTTGCTGTTGTGTGGTCTGTGTCACATTTCTGCACTGGTGGCGATCCTCTTTTGCTGGTTTTACCTTTCTGTATCTACCCTTGTCATTTTCAGAAAGAGGCTATTCTGCATGGAGTGAATGAGCACAATCAACATGGAGAACAGCAAGGTGACCAGTCGTCCATGTAGAGCCTAAAATGAAAGTTTTTACCTCAGAACAAACGTGCAGTGTTTTTAAGAGCAGTCACTGGAAAATAAAGTCACTAATTGCTGCAGAGTGTTGTAGACATAACTGAAAAGAAGCATTTGTGTTCAACTACTGTGGCAAATGGAAATACCTATTCGTTTCAGTTCAATTTATATATTGCCAAATCACAACAACCTTTAACTCAAGGCGCCGTGAGTTTGAGTTTGTTTATTTAAATAAAAAGCAAAACAGATTTATTGTAAAATCCTTTTGCTACATGTGTTGAACTGCCCCTTAAAGCACTGCTCATCCCCGCTGTGTGCATGTCCCCAGCAGCCAGTGAAGGAGGTGCCCCCCCTGCCTCGCCACCCAACCCCTCTTCCTGTGACCTCTTCCTCTCTGACCCCTGCTGTCACTTCAAAACACCACACCACAGGCTCCATCCAGCATGTGCAGGTGGCCTCATCAGGTGACTAACACATCCAGCATATTTGCATTTATTTATGTATTTGTTAAAGTAATGTAAGAATATGAAAATGCAGCCATTACATGTGTAACTGACAGCCTTGTTCCTGTTCTTTTCTTATACTCATGATCACACTAGATATCTGCAGGTAACACAGGATTTCACATACAGATATATATGTAAGTATATATAATGTTTGTTTACTTGTTTACAGTGGTGACATCGTTCAGTCATCTGAGGCCTCCAGAGAGGGACCTCACGCCGTTCTCTCAGATGAAGTCTGTTAAGTCTCTGAGGCATGCCGGCTTCACTGCGGTCTTCACTGGACAAGCGGTGAGCTGGCTGGTGCATTGTTATGTACCGTACTGTACTGTGTTACATATCAGTGTGGCTGTAGCTCAGGAGGTAGAGCAGGCCCTCTGCTAATTGGACGGTTGATGGTTCGATATCTGGCTGTTCCAGTCTGCATGCCAAAGTATCCTGAGCTAAGTACTGAACCCCAGGTTGTTCTCTGATGTTGTTCCATCTAAGTGTGAATGTTAGCTAGAAAACAATTAAGCAGATATGTGTGTGTATCTATCTATCTATCTATCTATCTATCTATCTATCTATCTATCTATCTATCTATCTATCTAAACATGTTGAGTGCTCGCATAGAGTAGAAAGGTGCTATGTAAGAACCAGCCTGTTCGTATATAGCACAAAAAATAACAATAAATTCGTTGTGAGCACCGCCCCCTATTTACACAATAACCCAGTCTAAAAGTTGATTCCCTGGTGCTGCTGATGGAAACCTGGAATGGACACATTCATCCATTTTTTAATCATCCATCCATCCATCCATCCATCCATCCATTCTCATTTGTCTTCTGCTTCCTATTTAGGGTTGTTGGGGGCTGGAGCCTATCCCAGTGGATGCTGGGATATTATTCACAGATCATGATCTTCATCCCACGGAAATGACAGCAATTTCCTCTACATAACACCGTGTGACGTTAACAGAATGTAACCTGAAAAGTGAAGTGCCTTAAACTGAATTCTTCCAAATGACCAACAGGGGGCGACTCTGGCTTCAAAAAATCAGACTATCGTCTAACCTAACCCTAACGCAGACTGAGTCTATAGGGGAATGATATTATTTCGAACTGTGTAGGACCTTAGTAAACACATTTTGCCAATTATTGTTTTTAGACTTTATTATAACAGAAATATTTATTATAACAGAAAAGCTGAGAACTGAGGGGGAAGATACGCAGAAAATGACAACAGTGAATTGAAATCCCTGCCTCTACAATAGCCTTTCGAGAAATCAGTTATCTGTGCAACCCAGTGAGCTAAACCAGCAGTCTGATGAGTCTGACATCATCGTGAAAGAATAAACTGTCTTTATTAGGAAAAATGTTTATGAGGATTTAATTTCAGGGATTTTATCTTCAGAGCCGGAGCTCAGTACTTTCCCTCTGTCTCACATTATTGCGCGGTGACAGAAGCTTGACGGTGGGGAGGTGCCGGAGGAGTTACCGATTGTCGACGTGATCCTGGCTGACATTGACTCCCTCGTGCCGACACATGACGAAACAGGCCGTCCTATTGCCGAGTGGAAACGACAGGTGATGGTGCGGCAGCTGCAGGTCAGGCTGCAGGATGATGAGGAACAGAGGAGACAGGTACTGTCCAGCTTTTATACTGCACTGTGTATACAAAATTCCCAAAGCGTTGAGCTACTTGCTTAAAATCCATATTGTTCCCTGTAACAGGACATAGCTAATGGCTACATGCCAGTTGATGGCTGGAAGTACTCCCAAGCCCACAACGCAGTCTTGGGACCCTTCGGTGAGCTCCTAACAGAGGATGACCTGGTGTACCTGCAGCAGCAGATTGAGTCTGTTTCACATCAGAAACGCTGCCAGGCGTATGAGCTGGAGCTGACCAGGCTGACTGAGGAGCTGAGGGCAATTTTACCTTATCCTATTGTCAACATTTCCCTCAACAGAGAGGTTCTGCAGCAGATGGACTCTGAGGGGAAAATGCAGCTGACTTTGCCAATCTGGTGCAGCCGTGTCTCAGAGATTATCAAGAATATGTCTCTCCTGGTGGCTAATCTGACTCAAATCACAGAAAAAGATGGTGAAATGGGGTTAGTGGAGGGCATGGTGGAAGGGATGAAGGGTTTACAGAAGATAAAAGGTAACCCAGGAATTGAACTGGGACAGGGATTAGTGCAACCAGGTCTAAACTCAGAGGAAGCCCATGTGGAGGCCTCCAGTGTATGTAGGATACCTCACATAGGGATGGCATCTGCTTTTAGCCATCGTTTGGAGAGCAACAGCTACAGAAGAGCACAAAGGGAAAAGGTGGAAAGGGAGATCCAGCAGTCTGGAGTCTCAGTTAGAAACCTCAGATCAACCTTTGAGGGTCAGATTGGTAGCATTTATCCCTTTGCTGGGGTTATAAAAGCAGGAGGGGGGTTGACAAACCAGGCTGTAAATGGAGCTTCAAGCAGAAAGAACAGCAATGTCAATACAAGCTTCAAATGTGAGGTTGACCAACCTGACACTCCTAAAACAGCTGCACCTGTAATGGAAACGACCAGCTTAAGAAAAGAGCGAATCGTGGTGCTATTCCTGAGCCACTGGAAGAAATCTGCATATGCTATTACAGTGAGAGCAGCAAGGCAGAGGCAGGGACAGGCTGCAGCGCCAGGAAGAGTGACAGAAGCACAGCCCCAACAGAAAATCCCCTCTATGTTTCAGTTCTGCCAACAACGAAGTGCTGTGGATAAAATGCTGAACTCCTGGAGAAATAAACTAGAACTTAGAGAAGTGCAACCTTTACCTTCCTTTAGCGTTTCACAAAATCCTCCACTTTGTGTAACCTACTCCCCAGAACAATTCCTTCCAGATGTGGATGGTGTTGCAGTGAGCCATGACACCTTGACCCTCGATCTCTTTATGCTGGGTTACTTTCACATCTTAGAGCAGGATTTGTCAGCTGAGGAGAGGAAGATGAGGCACCTCCTTTGCTTTGAGGTCTTTGACCGTGTTGGCAGTTTTCCTTGGGAGAAGGTGCGGGACTTCCATAAGGCTGTCCTCCAGGAGATCCAGGCTGGGAAGCGACAGTGGAGCGACGGCTTCGAGGACATCAAATTTCACTTCTTTGGTGATTCAAATCCATGTCACTGTCCACCACCATCATCATCATCATTGCTGCCAGATTCCAAATTAGTACCCAAAGTTATAGTTCAAAGTGCTACTCCAGATGAGCGCTGCAGTGACACAGACTTCTCCTGCTTCCACAATGAAGACATTTGTAAATATATTGACCGCAGTTTTGCTTTCTGGAAAGAGAAGGAGGCGGAGTTGTTTGACTTTGAACATTAAGTCTGCTTGTTAAACGTGATGCTTTTGCACAGATTGATGTTGGTGTGTTTGTTTTGTTGAACTAATAAATTTTGTAGCAGTATTAAAAGGTGTGACTGATAAATAGATGTAGTTATTGTGTAGCTAGAAAATAATGTAAAAAAAATGTGATTTCCCATGTTGTAACACTGACAAAGTTACAGCAAACATTTCATACAGTTTACATAATTTGAGAGATCATTGCAATTTGTTCGGACTCTATTTAAAAGGACAGTGCAGTAAAAATACATATCGAAAGGAGTTTGATGATCATGTTAAATGTGTCCCAACACATGAAAACAATATGTTCTCGGCTGTGTAAAGTGACAGCATCTCTTATTAACAACACACACTGTGTAAAAGTCGGCTACCCTGTGTTAGAAACCAGAAAGTGCTGAGTTTGAAAGGCAGGGAGGATCTGATAAAATATGTAGATGCAAAAGATGCATGTGCCTCTCAAACCGCAGTTATGTTAGAACGGAAGTGCATCTCCTGTCAGTTCTAAGATTTTATGTATTGGGACTTAATAGAGAAATACAAAACATGACACATTACACTGTAAACATTAAGCCAAGATGCAGGAGAAATGTAGTACACTGTCACCATCTTCAATGGAAATAAGAGGTTAAGTAGCAGTCACGTGCTACTAATCAAATACACTTAATTAACTGATAATCAGCCAGTGTGAGCGCCTCTATAAAAGCAGAGGTTTTGGCAGTCTGCTGCTTTGGAACGTTGAGCATTGAGGTGTTTGTTATTACAATGCCAAAGAGGAAAGAAATAAGCAGTAACCTTAGAATAGCGACTATTGTTGCCCATCAATCTGGGAAGTGTTAGTTTAAGGCCTTTTCCAAACAGCCAATCTTCCCAGGAGTGGATGTTCGAGAAAATACAGCCCAAGGTCAAATTGCAGAAAGGGTTGTCAAGAGAAAGCCTCTCCTTAAAAAGAACATGGCTGCATGGCTTAGGTTTGCAGAGTTGTATCTTTAACAATAAGCTTAGGACCGCACAGCACCACGTTTGGCAAAAACCAAACACAGCATAGCAGCACAAACATCTGGCTTGAACGACGAGTCAGCATACAGAGAGGAGTTGCAACAGCTAACGGACTAGTGTAGAGTCAACAACCTGTCTCTGAATGTGGACAAAACAAAAGAGATGATTGTTGACTTCAGGAAAGCACACAGAGATCACTGTCCACTTAACATTTATGGATCCTCTGTGGAGGTCATCAAGAGCACCAGATTCCTTGGTGTCCACCTGGCGGAGAACCTCTCCTGGTCCCTCAACACCAACCCCCACAGACCCCTCACACACACTCTTCACCGTGCTGCCTTCTCGCAAGAGGTATCGGAGCATCCGGGCCCTCACTGCCAGACTGCCAGAATCACTCGCACACATACACAAACAAACAAAGGCAGGCACGCACCAAGTTCCTTTTGCGCAGTACTCAGTATTTTGCACATTTCCACTGCACTGTCTTGTGTCTGTATCGTCCTGTTATGTCTAGTGTCTTGTCTTGTTTTTTTGTTTGTTTTTTATTTGCAATTTTTGCACATTGCACTTTACATCGACCTGTGTTGATTGTCTGTTACATGTCATATGTAGCACCATGGTCTCGGAGGAACATTGTCTCGTTTCACTCTGTGCTGTACCACTTTACATGGTTGAAATGAAAATAAAAAAACACTTGACCTGACTTGTCTTTTATGGCTATCTTTTATGGCGTGGTCTGCTGGGGCGGCAGCATCTCTGCTGGGGACAGGAAGAGACTGAACAGGGTGATCCGAAGGGCCAGCTCTGTTCTAGGATGCCCTCTGGACCCAGTGGAGGTGGTGAGTGACAGGAGAACGGCGGCTAAGCTGTCATCCCTGATGGACAACATCTCCCACCCCATGCAGCAGACTGTGACAGCACTGAGCAGCTCCTTCAGTGGGAGACTGCGGCACCCACGGTGTGGGACGGAGAGATTTCGCAGGTCTTTCCTCCCCACTGCTGTCAGACTCCACAACAAAGACTTTAACTGATCAAGCACACACATCCATACATATGCAATAATACTAAGTGCAATAATCCTTTCTGTCATCGTTGTATTTTTACTCAGTTGTATATAGTATTTGTATTTGTATTCTATTTTTATCTTATTGTATATTTATTTTATTTTATTCTACTGTATATAGTATTTTATTTTATTCTATTCTGTACAGTTGTGTACTGTATTTATTCTTATTGTATTCTAATTTTTGCCTCATAACTTTTGCACTGTCCACTTCCTGCTGTGACAAAACAAATTTCCCACGTGTGGGACTAATAAAGGTTATCTTATCTTATCTTGTCTCATGGCCACAAGTCACGGGCACCTTGCAGGGATTGAGCTGACTGTGAATCCTCTGTATGCCTCTGTATCAGCCATTTCTCTGAGAGCTAAAGTTTGGCTAAAACTGGAGTCACGTAACAGACAATGATCCCAAGCACAGCAGCAAATCTGCAACAGAATGGCTGAAAAAGAAAAGAATCAAGATGTTGCAATGGCTAAATCAGGTTGCGTGGTGGGACCTTAAAAGAGCTGTGAATAAATGAATAGCTGTATAATGTAATGAAATGCAGTAATGTAGTCAAGACGAGTGGACCAAAATCCCCCCACAACAATGTCATACAGAAAAAAGCACTTCACCTTCTTGCTGCTACAATTTGACTTTTTTATTAAATAAACAATAACACCCTGCAATATGTCCAGTGTTGTTGTTCATCTTAGTTTTTATTTACCTCATTTTATGACCAGATAAATTTTTAGTCATATCACAATAGGTAAAACCTTAAAAATGACAGAGGCTGGACTTTCTTTTTACCACGACTCTATGTGCAGACGTGATGCTATAGACAGAGTGCCCCTAACACATTTTCATTAGCTATTCGGCTTTTAATCTGAAGTGATTTTTATTAATTTGTCAAATATATCAAAGGTACAATGATGGAAAACCCCTCAAATACTAAAGTAACAGTATCCTCATACTGTTTAGGGCAGGAGTCTCCATGGGCTACAATGTGCTCTGCAAAGAGCATAAGAAGGAGGAAGAGGAAAATCTGGAGAGTTGGAGGTAAACACTGGAGAGAAGAGGAATGAAAGTCAGCAGAAGCAAGACGGAATACATGTGTGTGAATGAGTGGAAAGCTGAACATTCAAGGAGTAGAGGTAGTGAAAGTAGATGACATTAAATACCTGGGGTCAGCCGTCTAAAGAAACAGACAGTGCACAAGAGACAGTGAAGAAGAGAGTGCAGGCAGGTTAGAGTGGGTGGAGACAAGGGTCAGGGGTGATTTGTGGATTTGGATAGCAGCAAGTATGAAAGGGAAGGTTTTCTTTCTTGTTGACAGCGGCACCGACAAAAAGACAAGAGACAAAGTTGGAGGTGGCAGAGCTGAAGATGTTGAGATTGTCACTGGAAGTGAGCAGGATGGACAAGATCAGAAATGAGTACATCAGAGGGACAGCTCAGGTTGAGTCGTTTGGACATTTGCAGAATGAGGAACAGTGGATATACTGGACAAAGGGTGTTAAATATGGAGCTGCCAGGCAGGAGGAAAAGAGGAACACCTCAGAGAAGATCCATGGATGTAGTAAAGAAGGACACACAGAGTTTTGTTGAGACAGAAGTGGATGCTAAAGATAGGGTTAAATGGGTGGTGGATGATCCGTGTTGACGACCCCTGAAGGGAGCACTCCCTTCAGGGTGGAAACAGTGAGAAACTGTACTATGATATATAAATACTTACTTGTGAGTAAATGAATTGCATTTAATTTTTTTTATAATAGAGGAGCATGGAGCAAATGCACAAAATGTGTAAAGTTTAGCGTCATAAATGACAACAGACTATAATCTTCTCATGGGAGAAGTCATGGCAAACGAATTTCTCATGTTTTTGTTTCAAAAATGAATAAAATTATTAAATTGTTTACGATGTTTCAAACAGGATAACTGATCATTAACTTCTTAGAACTCAGAACTAGTCATTAGCAGTGTTGCTGGGCATTTTAATTCATACTAACATCCCATTTTAGGAAATGATACTGAATATACCTTAAAGTTACATTTAAATGTTTTATATGGCTGGTGAATAAATAAAAATTACATTTATTAAATAAATGTATTTTTAAAATCGTCTCTTAGGTGTTTCTCTTATTTACCTTAAACTAAAAATCATGGGCGTTTTTAATTAGTTTATGTCCAAGAAAAAACAAAAAAACAAAACATAGTACAGCTTCAGGCCCAATAGAAAGGTGAGGGACTGCGATAGGTGAGGTCGCGCAGGCGCACAAGCTTCCTAAATTGACAGGAGGATGCTGAGCTGCATTCCCATCATTCTGTGAGTAGAGGAGGATCCCCCTGCGCAGGCATAGCGGGCGAGACACCGAGCGATAAAAACATATAAAAATAATCCAAGTCGAGCTGTTTATCTGCCACCATGTCCGCTGGAGGAGACCTGGGGAACCCCCTGAGGAAATTTAAACTCGTGTTTTTGGGAGAGCAGAGCGGTGAGTCAGAGCTCGGGCGGGTTTGGGTCATCCTTATCAAACATGCGCATATATCGAGGGCCATGTATGCAATCCGTGATCATTTTGGGAAGTTTAAAGTGAATCCAGAAGATGTTTCTAGTGGCTTTGCTATATTAGACGCCCATGTTGCCCCTGGCATAATTTGTAGCTGTGGAAATTTTGATTAACCTTTGAAGAAAAAGAAAGAGAAATGGCTCGGATATAAACGCAGATTCTTGTATATCACCTAGAGTGCTTTTTTGTTGTTGTTTTTTACTTGCCGCAAAGTGCCATCATTGGAAGCAGGCGCTGGGAATTGTGGTGTTTTGATGTGCTGCAGTGACCAACAAATATGCCCAGCCTTTTCCAGATAACGCTATATTTCCCCACACATCGCTTATTTCTGACACAAACGACCCTTTATTGTGTTATATGACAGCGTTTAACATTTCCCCACCACTCGATGGCTATTATTTTTTTCTTTTTAAAGAAGAAGATAATAAGCGGTCCCCCATGTGTCAGTTCGGGACACACCCAAGGCTGGCGATGTCTGTAGCATCTCTAAACCTCGCGGTCTCCGATTCGGTCCCATAAATAATCAAATAAAAGAAAAAAAACGAGAGCTTGACAGCGCCACGATAATATACCAGGACTATTTAATTCAATAATCCGTGTATTCAGGGTGTTATCGGCTGTGTATGTGCGTTGATGTGATGGCACAAATTCAGGAGGAGCGGATCGATAATGGTTTAGCGCTGTAAAGCTGCCCGAATACGTGTTCAGACATCAGACATCCAGAGTGGCAGCAGAGGAGCTCTTATCCCATCAAAAGCACGAGCAAAGACTAGAAAAACACATAATTAGGCCTAATATGACAGAAGCTTGGCCTGTTTGTGTCTTACATTGTGATGCTTTAGTGTGTGTGTGCGTGTGTGTGCTGCATGTCTAAGACAGAGCTGTGTGTCGACTGAAAAAAAGCCTCACGGTGTGTTTGCGTGGCCTGTACTGCAACGTTGCTGTCCACGGTGCTGAAAGGAGGCCTGGTGTGGCCACTGCCCATCGCTGGCTTCAGGAGTACTGCTGTCTGCGTACTGTGCATGAGGCCCTTCTGGAAAGAAAAAAAAAAAGTCCTGTCCTCACTCATGTGCGGATCTGATGTAAAATGGTGCTGCTGGGAGGGATGTAAATAAAAATGGAGATCACTAGGCTCACCTTGATCCTCTGAGATCAAGTCTCCTTCGGCATCAGTCCAGTGAGCATTAACAGCCGGTCTTTTTGTTACCGTGGTCACATTTCTGGACACAGTTTGTGTTTTCGTTGCAGTCACCTCTCACATTATTTTCAAGGATAAAAGACAGGATGGGAGGGGGAAGACTACTTATTGTATTTAAATTGTTCACCTTTGGTTGTATGGTAAAACTATAGCACTGAGTAGTGTTGGAAATACACAAAAAAGAAAGGAAAATGCAAAGGAGAAAGAGAAGGCGAAGAAAATACACACATAAATCATGACTAAATGGGAAAACACATAAACGATTAGCACAAAACATACAGACATTTCACAAAAAACATGAATTTGAGATTTTGGTTCTTATCTGAAACCTTGAAGTGGAATAACATTTGAATTTCACTTTAGATGTTTGCATTGTTTAGAGGCGTACATGTTTCTGTGAAGAGGAACATTTACACATTTGATAACAGGAAATCTAAGATAGCAGATTTTTCTTACTTTGAACTGAAATCCATTTTGCTGCCCTTATTTTGAGCTATTCATTGATTCATACTCACATATTAACTCAGGCATATTTTTGGTGAATTACCGGGCAGATTTTGTTCCAGTGAGTCATGGATTTTTTCTCCCCCCCTCCTTAATTTCTTTTCATTTTTACTGGCTTGATAACTGGCACTGGTTAAATATTCATATATAACTGTGGTGTTGTCACATCAATGAAGCAAATTTTCATTATGTTGATTGAGATCATATATCGATGTGTCCGGACCCTGAAACCAACCTGTGTGTGCTCTGTTTTAGTGGGGAAAACGTCTCTCATCACTAGATTCATGTATGACAGCTTCGACAACACATATCAGGTGAGATCTGGAACAGATCCAGAACCTAAAAACAATTTAAATTATTAAGCAGCATTGATTGATGGCGTTGCTGATTAGCATCTATACGAAAGAGGTATTGGTGGTATTGCTTATAATTGTAAAAGAAATTCAATTTTTCTTTTGGAGGTTGAAGGTTAATATGGGACCGTTATTGCAGCGAGTGCTTTTTGGTCAAAAAAACTCAGTATATTAGATTTTCACAAATTATGTCCTGATCTGAATCATGCCATTTATTCAAACATGATTAGGAACAGCATTGCAGCACTATTAGTTTATTTAAGAAGAGAAAATATATCATTCCTCCTTCGCCTTTCTCAGAAGTTTGGTACATAACAAGTCAGAAGGATTGGGCCCTGAGGGCAGCACAAATTAAATTAGTGTTTCAGTCAGATTCAATTTCTGTGCTTGTTGGCTCCCTTTTTCCCCCTTTCTTAACAGCTTTATGTATTTGAACAAAAATCACTCTGCTAGAGACAACAGATGGTGCAGAGAAACATTTACATTTTAATGTCTGGGTTTTTGCTGATGATTTTCTCCCCCTCTTTTGCTCTTTCCTCTCCACAGGCGACCATTGGAATTGACTTCCTATCGAAGACAATGTACCTGGAGGACCGGACAGTAGGAAACCTTGATCTTCATTTTTAAAATTCTCATTTCTAAATACATGCGCAGATGACTTGAGGTTTTAAGTAGGAAACAGCCCAATTTCTTCTCTGCTTTGACTAATCCTTGATTTGATTTGCTTAATTATTCCCTTCCGTCACACACTAATGTGATTATGTTATGGTTATTTCTGGTAGTAACAGCTTTGGTGAGCTGACTTTTCTGGCCCTAATAACTCAAAGCCTTACCCATGGATCATCTGCTTTAGCCAGTATTAATACTTTTTCTTTGTCAGGATATTATTGTGCTCTGCCAGCCTGCACAGGAGCTGATACTGGCTTATCCTCCTGGAAGTGTACTTATAGGCTATGTGTGGTGTGGCAGTTTATGCTGAAGGCGCGTGTGTGTCTGTGTGTGTGTGTACACATGCAGGTAAGGCTGCAGCTGTGGGACACAGCTGGACAAGAGCGTTTCAGGAGCCTCATTCCGAGCTACATACGAGACTCGACGGTGGCTGTGGTTGTCTATGACATTACAAGTAAGCAGAAAGCTGTAGCCTGTGTATGATATACATGATATATTTGTATGTTTCTGTGTTAAACGGACAAACACTTGAGTAAAAACATATAGTTTTCTGTTGGGTTTTTGAGACAAAAAAGCTGTATGTAATAAGAAACTCTGGGCTCCACAGATGTAAATTCATTCCAGCAGACCTGCAAATGGATTGACGATGTCAGGACAGAGAGAGGAAGTGATGTCATCATCATGCTAGTAGGCAACAAGACAGACCTGGAAGAGAAAAGGTAAAGGTGGTGGCTTGTAATCATCTCTAACATTTAGCTACAGTCTTCGACATGGAGGTTTTGTTCATTAAATGAGCAAAAAAGCTGTTTGAAGCAACACGTCAATGCCGAATAAATTAGCCCGAGATGCTGAGTCTGGCTTGATTTTCCTGCAGGCAAATCACGATCGAGGAAGGAGAGCAGAGAGCCAAAGAACTGAACGTCATGTTCATCGAGACCAGTGCCAAGACAGGCTGCAATGTCAAACAGGTGATCCCTGCAGTTTTACCAGATTTCACAGCATTTTTGCCATCACTTGATTTCAGAGTCTCTGCCAATCCCCAAATCCCTCCAAGGTGAGCACGCCACCACACAGATAAATCAAATGTTTAAATATGGACAATGTTGCTAAAATGTGCATTCCGTATTTAGTTCTTGCTGGCTAAAGATGAATGAAAAGAAAAAACAAAAGCTAGTTTACCGATATCTATCTAGTACATTTACTCAACTACTGCACTGAAGCACACATCAAAGGCACTAACATTTAATGTTACTAGCTATACCACTTAACATCCAGCACAATTTTGGAAAATATCAAACTTTTTACTTCAATAGATTGATCTTACTGCTGTAGTTATATTTTAGAAATTCAAAATTTTAAAGTAAATCTTCAAATCAGGCCAGCTTCAACAAGCGCTATAGTGGACATTTTTTGTGTTGCATTGCTACTTTTATTCAATACTTCCTTCATCACCTTCAGCATAGATATTAAGTAAACATCAAGGCTAGTATTAGTCAAGGGGTAACATGATACAAAAAAAGCTCCCATCTTCCCAAAAATAATTTTTCACACATCTTGTGATGCACTCCCCCTCCCTCCCCCCTCCCCATTTTTAAGTTTTACAATTTTTTCGTGCCCGCTGCCTCCTGCTCTTTAACCTCCTCCCTCTTGTTCTCCTCCTAGCTGTTTCGTCGAGTTGCAGCAGCCCTACCTGGAATGGAAAGCCTGGACGATGCAAATCCTGAAGGCAGTATCCTTTACAGCCGCCGTGACTCACCATGCCGATAGCCAAACAGCCCAGCAATAGGCAGCTTATTTTTAATCTCTTAGTGGCTGCTGGCACACGTACAGATAGACTGCCGAGGAATCAGCCATTAAACCTTTTATGCTTAATAGAGGAGGAACACACAGAGCCAGGAAGATGGTGTGGATGCACAGGCACAGCACCACATAGTGGCTGACAGGGAAGTGACAGCAGAGGAGGGTGTGTGATGGAGGATGGTTGTGTAAGGAAGGTGAGGGATTCTTATCAATAAATGGGAATTATTATATGGAAACTTACAAACCAAGAAACATTTAACTTTAAAGAAGTGCCCTTAAATTGTAGTATAACATATGGATTTGTCTATACTATGAAGCTCAACATATTTTGGTTTGTCTACAGGTCTTGAGGATTGTGGGGAAAACATGGGGCAAAGTTTTTGGGGCCTCAGATGGAGCTGCATAACATTGGATCAGACAAAAAACTACAACTATGGAGGGGAAGGAGATAGAAACAAGTAGTTGTAGCATGCAGGACCTGAGTCCACATTAGCTTATGGGAATCTTTGACTATCATTTGTGGCATGTCTAGGCCAAGTAGTTTACTTCGCCATGTGACTTTTCCTTAACGTGCCAATTTCCAGTGATTGACATCAAGCTGGACAAGCCAGCGGAACCAGCTGTGCCTGAGGGCGGGTGCTCATGTTAATGCAGAGCTGCACTTGGACAGCTCCCTTCACACCATAGGCTTGTTGTGTTGCTTACTACTGGTTAGCTTCCAGTTGACTTCTCCAATTGGATATAGGATGTGGGCCTTGTATCTGATTGGACAAATCAAATGTTATCTTTCAGTCTTGTTCAGTTGTAAAATATTGTATACTTTGTCAATATGTAAGTGACTGGAGGAGAAAAGGGAAGAAAACAATTGTTGCAATGAAAATGAACACACACACACACTGAAAAAAACAGTTTGGAGAAAAATGAGGAAACCAATGGAGTTCTTTTCGCTGTTATGTTTTGTATTTTTTATATATAAAAAGGGAAAGCACCAAAAATGATGCCTAAACACAGAAGGAGAAATAGCAGGAGGGTCGGCCATTTTTCTAAATAGCTGAACATGTCTGAATGTCTGCAGCACGCATGCACGCTGATCTGATCTTTGACCTTTGGCCTGCCCTACAGGGTCTCCGTGCTCTGGAAGGAGGCTGACTATCTTAGAATGTTTTATAGCATCTCTCTATAGCATCTCATGACAAGACGTATCTCATTTGATATTCCCACAACTTCCAGTAGGATCACCTAACAGTAGCTGTGAAAATGTGGCACTCTATCTCTCTATGGGTTTAACTTTTATAGAACAAGCTGTACTGTGGTTAAAAAAGAAGTAATAAAGAGACAACTTACTATCACAACTCCCTAACCCTCCTAAAAGTCCTCTCCTCTTCCTTCTCTCCTCCCGCTATCCTTCTGTCCTTCCAGTCTCCCCATCCCTCCATCCCGGTAATACACATATAACAATCCACTGTAATGCACCGCACTGTATATAATAATGTAATATGTATGTTGTGAACGTCCCTCTGTAGAAGTGGTCCTTGTTCACCAGTATGAATAATGTAATAATGTTTAATGATTAATAAATTACAAATTAAAGGGCTTCACTCTCCTAACCATCAACATTTACCTGGTAGCACAATTATCTACTCTTCTATTTTATTTACTTTCTGTTTTTTTCTGAGAAAATGTGAGATATGGCAAGTTGTTGGGAGTTTGCACAAGCAGGTTTAAACCACTACACTAGTTACATTAAATAGAAAACGACAGAATATATTTAAAGTAATTAATAATTAGTAATTAAATAAAATACACAGCTTCATTTACACAGCAAATATTTTTCTTGGGAACAAATGGGTTAGTAACACTTAAGATACGCTAAGACAGCGGTCCCCAACCTTTTTTGCGCCACGGACCGGTTTATGCCCGACAATATTTTCACGGACCGGCCTTTAAGGTGTCGCGGATAAATACAACAAAATAAAACTAGAACCGGTACCAAAAAAAAGAAGATTTATTCATAACACACGTGAAAAGACCCAGGAAAACCAAGTTAACGATAAAAATGATAACAAAATAACGCTGAAAACCGATAAAAACCCTGAAAACCATACATTTCACACCTGAGCCTCAACTCTCGTGGCCCGGTACCAAACGACTCACGGACCGGTCCGAGGCCCGGGGGTTGGGGACCGCTGCGCTAAGACACTGATAGCATCTAAGTTTAAGCTATGAACACAATTGGACCTTAGGTATGCAGCATTTACTTACAATATTTAGTGTTTAGTTATGTTGTGTACCAGGTTTTTGTGTTTTTAATGACTAAATATGAAAATCTAATGAGCACTTCATGTGTCTTATGCAGATATCAGTTGTTAACTGGTAGCTAGCCAATTTAGCTGTTATCTAACTCTTAACATTAACAATCAAGTAAAAAACACTAAATAGTGTAGCCTCACCAGTTTGTTGTTTTTTATGAGTACCCTTTTGTGACATTGCCTGGTGACATAAATTGAAATTATATTTGCTTTACCTCATAGGAAACCTCAATTGACATTTTAGCTACAGTTTAGCTTAATTAGCTAACTGGTTGGATAAGAGACAAACTATGGACTATTCCTAAAACATGAAAACATTCATAACTTCCTCACAACTATGAAATGAAAATGAACAAAAGTAGTCTCTGAGAATAAGAGACTGGACCAGTATAATCTCAGACCCTTCCAGATGCCTGTATTACGCATTAGCTCACCATACTCAGGGTGTCTCTCCCTTATCTGGAATCACTTAGCCTAACATTGGCAATCAATGAAGATGGTTTTTCAAAGGAAGATGAAACAGATGAGAAAATATGAAGTCTGAAAGCAACACAGCAGTGTATGAGAGTAAAAAAACCCAAGAGTAATATCATATTAACAGTATGTGGATTAAGTGCTTTAGTCTGTAAGACTGGAAAACAGCAGCAATATTAATAAAGTTTTTCCAGGAATGAGAGCCGGTGAAAATGCAGATTGTGTAAGTTAACAGATTCATCAATATTAGCAGCTCTATCATTAAGACATGGGAGAACCTGATGGATTATAAAAAGTATTACATTAAATCAATGTTTAAAAGCAGCTATTAGGTACTAGTTGATCTCTAACCTGAAACTACAGGTAGCATATCATATTAATTATAAGTCACCTTACCCGTTACCATATATCCTGGTAAGAAATGATCCACCTTCACAGTACTGTAAACTCAGGGTTAATCCTGAAGTCACCCAGATAAGATTAAACCCTGCTTCATAATACAGGCCTCAGGTCTCTGTATCTCATTTACAAACAAACTTTCAAAGAATCTAAGACTTGAATTCTTCGCTGCGGGAGATTTTATACTGACCTTGTCACATTTTTGGATGACCGTTTCCATCTCATATGGTTTGGCACACAAACCACAGATGATTTTTTTGGCTACTAAAGCAGTAGCTTTTTTTAATGCTTAGCTTAGTTGGCCATCTTCTGGCTTTGGCTTTGCAGTGAACTAAGGGACTTAGTGAGCATATTTCTCAAGCTACCCAGTTGTTTCCTAACCTTATTTATGAGTTAAAGTAATTGGATACTCTAGCATTTAGACCTAATGGATATTTACATGACATGAAATTGAATTAGTGGAAACTGCAGGCAAATGCTCTCTAGTAAATGACAAGCCCGAAGCCTTAACCTTAGATGAGTTTTATTTTACCATTCTCTTGTGTATTTGGAGGAGAGACCAGTTCCTCTTTGTTTAGGCCTTTTTAGTAGAATAATGAGAATTGGAGGAACAAACTAACAGAATAACAACTGCATAAAGCATAGTAGGCTACCAGTCATGCAATCAGTCTGTCAGTCATTAAACTGTTTACAGTGTTAATGTTCTCCTGTCTGTGGCGAAGTCATAATTATCACACTAATGCGGAGTTCCCTGTGGTGAGTCAGTGTGTGAAAACCTGACAGGTGAGGGGAAGTTGAGGTGGAAAGAACCTTTTAAGAAGAAAACTGTCACACATCAGGTCACTTCACTCTGCTCTCCTGATGTAAGAGGACAGGTATTCCCCTGGATGAAGGCCGTTAGTGCTGTTAGTGGACAAATGAACTCAAAAGAGACAAAAGGTCCAGGGCTGGCCTCCCTGGAGGGAAGTCTCAGAAATGAAAGGCTGGTAGCTTCATTTTTTTTCATAGAGTCATAGATGCGTTATTAAAAGCACAAACACAGGATGAAAAAAAATACAGGAGTTTTTAAGATATGGCTTATGCATGTATGCAGTCAGCATGAAGCAGTGCACCTTCCCTGTGAGGGACACACCCCCCACATCTGAAATTCTTCATCTGTGGTCTCAGACCGTGTCAAGTCATTTCTCACTTGCACACAAAAGAAGATCATGTCAAGAGTCGAGGCGTTTAGGGACACAAACCTCCGCTCGCTGCTGAGGGAGCTGCGAACTGACATCGCTATGGCTGTGGATGACCCTTTCCCCCTGGTCTATGGTTTGGCGGACAAAAACATCATCACAGAGCAGCTGCTGAAGGTAAGAAACTGAACAGAGATTGGATATCCGTATTAATTGTGTAAACCTTAATTTTGATTTGAAATAATTTTTTTATGCTACTTTAAGCAAGTATCGGGCTGCTTCCATTAAAGGATATCAGTGCTGAACTTTCAGTCTTCAAACTCATAAACTTAATGTGTCTATAGGAGACTCTGGAGAAAGAGGCTAGAGAAGGCATCCACAAGGCCATGTACTCCCTCCTGTCCTGGGTGTTGGAGCAGAGCAGATCCACTGTCCAGGCCTTCTTGAACAACTTATCCAAAGACTATAATCTGGACAGCTACCCCAGGCTGCAGACCCTGCTCACTAACCTGGATTCCCGTATGTGACACACAGTTTACGACAAAACATTTGTCACACACAAATAAATCTACATCTATACACTTGTTATAGGCATGAATGTCATAATCATTTTGTCATGGTGATTGACACGATAAGTTCATGATTCCTATTAAGGAATAAACTATTGTTCTCCCGCGGTGGAATGATTGTACATCATACATCTATTGTGACTTCAAAATGACAAGAATTGAGTGCACAAGTTTTACTTTATGTTAGATTCACACAGGCTCAAATATATGGATCCGTACACCCCCATTAATATTTGGTTAAGTGCCCCTCAGCAAGATGCACCTCGACCAGATGCTTTTGGAAGCCATCTGGCATAATTCTGATGGGATGTTTGAATGGTGCTCTTGGCAAATTTGGAAGATTTTATTAAAATTGGCTGGTTTCCTGGCATGAACCCGGCTTTTAAGCTTAGCCCACAAATTTATTGGGAATTTTGGAAGGTCAGTATCTTAATGTTGGCTTGTTTTTATCTATGCTAAAACCATTTTGTGTGTGTGTTTGGAAAATTAAATTACGTCCAAGTTTCAACCATCTAATTCCCAATTTGAGGTGAAGTCAAAGAATTTGGATGTAGTCCTCCTCTTCATTATTCCATCCACTCTTGAAATCTGTCATTACCACTGGCAGCAAAACAGCCCCAGAACATGATGCCACCACCACGCTTGATAGTTAGTACAGTGTTCTTAGGTTTGAAAGCCTCACCTTTACTCCTCCAAACATACCTCTTGTCACTATGGCCAAGTAGCTCAATCTTTGTCTTGTCTTTTGCCAGACCTTAGTAAAGTGGTCACCTGAATAACTTGTCCCTATGTACAATTGTCTGAATTTATCTTGGAATCTGCAGCTGTTTAAAAATGGCTGCAAAAGACAACTTGTGTAAATCTAATAGTCTCCTTATTAGAGTTCCTTGGACTTTCCAGTCTTATTGCCAACACAATGAGTGCTGTCAAACAAATCCTTTTTAAAGAGAACTAGTGGTGGTAGTCAACCAGTTAATAGGTGAGTATATGTATGTATTTTGGTCTGTATGTATACTTTTGAACCCATGTGAATTAGAGAAATATAAATAAATAGTTTCTAGTGCTCACTATTCTTGTTTAGATTTTTTATCTGTTTATTTAGAGTCAATAAAGATGATGTACAGTTAAAAGAACAGTTCAAAGAAATCATGAAAAGACCAAAATTCTATGACGTTCCTGCCCATGATGAGCGTCTGAGGATCCTCAGAAGAATACTCTACTGTACCAGTGTCAAATAACATTCAGCACAAACTGACATTCCTCAGATTTTTTTCTATTTTTTCTTATTAATTTACAAAAGCAATAAAACCTCAGTTGCATCTGTTGCACCAGAGCTGAAAACAGTCTCTCGGGACAATTTTCTGTCACATTTAGACTCTAATGGTTTACATTGTTGCTGATTTTGTTTGACAGGAAGGGAGACTGCAGGTTCCAAACATGAAAACAGACCATCTGGAGGTCACAAACCTCCTCACAGTAAGAAGAGGAGCCATGCGGATCGAGAACTGAGCTCCCAGCGGTCACAGTATCATGCCAAGACAACCGATGGAGGAGGTCATCTCCCATACTGCACTTGCTTTGTATCATAATAGGCTTATTTTGGCAATCAAAAGATACATAGGCTTCACAAAGAATTAACCTGGAATACTCTAAAACGCACATGACTTTGCTGTCTTCATTATAAGGTCTTATCTACTCTGTTTAAGGAAGTAAAGTGAAGCTCTACAGAGTGAAGAGTGAAGCTCCTGGCTCCAAGCTGCCATCTGAAAACAGTAATTATCATAAAAATAAATATATTAAATACTTTTATGCCACGAATACATAACCAAACCTATTTTCTGCTTCAGGTGTGCAAGTACTGTCTTCCACAATCCAGAGAGGAGTCCACCTGCCCTCTTCATCCTCGTCCTTCTCGGTTCCCTCCACGGATCCCCCAGTCAACCATGATAACCAAGAAAAGGTGCATGTTATGCAGGCATATTGTTTGGAAGGTAAGTCATATAATGAATATGTGAACTTCTTTTTTCAGAAAACTGAAGCAACATCAAACTATGAATGTGAAAACACAGACCTAACTAAGCTTTAACCTTTATGCAAGATTTTCCCCTTTAAAACCCACTGTCATTTAACAGGGGCCACCAGAGAGCCCATTAAAGCTGGTGGGGGTCCGTCAGAGGAGACAAATGCATCAAAGTCCAAGTCTGCTAAGAGCACATTTCACCACCAGGTGGAGACAGCCACACGCATGGTAGACGCTGTAATCCCCTCACTCTTAAATAAAGTTGCTTGTGCTTTATATGAATGTGGGTGTTACATTTATCGGCCTGTGTTTAGATTCATTACAATGATGATGAGTGTACAGTGTGTAAGGATGGAGGGGAGCTGATCTGCTGTGACGGTTGCCCTCGAGCTTTTCATCTGGCCTGCCTTGACCCTCCACTCTCGTCCATACCAAGGTGAAGAATAATGTGCTGGTGTGCCGAGATGTTTTTTTTGCTTTGAGAAAGAGGTTATAACGTTACATTATCTGCAGTGGCTCTTGGCAGTGTGAGTGGTGCCGTGGACACAGGGTGAAAAAAGAGAAAGCACAGCTACCCTTACAAGTAAGTTCCTGAAGGAAGGAAGCAGGAAATGTGCACATACTGAATCCACTGAATAACCTACAGTACTGTGAAAAAGTCTTCAACGACCCTCATTTCTTTATATTTTGCTAGGAAAATGGGGAATGGTTTCAGCAATTTGTTAAAACATGAGCAAACATACATAGAAATGCAGCAATGCAGTCAATATTTGGTATGACCTTTATTCTTCAACACAGTCTGAACTCTCTTAGCCAGCCGTCTGGTATTTTCTTTAAGTAGTCTTCAGGAATAGTTCTCCAAAAGTTCTTCTTGAAGGTTTTTTTTCTTCTGATTTTAGCTGCTCTGGGCTCTGGTCTGGCTAATCCATGACTGATAATGTTGCATTGTGTGTTTTTTCAATCCAGGTGTGCATTCACTGCATTGGCAATGTGTTTGGGATCATTGTGATGATGAAATATTATCCTTTTCTCGATCAGACACTTTCCAGATGGCACTGCATATTGGATCAAAATCTGTTGCTACCTTTCTGCATTCAAGATTTCAACATTTTTGACAAGATTCCCAACACCACTAGCTGAAATGCAGCACCAAACCATGACAGAGCTTCCACTGTGTTTTACAGATGGCTATAGACACATTGTTGTACCTCTATCCTGACCTCCTCTGTACATGATGTGAACCAGACGTTTTAGATTTGGATCACTCCAGGACACCCGTGGTCTTTGGCTTTCTGTCATTTAAAATTTTTTTATTTAGCATACCTCTCTTTTTCCCTTCCTTAAGAACTGCTTCTTGACAGCCACTGAGACCATTTGCATCTGCTGCAGATAGTTTTTTGGGCCTGACATTTTTTCTTTTGTCCTCCACTTGTCGATTGCTTTTTAAGGACACACTGCGCACCATGCTGAGATATGCCTGGTTTTTGGCTAGTAGCTTTTGGGGAATCATCTTGTTGGTGCAAAAATGTGCTATCTTCAGCATTTTTCATAGATTCAGCAAAAGAAATGAACAAATTATGTGACTAGACTGAAAATGAGTAAACAAAAAGCAGCTGAAGAAAACTTTAAAAGGCCTTTGGAAAGCCTGGAGAGCTATTGCTCAAGGCCACCAAAAATTCCTAGAAAGTCTGGGAGTCTTGCGAGAAAAACATAAAGAAGTGAGCAGCGGCCCAAGCCTCTGAGTCACCCCTAGTACTGACTAGTACTGTGTGGTCATTTTTAAATGTGAGAATCTTTCTGCTCATAGCAACTTATATTTTCAGTACGTTTCATGTGTAAAAGAAAACTCATGGCTCTCACACCCTGTCTGGTATTTCCAACTTTAGTAATTTGTATTTACGTAGTTCAGGATAATAAGTCACAGTAAAACTTGAAGACTTGTTTACAAAAAAAAGTTTTAAGGGCTTTGGTAAACACTGATGCTTTTTCTAGAACTGATCATAGTCTAAATATTTGCATTCAGGCTCTCTCAGCTCATCCTCAGCAAACAAACACAAACTGCAGTAACTCCATCACCGATGTCTCATTCTACTCATCGCTGTCATCCTCCCTCACAAGCGTTACGGCGACGACGAGTGCGTCAGGTGTCAGAAACCAGGTGACCTTCTACATCATTCAGCCATTTTTTTAAATCAGTTCAGCTTCCATCAGCCTCATCCTTTTTCCGCCTCTGCAACATGTAAAAATAGTCACACTTGATGCATGTATAAATTTGTCTCCAGTGCTTGGGTGGAGAGCTGGTTGGCGTGAGGGAGGTGTGCGGTATTTGCCACCTCGGAGGAGGAGATTTGACCCACTGCTTTCAGTGTCTGAAGCATTTCCATGTAAACTGCCACTTTTCCAAGTAAGAAAACCACTAATTTCTTCTTCTGACTGTAGAAGAAAGATTTTTAGGAGATGACAGAGAGCGTTTCCCCTGAGCTCCTGAAATCCTAATCTCAGCATCATCTACATTAGAAGAAAAAAAACATTCGGGGCTCTCTGAGAACTTCCTGTATGTTGGTATTGACCACCAGTGTGCATTAAGGGTGTGCGCTTTCAATAATCTCTCTTGGGATAATGGTGGCTAATGGATTGTAAGTGGAGCCCTTGCAGCTGAGTAGTGAGCAATGTGAGCGAGGTTCACAATGATTTTACACAACGATAACACAGATACAACAAATTAAAGCCGAATCCATGTGATAAGCTCTCGTGGCTCCTTTTTATGTTGATTAAAAACACAGTATTAACTAAAACCAAGCGATAAGAAGAAAAAGCTTCCCTTTTTTAATTAATTAGGGCCCCAAGTTTCATGTAAACAGTTTATTTTCCCAGCTGGAAGGGTTTGAACAGCTTCCTGTGTCAGAAATGACATATTGATTGAGAGAAACCTTATACACCACGGAAATGTTCACTCAAAGCATTTGTGTGTTTCTAAGAGGGAGGTCCATCTGCCTGTCCTGCTCCAGACTGTGGGGCAGCTCTGCTGAGAGAGAGGCTGAATCCAGAGGCGGGCAGGTGTGTCTCCACATGTACACACCTTGAAAAAGAATTTACAACCTTTATTATCTTAATACCACCGAATACTCTATGTAATCTCTCCTGTGTGTGTGTCTGTGTGTGTTTGTCTTCAGCTTGCACCTCTGGCTCAAAACACACTTAGTCATGATCAAAGCGCCTCCCTCTCTGAGCCCATCCACCATAAAGATGAACTGGACTCCATCCTGGGAGACGTGAGTGGAGATCAGTTACATGTCGATATCACAGATGCAGGCAGGGTGCAACAGTTCACGTCAGACACAAGATGACTGTTTCCTTATCACAGAGACAGTCAGTGAGCTGTCGGGGTAAACAAAAAGCACCGAGGACAAAACATTAGGCGATTTGGAGCAGCTTGTCCTGATGTTGTTAGCTGTGATTTTGGGCCTGAAATATGTGCACAGAAGTTTCACAGATGTGTACAGATGTGTGAGTTCTTCTTGGCTTCACTGGGCTCACAGTCTTGATTTGGGTGCCTCTGTTTTTAGCCCCTACCTGCTGACTATTTAAATAATTTACAATTCAGAAGCTAAATTTTTGAGTTACAGTGAACTCTAAGAAGGTTTGCATTATAGATGGCAGATTGATTGATTAAAGGATTTATATTTACCTAATATGTTACTAAATCTATGACAAATAGACAAATAGGTGTTCAGCAGTTAATCCTATTGTGTTTTCTTCTCTTCACTGCAGCAGAGCTCCATTGATGGCATCTTACAGTGGGCTTTCCATAACATGTCTCGTCCTCTTCCAGGCTCTCAGGGATGCTACCAGTGACAGAGAACCAGGAATGCAACACTGTAAATCAGCAATGATGAAATCAGTGTGTAGCTGATTAAAATGAGCTCACTAAATATGGGTGCTGATTATTTGCTTCTTTCTCACTGCTTGTTAAAACAATTCGGTGACTTTTGATTGAATGTTTCATACACGAGTCATGTTTTCCACCCAAAAAAATATGAAAGGTTATGTGAGAATAAATCATAATATGAAATGTATAGAAATGGATAGTTGAACCCTAATCATGTATGTAGAAGATCTGAATGTACAACACGGTGAACCTTGAAGCAGATGGTCTACAGCAGCAGACCAAACCAGGTGCCACTTCTGTCAGCTGTGAACAGAAAACTGAGACTACAATATTCACAGGTTCACCAAACTTGAACAAAAGATTGGAATAACATTGCCTCATCGTATGAGTCTCGAATTCTGCTGCAACATTTAGATGATAAAGTCACAATTTGGGGTAAACCACAATAAAGCATGCATCCCTCTTGCCTTGTATGCCTGCCATGTAACAGTTCAGGCTGCTGCTGGTGGTGGTGAAATGGTTTGGGGGACATCGTTTGCACACACTGGGTCCCTTATGGACAGTTGAACCTTGTTTAAACATCACAGCCTACCTGAGTATTGCTGTTGGCTTAGTTGCAGCATACCCATCTTCTATGACTGCTTCCAGGAAGATAACACCTGTCACAAAGCTCAATTCACCTCAAACTGGTTTCTTGAACATGACAATGCTCTCAGTGTACTCAAATGGCTTCCACAGGCACCAGATCTCAATTCAATAGAGCCTCTTTGAGACATCATGGATGTTTAGCCCACGAATCTGCACCAACTATGTGATACTATCAAGTCTGTATGGACCAGAATCTCAGAGGAATGTTTCCAGCAGCTTGCTAAATCTGTGCCATTGAGAATTAAAACAGTTCTGAGGAAGAAAAAAAAAAAAAACGGGTCCAGCCAAATACTGCCTAATCAAATGCACTTAATAAAGTGGTCATTGAGTGTATATAACCCAAGCCAAGCTCACTGACCTCAGTGCTGTGTGTATGCACCCATTTGCCTCCAAGTTTCCATGGATTTCAGTGCACTTCTCTGATGACATACTGCTTTATTGTGATTATTGATGGAAAATATGCACTGTGCAATAAAACCACTGGCCTGAAACTCCTGATTTAACATTGGACCTGTGACAAGTTACAGCTGCAAAATTAGCTTGTAATGCTGCTCTTGCATTAGCTACTCTTGGTCTTAACTGATAAAATAAATGTAGTTACATAGTTAAATACCAATACCAGCCTTTCCGTAATGCTTTGCCTACTCTTTAATCTTTTAGTTCTGTCTTATTTTCCCTGAATACTAACCTCACGACTCAGCACTTGTGTGGGAGACATGGCAATGGGCCACTGATATCTCTGCTCATACAGATTGACCCTAACAACTGTTTGTCAGACTCGTCATACGCACATACGTATCTGCATACACACAAGTGTGTGCATTTTGGCTCTAAAGAACCGCAGGTGCTGTACTTTAATGTGTTTATACACACAGGGAAACTAGACAATAGTATGCTAATTTCAAGTCTCCGCACCTTATTTTTCCCTGCAAATCACAGACAGATGTGCTTATACAAGAAGAAAGTGTGTTATAGTAAATTAATACCCACATGCACACATGCACAGTGGTGAAACACAAAGAAAAACAGACAATGTAAATGTCTGCATGTGCCCAAAGTCATTTTCTCTCACTGCTTTGGATCTGCAGTTGAATTTACATTCACACGTTACGCCACATGGTTTCAATACAATGAGGTATGCATGCCGAGAAATGCCTCGATTTAACAGGAATTCCTTCAGGACTATATCACTTCAGTGAGGAATGTTGTTTTTGTCATGCTATTCATGAGTTTTAGCATGACTGCCAGAAGGATGGAGCTCAGCCAGGCAAATTTTTCTCCCCTCGGTATTCGGTTGCCATGGCTCAGAGCTCCTACAGACCCAAAACAGAGGATGAGAAACATGTTCTTTTCAGTGTGTGTGTGTGTGTGTGGTTGGATCTGTGAATGTACAGCTCTGTTTATTTATCAGCCTGCTTTCCAAATAGTTCATGAAACATCTTGCATACTTGAGGCCTCTGTGCCTTTGTAGGCAAGTCAATATCTGACATAGAGAAGAGAAAAAGTTTGCGAGAAACATTTTATGCCTGGGAATGTCAAATTCTGGCACTGCTGCAGGTTTTCCATCTTAATTTTTACAGTGTAAGTAATGTTTTTACTTGAGGTTTACTAACACACCATCCTCCTGGGGGTGGGTGCAAGCCACATAAAAGACCACATGGAAGAAACTGATAAAACATTCAAAGAGTTTTTCAGTCCAGGGGGGGAAAAAAACACCTTCTCGCCACTAGGTGGATCCCACCTGTTTTTGAGGCTTCGTACGGGAACATAATTCTCACCGCAGCATGATAGCAGGAAGTAGGCTATTTTCTCCCACAAAACAATGTTTGAGCTTGTAGCGAAGTGGGGACTGCCGAGATTTGATCTTAGGCTAAGGCACCATTTCCCCATACAAGTGATAACATTACAGCAAAAATAGATTTCAGATGGAGATACTCTATTGTTGATTCTATTTATGTCACAGCTGTAACTGTTGGTGACTTGTAAAATCAGCATTACGAAAGGTGCATGGTGAGTTTGTGAAACATTTTCTGCTGTTTCAGACACTGAAAATACCTCAGGCCACCGAACTCAAGAAATATTCATGCCCAAAATTTAAATAACAGGATTACATGTAAATTTTCCATGTAATTTAAGAAATCTGCTAAGAAGTCATATTTTTGTGTAAAATCACACAGATGTTTGGTGTGTCTGTTATCTACTGAGTAGTGTTGTGTTATAATGGTCTGATTGTGTCTCATCTCCTGTGTTGCATCATATCTCTTCTCAAGTTTTACATACCGTTTTTCTTGCTTCACGGCATTCCTATATGACGTCTAATGAGGAGGAGAGGTCACAGACGTTATCTGGAGTATTAGTAATGTGTTGTTTAAGGCTTAGGTCATGGCCTTATTATGTCTGCTTCTCAAAAACCTCAAACACTGGACCATTGTTTCGCTATTGGTAGCAAGCTAAACAAATATTAAAGATGTTTCTTTATTCTAAGCCGCTGTAATTGTGTCACTGTTTCATCACACTTGTATGGGAATGTTTTAGCGTTTATTTGGCGAGACTGGATGTTTCTCAGATGAGAGTTTTACGTTTTTGAAAGTGGTTGAGCAATGATTACAAAAACAAATAGGCGCAAGAATCGTGTCTACACCCACTTTTCTGTGTCAGTCAGTGTGAAGTCAAAAGGTTAAATTGTCTAAACACACGCATCCTGTTACAACTACGTTCATCACAGGCCAGGAATTCTTTGGAAAAATATGATAAGTGAAATTCCCACGCTTTGGGCATCCTCTCTCTTTGGACAAGTTAAAGTTGTGGGCAGCTTTCCAGCGTGTGTCCCTGCTGGGCCATGGCAGTCCAGGTCTAAAGAGCTGAAGCCTCTGCGACTTCCAGTCATGACCCTTCGCTCTTTGTTCGCACTATTGTTATGGGCAGGAAATTGCAAGGGGCCCTGCTCAGGTTTGGCATGAAACTTCGGAGCAGAATGTGCTACTTCTTTAAAACCCTGAGTAACAGCAGCACCACTGCGAATAAAAGAAACCATTTTAACACACTGAGTAATGAGCAACCTTTTAAATGACTAAACTAAGATTGTATAACGATGACCCACGTGAATGTGGGTCATAGTTGTTTATATAGACCTAAACACCCATAGTTTATCTTCTGATAGGTGTTAACTTCCCCACAGGCATTTTTATTTACAATCTCAAACGCTCATTGTCTTTCATTTGTATGGACTGCTAGGACTGTAAGCTCTGCCCTCTGATTACTGATTTTCTGCCTCACTGACCACTTCATTAGGTAAAACTTGCTAGTACCAAGTTGAGCCCCCTGTCTCTTTCAGAACTGTCTTCAGTCTACATGCACAGATTCAACAAAGAAACATTCCTCAGAGATTTTGGTCCATATTTACATTATAACATCACACAGTTTTTCCAGCTGCACATCAATGATAAGAATCTCCTGTTACACCACATCCCAAAGGTGCTGTATTGGATTGAGATCTGGTGACTGTGGAGGCCATTTGAGTACAATGAAATCATTGTCATGTTCAAAAAACCAGTTTGAGCCTTGAGACATGGTGAACTTTCCTGCTGGAAGCAGCTGTCAGAAGGTAGCCACACTGTGGTCATAAAGGGAGGAGAACAATACTCAGGTAGTGGTAATGGGGCACAATATGTGTGCCACACATTACCCCACCAGCAGGCTAAATTGTTGATGCAAAGCAGGACGTATTCAAGCTTGGCCAAAACCCTACCACCTGAATTTGAATGTAAGAACAAAAGTTTTAACACTCATCATATCAGGCAATGTTTTTTGATCTTTCATTGTCAGTTTTAAGAACATAAACTGTTGCCTCAAACTCTTATTTTTTAGCCATTCTGTACTTAAGTAAGAGTAAAGATACTAGTGTTGAAAAGTACTCAAGTAAAAGTGAAAAAGTACAGTCTCTGAAATGTACTCAAAGAAAGTTAAAAGCAGCTTTTTGGAGGACATGTCTACTAGCTATTGTTGTGCAAAGCTAACTGAGCCTTGTGATATATTAATGTATTAATGTAATAATAAAATAGTATCAGTAGATGGGAATAATAAAAAATAATTACTCAGGTTGAATCATTTAGTAGAACAGCAGAGCAGAGAAAAAGTAGGACAATTAAAAAAAAACGAAGCTCTATTTTCTTTGCCACTAAACAGGAAAATGTGTACAGTCAGGGGTTACAGTGGGATTCGGTGGGTGGGGGAACTCTAAAACCAGTTTTAATGGCTCAGCCTGAGGAAAAGAACTAACAATGATTTCTATTGAGAGCTCTTAATGTATCAGTTGTGATCAGCTGCTCTTCTTTACAGATTTATACATCTGAATTTAACAAGGTGTAAGCAGATGTTTCATGAGTTCGCCTGTTTATGCTGTCTTATACTAGACAGCCATTGCGTAACAGTCACACACACTGATGTTTACTTTAAATCCATTACAACACAGCAAAGTATGTGAGTATTTTTCATGCAACATAAATCTACCTCAGTTTGCCAAAATGTCACAGTGGACATAGATGGCTTCTTTCACTCCTCTTTCAAACCATCTGTTTGTTGTGCTGTTTGTTGTGCCATGCGCTTGTGAAGTGGCTGACAGCCACTTCACAAGCGCATGGCACAACACAGAAGAGCCACCTCCACAGGACAAGACTCAGCAGTCCATCTGCATCTTAAGGATAAAGGACACTCTTTCGAGGATGCCAATGTTCACATTTTGGACAGAGAGGACAGATGGTTTGAAAGAGGAGTGAAAGAAGCCATCTATGTCCACTGTGAGCGACCATCTTTGAACAGAGGCGGGGGTTTACGACACCAACTCTCTGCCATCTATAATCCAGTTTTGAGTTCCCTTCCCAGACGCCTTAACGCCCACTCACATCCTGGGCCATCTGACCTCAGGAATTCGCATGATAAGGTGGGGCCAGGTTTCACAATGAACACACCCGAAACTCTGGCTGATTGGGACCCACGCCCAGTTTCCCACCTTGGCTCAGGCGATTAGAGGATCATCAGGGGGTCCTTTCGTCCCTCTGTGGGGGGTTACTCCCACTAGGTTTATATCTGGGACTCTCCACCATTTGACCTTAGAACTGAAGAAGCTTCTCGGATGAGAGGTGAAACGTCTTCAAGCAACTTAAAGAAGTCCAGACGCTTTTCTTTGCAAGCTCCTTTGACTACGATGACCTGGATGACTGAGAACCTTCACAGACAACAATGTTGCAACTTTGTGCGGGAGCAGGACGGGAAGAAAACACTATCAGCAGCACCAGAGAGGAGGAAGACATAGTGTGGGAACACAGGACCTGCACTTTCAACACTTTTATTAGGCCTGGGTCCAGTGGACCCGAACACCTTGTATGTAATGTAAATGCGTGGGGGGAGGTACAGTATGAGGTCATTGAAAATTAGTTCGGATTTATGTTCTTCACAGAAAATAAGCCAAAGCCAATGAATTTCAGGTTGAAAAAATAATTAATTGTTTAATTTTTCTTTTGAGAAAAACTGAAAACGGGTTTCACAGACCCGAACACCATACAAGGGTTAAATCTAACCTCATTTCCTCCTGTCCTGTCTTTCTTATCTTTCTCCATCTCTGAGTGAAGTTAGCGTCTTTCTTTTCTCTCCCTCTTCCTCCCTTCTCTCTTCTCTTCAGCGAGATGCTGAAGTAAAATAAGAAAAAGAAAAAAGACAACACGAACCACTTTAACCCCTGACTTTAGCAAAGGCTTGTGCCTCATTGATCTCTTTTTTTAAAATATGACATCCTCTGGTGATTAAAACACGAACAGGACTGCCTTTCATGTGTTACTGTTCAGACTTAAATCAGTTTAATGGCCTGTGGGTTAAACCAAAAGTAACAAGCCTGTTTTGAAAATGTAGAAAGTACAGATATTTGTTTAGAGAGTAAAAGTAAAAAATAGTCAGGAAAAAAATATTCAAGTAAATTACAGTACAATATTCTACTTAAGTGCCACAACAAAGTATTTGTACTTCTTTACTTCCCACCTCTGGCTTTCAGAGAGCCTCTTCTGCATACCTCGACTGTAAAAAGTGGTTGTTTGAGTTACGATTGCCTTCCAATTAGCTCAAAACAGTTTGGCTATTGTCTCCTTATCTCTGGCATCAACGAGGTATTTTTACTCAGGGAACTGCTGCTCACTGGATATTTTCTACTTTTCAGATATTGTTTTGAACCGCCGAGATGAATGTGTGGGAAAATCCCAGTAGATCAGCAGTTTGTCAAATACTCAAATCTGGCACCAATAGCCATGCCACATTCAGTATCACTCAAACCACCTTTCTTCCTCATACTCATTCTCAGTTTAAACTTCAGCAGGTTGTTGTAACGATGTCTACATGCCTAAATGCATTGAGGTTCTTCCATGTGAATGATTGATTACACATCTGCACTAACAATCTGTTGAACAGGTGTACCTAATAAAGTGGCCAGTGATCGCAGTGTTCACACATATATTAAACAAGTTAAATATTGTCCTTTCTTTGGTTAAATCTAAAGCCGAGGGTCTAGTTTTCACCACATATGAGCTAGTTAAAGAGAGAAAAGACTTCCCTTTTCTTCACTGAAATGTAATCCTTCACTCTCTACTGTGTTTTGCACACAGGGAAAAATGTCTGATTTATGACTGCATAAAGCAGAAGGTTCTAATAAAAAGTTATACATGTATTTAAATGCACAACAGCTGGGTAGCTATAAGACTAGCACTCAAGAGATATGACAGTAATGGAGGGAGAAGTCAATTACATTTGCAACTATGGTTGAGTTTTTCTCTTCATGATTTTGATCCTGTAAGCGGTAAGGCTGTTATGTGGAGCTTGTTTGTGGACTACATGGGCTTTTGTAAGTGTGGATAATCATTTTTAGATGACTGACCTTTTTTTAAAAAGTGGTGCTGCACTTCATTTCCACAGGCGAATCAGATCGATAACAGAGTAACAGAAATGATATTTTTCTGTTATAGAAACTCTTCTTTCAAAATGCGGCTCTTACATTAACCACAACGAAACCAATGACTGTTCGTTGGTGGCTTCAGGGGCTTTGTGTTCATTTAAAACTTGTTCTTCCTCTACTCCACACTGGTTTTGCAGGAAGTTCTTTTTTCCCACAATTTCCAAGTGCTTGTTCATAGGGAACTGTTAATGACAATCTGTCCAGCATGTACTCCACCTGTCACAGGCCCCCTGGGACCCTGAATTGGATGAGCGATGGATGAATGGATGGATTAAAAAATGTCTGCATGAACCAGCTAAAACACTAAATTGCAATTTACATGTTTCATTACCAATAATAACCCAATAATATTATTTAAGTATTAATAATACTCACACTAAATCAATACTTAATCAACTCTAACACTGTGGATCTACAAAATAACACGACTGTCTAAATTCATTTAAGATACCAGTGGCACAACTTGCAACCTGACAGGTTTCAGTCCTCTGTGTGATATCATAAGTAGTTTATTATGTGAAAAACTTCACGAGTACTTACTATACATCTGTTTGATTAGAGTAAATATAAATGTTTTCTGTTACTTCAACTTCTCTGATCTTGGTCTCAGTCCAACATTCCCGTGTTGCATAAGAGCAGTCTAAAGTCAAAAAGTCTTATTTGTTTTCTGATATTCTCTGAGGTAAATCACAGCACGATATCACACACACACACACACACACACACACACACACACACACACACACACGCACGCACGCACGCACGCACGCACGCACGCACGCACACACACACACAAGCAGCTGTATCACATGCCTCTCCAATTTTGCCAAAATAAATTTGCCTCTTTCTCCCTCCTGACATGAAGTTTCCACTCTTAGTTAAATGTCACGGCCACTTTTCCTTCCTGCTTTGAGTGATGCTCAAGCTGTAACCTAATAGTGGTTTTAAGTCAGAAACAATGATTTCTTTGCCCTTTTTTCTTCACTGAAACAATGCCATTTCTTTTTTCCTGTGCACAAAGCAGATAACATGCTGAGCAACCACGACACACAAGAATTAAAACTGACATGCTTCTGGGCGTCCAGCTATTTTTACTTATTGTCTCACTAATTTGAAGCGGTTTGCAGCAATTTATTAAAATTCATGAAGTCAGTATGTGTGGTTGAATCTCATCTCTGTCTCGCTTGTTCTGTTTAGAGTAGTATGGTCAGCTCTGAAAACATCTGAACCCTTGGTTAGGATGAAGAAAACTTCTCAAACTGTTGCTTTTCCTCTGCGTGTCCCCTGAGGAGGCCAGATAATGATATGCTGGTGGGGCAGATTGCAGGGTTTCCATCGGTCTGGAACTGTAAACACAGCGGAGAAGGCTCGTTAGGACATTCCAGAAATGTCCTCAACTGGGGATTCTTGGAAGAGCGCTTCGGCTGTTTGCATTCTTGCTTTGGGACAGCAGTGCTAACAGAGTCTCCTGTGATCACTAACTCCTCCTGAGTGAGAATTATATGGGGGAGAAAGAAGGGGAACAGATGCTGGGCATTCCTCTGCACACTGTGAGCTGGCCATTGGTGACACGTGCTGCACCCAGTGAAAAATGTTTGCTGTTAATGTTTGCTCTTATTTTTTTGCTCGTGTGAGTGTTGTGGATGAAAATAATATCTATTGAACTTGTTTAAAAATATTCATGGCCTGACTTCTTTTAATTAAAAGCACTGATGACATGAGCACTCACTTTGGGTGAAAAGGGGGTGATGTTTTGTCTCATTTATACTAAAAGATGTCCCTCAGCTCCTCCAGCTAGTGCAACTTGCTAATAAGCTGATCCTTTTACCTATACACAACAAGAATTGAGTCACCTGTTGCTTAGTAAGATACCACTGGGAAGTCTCAAGCTGAGCATTTTTGCCATCCCATGGGTTTCAATCTGGGTGCTACAAGCGAGGAGGCCATTGTAATAGCTGGGTCTAGAACAGGGGTCTCCAACTCCAGGCCTCGAGGGCCGGTGTCCTGCAGGTTTTAGATCTCACCCTGGGTCTACACAACTGAATCAAATGATTAGTTCATTACCAGGCTTCTGGAGAACTGCAAGACACGTTGAGGAGGTAATTGAGCCATTTGAATCAGCTGTGTTGGATCAAGGACACATCTAAAAACTGCAGGACACCAGCCCTCAAGGCCTGGAGTTGGAGACCCCTGGTCTAGAAGTACACTAGTGTCTGATTGGATCTAAGTGTTGTACATTTCACAATCACTGGACCAGTCCATGGATACACAACATTACTTTTCACTAACTACACTTTGGACCTACCTTCAGCAGAAAGTTTAACAGGAGTGATTATTTATGTGTTTAGTGCACAGAGACACCTTTGTCCCTGCTTAAGAAACTGAGGGCTATCTACCAATCAGAAGGATGGTTGTTCAATCCCTAACTCCTCCAGTTTGCATGTTGCTGTACCTTTGAGCAAGATACCGATCCCTGAAGTGCCCCCAGAGTGTTCGTCTGAGTATATGAATGTTAGTTTAGATGCTTAAGCACAGAATAAAAACACTCAACTTGTCAATCACAAGGCAAGCCAGTGATAAAGCATGCACAGTTTATCATCCATTCTGAGTAGTGGCAGGCATATCTTCTTCTTTAGGGGTCGCCACAGCAGATCATCTATCTCCATCTTACCGTATCCATGGCATCTTCCTGCATGCCCTGATTCACTACATAGTCAACATCTTTCATCTATCAACTATCCCCCCTCTGTACATTCACCTTGGCTCTCTAAGTTTGTTTCCTTTACCAGTCATGAGCCCTACATTCACATAGTCACCACACTCACCTCCACAGTCCTGCCTTTCCTTCTCTCTCTCTTCTTCCTTTGTCCTACACCAGCAGAAGGAGTTTTCATTAGCACCCTGTTAGCCAACAGCACCACAGCTGGTCATTGTTAACCTGACCTCCAGCAGATTCAGTATGAAATCTCATTCTTGATGATCAGCTTGTTTGATTTGGCAAAGATTTTATGCTGGATCCCCTTCCTGATGCAGTCTTCCCCGTTTATCTGTCCCGCTTGGGAACTGCAAGTACACCGGAGTACATCGGCTTATCAGCCCCCCTGGCTGGATTAGTGGCTGCACACTGTAATTACAAAGTATCTTTGGTTACTATATCCATAATCTGACATAATCATTTATGTCTTTCTCATCATTAATTTGAATAGATGTTTCAAAACAGCTGCCTGGACGTGTTACTGAGCTCTTGGTGAGACCTGCCAATAGAAGGGCTATCAGGAGATTAGAGAGCAGCGCTGCAGGATTTACCAATGCCACAAAGGACTAGAGATGTAATCTAAATCGCTACATGAGAAATTGAGAGAAAGCCACAGTTCCTTTGTTTTGTTTATGGTTCACAACTTTACATTTTTGGTTCAGCACACTGAAAAACTCCATTATAAAGCATGAGTCAAGCGTAAGTGAGTAAAATACACATAGTCTGCTGCAAACTTGTAAACACAGCAGAACATTTCGGAGTTAAAAAGCAAGTGAATATTGATCCTAAACTCGCAGTGCTGTGAGAAAATCACGTTATGTTTACAGTTCACTCTGCTGCCTTCACGTTTAGAAAATATAAATTCCCGTAAAACCTCTGGGATAAAAAGGCTTATCTAAAGAATTTCAAAGTTAGATTTACGTGATTTTCCCCAAACTTGAACAAACTATAATTACAGACACCAGTTCTTAAATGTCTGCAACAGGGAGAGCTCCCAGGCCTCCAAAAAAGCCCTTTAGGAGTTGAAACAAGGTCATCACAACACAAACATAATCTCAGTGTCATATGGCACATTTGGAGAAAATGGCATTATAAGTTAAAGGTCTTGTTCCAAGTAAATTCAAGCAAGCGCAGCTGGTTGGAGGTTTAAAGAAGCAGGCATATTTGAGACTCATTCTAAAGGATCATTCACAATTAGGTGTTATATAGTAAATGTTAGTGATTCTTACAGCTAAGTAATCACCTGGTTCGGTCTTATAAACTGAAACACGGAGGAATGACGTTTTCTCCAAAGTAAAGCAATGTGAATGTAAGCTAGGATTCGATTAAAAAGTCTGTTTTTGTTCAAATGATTAAGCCCACATCGCTGAAAGACTTGGTAAATATGTACATAATGGAGACAGACGTAATAACGTTCAATCAGCCTGACAAACATGTTACAGATTGTACCTTCTTTTTTTTTTGAGAGAGAGAGAGTATAAACTACACAGTGCAAGCACAGCTGATGCTCACAGCTTTGTCTATCTGGGTCAATGCACAGTATGACAAGTTTAAATAGAGTCAAAAATTTTCCATTGCATATTTCTGACCAGTTAAATTCATCACAGGAGGAGATATTTCCCCCCCTTCGCTTCTCCATTCAGCCTTAAAAATAGACTTTCTGTGCAAAATAAGACAATGGTCTTCTTTTTGTCAACACAATACAGCCTCTGTGTGTCAGCAGACACGTCCAGGCCTGGAGTTGCTACCATTAACATATCTGACAGCTGAATCATCATCACTTACTGGTAGTAATGCCAAAGCTGAAAGTCATCACGAAGATAATGGATGATACTGTTAGAAATTCTTTGATTTGCAAACAAGCTACCACAGAGGGAGTTAACTCCTTGAAAAATCTTTATGATATGTGTTAACAGTGAAGGCGTGATAACTGTTTCCTTATCTCTTTAATGGAAGTTGTAATAACACAACATTCCTATCAGTTCCTAAAATCATGAAGTACCATCCAAAACAACTTCAGATAGATTATCTTTTACTCCCCATCCAATTTTGGTTTTATGTGTTTATTTTTATAAACCAAATTAGGTCTTATTTCCCTTCTGACACGCGTTTAAACATTAAACCTCTAAAAGAAAATATTTCTCATTTTGTGGAATAAATGCTAAAATATGGATAAGACATATATTATGCTAAGGTTTATTCTAGCACTTAACAAATAGATGTAAAAAAAAACACAAGTTAAAACTATAAGAAAACAACAACAACAATAATAATAATAAGTATAATTATCATGTAATACTCTGAAAAATACTCTGAAACTATTAAATCGTGTTTTTAAACCACAAACTAATAAAGTATGCCAAAGGTATTCAGTGAGAGACAAAGTTGGTAGCGTAATGTCTAATATTACCCAATATGCAGTGAAGTGTTGCACAATACTGAATAAACTCCACATTTATTGCACAATTCGTTTGTGCCAGTTGTAAGAATATGAAGAGCACGTAAACGGACATGATATATCTGCACTGAGAAGAAAAGCATTAAGCCTCAGACACCTGCCGTGTCAATTTATACCACGTTTTATGCTGGGAAACCATACTCCATAAATACCTCCATTTTCTGTCTATTAACCAAATGACTTTTCCAATTCAGGGTCGTGTAGGGGCGGAGCCTATCCCAGCTGTCATGAGGTTAGAGGTGGTGTACACCCTGGTGGTCTGTTGAGCACAGGGCTGAAAGACTGTCAAGCACTGATGATCACATTTCCATCTAGGACCAATTTTGAATTCTTAGTAAACCCAATGTCTTTGGACTGTGAGAAGAAGCACAGGTCCACACAAAAGGCCGGGCTTGTTCTTTCTGTGGAGCTGCAGCAATAATCACTTCACCACAGTGCCGCCACCTATGGTAAATGGCCTGCATTTGTATAGCGCTTTTCTAGTCCATAGGACCCCAAAGCGCTTTACACTACATTCAGTCATTCACCCATTCACACACACATTCACACACTGGCGATAGCAAGCTACATTGTAGCCACAGCTGCCCTGGGGCGCACTGACAGAGGCGAGGCTGCCGGACACTGGCGCCACCGGGCCCTCTGACCACCACCAGTAGGCAAACACGGGGTTAGTATCTTGCCCAAGGATATTTGGCATGCAGCCAGGATGCAGCCTGGGATCGAACCACCAACCTTCTGATTAGTGGCTGACCTGCTCTGCCACCTGAGCTACAGCCACCCCTATGAATACCTGCTCTGCTTAACTTAGAGCTAAGGGCTCAAATAAAGCTTCCTATCACTCCATCACACCCAACGCTTTTCACACTGCTAAGCCAGTCCATCATCTACCTGCTCATCCTCTCTTTTCACCCCTTACTGAACCCTCGCACACACACACCCCCTCTCAGCATCCCCAGCCTGCATTCCCCTCATTGCTTCTCGACCATGGAAAGCCCCTGGTACATTTTCAGAGCTGCTGAGCTTGTACACAGACACAGAGCCCTCTCTCTCTCTTTCCACGGTGCTGCTGGCCAAAGCCAGCCATCAGATCACATGCTATCTGCAGCCTCAGCAGCAGAGGAACGCAGCTATTTGCTGGGGGCACACATGCTGAGGCTCGAAATGAATGACTGGCATTCTGGTGACCTCCCAGGATGGCAGTGGCCTGGTGGGGTGGAAGACTGTTTTAGGATGGGATGTCATGGCTTGTTGCAGCGTCATTCGTCTGTGGCAGGCGTGCTGTCTCCGGGGCAGAAGGCTGCAAAATATTTTCACATCTTAAAAGGGCATCTTGGGCTCAAAGCGTAACAATGATCAGTTTGATTCACTTTCACCCTGAAGATGGTGATGACTGGACCTAAATGGATCTATTTTGTGGCTTTTTTTTAGTTTGAGGCTGAACCCTGTAATAAAACTCAAACATCAGTCACTAAACAAAATGATCTATGGCAGGCTCCCTTTGTTGTAAAACTTCATGACCAGATTTAAACACTTGACTTATCAGGATTTAGTCAAGTACCAGAAAATACAGTTAACTTATGAGAAGCTTATATCTTTCAGTGCCTCAAAGATAAGTGAAAAAAGAGAAGTAGGAAAAATAAGGGGATGGGAAACATCATTACAGCAAGCATGTTCTTTGTTTCGGATCAAAATATCACAATAGTTTCATTTTGCCTTTAGGACGTAGAAAGCAAAACAGAAGGCTGTATGTGGTATCCATGCATTCTGCAGTATCTGACACCTTTGGCTGGTATTACTGATAAGCCTTCTTGCACCTGTGACTGCAAATTTCTGTGCAGACCACAACACACTGTCCTGCTTCTTGCTGTTCATGGAATTATTTGGACCTGCAGTTCCTCTTCTCATAATACATCTCTTTTCATTTTTGAATTCTAGCATAGACAGTCACAGAGCAAAGTACAATTCACAAGAAGACCTCTCAGATATCAGCAGAAAAATGTGGATTTTCCAGTTTTGCAGACAGAACTCGGAGAGTTGGGTGCCTGTGCTCTCTTTGAGAAGTCACTCGAACATGGATGGCAGTTGGAGGCAGTTATAGCATTTATAGCAAGCTTAAAATGCTAAAATAAATAAACAGATTTCCATTCAAAATACATAAATAAATGGAATAGATGTGAGCACAACTTGCTATAAATTATTCAGATGAACAATAGCAGCTGGGACTAAGTTGTGTTTTTGTAACACTGCAAACCTCTGTGCAGAGCGAAGGGAAACTTAAATTCCCCAAACAAGGGGTGTGAGCCATTGTTTAAGATGAAGTTGGCCATCTACTTCAAGAATCTGATATACAGAGATTCTAGGTTAAGCTGCGATTTACTAATCAGCTTCCCTGACCAGGTCGCAGTTTACATCAGTTTGTTCCTGTCCTTTTAAGATAGACTGCTGCACAATGACACCAAAGAAAAAGATAAAACTGATTCAATACAACATCTATAAAACAGTGTCATAATTACCTTTTTAATGTAAAAGGAGGGCAGTTTCTGCAAGCACAACAAACACTGATAACCCTCTCTGCATACTGCATACTGAATACTGCATACTGAATTTTGACACAGTTTGAGTCAAAATTCAATCTTGAATCAATAATAGTCCCAAGATACGTAAAGTGTAAGATCGTACACGTTCCACAGTTTGAGCCTTGACGTTTGTAGCGTCGGGTGTGCTGGTATTGCAGGCCGTGTATATAATAATTGTACATGAGCAGCAAGCTATCCATCAGGGTGGCCGAGTGGTTAAGGCGTTGGACTTAAGATCCAATGGACAACAGTCCTCGTGGGTTCAAACCCCACTCCTGGTAGAATGTAACCAATCTTTGAATGAGTTTCATCTGTGTAAGGGTGCTTTTGCTCCATTATCACCTCTTACTTCGGTGCTGCTTTTCTGCATTTAATTCAGAACCACAGTGTTGCGGTGGTGTTTCCTCACAGAAAGAAAGTCCAAAGTTCAAATTCACCACCAGACCGAGGACTTCCTGTGGGGAGTTTGAATGTTCTCACTGTGTAATCTGGCTTCCTCCCACACTCCAAAAATATGCAGTTAGTGGGGTTAGGTTAATTGGTGACTCTAGATTGGCTATAGGTGTGAATGTGAGTGCAAACAGTCGTCTGTCTCTCTGTGTTAGCTTGTCTGACAGCAATTTAACTCTTTATTAGCCTTTTGTAATTTCACTGAAATTAAATGATGAACGATGGCGTACAAAAAGTCTTGACCCAGATATCTGCTCGATACACTGGAAGCATCAAAATACAGGCCATTTCTCTGGAGACTAAATCAGGATACCAGTAAATGGGTTAGATGCATATCAGAGTGTTATCTATCTTCTTCCTGAATTTTTCCTAAATTTGGAACTATTTATTTATGATTTTGGACCATCTACCTGATTTATTTTAGCAAGCACTGTGCCAGATATGGCTGCACTACACATCTGTTTTGACATCTCTTCATACTGTATCCCCAGTGATTCATATATGTAGTCTGTTTGCTATAAATGCCTGGAAATTCCCTTCAGTGCCATCCAACTTGCAGCAACATGCTGAGCTTCTTCCCTTTAAACAGATAGACAACCAGTTTTTATTATCTCTACTATCAATCTAAACAGGTGTCAAACAGGAATGATGTTATATGTTGCTTGCCTGTTTACTTCGACATAATTTCATCAGTAAACTAAACTCCTAACATTGGAATTTGAGGTGTTGCGACATACAAAAACTGGGAAACTTATCATCAGCACTTTCCTGAGAACAGGATGCTACTTGAATGCAGCACACCTTCTTTTTGTCTCTTGTGTAATGTGTGAATCAGGAAGCCATGCCACTCCAACACTATCGCTTACATTCCCCACCAATCCTGACATATCAGGTGACCTTGTCAGCTATTCCGTCTTATTCTTTCCCACGAATCTAACAGTGCAACATGCATCCTGTCTTATCCAGTCCTTTAAACTCTCTGTCTGCCTGATACAGCCATCAAAGACTTATATGATCTGAGTCCAAAGATATGAATATGCTTGAGGGAACAAAAAGAAAGTGATAATGATGCAGAGATAGACATAGAGTCAAGCATCTTGTTGCACAGGCTTCAGATAAACTACAACACTAATCTCTCTGTCTGTGTTGATATGGCCTCTTTTTAAAACTATGACAACTTCATTCGATAAAATGTCTTTTAAAATGACCTCCAACTGCAGTTTAGAATAAAGCAGATAAAAAAGTCTTTAAATAGAATGTGATAAAGACCATTTCATGCCTGTTAGCTATAGCTTTTTGCAGGATTAATTTGTCTACTTAGGTTCTTGATGTGCTTAAAGAGCCATAGGACCATCACCAATGGTGATTTCCATTTTCAGTTAATCAAGTGATTATATCTAGATTAAAAGATTACCTCAGTATAAGATTAGTTAAAGAAAATAATCCCACTGCGGTCTGCTGTTGCTCAGACATTGGAGAAAGTGGTTTTCATTCGGAGGTGAGAACTGGGATGAGTCACAACAAATGAGAAGGTTTAATCCCACCTCTTATCACACAAACTGTTGACAAGGTGGATTTTTTTCTTCTTGACAGTCTGAACCATTTGGTGCATCTCAAATTACAAACTTCCATATTTACACTTTCTATTTTGAGTGCGTACTGTAATTGTGTTCAGACTGGCAAGTGCAGCTACATGCCGTGTACTACAAGTATCTCTGTGGGGTAGTCATAACATGCAAGCAGTAACACTGTACACTGTACACTTATCACCCTTATCTTGAGCTAGCAACAAGCTAGCACAAGGTGTTATGCTGCCATTAGCAATGCTAGCTGGCAAATAGTAACAGATTTTAGGAGTCAATATCACTTGTATTGTGTTTTTGTTTAGTTTTTATGCACATTAAACTGTTTTCAATGTATAAAACATTAATGTGAGTGGTCACACACTCTTACAATCCATAAGTGTAGCTAGAGCAACAATGGTCAAATATTGTGACTGCTGCTTGTGGCATGTGCTCAGTTTCACTTGGGACAGCACTATTCTGTCCAGTTACTACTCAAGTAATGACAGTGTTCAGAGTGTACCACGTGGAAGTGTTTTAGCATAACTATCTAAATAAAACGGGATTTCTAACCCTTCCTGATATTTAACCTGTGCACACAGCTCAATAAAGTATGAGAAACATCAGCTCTGACTTTTTTTTGTCTGTTTTATTTCACAATGTTTTATAGAAGTCTGAAGTCAGTTATTAGGATGGTTGAAAAGTTCAAGTCAGTGTGGTATCCACCGCATTTATCTCAACATATAACTCATCATCTTTAATGGCATACTAATACCAGAATTTCTTGGGTTTATAGCCATCAAGTTAGGTAAATTAACAGTACTTTGAACAAAGTTTTATAGTGTTACAGTGCAAGCAGCCTGGGACGTTGCAGACCACTGAATCCTGCACACAAACAAAAAAAGCCACATGATCCTTGGGGTTCTTGTAAAAAGAAAAGTACCATAATGTTGTTCCACCATGCAATACCACCTGGAAAGCATCTGATCGGTATCTTAATTTTTCATCATGACAATGATCCCAAACATGTTGCTAATGAAGTAAATGCATAACTGGATTTTTTTTTTTTTTTTTTTAAAAGCAAACAAACAAATAAAAACACACAACAGAACACTATCACATGGGGATTGGCTTCCCCAGAGCCTGGAGCGTAGCTATTTTGAACCTCAACATTAGCTTTGAATATCCTTCAAGAAACCTGGAGAACTATTCCTGAAGAATACTTACAGAAATTAAAGAAAGTTTGGCTAAGAGAGTTCAGGCTCCAGTGAAGAATAAAGTTGGCCTTAACAAGTATTAGCTGTTAAGCTTGTGAGAATTGCCATTTTTGCCTTTTGTATGTTTTAAGCTCTCTTAGACAAATTCTGTTACCATGCATTAATGGAAAAGCATACAAAAAATACAAAATTATGTAATTAACAACCTGATTCATTATTTTCTGCTGCATCTAGTTTCCATTTTCCTAGCAGAAAGTAGAAAATGATCTGTGGCTCAAGATTTTTGCACAGCAGTCTTTCAAAAACACAAACACATGCTAATTAAGTCTTTTTAAAATGAGTTTCTGGGTCATACATCAGAGCAGGATGTGCTTACTGCTGTTTAGGAAGTTTGGACATGCTTGATAAAAAACAGGAAACAGAAAATCCAAGCTATGCAAGTTTACATGAGTGGCAAACTCATTGTATCCATGACAATTTCAAAACTGACAGTGTTTTGAGAAGCAAACTGAACTTTCAAACAGGAACAAGCCCAGAGTTATTTTCAGCACTGTAGCCAGGCTGACAAACAGTCAGAGCTTCTTTGACCTTAACTAGCTATGAACTTGTGAAATTCTTTACAAATAACATTTTAACCTGTCTTTGTCTCCTCACCCACATTTTAAGTGTTTCCCACAGCAATTTTAACCACTATACCTATTGGTATTTACTTAAAGTATTTTTACCATTAATTAAGGTTTCAATTTCTAATATAATCAACCTATATTTAATAACATGCTATGCACGACAAGCTTTTGAGGTGGCAGTAACTAGACCGTAGTTACAAAGTCATGACTTGATTCGGTTGCCAGTTAATTAGAGACTTATTTCTAACCTTCTCTTGATTTAAAAAAATCTTTAAAGAGAAGTTGTCATACAGTTACCTGATCATCTGCAGAGGAATGATTTATTTCAAGAGCTTCAGTCAGGAGTCAGAGCTCATCGCTGCACAGAAACAGCATTACTGAAAGGTATGAATGAACTTGCCAATGCCTCTGACTGTGGACTCATCTCTGTGCTTGTCCTGCTAGACCTCAGTGCAGCACTAGTGACTGGTAACCACAATATTCAATTTAAAGATTAGATCACACCATTGAAAAGATCTGCATTGCAGTGGTTTAAACCAGCGGTCTCCAACCCCCAAGCCACGGACCGGTACGGGTCTGTGAGTCGTTTGGTACTGGGCCACGAGAGTTGAGGATCGGGTGTGAAATGTATAGTTTTCAGGGTTTTTATCATTTTTCATCGTTATCTATTTATTTATTTTTTATCGTTTTTATCGTTAACTCAGTTTCCCTGGGTCTTTTCCCATGTGTAATGAATAAAACTTCTTTATTGTGGTACCAGTACTGGTTTTATTTTGTTGTATTTATCCACGAAACCTTAAAGGCTGGTCCATGAAAATATTGTCAAACATAAACCGGTCTATGGCGCAAAAAAGGACCGCTGGTTTAAACCATATCTATTTAGTAGACTCCAATTTGTTTATGTAAATGAAAATTCACACGCAAAACTTACTCATTGAGTTTCACAGTTTCAATACACATGCCTCTCTTAGGCAACACTATTAGAAAACATTGCATAAATTTACATTTCTATGCAGATGATACCCAAGTTTATCCCTAAAGTCAGATGATACAAATAAATTAGCTAAACTGCAGAAATGAATTAAGCCATAAAGACCTAGATGACCTTTAGGTTCATGCTTCCAAATTCAGATAAAACTGAAGTTATTGTACTTGTTCCTAAAAATCTTAAAAACATTGTGTCTAAACAGATATCTACTTTAGATGGCATTACCTTGGCCTTGAGTAACACTCTGAGGAATCTTGGAGTTAGATTTAAATAGGATGTGCCCTTTATATGTGCATATGAAGCAAACATGTAGGACTGCTTTCATTCATCAGTGATGCTGAATGTCTAATGCATTCGTAATGCTAAGTTGTTTCTTGATCCACTGAATGTTTCTTCTTCACTGATCAATTTTCACTCTGTGTTTATACACCACTACTGTATTTAATCATTAGCCATTATTAAACTATCTCTGTCTGTCCCATCATAGTTTTAATTTGGTCCCATCTTTCTCTTCACCCCAAACCTGTCATGGTAGATGGCTGCCTCTCCCTGTGCCTGCCGCTGTCAAAAGCTTTTTCCTGTTAAAAGGGAGGTTTTTCCCTTCCCATTGTTCTTGCTCATAGAAATTGTGTGATTGTTGTAGTTTCTTTACTGTAGGGTCTTTACCTTATGTTATAAAAAACATGGAGGCAATTGTTGTGACTTAATACTGTATAAATAATGAATTGAAGGTTGAATTGTCTGTTAAATAGCGTCAAATTGTTACTATAATAAGTAAATACACTACTATATACTGTTCTGTTATAAGATCTGCTTTTCCATCATTTCTTCAGTGTTTATTTTACTTTAACATTGTTTAAATCTTTGAATTTATTTATTTTATTTATCTCTTTTTAGAAAAGCTCATGAAGCAATTAGATTATCCAGCAAAAATAAAGGTGTGTACCTTTAAGGACTCCCCCACAGAGGTTTGCCTTCCTGCTGCTCTCCTTTTCACAAAGAGATTTTTATACTCTCTTTAACACATGCCTAAGATGAGTAAATTTAGACTCAGACTGTTTCATTTGTGCAACTGGTAGTTTGACTAGTCTCACTGTTGCCTCATTTGTGCTCATGTTTCCACGAAAACCACAAGAGGAATATGAGTTTACTGTAAATAGCAACAACACAATTGTGTTTCATTTTACTGGGTGTTCTCGGATAGTCTTCAGTGCCACTCTTCTTTTCACAAACAAGGAATAACTCATGAAATATAAGTTTCGTCTGGTTCGGGGTTTCAGCGCCTACAGGCAGACAGACACTGAGGAATTTTTGTGGCAGGCCACTTTAGATGTTCATCTCCTGTAATGACTTTTTGAAAACGTCCATAATTGTCAAAGGGTCAGCCTCACATTCCTCAGCAAGTTCACAGGAAGTGTGCTACAATAGGGGACAAAATGACCAGAGGCGTTGTCCACCAGCAGACACACACATGCTGACACACAGGGAGGGAGCAGAGGAAGTAGTGAGGTGGTGTTAAATGACTTGAGCGGGCTTTTAAATAGGTGGAGACTATGCTGCTTCACAGTGTGGATCTGAAGGTGGAAATGCTAACATGTTGCACTTTGCTGACCAGTTGGCTCCATGTGAGTGCCGCCCACAGAGACACAATGTCTGCGTGTTCTTTCTTTTTTCTTCTTTACCAATATGTATGCTCATGTCCACAGCATGAGGCAATGTGTGTGTTTAATTAAGGAGGTAGGACAAAGACCATCAATAGAAACTCATCCAACCTATAGATTTTTAGGTCTAATTAGATCATTTGCCTGAGGTCAGTGGCCACACACTGGTCGACAGTAAATTACTCATGACTGTTGTGCTATGATTGCACAGATTTCTTCATCAATTCACTCGCAGTTTGCAATTGTTTTTTCTTTTTGATGGGGATTTTGGTGGGAAAATATGGACTATAGAGAGGCAGGATAGCATCTGTTGCACTCTGCGCCTGCTGCTTGGAGATATGAATCGCCTGTTATGACTAAAATGTCTGCTATTTAAAGGCCCCATAATAAAAGCCAGAGTCATGTCTAAAGTCCTCAATATAGCAGCCGTTAGGCCCTGGCAGGTAATAAATAGTAGCTCAGGCTTGTCTTTTGGCTCTGACAGAAATAAAGCCTGCCATAAAGATTTGCTTTCTCCCTCGAGGCGGAAAGCGTATCCCTTTAAGGAAACAAACATGGATGCTCCAGGCCTGTAACAGACACATTTTAAATTTGTATCGTGGTCAGGTCTATCCCAGCTTTCTCAGGCCTGTCTTAGTGGTAATGTTCAGATTTGGACTGTAAAGCTGTGCCACTGCATGGCATCCTCCGGGCTTTTGCTTGCACGATGTTGGGTACAACGAGTCATTATGTTTGTAGTAGTGGGGCTACAAAGACTCGGGATTCCAGGGGACACATGTACCACACAGGCACACGCACACATTTAAGGCATGTAACAGCTTCAAAACATGTGCACCAGCAGAGTTTTTATCAGAATCAGAATCAGAAAGGGTTTTATTGCCAAATGTTGAGCAGGTTTACAACATTAGGAAATTGTCAGCCCATGGTGGCCTGTAGTGAATACCAGGAGCCTAGATTTCTACAGCCCAGAGATAAAAGGTTTTCAGGAGACCAATTTTAGGAGATTTCATTGTATTTCACAGTGCAATGTTTTAGACTATTTCATTTTTACACAAAGATTTCATAAATAGCTCTAGTTATTATTCATGTGAAGCAGTTGCAATAAGCTACGCTTTGGTCTAGTAAAAAGTTAAAGTAGAAGTAGGAAAGTCAGTGTGTTAATAATAAAAACTCAAGGTAAAGCTTTATTTTGACAGCAGGCCTTTTACAAATTTCCAACAAGAATTATGCAAAGGAATTAATAAAAATTAACTGCTATTTTTTCTTTTTTTTTTTGCAAATGCACAGTGTTTACACAGCAAACCTCCAAATGACCCCTCGATGAGCATTTTTTATTTAAGATTGATGAAGCACTTCCTCCCCCCACCACTACATTTATTTTTCAGTTGGGACGCGTGTCAAAAGCAGATAAACACATTTGAAACCAAAATTTAATTTAACATAGAAAACTCACAAAGTTTCAGATGTTAGAACTGAACAGCCATCCATTTCCTTCTGACTATCCAGCTCAGGTTCAAGGTTGGGGCTGTCACAGGGAGAAAAGTGGTGCTTATCATGGACAGGTTACCAATCTGTCACAGACCTAACACATAGAGACAGACACCTATAGTTGCCAGTTAACCTAACCTTATGCACATCTTTGAACTGTGCAGTATACAGAGTAAGCCCACATGCAAACATCACACAGAAAGGCCCAGGCTGGATCAGAACCCAGGACCTTTGTGCAGTGATTGCAGCAACAATGGTAACCACTGCACCACCACCACGGTGTCTCGCTTAAATAAAAACTTTGAGCTTGGCATGGCTGTTGGCTGGTCTGAGTATTTCAGGAACTAGTGATCTACTGGGATTTCCCCCCACAACCATCTCTAAGGTTTACACGGAATGGTCTGAAAAAGAGAACATATCCAGTGAGCAGCACGTCTCTGCGTGAAAATGCCTTGTTGACCCAACAGGTAAAACAGTGATTCAAACAATCATTAGCTTACAACCAAGATATGTAGAAGAGCATCTCTGAACTCACAGCACAGCAAACCTTAAAGTAGATGGGCTACAGCAGCAGAAGACCACACTGGGTGCCCATCTACTGATGACCTCTTCCAGCAGCACAGTGCACCATGTCACAAAGCTCAAATCATCGCAAACGTGTTTCTTGAACATGACAGTGACTTCACTGTACTCAAATGGCCTCCACAATCAGTAGATCTCAATCGTTTGGGATTCATTGGAACCCGAGATTCACATCAAATGTGCATCAACATGGACCAAAATATCTCAGGAATGTTTCCAGCACCTTGTTGAATCTGTGCCACGTAGAATTAAAGCAGCTCTCACCGCAAGCAAGGGTTCGATCACATGCTATCAAGGTGTAACTCATGAAGTTCATATAGCTTTTGTGCTTCCACTCAGATGATGTCTTCAGGCCTTGCTTATTTCAGCAAAACAATGCCAAATGACACTGAGGATGTTTTCCAACATGGCTCCCTAATAAAACAGCCTGGCCTGACAGGAATCTGGGTCTGACACCCATTGAGAACATCTGGCATATTATGAAGTGAAAAAAATAAAAATGTAATCAAGTCAGAGTGGTTACAGTTCATTTTCAAAACTAGAGCTCTGTGGAATTCCTGAATGCTTAAAAGGTGCTGTTAAATAATTAGGTGATATAATAAAGTGGCAAACATACATGCATACTCTGAAGTGCTACTGGCATCAAATTCAGCTTGACAACAAATTTAACATAAAAAGCAATAACAAGTCTCAATTTAAACAATTCAAATGATTTCTTTTTACTATTTTAAATAGACCATCCCAGCTGTTTTCAGAAGCAGAGTTGCACATGCATCACCAACGATTACAAGAAACATAAAATTATTATAATTATAGATTTCTATACGTTCAGGTGGCCTTCTGAGTATGTGCGTTAATTATGCATGCTGTTAATGGTGCAGTACATGCAGTGCAGTATGTTTTTAATTGAACTAAAGTGAATGATTCGCATACTTTTGCATCACTGAAGGAGTTTATCACTTCATAACTGCTGCTGTTTATCAAGTAACTCACAGTTTAGTGAAAAAAAATGCTCATTCCTTTCCTATACTTCTCTTCCTTTCCTCGTTGGTAATAATAAAGCGCACTGCAGCTTCCCTCCTCCCTCCTCCCGTGTGGTTTTTACGCTTTTGATCCCCGAGGGACCTCGCGTTTTGCATTCCTGGCATTCCGACCTCAGTCCCTCCTCGGTTACTTATTATCGCCGCTTGCTCTCTCCACAATCATTTCACAGCAAGAGAGGATCGCGGCAACACGTTCAAGGGGGGAAATGAGACACGTTTAACTTAAAAAAAAAAAGCTGATGCCAATAGTGGAACTATTTTTACTTCGAAGTCGAGGATAACGTTGGGTTATGATGAGAGCGTGAGCTGGTAAGAAGAGCGTCTTTTCCCCCCTTTCTTTCTGTTTTCTCCTGAGCGCCAGAGTCGCTACAGTAAAACTTCTCGTTGAATCTTTGGGAATTGTGTTTTAATTTAAAGTTACTTACAATGTATTAAAGAGGAAAGTCGAGCTGTGGAGTGTTTTACGTGGTGGTTTTGTGCGCTTTTGCTCCACCGTGAGAGTGGAAGTTTTGGCGCATGCACTTTTTGCCTGCAGTGATAAAATATGTCCACATCTCCACTTTGTCGCTGTTGGTAACATAGACTCATTGTCACACTGTTTTCTAATAAATAAACACATTTAATAACTTTGTGTTTAAAGTGTTGCTGTTATTGTGAAAGCCTGCCTCAGCTTTATTACCGTCTGACCTCACTGCCACCTCAGACTGATCCTACTTTACTCTCTCGCCCCTTTGTTCCAGGTTCACAGCAGTTTTTTTTTTTTTTAATATTTTCACTGAGGAAAAAGTCAACTGATTCAAAGAGATAATCACTAAGTTCACAAAGCAGTATGTTGTCCACCGAGGAGTCGTCTGGCAAAGTCCTGCATCGGCTCATCCAGGAGCAGCTCCGCTACGGAAACCCCACAGATACCCGTACCTTATTAGCCATCCAGCAGCAGGCCCTGCGGGGAGGCAGTGGAAGCAACAGTGGACCCAGCAGTGGGGGCGACATGAGCAGTAGCCCACAATCTTCTTTGGAGAGTCTCACCCAGGAGGATCCTCTCTACCCTCAGCTCTCTGCGAGGCAGGAACCGCAGGGCCAGGAGCACCAGGGAGACTACCATCACTCAGAAAGTGGCTACCAGCTGCATGGGGAGAAGCTGCCAACCTATGAGCAAGCCAAGGCTCAGTCTCAGTACATGGCTTGGCAGCTCCATGAGGGAAAGCTTCTGCATGAAGGGGTCTTCCACGAAGAGGCTGATCTGATGGCGCTAAAGTGCAGCCATGTGCGGTCTCTCAGCGAGCATCACATGCAGATATCTCTGGAGAGGAAAGACGCAGCGGCTAAAGCAGAAGCCATAAAGATGACCTCTCACAGCTACCCTGAGCTTCCTTACTACAGCCCACAATGCTACCAGGGCCTGGGGCCAAACATGGACAAATGCAACCCACCCCCAGAGTACTCAGCCCCCATCCAGGGCCAAGGATTTATCCCTCACCAGGTCCAGGAGCCAGTGCAGCCTCAGCAGCACAGGTACCAGATGGAGTTTAAGCAACTTTAACATTACATCATGCACTCCGGTGTAAATTTTCTCACAAGAGCCCGCCCAGTGGCACCATTGTGTTTCACATGCGTAAACACATACTTTTAGTGTGAGTCACACCGCAGTCTGAATACTTATTCATATTTCCTCTTTGAAATCCGCACCGGAGAACAAGTCCAGCCCTGTAGGTATTTGTAATGTCTGGCATGCTGCTAAAGGAGAGTTTTGCATACTTGCGTTGCCTAGGATAGTTTGAGTACGTTCCACATACAGGTTTTTAGGTTCTTTACTGGAGCCGGCTGGCCTGCCTGTGTATAAATTCATACACAGTGATACGTTAGATGTCATGCTATATAAAAAAGCTCTTTCTCATATTTATATTCTATTACGGTATAAGTGTGATTCAGCTAGAGTGTCCTCTAATGTATGCGGGTATCTCTTAGGTATGTCCAGTCTGGTCAGCCAGCAGAACCCCCCTGCTACGGCACATTCAACAGCCTGCCACCTGCTGGCTTGGAGGAGCCCAACCAGGTGGAGCTGCTGCTGATGGAGAACGAGAGGCTGAGACAAGAACTGGAGGCTCACAGGGAGAAGAGCGGCCGTATTCAAAAGGTGAGAAGAACAGAAAAGCTTCATCTCTCACTGGTCCACAATTGAGATAAACTAGAATATTTTACAAGTACTTAAAAAAAAGGTTTCTCTCAATATCTTTAATTTTTAAATACATTCAACTCAAAGGAAAGGATTACCACACCATTAAGTCATGAAAATCCCAAAGGAATTTGGAGAGCATCCAGACAACACCCTCCGTCTGAGCCACCTGTCTATGAAACACAAGCCCAGTTAACAGTTGCTTCCCTGATATCCAACCCCAGGCACACTCCCTCATCAGGGCAGACAGATGAGATCAGCAGCTGCTTCCTTCCACACCACAGAGACACAAACAGAGGTCACAGCCTGCTACTGTGTTTACACACTCCTTTCATTGTGTAGCTAACCTAGTGGAGGTCAAAAAGTGTGCGTGTATGTGTGTGCGCGTGCGGAGACCATAGATTTTCAGTCTAATCTGGGGCTTGTCACACAGCAGCCAGTTGGGTTTCGACCCCCACACTTTTAATGAGTGCTTGGGTGGGGGTCTACAGCAGTCAAGTGGCGGGCTGCCCTTAAAAAGTGAAAGGTCTTTTTTGTTTTCGTACCCAGCACCACTTTTTCCATGTTCTCCCTTTTAAAACAGTGCTACGTTTACAGCCATGTTTTTGCTTTTTGTGACTGAGTGTCAGACCAAACCGGCTCCTAAAACGAGATATTTACTCGTTCAACGTGCTAGAAACCATTTCGGTGACATTTGATATCTCAGCCAATTTATGCTTTAAAAAAATCCCTTTTGCTCTCTGCTGGAGTTATGTCACATGGGCCTTGCCTTGTCTCAACCTTAAAGAATGATAATTGCCAGGGTTGGAAAGTTTTCTCCGTCAGGCCGCAGCCCTGGGTAAACATGCCTGTGTGACTGCCGTAATGGTGGGTGTCTCTTTGCCGTTTTCCGCAAGCCAGGCACAGGCATGCACACCTTCCCTCCGCTGGCAGCCTTCCCAGTTCTGTATATGTGTGTGTGAGAGAGAGAGCCTTTGTGTGTGTGTGTGTGTGTGTGTGTGTGTGTGTGTGTGTGTGTGTGTGTGTGTGTGTGTGTGCGCATGCTCCTGTGTGCTCACACACCTGGAACTGAAGCTATCAGCCCTCAGGAATGTAGATATAAATCAGTCGCAAAGGGAGTGGTGCGGGCTTAAATTCCTTCTCAGTATTACACCACACACATGTTCACACACACACAGAGTGTGCTTTATTCACATACATTCATGTGAACCCATATATGTATCTGTGTGCTATAACAGCATGAATCAACATTCCAGCTCCTCTTCAGCATGTCAAGTAGGTTAACCCAAAATTCCTTCTCTTCTCCTTTCTTCCTCTTTTCCAACCCTCCTATATCTTCCCCCTCCCCCTCGCCCTTCCATTGCAGTTGGAGCAGGAGATCCAGCGTATTTCAGAGGCCTATGAGACACTGAGGGAGGCCAGCAATAAGAGAGAGAACTTGGAACAGACACTGAGGAGGAGGCTTGTGGCTGAAGCCAGGAGGCTGCAGGATTTCAACAGAGACCTTAGAGGTACTGACACCAAACTGCAGTATTCAGTGACACCAGCTTCAGCAGGTCCAAGGTTTTTTTTAAATTACTCTAATTGATTACACTTTGCTGCATCACAGAAAACCTGGAAAATGCTAGGACCCATGTTGCAAAAGAAGTCAAGGCAGCCGACCATAACCAGAACATCATGGCAAAGCTGCTTGAACAAAGTAAGTATGTCGTTTCGTTGGGCTAGTTTCCTCTCCACTCCTCCTCCTTTTCATCCTCTAGAATCGGCATGCTTGATTGGACTGGATTGTAGCGTACCATGGGCCCCCTTCTGTTGCTAAGGGCATCGTTTCATGCAGGAATTTCACTTACATAACTTCAGCTTATTTGGTAAGAAGGCTTCATAATAGGGAATTCAATCCATGCACCTCCTTGCAAAAGGAAATGAAGCCCTTCTAAATCACAGAGCAGCAGTGCAAGTGGTAGAAATGAAGTCCGCCCACCACCACCACCACCTCCTTCACCACCACCTGTGTGTGAGTTTGATTTTCAAGCGGGGTTGTGGTGTTTGCATGGCCTTGATGAGGAATTCTCTGTGCTATGTGGGTCAAAGGGATAGGGCAGATTTCTCCCCCTTCCTGCTCTCAGCATTCCGGGAGTGCTTCACTAAATGAAGAACACTGGCCACCATGTAAAAACTTGGATACTTATTCGGTTTTAGGAGGGATAATTGCGGATTAGCTTTCCGTACTTTTTCAGAAAAGACTTGAGAAAAGTTTGGAAAAAAAACTTTCACTTCCATTCTGTCCAACACACTTTGACTCTAATCCTGTAATGCTCTTCATCTGACCGTGTTTACTTTTTCTTTTGATTCAGATGAGGAGCAGAATGTCGAGCGGGAGCGCATGGAGAGGGAGCTGCAGCGGCTGCGAGCCGCAGCTGAGGAGCAGAACCTCAGGGCCAAACGACTCGAGGAGGCCCTGGAGGCGGCTCGAGGACGAGGTCGCCAGCTCGAGGAGGAGCTGAGGAGGAAGAGGGCGTATGTAGAAAAGGTGGAGAGGCTTCAGAGCGCGCTGGCTCAGCTCCAGTCCACCTGTGAGAAGAGGGAGAGCCTGGAGATGAGGCTGAGGACACGACTAGAGCAGGAGCTGAGGAGTCTGAGGGCACAACAGGTAGAGCCTTTGTTCTTGGTCATATATGACGGCAGTTTTTTGTTTGTTTTTTAGGATCTATCTCAAATACTTTATCTCTTTATCACAGAGGCAGTCACAGCCCCCTGGAATGACCATGAACTCACTCCAAGAGCGCCTGCGGGAGCGTGAGGAGCGAATCCTTGCCCTTGAAGCCGACGTGGTGCGCTGGGAGCAGAAGTATCTGGAAGAGAGCACCATGAGGCAGTTTGCCATGGAGGTGGCTGCCACTGCCGCTGCCCAGAGGTAAAGACGGATGTAGCTTGGTGTCTCATTCTCCTTCTGATGAATGCTGGGAATTCATGTGTACAAATGCTCAGTTTAGCTCATTCAAGCTTGAATTAAACCCAGGAAATGTTCTTTTTCTGTTCCAGGGACACCACAATCATTAACCACTCGCCCTGCCACTCCTCCAACAACAGCTTCAACGAGGACCTGCCAGTCGCCGACCACAGGAACCAGGAGATGGAGAACAGGTGCATACCTACTATTTATCAACCCCCTTTTTGATTTCAAACAAGCCTTCAGGATTTGCCTCTTTTTTTTCATCCACTGTTTGGTTACCAGCTTTCTGACATGTTTTTTCTGCTCTGCATCAGGATCCGTGCCCTTTATGCTCAGATTTTGGAAAAAGATGCCGTGATCAAAATCCTCAACCAGCGGCTGCACCAGGACCAGGGTCGAAAGGACGAGCAAAGTCCACCTGAAAACCTCCTGAATGCAGCGGGGGCAACCCTCCGATCTGCCTCCTCCACTCCCTCCATCAGCCCCACAAAGAGCAACACTAAGACACGAGGTGAGGAGCACAAATTTGCCATTTTTTGATCCAAAGACATACATTTTTGTCTACCGCTGAAAGGTTTGAAATAAAAAGGTGCACATGCTGACATCTTCTGTGACGCTTTCTCGTAGGTAAGAGTCTTTCAGATGATCAGACTTTGCCCAGTCGTCAGCTCTCTCCTCAGTCTGAACCTGGGACGCTAGAAAGGCAGGCGGAGGGAACCAAAACCAAAGAGGCAGCCAGTACAACTAAGCTCAACAGTGGTAAGCACCTTATCATGTATGAACGATGGGTCAGTAAGCCAAAAAAAGCAGCAATCCTGCACAAAGTTATACCCCAGTACAGCTGTACACATAAAAGGCATTTTTGGCCTCGACTTCATGAAGTGCATATTGATTAACCATGCTGTGGAATAACCAACCAGTCAGATACCATGTGTGTAGGCCATGGTTCATAATGTGGGCCCTGTGGAATGTGCACAGTTAGGAAATAATGTAGTTTTGTTGACTGAGCACGCTCAGTAGAGTGGCCTGTTTGACTGTGGAAAACGTCTGTTAACCTTTAGCCACAGCTAACTGAAATGCATCAAGGACTTTTCTTTCTGCTGGTCTTAGCCTTAAAACACTTAAATAATTATCCATGTCTTCTTTGTTTGTTTGTTTTCTTTTTCTCCAGTCAAGGCAGCGCCTAAGAAGTTGCTATTAAACCCCTTCAGGGGCCTGGATGAGCTGGATTCGGAGGCAGTGGAAATCTTCATTTAAAGAACTGAGAGGGAGATTTTGAATGGGGATGCGGAAAAGAAAAAAGAAGCTATTTCTGAGTATCTGTGAAGAGGTGCAAGACTGGAACTAAATACTGGAGGCAGGAATGTTACCAAAAGAAAGGAGGGGAAAAAAAGGACTGTTTTCACATTTTAGAGACAGAGCTGTGCTCCGACTCACTTTCTCTCACTCGGCTGGACAGCTGCAGGCAGTCTGCCTGGTGGAGTGAGAAAAGATGAATCTTCTGAGGTACTTGGACAGTATTTTGGATTCTAACATGGCAACGTGTTCTCAGAGAGTGTATGCCAAAATATTTATAAATAAATATATATAAATATAAATGCTGCTTTCCCACCCTGTATAATCCCTATTATTTCTCTTCCCAAACCAATGAATTAAAAAGCTACATATTTATCTTATCTGGTTTCCACATTCCCCAAATATTAACTTAAGCCTCAAGCTCTTCTAGATAAACATTTAGTAAGAGGTTATCTTTATGATCCACCCCTTCTCTTGAAGTTTAAAACAAATGAACAAAAAAAAGTGAATTTAATTCCGATCAGATAGATATTATCTTTACGTAAGACTCCCCGTTATTAATTAATTTAAGCTGATAACACTGCTGATTTTAGCGCTCCTGCTCTTCGCACGTCTTGAGTCTCGGGTAGCTGGTTCTACAGAGCTTCAGAGGTGCATGAACAGGGAGCTGTATAATATATAAATGCATATACTGACACAGACCTGGTGTTGCAAGCTTGCAATTTTGGGAGGATGCAGCATCACGGTGTTTCATCTTCTCTTTGTTTCTCATGCTCTTTATCTTTTTTTTTTTCTCATAGTATGTTTGCATGTGTGGTTACAGTTTGAGAGTGTTTGCCCTGATGTGGTGATCCAGCTGGTTTGGTCGCCATTTAGGGGCAAAAGTTGAAAATGCTGTGTTGTTGTTTTTCTTTTTGTTTACTGTGAGCTTTGAACTAACAAACAGGTTAATTATTATTATTATTATTGTTATTATATATTTTCTACAGATGTTTGTTATTTTAGATACGATAGTGCTTTGAGCGGGACGCCAAAGAGTTTTATGTATGTATGTTTGTTGTAAGTTATGTGCCGACAATCACGGTCTTGTCAAGCTGTACACAACCAACCGAGTGTTGACTTCAAACAGACATTTCTGTGAACTCGAAACAATATGAAGGTTTAATACAGTTGAATTGATGCAACATTTCATAAAGCAATAAAATATTCTAATATAATTTACCAGCTGTCTGACTTGTTTATCATTTCATTTATTGGCTGAACGATAAATACCGAGGTAGCTCCGTTAGCGCTTTTCTGTTTTCTGATGAGTCTCCTCTCCGTTGTTACGCCATCTCCTCATTCCTGCACCGTCGTTCCATCGCAGAGAAGAGTGCTCTTCATTAATGAATACCAGAGCTGCATTCTTTTGGGTTCAACTTTCTCGGGTGGCCAGCTCTCTTGTTCTCCTCTTGCCACGGAGAGCATGCTTGGCATAGATTACATTCTCATTAGGACGCGTAACCTTATACATGACAAAGGCAGGTTTCTCCCAGATTAGCTGCTAATGTCATTTGAAAATTCTTGTGCACCTTTGCTAACGTGCATCACATTCCTGCACGCTTTCAATGCCTCAGCTATACCTCACGCCCAGAAGTGTTTATGAGCTATTTCAGGACAGGCCACTGGACATGAAGATGAGAGAAAGGAGAGGTCTGTTATATGGTGTCTATTTCCAAATAGGTCACGCACATATGTGAACACACACAGACCCGCTCAAACGAGCCACAAGTATCGACTTGTACCAGTTTGGGGCGGCGGGAGCTCAGACATTGGGTTTTCACAGTGCGCCAGAACAATGAGAGTGACAGCGACAAGGACAATGAATGTTATGGTGTCATCAGTGTCCTTTCATATGTTTCAGCGGTCACCCTGCATGGTTTGGTTTGTTAAAACTAAAACACATCACCACAGTTCTAGTAGATGCCTGCTTTATTCACCTGGTGATCCTGAGTGGTTCCTACTTCGCTTTCACATACAGAATACTGTTCAAAGGTTTCGTGCACATGAGAGCTCAAGGTTCTTTCTTTTATATCTGCCTTCATCGGGAAATACAATGACAGAAGCATCTCTTTGGTCCTGAATTCATTCTGCAGCTTGATGCACACAGCCAAAGCCAGCGCTATCTTCAGAGATGAGAAGAGCAAGGAATCGTGTAACAAATGGCATGACCCACACAGAGCCCTGATCTCAGCATCCCTGAGTCAGTGTGAGATTACAATAAGAAACATTAGATAGCCTTAAAGGACTGTTTTGAGTTCACAGAGAGGGTTGGAGCAACTTTGCTGCCAGCTTTGAAAAACAAGTCCACAAGTTGCCCATTTAAAGTTGAAGGATAGTTAAACCCCCCAAAATCATTTAGTTTTGCAGTTTACTTCACTAATAGTATTCTTAAACTCTTAAATTGCCAGTGCCCATCATATCTTAAACACCTCACAGTTCCACATTATCCCACTTTGGTCTCGAATGGCAGTCATGGCAACCCTTATAAAGCTTGTGTAAAGGTATTCTACCTTTACACAAGCTTTATAAGGGTTGGTTGATGAGTTGATCTAATCAGCATCATAAACCTTAAACACATTGATATCAAAAAGTTTCACATTGACACATGCTATGCTTCCAGACAGCACACTGAGCACATGTGAACATTGTTCATTTTGTATGTAAAGCTTTATATTTGGCAATGTATTTTAAAATTTTTGTGTCCATTACTTTAAAAAAACATAGCCTTTTGAAACCGTCCATCCATCCATCCATCCATCCATCCATCTTCATCCGCTTTATCCGAGGCCGGGTCACGGGGGCAGCAGCCTAAGCAAACCGTCCGATTCTTTAGATATACTCTGTAAATTGACCATGAACACCACAGCCTGCTCCGTTTCAGTCCAGCAACATTCGTCACTGGAGCCCCCATTAATCTGTACCACACTGACTTTAATGCAACCTTTGAATAATCCAAAATTACTATCTGTTTTATAAGATGTTTCACAAAAGTGCAATTCCACAACACATCCTGTAAATATCAAATATGTGGGGAAAAAAGGTAACTGAATTAGGAAGTTACACATAAAATTAATTACAATTTTTATTTGATAAAGTTTCACTTGCTGAATAGTGACTGCAACTTTATTTACATTTGCACCACGAACCCTTCACAGAGAAAAGAAAACAAAAGGATGTGTTGGGTGTGAGAAGCTGTGGGATCAGATCATTCGGGCTTGTGGTTGCTCAGTTTTCCAAAAGTAGAATGGGAGGCAGAGTCTTTAGCTATCAGGCTGTTTTCCTGTGGAAGCAGCGCCCACTTTAGATTCAGAAGACAGACACTGTCTTTACTTAAAGCTTTCCTTTGTTACAGTTATTGTTGGATGAGAAAACCCTGAAACATCCTTTAGTTATCCTACTGGGAACTTCCCATGATACACTGTGTGTTTCTTCTCCGCTCACCTCTCTTTATTCCCATTGTGTTTACACACCACTATTGCATGGCTTTAAAATGTGTACTCTCTTACTAATCTTTTGTATAGTATTGTATTTATAAAATAAAGCAGCGCCATTGTGGATTGCGGAAGCATTCAAAAAGGCTGGACGGTATTGGTTTGGGTTAAACAAAGCCATGATACATTACAAGAAGATGTTTTTTGTTTGTAGTCCTTGGATGGCTTATTTTTAGAAATTAATTCCTCCAGATCAGCTTAAAAAAAATCAAAGTGCAATAGCCAAGATAGTTTCCAACATGAGATGATGTTTTCCTTTAAGACAAACAGGCCTGACTTGGCTTAAAAATGCAACTGTATCCTAAACGGAGAGCTTGACGGTGCACAGGTTACTTTTTAAGAATACTCAATCTTAAAAGGTTTACAAGCTTATAAAAGAAAAACTGAGGGAATAACCAGACATTCTTTCAACTTTACACCTAAAGATTTTTAACAGAAAGACTAAAGTACAATCTGTGGAACTATTTATTTTCAGTTGTTTAAGTTTTTTAAGACCCATGAACTATGAGGAAATGTAAGACTTTGGAATTTAAGAGTGCATGTCAAATATGTGTAGCTAAAATACAATATAACTATATCCTAACCAATACCCCCAAACAAACTAGTATTAAACTCGAACGCAGCTGAGCAGCTGAAGTCAGGGCATATCCTGCAGTAGTGGGTTTAATGAGTGGATGAGGAACATGTAAAAACACCTAAGCAAGCCTGGACTTGGACAGAGAGGATATGAGCTGGTGAGATAGCAGAGATGCTTTTGACAGAGATGCTTGTATGGGAAAACACAGAGCAGGAACTGGTGGTATGCGGTGCCATCAATCTTATTTATGAACTGAGAGCTCTTATCTGGCGTACTGACTGACAACATTGTGAAGCGCGGCCAACATTCCTCCGTAAATGTGAAAGGCAGCTGACATGTTTCGACCGCGGCTTGCTCTGTTTTTCCCAGAACTGGTATGATGGAGGAGGACAGAATGTAAATGAGAGTCAAGGGTGAAATTCCTTTGTGCTCAAACACCCAAGAAAATTACATTTTCTACACTTTTTGGATCATTATTGCCTCTTTTCTTTGGCACGGTCACATGGAAACTTCACATTGAACCTCAGTCGGCATGAAAAGAGTGGGTCTGTAGTTGTGAAAACTGTGGAGGTGTGTGCGTGCACGCTGGTAGGTTTATTGCCCTGTCCTGATGTTTACAGTTTAATGGCACATTCCAAGCAAGAGCTGGCTTTTGAAGTTTCAACACACTCAGCAAATATCCTGCAGCTGAAAATGGATATCAAAATGAGTCAGGGAAGAGGAGGAAACCAGACTGTCCTTGATTCATAATTAATGGCTCTAATCTAACACATTAATACACAACACAAAAACAACATCTCCTATACGCACATCAAAGGCATGTGCAAACACACCAACAAACACTGTTGAGGCAGCCTGATGAGAGATTGATTGACTGGCCTCCTCGGGGCATAGATATGCTGCACTCATTAGCTGACACGTGAAATCATTTTTCAATTACCCAGGAAGCTGGGGGCCTTACACCCAGTGGGAGAATAAATCCACCAATCCCCATTATATCTTTTTTTTACTCTCTCATGCCTTAAAAATGTTTGGATATTGGGAATACTTGTGTCATGTCTACATGTCATGTCTACAGGGGACACAGGAGAGCAACCACCTGCTGCACAAAGCGGCAGTTGTGAGTGTCTTTCCTGTTTGTTCAGGGGCCACTTAAGTGACCCTGCGTCTGTATTTCAGCCACATGTCCATGTGGTGGACTAATCACCATTAGCTGCTATAATTTAGATAATCACTTGGTCAGGAGGTCAGCTTATTTACTAAAGCTGGTGACTAGAAAGGATCTTTCTGCAGTTGAAAAAGTCCCTCAGCTTAATGTAGACCCCAACTATGGAATTTCAAGTGTCTGAATAGGATATTTATACATAATCAAATATTTCTTTGGGCAATAAAAAGGCAAATAAAATACAGATTTCTGAGGATTATTTATATGCTGATTTGTGCCATCTATTGTAAATTATCTGTTTCTTTACATGGAGAACAGGATGTCTTAACACAGAAAATGCACAGTGATGGTTGCACACAAACTGGCCAGTGGTTTCTCTTCTTCTGTCCATCCAAGATGTCCTTTGAGGCACATAGGAACTTCTAAAGTTCAAAGAGCAGCTTAAACAGCAATGCAGCCACTCATTGTTGGATAAGGAGTTGCCCCCTGGTTTGTGGTAATTCTTGCATTAGTCTTTTGAAATGTAAAGCTTCAGTTATGTCATGATATCACACCTACTCTGCAGTGGCCGTGACATCCTAGTTTTACAGTGTGTTGAGGTAGAGGCAAAAGCTGAACAGCACCACCTAATGGTGTTTTTACAAACCTGCAAATCTACTGCATATTTTTTTTCTAAAGGACTGAACTCTTTTTTTTCAGACTCAAAAATAATCATTGCCAATCTAAATTAGAGCCATTCTGTGAGCTCTGCCGTCTGCGGAAAGTGCGTGCTTTTATTTTAATTACAAATAAGGTGCATATTTTATTCTGTTTGTCACAGAACCTATATTTGTTATTTTCCTTTTAAGGTAATACCATTAACTGTGGTAGTACTATCTGCTTCATACACTCACTCGCTTTACACGCACCTTACTAGGTTTAGAAGTATAGAAGTTCACCTGCTCATTAATCAAAATAATCTATAATAATAATAAACTAATCAGCCCAACACATGGCAGCAGCTCAGTGGATTTATGCATGTAGACATGGCCAAAAAATCTGCATCAACTGTGTGATGCTATCATGTTAATATGGACCAAAATCTCTGAGGTGATTTCCACCACCTTGTTGAATCTATGCCATGACTATTAGCAAGGTGTACCAAATGAAGTGTCCAGTGAGTGCTCATTGAGACCAATGACTGTAAAAATCTGCTTTTATTTATATATATATATATATATATATATATATATATATATCAAAACAATTCTATAAAATCATTAATTGATCCATGTACTGGCCGGTGTACTCCAGACAACAAATCACTCGAACCCACCATTAAAACCCCGCCCACAAGCTCTCGCTGCTACGGCAACAGGCACGGCAGCTTATCACTGCCGAGGTGTAAAAACTGCAAAACCAGTTGACGTTTTGGTGTTATTAAGGTTTTATAAAGGTGTGCAAGAGGTTTAAGAAACTGAAAATGTGCTCTGTGATCAGTTGTGTGACCAGTCGACTCTGGAGAAGAGTGAGGAGACTGGAAAAGTGTGTGTTCCCCAAATGATTGCCAGTGGTACCTGGAGGTTATTAGCTGTCACTGGGTGAAAATGGTTGCAAAGAAGCTGCTACACTAAGAACTTAGTGACTGCTTTAGCTGCTAGTAGATAGGCTGTAGTTTCTCACGTTCGTCTGCAAGTACTCAACCAGCAGTAGTAAAATTGAGAAAGTATGACATAAACCAGAAATAGAGACGGTTCACCCTCATAGTAAAAGTTGTGCCTCAGAGCTGCAGCTGACATGTTTCGAAAGGAGCAACTTCTTTAAAGGCTAACCATCTCATTACTGATTTGTGTCACACTTTTGACTGATTCACTGCAGCTCAAAGACAGCTGGCCAGTATTTGTAGAAAAGTCAGTCGGTTTCATACAAACTATGCTAGTTACAAAGCAATCACACAGAGGTGTACTACCAGTTGGGAAATGCACCTTTTTCCTTAGAAACAGTTAGCATGGGGACACTGACCAGTCTGCAGGTCTGTGTGTTGAGTGCCTTATTCATTTGTGTGTAACATGATTAGCGGTCACATGTCTGCAAATACTCAAAAGCATCAGAAGTCTTTTTGCGGCCTCAAGTATCGCCATCTGGTGGCCTTGAGATAGAATGCAGGTTTAATGCGCTTCCCAGTTGGCTTCAATATTTTCTTTTAAGATTAGCATGTATAAAGATGAGGGGGAAGTTTATTGTGAATGAAAACGCCTCCAGCTGTTCAGTAAATGTAAAGTTACTGAACAGCTGTGGCTGGAAAAGAGTAAGGCGTTCAGAAGCGGAGACAGGGACTGCTACAGAGAGGCCAAGTACAGGTTTACTAAAGAAGTGGACATTGCCAAACATCAGCACTCTGAGAAGATGCAGCAGCAGATCTCAGAGAATGACTCGGCCTCTGTGTGGAAAGGTTTTAGGAATATTACAAACTACAAGCCTAAAACCCCCCACTCCACTGATGACTTGCTCTTAGCCAACACCCTTAACAACTTCTACTGCCGTTTTGACGAGCCATCAGACTGGACACAGTCTGTTTGACCTGCTCCCCTCAGGCAGGAGGCTCCGGTCCATTCGCACCAGAACCTCTCGCCACAAGAACAGTTTCTTCCCCTCTGCTGTTGGACACATGAACAATAACCACATGATTGTCCCCGCCACTAACATATGACCCTACGCTGTGTCACTGCATCATTTCATGTTTGGCACTGATCACCACCTGCACTCATGTATATATCTTTCTACGTAGCACTCATAATTCTTATTCTCATGTATATATCTCATGTATATCTCATGCACATATCTTTCTTTCTACATAGCACTTTAATTCTTATTGTCTGCACTGAAGCACCGCAGCAATTTCCTAATGTTGTAAACCTCAACATCTGGCAATAAACCCATTCTGATTCTGATTCTGATATGGTCACCCATGGAGCGCTCTTTGTCTTAAAGCAGTGATGTCCTTAATGCGACTACACCTACCAGGTGGGAAAGTCAGGCCACAAAACTGCATACAGTTAATGTTACACTTGATTAATTTCTGACTTCTTAAGTTAACACATCTAGTTTTAGTTAACTGTAATAATCCTGGATGCTGGCTTGAGCCTCAAATTTGCCTGGAGCCTTTCTGTGTGGGGTTTGCACATTTTTCCTGTGCTTGCATGGGCTTCCTCAAGATACTCCAGCTCTCTCCTACAGTCCAAAGCCAGCGGGGCTTCAGCCAACCCCCCGAAATCCCACATCCGCCTGAACACACGGCAGCGGCCTTACAAGTGTCAGCTCTGCGATCAATCCTTCAATGACAATGTGATCTTGAAGAATCACATCCCCTGTTATCACACGGCAACTCCTGGACAGAAAAACGGCAGCGCTGGTGGTGCTCTGGCTAATGGGACAGAGTGACTGTGGACGAGGAGGAGCAGGAGAAGGAGGAGGAAGACATGAAGCAAAAGGAGATCTAGTGGGAGAAGAAAAATTTGACTGCGACATTGACCCAGCTGAAAAAAAAAGGAAAAAGTCCAATAGTAAAAACAGTAGTAAGACCAACAACAAATCAGGATATTTGAAACAATGAACTAAAAATACTGAGCTAATGATTTATTCAGAAACAGCTTAATGTGTCTTTTACATCCCCTGGCTAGCCGAAGAGATAGGAGGGAATAACATAAAGTTAAAATAGTGAAAGAGGAGTCAAGATGGCATTTTTAAAGGTTTATTTTCTGCTAGTTTAAAACTTTGGTTCAGACTGACATTTAACTCAAGGGAGAGCTAACGCCAACATAACAAACAAAACATCCCTAACAGAAAATAAAAGGAACTTGCCCAATGCCAAAGAAAACAAAATATACAAAGATAGCCAACCTAACCAGCACATAAACAGTAGAAAACAAGGGATTACGTTACAAAAGCAATTCTCCCCTACAGGCAGTCTGAACAAAGTCACATAAGGCTAAAAATACAAATCAAAGGCATGTGAGCCTGCACATGTATGGCAGTGAAAATGGCCAGAAGGCCCAGAAACACAGCTTCACAAACGTTATATAGGGATCTGCCGATTGCTGATTGACTTGATTCAAGCAGCAGCACCCAATCAGGACAGAGAAGGCATTATTTCACAAAGAAAAAGCTATCCTCCTGGGGCATGTAACAGTAGCACACAGGACCAGACTGTTTTCCACATGTGCTTTTACACTGGAAATATCCAGTGTTTTAATACCCATATTAGAAATGCTGTGTAACAACTGTGTTAAAGGCCACCATACCAGTTATTATAGTTTTCTATTTTCTGATTACTTTTTAAATACCAGTTATTATAGTATAGTTTTCTATTTTCTGATTACTTTTTAAATACCAGTTATTATAGTATAGTTTTCTATTTTCTGATTACTTTAAAAAAAAAAATCATTTCTTGATTTTAATATAGCTTTGATTGTTTGAAAATGTCTAGTTTTACTTTAGTTTTTTTTTTAATAGTTTCAGTGTTGGTTTTAGTCTTTTTAATTTTTAATTTGTGGAGCTGTGCAAGTTTTCTACCTAAGTGACGAGAAATGCCAGCGTCATCTACTTGTTAAGCCGGGATACGCTTGTCGCCAAACCAAGCGAACCCAGCCAGAGAGCCACGCCAGTTCTGTTAGCACAACATTCGCTTACTTAGCCATTAGCCTGCCATTGTTGTTTATGTTAAAATGTGGCAGCTACAGCAGGCGAGCGTTAAAACGTAACGCTGTCCGACCACTTCTACAACTGGAGGGTCACATCTGTAGCCCAGCATGTGCTCCGTCGTTGGTTGTGATTCGTGGCGACACAATGTGCAGCGGTTCAGGCTACCAGAGGACCCGGAGAGGAGACTGGAGTGGGTCCTGTTTCTGTTCGAAGTCAACAAGCAGCGACTAAAAGAATCGTCCTGGACTGATATCACTATTTGCAGTGAACACTTCACAGATGACTGCTTCGTGAGCTTCGCTCTGAGTGGCTCGGTGCAGCTGAAGCCCGGTGCTGTCCCCTCACTGTGGGTCAACACAGAGCCAGAGGAACCCGTGGAGAGCCCACAGGATGAGGTAAGTCAGCTGAGGGATCACCTGTTGCTGGACTTCACCGGATCTTTAAAAAACTGCTCCCAAGCCAGTAGTGATGGGTCGTTCGCGAACGAAATGGCTCTTAGAACCGACTCTTTGACGTGAACGACGCGAGCCGGTTCCTTATCGCGAGCCGTCACGTGGTTTTTTTTTTTCTTTTCTTTCTCTCAGCCTCTCTCTCGCACTTTTTTTCCGCTTCACTCTGCACGCGGGCCTTGTGCTTTACGCTGGGCAGAGGGGGGAGGGGCGGTAGTTACACTCAGTAGCACAGGAACAGAGCCAGAGAGAGAGAGAAAGAGAGGCAGGGACAACAACATTAGAAAGGTATAGTAATCATCCACAACTATTTTCGGTTGCAGATGATAAAGGATTGAGAAAGTTTATTCATGCAGGTCCATATGACAGAGAATATGCATGTTCTTTTAGTTTTCATATTATAATTTATATTTAATTGTGTTGTGGTTTGCAGTGTTTTGTGTTCTTTTCACTTTAAATTTGTGAAAGGAAAAAGCTGAAAATTTAAATAGTTAAAACTTGAAATGTGAATAGTTGATTTTTGTATTATATGATTTATTTATTACATTTTATGTGGAGTGAATAAATAAAAGTATATTTACGGTGGCCCCTAGAGACAAAGCACATACAAACTTCAAATCACGTACAAACTCTGAAGCATGTACAAACTCCAAAACACGTAAAAACACGTACAAACTCCAAAACACGTAAAAACTCCAAAACACGTAAAAACACGTACAAACTCCGAAACACGTAAAAACTCAGAAGCATATAAAAACTCAAAACACGTACAAAAGACAACAGAAGTGCTCCAGGATGCTGGGCGCAGTGTTGAGCCTTTGTTATCTTGTGGCTACACAAGCCAGCAAGTACCAACGACCGGATTTGGTGTGTGGTAATAACAGGTAAATGAACTTTTTTTAAAATTATTTGAATATATATATGAGTGCCTGTGTATAAATACACAAACAATACACACATGCTTTCAATTGTGTAATTTAAGTGATCTAGTAGCTCTGCTTTGGAAGTTCAGTTCATGCTAGAAATGTGTTTTGGAGTTTGTACGTGTTTTGTCTCTAGGGGCCACCGCATATATTTATATATAAACATATATAAATAAAACCACTTGTTTTTACGTTAGTAATTCCTTTTGTGCATAATTTTACATTATTGTTAATAATAAATTAATTAAAGCAACAAAACAACCTGAAGAGCCGGTTCGGAGCCGAAAGAGCCGGCTCTTTTTAGTGAGCCGAACCGAAAGAGCCGGATCTCTAAACAGAGCCGGAAATCCCATCACTACAAGCCAGCTTCCACGTTGCTTTGCGTTATACCTATATACTGTGTATTACGGAAAGAGAAACTGAGACGTGTTTACAAAATAAAAGCGACTTTCAAATGAATGTGATTTCTATGTTAGCCCACACCACACGTTTAGTCTGGCATAAATGCCAAAATACTATAGAAAATGAATTCATTTCAAAATTAAACATAAATAATGAAAGCTGATTTATTTTTTTAATTAAGATTTTAAGTCGTGAACAGCCATTACAGGTGAGCGTCCTGTTTCCACAGACTAATTTTATTTTAGATCCACAGTACACACCCTTATCGAGTTACTCAGTCAATATCAATCAATAAGTCAGTTTGATTTTGTATTTCAAAGTAAAGAGACTTTACTTTTTCCACTATCCATCTATTAGAAGGAAAGATTTGCTTCCACAGACTAATTTTACTAAAGATCAACAACATCAAAAGCTATCCGAAATTGCGTATATGAATACTGTTGATCTAAAGTATATTAAGTGACATATTAACTATTTTTAATGGCTTTACACGGTGTTTGAATTGCAATTCTAAGCGTGGCTATTTTAAGACAAGTTTATCATATTTCAATATTTCTGTTATCTGCAATTTGATTTTTTTTTTCACATAAATTTTTGTTTTGTGTTTTATTATTGCTATTTCATCAATGACAGGCTAAATTTTTTTGGTTGTTGAAATGAGTCACTTGAAGAGCAATTTTACTTTGAAATCCATACATTGATGGGTATAGACAAAAAACGCATGCTTGTTAACTGTTTGTGGCTTTGTTTGACTGAAAGCTTTTGTGTTTTTTTGTGATTTTTGTGTAGGAACCTGTTACCACCACAGATGCAGATAGTCAGTGTGATGACCTAGAATTATGTAAGAGCTCTACTTGTTCCCCTGAAATAACAGAATGCCCCTTGAGAGGTAAGAAAGTGTCCATATCACACCATTAAAAATCTAAAGTGTGACAAAGTGTTGTATTCAAGCCTGTCCCCCACAATGTTTCAGATGCTCTCACTCCTGAAACTCCAGACACAGATTCGAACCAGGAATTGTAAGTTCCACATTTCTGAGCATGTTTGAAGATGTGACATCATGACGCGTCTGACTGTTTGTATTCTTGTGTTTCAGGCCTGCACTTCAGAACGACAAATACATGGTGAATGAAAATTGCCTCCTGAAGGTGTTTGGCCAAAAGTGCCCAACATGTGGAGACAAACTCCAGGCAGTGAAAGTAACCTATGGGGAGCTCATCATCTTGAAACAACGATGCCATAAGTGCGACTACAAAAACAAGCGGAATGGTCAGGTCAGTGCCCCTCTCCCTGCCGCTGAAGATGGACGCCTGACAAGAGGCACAGAGGGAACCCCAGAGACCCAGCTGGTAGGTTTAACCTGATTTACTGTCTACTAAAGAAAACTTGGTCATCAGAGAAGTTTGCAATGTGTTTATTTTATGATTCCTAACTGGACTTGACTCATAAAAAGTTTAATATGACATATTTCATTAAATATATATAGACTAAAAGATAGCTGTATCCGCCGTAATGTCACGCATTATGGTTGGGATTGCATTGGTAATGCTTAATGATATGAATTGAGATGCTTATTTTAGCTAGCAGAAAGCAGTCTTTCAAAAAAAGTGTATTCAAACAGCTGACTAGAGCAGCCTACCTGTCTTTCAAAATGGATGCAATTTTGAATTATAATGTAACCAAAAACAATAGTTGTGTTTCACTCTGAAGTACAGACTTCTTGGATGGGTTATACTATACAGCAGGATGTAGCAGGCGCCCCAAAAGGAACACGCAAGACCACTAACACAGTGACTCCAATTAGCAGATGTGACGCCGCTGCAGACACCAACGGGTTTACAGCTGCCTGTGTCAGCACACTCAATCAAAGTGGCCACGCCCCTAACCCTTACTATTCACACGGATTAGTTATAAAAAATTCTCCCACTTGCAGATGTTGTAAACGAGAAAACTATCCATAGAGATCAAAACCGTTTTGGTAGCAGTCTGTAAAATTATTTTGAATTCTCTAAAGCCGGGTATTTTAACTTAAGACATGACAGGGATTGACTCACTTTTGGAGCCAGCTTCACGTAGTCATGATAGGAGCTTCCCACTTAGTTTCTGGGAGTTTCTTCAGAAGTGATGGTGCAAATAGCAACTCTTAAGATCTCACATCACTTCACAATTTAATCAAGCTACTTTTTTTTGGATTGAGAGTCATACATGCGTTTAATTTGTTTGGCTCTCAGAAGTAATAATTCTCTCAGAAAGATGCAAATTCTGCGTCTCTATTATTCCATTTGGAACAAAAAAGTATCTGTTTTCTGCTTTTTGTGTCTTTGCCCGCGCTTTTGCTGAATTGCAGTTTTAAAAAAAGCACTTATAGAAATGATACTTTGTCCTTTGCTTGCACCTCTGTCTTAGTCATTTTTCATGAAAACTCTTTGCTGTACAGGCTTGAAAAAGTTTCCCAAATGCTACGTTGCCATTCTTGTCATTCACAGTCAGCGCTAAGAGACGACAACGCCGGCGCTGTGGCTTTGTCTGAGGCCGTCACTTTTAGCGATGAAAAAAGCGATCCTTCAGACGACGAAGAGGAAGGCAATAGAGGTGGGATGAGTTCAGATGGGGACTGGAATCCCACGGAGGAACTTTTGGTGGCTGACGAGCTCACAAAGGAGTCTGAGGAGGAAACCGAGGATGAAGGCGAAGAGGAAGATTTTGAATCCCCGGGTGGCCTCGAAATTAATGAGCTGTGCACAGAGTGCGGACGTTTTTTCCTCATCCTGAAGCCTCACACATGCGAGCACAAAATAAAACCCTACTCCTGCAATATCTGCGGGAAAAGGTGCGTTTCTGAGATTGCTCTAAGAAATCATAGCGAAATCCACGACGAAACGTACGAGCATCCTTGCAAGTATTGCTATGTCACCTTCAAAACCAGGGCGGACAAATTTAGGCACGAGCTGACCCACCAGGATAAAAAAGATCCCTTTAAATGTCCCGACTGTCCAAAGACATTCGCCACCAGTAAAGAACGCCGGAGCCACCTGGCAAAGCACAGAGTCTCGAGGGAGTTCAAATGTGGAGTCTGTGGGATTGACTTCAAGGACATACATCGTCTCAGGAGGCACTCCGTTGTGCACACAGGACTGAAACCGTACAAGTGTTCGGTGTGCCAGCGTGGCTTCAACCAGACGAGCCACCTGAAGTCCCACATGCGTCTGCACACCGGGGAGCGGCCGTACAAGTGTCAGCTCTGTGACATGTGCTTCAACCACAACGTGAGCTTGAAAAGTCACGTCCAGCGTTACCACACGTCCAGCTCTGGACTTCAGCAGATGGATAAAAGGGCAAATGATGCTAAGAGGAACAAGAAAAAGAGAGACGTGAACTCTGAGTTTGACAGTGTGAAAGTAAAACAGAAGGTTCAGAGGGAGAGATCAATGAAGCCGAAAAGTAAAAGGAGAAGCACGGACAGGCCCAGAGGAATCAAATCAAAGGTACAGAAGTTAAAGAAAACAGGCTCCGGTGATGAGGGGAGCGAGGACAAGCAGTCAGGTAGTGATTTATCCTTTGACTCGACAGAAGAGGAGGAAGAAGAAGAAGAGGAGGAGGAGGAGACATTGGGAAGGCGACCAAACGGTGACAGTGACTCTGATTTTGACCCAGAAGTAGAAGCAAAGAAGAAGAGGTGCAGCAGCCAGAAGACTGTTAAGAAACGGAGAGAAAGATCAAAGAAGGGCCTGGTGGTCTGAAGTCTGTGGTTTTTGTTTTTTTGTTTGTCTTTTTTAATGATGTAAAAACAGAAGGATCACACTACACAGCCACTATTGATATAATTCAGTACATGCATGAAATCGTTGCTTTATAGGGAGTTCCACACTGTTGTTTGATTTTCCGAAGCCTTTTTATCTTAACAGATGTGGAGGTGAATTGCAAACAGATGGAAGCTGATCGAACGTTATGGCACTGCTTGCCTGAAGAAGAGCAAGTCAGTATTTATTCAGAATCAAAATGACGCTAATGTAAGAATGAACTTCCATTGTTTTTATTTTTATCACTACATACAGTCAGTTTCCAGTCTTATATTAGCTCTGCCACAACATGTGGTTTTTATTTGATGAGAAAACCTTATTTTATTTAATCTTTAAATATGATATAAGTTTACATTATGACATTTATAAAGAGAAACTTCACAATTATAATTTACAACTGAGGAATGCAAGGAGGTCCTACTTCTCTGACATCATCACTAAAAACAGCCATAATGCTCGGGTCTTATTTTCTACAGTTGACAGGCTAACAAACCCTCCTGTGTCAGTGGCAGCTGAACTTCATTCGACCATGGCCTGCAATGACTTTGCCAAATTCTTCACTGAAAAAATCCAAAAAATTAGACAAGCAATTGGTACATCAACAGCAGATCCAGGATATGTACTGTGTCCACCAAAAAACTGTTTAAACACCATGAAACAGTTTCAACCTATTAACAGCAAAGACCTGGAGGACATCTTAGGTCAACTGAACTCCTCCTCCTGCTGTTTAGATGTCCTGCCAACAAGTTTTTTCAAAAAGGTCTCAAAGACTTTAGAGTCAGACCTGTTACAGATCGTCAACTTTTCTTTATTATCAGGTGTGTTTCCAGAATCACTAAAAACTGCTGTAATCAAACCTATACTGAAAAAGGACAATCTTGACAAGACACAAATGAACAACTACAGGCCGATCTCAAATCTCCCGTTTTTAAGTAAGATCATTGAAAAAGCAGTTTCTCAACAGCTCAGTTACTTCTTAAAACAGAATAATTGCTACGATGCCTTCCAGTCAGGTTTTAGACAGAACCACAGCACTGAAACTGCTCTGACCAAAGTGTTTAATGACATATGTCTGAATACAGACAGTGGAAAAATGTCAGTCCTAGTTTTACTGGATCTCAGTGCAGCATTTGATACAGTTGACCACAACATATTACTCAAACGACTGGAGAACTGGACAGGTCTTTCAGGAACTGTACTAAACTGGTTCAAAACATACGTAGAAAACAGGAAATACTTTGTATCAATAGGTAACTTCACATCTGAGCAGACAAGTATCACATGTGGAGTTCCCAAAGGTTCCATCTTGGGACCCCTTCTGTTTAACATTTACATGCTCCCACTGGCACAGATTATAAACAACAACAAAATAAACTATCACAGCTATGCAGATGACACACAAATATATATCACAATGTCACCAGGAGACCGAGGCCCTGTACAGGCTCTTGGTAAATGCATTGAGGAAATCAATGACTGGTTGTGCCACAATTTTCTCCAGCTAAACAAAAACAAAACTGAGGTAATAGTCTTTGGCGCCAAAGAAAAACGATTACAGGTCACCAGAGAACTTCAATCTATACATCTAAAAACCACAAACCAGGCGAGAAATTTGGGTGTAGTGATGGATGCAGACCTAAACTTAGAAAAACACATTAAGACAATAACAAAGTCAGCTTACTATCACCTCAAGAATATATCAAGGATAAAAGATCTGATGTCTCAACAGGACCTGGAAAAACTAGTCCATGCATTCATCTTTAGTAGGCTTGATTACTGTAACAGCATCTTTACAGGTCTACCTAAAAAATCAGTCAGACAACTACAGCTCATTCAGAACTCTGCTGCTCGAGTCTCACTAAGACCAAAAAAGTGGACCACATCAGTCCAGCTCTGAGGTCCTTACACTGGCTGCCTGTCCGTCAGAGGATAGACTTTAAAGTTCTGATGCTGGCCTATAAAGCTCTGAATGGTTTAGGACCAAAATACATCAATGACCTCCTGACCCAGTATGAACCATCCAGATCCCTCAGGTCATCTGGATCCGGTCTTTTATCAGTTCCCAGAGTCAGAACCAGACACGGAGAAGCTGCATTCAGCTTTTATGCTCCATATATCTGGAACAAACTCCCAGAAAGCCTCAGATCAGCTGAAACACTCAGTTTATTTAAATCCAGGTTGAAGACTCACCTGTTCTCAGCTGCATTTGAATAAAGCACCAAATCCACACTTTAAGCTTAAATTTCAAAACTTACATTTAACTACTGATTTTATCTACTGTTCTGATTTTATCTGTTTTGATTTTATATACTGTTGTTTGTTTGTTTGTTTGTTAATTAGTTAGTTAGTTTATTTGCTTGTTTTAATCAATTTTAAATCATGCTTTTTATTTGTTCTTGTTTCTAATGTCTCTGTAAAGCACTTTGAATCACCTTGTTGTTGAATTGTGCTATACAAATAAACTTGCCTTGCCTTGCCTTGCCTTACATTTTGAAAATGTAACAGAAAATGCAGAAAACTCAAAAGCTTAATCTGAGAGTCTACAGGCCTCAGTTAGGATGTTAAATGTTAAAGTTCATGAGAGTACGATTAGAAAAAAGACTGAGCAAGTTTAGGTTGTTTGGAAGGGATGCAAGCAGAAAGCATCTGAATAAACAGCACGACTTCTGAAGCAAACAAGGCCAAAGTGGAGATGTTTGTCCATAATGCACAGCAAACATGATGGTGAACCCCAAACACAGAACATCAGCTCAAACATCCCATACAAACTGTCAGTCACGGTGGTGGAGGCTGATGATTTGGGTTTGTTTTAGAGCTGGGCAGATCAATCTAAATATCGATAGTATTGACATCAACACTGGTACTGGATCGAGACTAGCATGATGGTATTGGTACTTTGTTTCTATCCCCTAAGTTCATTGCACTGTGAAAAATGTCTGAAGCTTTATGTGATAATTGAGATTTAAACAACAGAAGTTGACCCAAGTTTCATCATTCATGAAAAGTTGAATGGTTCGTTTGCTATATTAACTAATTATCATGGAAAGTAAAATCACAGTGATTCATTGTTCATTAAAATGTGTTCAGAATTTGCAAATTGATGATAATTCATCTTAAAAATCATGACACTCCCCTACACAAGCTGCCTTCTATAAGTTCGGTATCAGTATCGGTATCTGCATTACTGGCCCTGTAGTTACCTCATATCAGATCATAGCAACATCTGCAGTATTGCACAGCACTAGTTTGTTTTGCAGCCACAGAAGCTGGACACCTTGCAGTTAAAGTGCTGACCTTAGAGAGCTGTGCATAAATGAAGGCCAAGAAACGTCAACGAAGAGAAGCAGCACTTAAGGAAGAATGTGCCAAAATTCCTCCACAATGATGTGATTGTGATCGATAAACTCATACAGACAACAGTTACTTCAAATTGTTGCTGATAAAGGCGGTTCTACGAGCTACTGAATCATGAAGCAGACTTAGTTTGTCACAGCAATGAAAACGTCTGTATGTAAACTCTGATGAAGTGATACAGAATATTTTAAAAGAAATACCAGTGGCTTTTTATTTTTAAGTTTATTAGCTGCAAATGATGATGATTTATTCATTATGATAAACTTTTTTGATTTGACCATTATGTCTAGCAAAACTAGAACTATGGGTTTGTAAAAGTAAATAAAAGTCTTTGCTTGTTTGTTGAAGCACCACTGAGAAACTAAATATAGTGATTTACTGAAAAAAAATGTCCAGCAAAGGTGTCCAGCTACAGTTTTGAAAGTCTGCAATCTTTATCCTGTCATTTACTTCATGTTATGTGCTTATGGAAGATTACATTAAATAAGTCAGCCTGATGGTTAAAATCAGCAGTGCACTGTCATGTGTTTAGTACAGCTGAACAGTGGACTGTTTGGGGCTATCTCGCAATTCTTGAATTTAAATTGTCAGGGTGTGTCTGGGTTCAGAATCCCCACTTTGATCAAAAACCCTGAATGAATCCCTCTGCCTACATGTTTATCCTTTTTCTCTCTTCCTGTGTGTGTGTGAGAGAGAGAGGGAGTACGCCAGAGCTTAAGGTTGCTTCAAGGCCCATCAAGTTTTTCTGAGAGTTGGTAAAACTTCTTTAGCTTTTCTCTGGTGGAAAAGCTGCCAAGGCTGCTTAGTGGATTAGACCCACTGATGGCTGGCAGATCTAAACGTAGCCTCAATATTTGGAAAAATGAACTAAAAAACTAAAAATTTCTTTACTGAGATACAAAACTTCATACTTCAGGGCTGCACTCTCAAGGCAGTAAGGGAAGCTGCAGAGATTATATTTAGTAGAGATTAAAAAAATGGAAATAGACTCATTTGTCATTTTATTAGGTACACCTTGCTAGTTCAGGGTTGGATCTCTTTGGAGCCGCCTCAATTCTTTGTGGCAATGATTCAACAAGGTGCTGGAAGCCTTCCTTAGATATTTTGGGTGAGTACAAATGGCTCTCACTAACTAAAAGAAGACTGCAGCAAGCTAACATGATAGTTTACCCAAGCTTGAAACCATTAGTTTTCACCTCCTGTGTCAGCCTGACCCTCTTGTCATGGCTATTGCACAGAGATGTGGTTGCTGAAGTGTGGCACAAGCTTTGTATCTTCTGAGCAACTGGTTAAAGATGTATGGAAAGAATGATTTCTGCTCCGTTATAATCAAAAGACGGTGAACTGCAGCAAATATCTCCGAAACTGCAGCTCACACAAAAACGACCTGAAGACAAACACCTATACTTCGGGTAACGTAGTGCCCTGACAGTCCCAGACAACCACTAGATGTCATCATTGTGCCACTAATACTGACTCATTTTTCACAGTGATCACACTGCAGCCATCCCCCCAGCGTGATTACTATGGTAACTGTTACTGATACTGCAGTACATGTGCTGGCCTGCTGAGTGAAACCTCCATCCCTACTTCTTCTGCATCTTTACCACTCTTCTAATGTCCTTTTCCCAGGGAGCTAGTGTATTCTCTGCAGGCTACTCCTCACTGCCCCACCCCCCTGTGATCACTTGGTCTTGTAGATGTCTGAAAGCCACACCTCAAAGACCCTGGGAGTATTACACAAGAGCTAAGATGCCCTTGTCAGAGCAAGCTGCTGATGCTTGCAAAATTCATGCACCCTGTCATTTACCGTGTCACAAGGACATCACTGCATAGAAATCTTCCACCATTTTTCCCTCTCTACTTTTTCATTAGGCCCCTCTGTCTGTTTTCTCTCATTTTATTCTGGCGCTCTCTTCAGATCTCTCTCCCCGCCTTCCTCTCTGGGTGCGATGATTTGAAGCGGGTCTTTTTAGGATGTCAGTTAAACAGCCGGAGCTGGCCTGACTGATGCTTTGAGGCAGGCTTGAGACGAGGGGGCCACAGTGAAAATATCTGTTTTTAGAATGCTTGCACTATCTGTGTGAAGATATTATTTATTTGGTGCTACAAATTTGCTCTGTAAGAAACTGCTACCTTTATTGCTGTTCATTTCTTCCACAGTGTAAACCAGAGAGATGGGAACATTAGGAGAAAAAGGCAAAAAAAGTAAGGTCCATATCCACTCATAGCTGGAACTCCTATATAAGTGTTTTGCTTTTATAGCTTCAGTATTTGCTAAAGAAATCAGATTTGGAAATTGGTTTCTGCACAGAGGAGCCCAAATGCCATAAGCCAGACAGATAGGAATCCACCTGGGCCAAATGACATTTTCTTGCTTACCAATTCCCAGACAGCATTACTTGGTTGTTTATTGAAATGCACTTGGCCTTTTGGACTGTGCTCCTTAGTGAGCTTAGCTCAACTGGAAACAGGAGGAAACAGCTAACCGCCCGACTGGCACCACCTCAGTAATTATTATAGTAGTTTTGTTGGAAATAAAAAACTTGAAAAATGACAGTGTGACATTTCAGAGCAGTTTTATGTTTAACTTGAAGTAGTATTTTATTTACATGGTGGAAAGCGAGACTGACTGACAGCAGAGCGTTTATTTTCGATCTCAGGCAGATCACAGGCTGCCTTTGCTTAAGTGAAAAATGCTCGTTTGCTAGCTTATCAAGAGCTAAATTCAAGTATTTGTCATATTTGTTCAATATAAGGGAAGCAACAAATAAAATTAAAAAGTATTGCCAGTTTCCTTTTAGAGATGAAATTCTCGTAAACCTACAAACATTTTTTAGTGTAGCCGCTATTATCCAATCCTTCAACCTGACCATTATCAAAGTAATGTTTGTTTATTTGTTAAGCCACGTATCACTGATCTATAGATCGCTGAAGAATAAAAATAAAAAAGGCACTTAACTCAAGGGATGAACCACTGTTATACTTATACATGACAGATAACTTCGCAAAGAATCCATCTGAAATCTTTACACAATTTGTTACTAGCAGCCTGTCACAAAGAATATAATTTGTTTCCATTTATTTAGTTAAATCTAATAAAAATGCCAAAGATAACACAGTTTGACAGACATAAAATCATATTTGTGTTCCAACAAGTGATTCCCAAAGAGTCATTGGTCAGAAACTATGCATGCCTCTGCAGGGTGTGCAGGGTGTCCTTATACGTTTTTGGAAACTGGACAAGTGGATGACATAAGAAGAAGTGGCAGCCCTCCTATCTAGATGAATCCCAATTTGAAACTTTTGGTTCAGATCATCGTTAATAAGTACAGAGGAGGTCAGGAGAGCGACAGACAACAGTGAGTGTCTACAGCAATCTGTAAAACACAGTGGAGGCTCTGTTGTGGTTTGGGGCTGCATTTCAACCAGTGGTTTTGAAGAGCTTGTCAAAATTGATGGAATTATGAACGCAGAAAAGTGCCATCAGATTCTGTTCTGCCATGCAATGCCATCTGGAATGCATCTGATTGGCAACAGCTTCATTTTTCAGCGTGACAATGATCCCAAACACACTGCCAAAGCAGTAAAAGCATACCTGGATGGAAAAACACTGTGAACACAAGCTCTGTTTTTGTCTTACATACTGTGTTTGTGTGCATGTTCTAGTTAATGTCTGCACCCGTTTCCCGTTTTCTTGGCAATTTTTGGCAACATTTTCAAAGAATTAGGAGGAGGCTCAAGACTTTTGCACACTCTGTCGATGTGTCATTCAGCCTCCTTTCCCTCCTGTGGCCTCCTATCTCCACAGTGTGCACAGATGTCTTCCAGTGCTGTGGTAGGACCGTATTAGTCTTTTTTCACTAGTACCTACTCGGCTCAGAAAATGTGATGTCAAAAGACTGCATGCCACTGATTGGCTAGTCTGTGGTGTCACGAGATGATTTCATTACATCCTGATGTCAGTTTTTAATCATGACTGTCTAGCTGGTTAGCACAGCTTAGCTGTGTCTTAGCTGGCTATAGCTTTGCATTCATTTTCAAAACATGAGACCAATTTAAGTCGTTAAGCAGTACAGAAAGTGAATAAATGCAGTTCCTTAAACATCAAAAAGCTGCATTATGTAGACTGTCCACCTCAAATGGTTAAAGATTCCTGGAAAAAAAATTTTGCTGTTCATCTGCTCGGGTTTTGGCGGACATGTTTCTCTGTGTGGCTCGTCCTGTGAAAAGTTTCACAGCAGCAGCTTTTGTTGTCATTCACTGCTTTAGAGCGGCCTTCTTTCCGCAGACACAAAGGGCTGTCACAGAGTATTTATCAATCACAAAGCATTTGTATTCTGTTATTTATCAGCACCCCCTCCCTGTGCAAAATTACCTCCATCAGCAGTGCAATCACTCGTCTCCCGCTATCCAGCCTAACTGACTGGCACGTATTAGCTCGCTCGCTTGTTCTGTCACAGTAGTGCTGCTTTGTCAGTCCAAAACAGCGGGGACTGAGTTGTATGTCAAGGATGTCGGAAAGTTTTCTCCCTGCGTTGGGAGATGTGTTAGATCTTACTCGGAGATGAGCATAAATTTGAAGGGAGAGGGACCCACATATCCGCACTAATGTCAGTTTGGAACTTAAACCCACATTCGGCGCGACTCTGAAACATTTCATAGCATCTGTGCGCGTGTCAAGTTGTCAACTGTGTTGTTTACGAAAGAGAAGCATGTGCCTAAATATATACGCGCGCATTCGCTCGCTTGTATTCGAACGAACAGCTACTGAAAGCAAATATTAAACACAAAGAAGCACATTTTCTTTTCAGCAACGCCAGCAGCTGAAGACTAAACATTACAGCAAGACATACTGTAACAGTCAACAGTTATGCTGTTGTCTTGTTGTTTTATCACATCTATTTGTGTCTGCATAGACTTCGAACTGTGACTGAAACATTTAATCACAGAGCGTTCGTTTAAGTTTTATGCTGCATTGTGAAGCAACAAGAAGATCGTTGGAGGCTCACACAGATGGCTGCACAGCTGATTTCCTTTAGCGCCAAGTTTCCAGTGTAAAAGTAATGATACCTGACAGATAATATCAACATACAGGAGCTGCAGCATATTGCATTCATTCAGCATCACCTCCGTCTGTTGCTCTCCTCAGCAGGGATAAAACCCTCCGACACCAGCAGATAAGGAAATGCTCTGATAGAGAACATACGCAGCATTAGAGTTACTTTTTTTGTGACTTATTTGTAATGGAACAAAATGTACGTGCAGAGGCATGCAAACTAACGCAATCTGACACATGAGAAGAGACAGAAAAAAGTGAGTTGAGTTATAACTCCTACACAATGCTGAGATGAAAAATTCTGCCAAAACCTCAGAGAGATCTGTCACAAAAAACCATATTTCCCCTCTTACTTTTATTTAGGAGCGTCAGTGTCTTAAAGGTGTTGCTCTCATTTCAGTTGATTCATTGTTTTAAAGTCTCCTCAGTCAATTTACAGCACAGCGAGTGACCTCCCACCTTTTTTCCCTCAGTGTTGCGCTAGAAAAATGTAAGAGATGTGGAGCAAAACCACACAAACTTTCATTAGAATTAGCCCTCCTTTACATTTATTTTCTGGATACACGCCTTTCATCCCCTCTACAGAGTTTGAGGCCCTGAAAACTGCTTGAAATTTGAATTCGTTTTAATCTTGTCACTTCGTGACAAGCACACATGTGGAGTGGCTGTGACACTGCCAGCCTGAGACGAAGACATTTTAGTGCTCCTTCAAATCATAATAGGTGTGCTAGAATTTGCCTGCCTCAAAGTTCCCTGCAGGATCCACGCTGTACAGGAGAAAAAGCTTTCATGTGCCTGTTTGCTTTGGGATCGAGCTGGTTAACATGTATGTGTATCACACAAAAGACAGCTCGGTGTTGTTTATACATTTGTGTTTCTAGCCAGGCCTGCTTAAAAATCAGCCTAGTCTCATGAAAACAAAACTGCCAAACAATATTCACCACAGTTGGCTTGGTTACAAGACAATTGTCTCTTATTCTCTTTGTCAAACCCCCCGTCAAGTAGTTTTGTTACATAAACTTAATGAAATGGGCTGGAATATTTTTGTGCTTTTCTCTACCACCCACATTTACTTTTTCACAGATACTGTACACTTTATTTTATGCTTTATCTACCTATCGTTTACATTTAACGAGTAATAAAAGAGCCTAACATGCATGTCTTTGAACTGGGAGGAAGGTAAAACACCCACATTGGTACAGGGAGAACATGCAGACTCCACACAGAAAGGCCCCGAGGCCAAGAGATCCAAATCCAGACCTTCTTGCTGTATGGCAATAATGCTAACCACTACACCACCATGCTGCCCTGAGGCAGGATCCACACACAGTGGCTGTAACTAGCTATGAGGTTACCTCAGGTATTTTATTTTTCAAAACAAGACAGTAAAAGTTAGCATGAATCTATGTATAATGCTCTAGGTTTCTTTTACTTTGAAAAGCTGCCCTACAGTGCCTCTGACTGGGTTCTGTTTATGAGTTCGTTTAAAAAATCACTCATGACAAATGTTAATCGGTGTGTTTAAGTTCAAGTGGTGAATCAAAGGTAACGTAGGGCAATAACCACCAGGGACCTTTCCCACCTGATTTCTTACATTTCAAATTTCAAATTCCAATGTTGTTATTGTGTTTTATTTCATTGTTTTATGCACATTTCTCTTCCATATGTCTGGATACAGTGTGGGAAATAACTTTTTGATTCCCTGCTGAGATTGAATTTGCTCACTTACAAATAATATAATGTAAGTGAGCATATAGCTATAATTTTTATGGTTGTTTCATTTTAATGAAGAGAGAAAATAGCAGTGAATGTGATAACTGTTGGTGTGATTATTTGCAAATAGAAGAATTGCAGTCATTATTGAAGAGAATACTCCTGACGTCCAGATCTATTTACTCTGCTTTACGTGGTAAATCTTTGTGAAAATAGTCTGTTACAAGTCGATGTGTCTGAGAAGCTCACTTCTATGCAATGATAGTGATACTGAGGTGAGTTGTTGAGGATAAGCTCTGCTGCTAGCCTCTGTTAGCTGAAGTTAGCCTCTGTTAGTCAGCCTTAGTGAAACTTCGTTTGAAGTGGATCTGACGTTGTTGGAAACTTCGCAAATGAACATACAATGTGAGAATGTAATCCAAATGACTGTCAGTGGCAAAGAGTGATTTTTAGGAGACTCAAGCCTAAGATAGCTATCTTAAAACCAGCTGTTGTGGTTTAGCTGGCTCAGCTGTCTGGAGATGGCGGGTCACATGTAAAGGTTATAGATAATTGCAACAATATTGGGATTAAATGAGCATGTTTATGCACATTTTTGTCCCAACTCATCTGAACTGAAGTCACAACTTCAGTTCAGATGAGGCTTGAAGTGAAGAAGACAAGATTTTGTCAGTTTTTGGAAGATGTAATTATCCATTAATAAATGCATATTTATGAGTAAAATTGAAATTTTCTATCAAATAACCTCTAAAAATGACTGACTATACCTTTAACACACCGCAGTGGTGACAGAGCTGCCGTGCAACATGCTTGCTTGCAAGCGCAAGCAGCTTTGGGGTTAATTTTCACAGAAGCCCAGCTTCCTGGGCCTCTGTGATGCTGAAATTTGAATACATTAAATTTCACATGTCACAAGGTTATGGTCTTTCCCCCTTTTTCTTTAAGATCAAGTAGACTCAACCAGACTGAAGGATCTCAGCAGTTATAGGATGGATTGCCATAAAATTTTGTACCAATGACTTTTTCATTTAGTCCCACCACTTTAATGCTGTTTTGAGTGGTCAGTAAGACTAGAAAAGCTTCATAAAAATGCAGTCCACTTACCATTTTAAAACAAGGCTGACATTTTAGTTTTACTACCACCAAGAAACTGGATTTATTTCCCAAGAGATGTGGGGTGATTTTAACATTTCCACCTTTCTATGAGTAATTGTAATCCCCTCCAAAGGGTGCATATTGTTAAATCCCTCCCCCTACATAATTAGTGTCACAGTTACCATCAATTTCCAGCATACCCAGTGGTCCTTGTGTACTTTCAATGCATGCCTATACTGTTCTTACAGATTAAATTATTTTTACAGCAGCTCCTTGGTTGAGTCAACTCTCCCCTCGTGTTCTGTTGAAGATAAAAGACTGAGTTGGAGTACACTAGTGTTCTTGGCAAGCTCCACCGCTTTGCTGAAAGAACTGCATTTGTAGCCCGGGACGCGCACATGATTTAAAAAAGACAGCCAACATGATCAACAGACAGCAGGTCATCTATCACTCGGGTTAATCATCATCCTTTTAAACCCAATTGTCTCTCTATTGATTCTCCTTTCATTTTATAAGTCGTTAAATTTGTGATGGCGCTTTGATTAACATTATATCATTGAAATTGTACACGCTGTTATCACTCTTCACTTCTGCTGCTCTATCCCTTTGTTTTATCCTCACCCAGCTTACATAACTTACCTCATTTGTTCTCTCCTAGCTCCTTTCCTCCTTTTGATATTGCCTTTACTTGCTTTTACTCTCTCCCACTTTCCCTTAACATCTTCATTACTTTATTTTCCCCCTCTCTGGATATATTTCTGCCCTGTCTCACGCATCCCTGCCCTTTGTCCTTATTTCCATACCTCTGCTTTGCCAGCCAAGAAAGAGGTAATTGGATCTGATTGAAAAAAATAGACATTTGTTGGCTCTGCCGCTCTAAGGCGGCACATCTTACTCTGATCAAGGATCTGTGTCCGCTTGTGTCTCCAGATGAGTTAGCAATTTAGAGGTCATGAGAAGGATACTCCGCAGGAATCATGAATATGTATAAAGGATCATTTGCTTTTAAAGAAGGGCTTGTCAGGCTAAATACCACCACTGAGTACAGATAACAGTGCAGAAAATGGCACAGCTTTCTTTCCATTTCACTGCAGACCCCTAAACTGCAAAAGCATGCTGTGCCTACTAACCTTTCAAGATTATAGTAGAAAATATATTTCTACCAATTTGGTATTATAAATATATACTTTTGCTTCAAACAAAACAATCAGCGAAACTTTCAGATGTTTTACTTATTTGGGACGGTTAGAAAATAGTTTCTCCCAGATGGTATTGGCGTGAATGGCAATGCAGAAGAAACAGATGCCAAAAAAGGGAAAATACTCAATGTATGCTGGTAAAATTGCTCATTTCCAGTAGCATATTTCAGTTTGCCTGTGAATCATGTCATGAATGTTTATAGAAGACATGAGTTATAATGAAAAGCTTGAATACTATTTGCTCTCAAATCACACCCTTGAAAGGTCCATGGGTCATCTCTTTTCAATGAACCCCCAGTGAAGTCACGGTGATGACTTTAAGCACAGAAACCGCTGTCCCACTGTGCAGAGAGCGAGAGGAGAGAATATGATACATCAGACACATTACGATGCCGGCAGCTGCAATTCTATCAAACTACGGTGCCATTAAACCAAGGACAAAGTGTACATCCTTCTCAGTGAAGTCCATTCACAGATCATATAAAGGGATATATGGTGTGTGTAATAGTGTTTGATAAGTACTCTAAAATGATTATCATTGAACCAGCCTGACCTTATTGGCATGGTTTTCAGCACACCTGTCTCATATGAACTGTTCACGCGTTTTGGTTTGAAAAGGTAAAAGTAAACTTGGAAAGTTTGGTTCAAACGGCAAAGTTTAAAGGTTATAAAGTAAATTTTATATTATGTTATACAAACTGCATGAACTGCTTGACTTCTATATGACAGATTATTCTCCAGTGCTGTTGCAAAAAATATTTCACCTGAGTGCGCTGCATAAACAGCACACAGCTCCCAGTGGTTTAAAATAAACATTAATAACACATGTTGGGCTGAAAAGATTTAAATATACGGACAGATTCTCTTTTAATTATTTTTTTAATCATCAGTCAGAATTATTGATATGCTGTTTAAACTCCTAGAACCTGAAAGACAGTGGTATTGTAGAAGTAATAAGTTGTGTCCTTACATTTTAATGTGATACGTCATTGGGCCCGGTGCCATTGAAATTATGCAACGGCATTTGTGGTTTGCAAAACAATACGACCACCACTATTTAATAGAGCCACTTTATTGGGTATACCTAATCAAAGTATCCACAGACTGGATTCAAACTCACAACCTTCTTGTTGTGAAGTGACAATGTTAACCTCCACACCATCTAATCATTTGCTTGTTACATGTAAATATGTAATCAACCAATCACATGTCAACAATTCAATCCCTTTAGGCATGTAGACATGGTTGAAAGTTCAAACTGAGCATCAGAATGAGGAAAACGTGATTTAAATGTCATCCACACAACTGTCTCCAGGGATTACTTAGAATGGCCTAAAAAAAGAAACTGTCCAGTTATCTGGGTGGAAATTTCTTGATGTAGTCGTGGATCAGAGAAGAATGATCAGACTACTTGAAGCTAAAAGGAAGGCAACAGGAACTCATTTCAACCAAACTATGCAGGAGAGCACTGTGAACGCACAGCATGTTGAACCTTGCAAACGTTGGTTGGTCTGATGAGTCTGAATTGTTGCTACAGTGGTTTTGTTGGGTGGTAGGGTCTGAATTTGGTATAAACAACATGGAAAGCACAGACCCTTTCTGTCTTTTATCATTGGTTCAGGCTGGTGGTTGTGCTGGTGATGTGGGGGATATTTTCTTTGCACACTTTGGGCCCATTAAAATCAGCTGAGCATTATTTCAACACCACAGCCTACCTGAGTATTCTTGCTGACCGCATCCAAACCTTTACAACCACAGTGTGTCCACGTTTTCCAGTAGGAGAACACGCCATGTCACAAAGCACAAAACATCTGAAGCTGGTTTCTTGAACATGGCAATGAGTTCAGTATACTCAACTGTCCTCCAGAGTCAAAAGATCCCAATCCAGTAAAGCGCCTTTGGGTGTAGTGTAGCAGATTCACATTGTGGATGTGCAGGTCTGTGTGGTGTTATCATGTCAGTATAGACAAAGATCTCCAAGGAGTGTTTCCAGAATCTTGGGGGATTAACTAATTAGAAACAAACAAAACTATAACTCTGGCTTCAACTGCACTTAGTATAACACACTAAATCTTTACTTTGAATGTGGTACACCTCTGCTAGTAGTCTCAGCAAGTGTCATTATTAGCACATTTGATTTAGCTTAAAGCACCACCGTGCTTCAGTGGAGCCTCACAGAGCTGCTGGCATGTCTTTGGAGACTTATTCAGTCTGTTGGAAAAACAATGGAGGCACCAGCTGGTGAATTTCAGAGACAACCTGCATATAAAATATGGACACAACCACTCTGATGTCTTCCACCGGTTTATAGACTATTGTTTTGAATCTACACACTGAACATGACTGGACCCACCTTTCACATCAAGCAGCACTTTAAATCTTATTAGAGTTTAAAAGGTTGAGAAAGTTGTCAGATAGATTGGAAATTAGCCACAGAGACCCAAAGTTTATTTTTCCTATACAAGGCTGTAAACATCTTTGTGCCATGAAGGTGAGCATTTTATTGTGAAAGTCTTGTCTTTCGCTTTCAGAGCCAACCTCACGCAACCCTCCGAGCTAGTTCCCTATTAGCTTTATTTTTGAACCCTAGACGCTGCTGCTTTTACAGAACTCTACCTACTAAAGCTGAAGACTTAAATGGTGACTGAATTTAATTAAATGATAAAACTCTTTATCATTTGTGCATTTGTTTGAAAGTCTAGCACTGATTGCAATACTGTAGCACACTGCAAAACTCTGAAACCTATACATATTCAAACTCTCACATGGCTTTCTTAATGGAAAGCAGCTTATTATGCATATGAGTGAAACCAGCATATCTGTCACCTCAGCTTTGAGTGACAACATGCAAAACATTTCTGATATTTTCTGAGCAGACTAATTAAAAACAAAAAGGCCTTCTGCCTAAAGCACGTCAGACCTATAAACAAAGAAGCCAAAGAGGCAAATACAAGCTGGTACACTCACAGTCCTGAGTGATTGGCATTGCCTGCAAATGACTGCCCCGTTTAGCATATGAGAGTTGCATCAATTCCTCCTGCCTCACAAGTCATCCTTGCAACACACAATATGCTGACGCACAGCAATGAATCCAACTTGAGGCTGTAGAGGTAAGATGTAGAAGAGGGAAGGAGGGACTGTGCTTGAGAAAAACTGAGAAGAGGAAGGCGACAAAAAAGAAAGTAATGTTTGAAATTATAATTTAGCTCTCCCCACTCTTGGAGCCTGAAGCTCAGTGCTGCCTGCTCGCACTTTACCATTTGCTACTTTGGCTCTCTTTCAGTCTTGTTGGAGGCTGCCTCTTGTGATGAATCCTGAAGGTAAATTCCTGTCTGTTACACCAGCTCCTAAAACCCTGTGTGAACAAGTCATGCTGATGACGAGGCTGTTTGTGCAGAAGCCTTTGTGCACATGTATGTTTATAACAAATCTCTGAGTCCTTGTGAACTGCAACTACAACCCATGTTTATTTATATTTATGCCATAAGAGGCTTTTTTTTTGTTTTGGTTAATTTTTTAGATTATGCACATTGTTGGGGGTGGAGTAAATGATCTGTGACAACTTGAAAACTACTAGTTTTTTCTTTTTAACTGACAAAAAAAAACATTAATATGATTAAGAGCTTGTTGTCAAGAAGGAGGAGAGAGCAGACGGGCTAAATTAATACTTTTTAAAATTCTGCTTGGATTCATCTCCTGCATTAAGTCAGGTAGGGAGATAAAGGGTATCTCTCGCTCTCACACACACACTTTTAAGCCCTGTCTTTGGCTGTGGTGCATCCTACAGGAATATCTAAGATGTAAGTTGAGACACTGCCCAGGGCAAAGTCTTCACTGCATAGCGCGTCAGTCAGAAAGTGAAACATCACAGGATTTTCTGTAGCAAATGTGAAGAAAGTGTAGGAGCCTAAGGAAGGGATGGAGATAAAAAATGAGCCAAGAGAAAGGGAGTGTGTGTGTGTGTGTATATATATATATATGATAAAACATACAGCCCATTATCTTTAGCAGAAGGTACCTTCAGGACACGCACACACCCACACTCACGCACATTTACATTTGGCACACAAGTACACTGGATACTGTTACTGTAGCACCAGTGCAGCTGGACACAGAGATTGATGGGCTCCTTTCTAAATTCAGAGAAGGTGCCAGGGGCATTTAGGGCAGACATACTCTTTCTGCATCTCTGTCACATGCGCACACTTTGCTGTAGCACCCCCATTAATGGTGGGGAGATGGGAAAAGATGAAAAGCAAAGAGACAAAAGGAAGTGAAATTACTCTGTGCACAGTGAAGGGAGGAGACCATGGTTGGTCCTTGCCATTTTTTTTGTCATGATCATTTTGTCACTTTTCGTGGGTTTATTAATCCTTTTAGCTCACCCACGTAGGCCCACGGTGTGTGACCAGTTGGACATGAAACCAATATGCACACTCAGTCAGTGGCAGATTTTTACCACTGCTTGTGAGTCTAATGATGAAGTCAACAAGTCTGTATCTTAATTTCCTCCTATTATAAATCTGTGCTTCCCAATCCAAGCCCTTTTTACTTACCACCCCCTAATGAAGCAATACGTAAGATTCCTCTTCAAACCTTAATTAAAATTGCCACCACAAGGGGGCAACATTGTACCAATACGATTTAGCGTGGCTGTAAAGCAGAACATGGGGCTATTCCACATGAATTTGTGAGATACTAACATTTACTCTTTTTTTTTTTTTAATGATACAGCCATGTCTTTTTGTAATTCATTTTCAAAGACTGTAGGTATAGCTCCAGGCCGGAAGAGCTATACACATTATTACATACACAATATTAAATAAAAAGATAAGAAAAAAGCTTAAATGTAAATTAGCAATAGTTTTTAGACTTTGCGGTGCAGCTATGCACTCACCAGCCTCTTTATATGGTCAGCTGCTTGTTAATGCAAATATGTATTCAGCCAATCATATAGCATTAACTCAGCATGGTCAAGATAACCTGCTGAAGCTCAAACTGAGCATCAGAATGATGAAGTAAGAAGATTTAAGGGACCTTGGTGATTGGCAGGGGCGGCAGAAAAATTTTGGTGGTGTGCCACCGCAATATTTTTAGTAGCCCCCATACGGCCACCCCTATGAAAAAATTTTGGAGGCACTCCTGGTTGTTGGTACCAGCCGTGGTGGACTAAGTATTTCAGAAACTACTGATCTGCTGAGGTTTCCCCACACAACTATCTCTAGAGAGAATGGTCCAAAAAGAGAAACTATAGTAAGTGAAAACGAGAATCGACAGAATGCTTTGAGCTGATAGGAAGACAGAAATAACTCAAATAACTACTTGTTACTTCCAAAGTATCCAGGAGAGCATCTCTGAATGTATAACACTTTGAACCTTGAAGCAGATGGGCTACAGGAGCAGAATATCACAGCAGATGCCACTTCAGTCAGCTAAGAACAGAGGAAATTGAGGCTAAAATTAACCAGACTCACTGAAAGTTGACAATAAAAGACTGGAAAAAGGTTCCCTGGTCTGATGAGTCTCGATTTCTGCTGCAACAATTAGGTGGTAGGGTCCGAATTTGGTGCAAACAACATAAAAACATCCTGCCTTGTATCCTACACTGGGTCAGGGGATATATTTTCAGCACACGTTGATTATTAACCAAGCATCGTTTAAAGTAGGTATTGTTGCTGACAATGTCCATCCCTTTATGACCAAAGTGTATCTTTTGATGGCTGCTTCCAAGCAGGATAACACACTATGTCATGAGACTCAGATCAACTGAAACTGGTTACTTGAACATAAAAATGAGTTTGCGGTAATCAAATGGCCTCCACAGCCACCAGATCTCAATCCAATAGAGCACCTTTGGGATGTGCTGGACAAGGAAATTCGCTTTATGGATGTGCAGCTGACAAATCTGCAGCAACTGTGTGATGAAGAATTAAAACAGCTCTGATGGCAAAAGAAGGTCCAACCCAGTACTAGCAATGTGTATCTAATAAAGTGGCCGGTGAGTACATAATACACTGTTATTTGTAAATGGATTGTTTTTAAATTAACATTTAGCAAAGCTGCTTTCAGCTTTTCACATGTAGTTAAATTGCTCCCATGTAATTAACATTAGGATAAAGTAAACAACAACATTTTAACATGCAAAGATATTTTTTTAATGATAACAAATAAATGAGAAGTATTTTTGACAGTAAACACCAATTAGATTGCAAAGCACAGTGGCAATTTTGACGTAAATGTTTTTGTTTTTTACCTTCTGGTAAATGCAGTCTGCAGCCTTCACTGAGTGGGGTGAAGCAGTTCATTATCAGCCATTGGTTTACATTATTATGCATGCAGCAGAGGTTTAGAAGTTTTTTAATAAGAGGTTTTAAATATCAGGCATTTCAAACATTTGCTTTTTTTTCGTGCCAGCAGCCTTCACTGAAATGCCACTTACAAAACAAAACAGTCTGAAAGCGCTGAAGTTGTATGCGCTGCAAAAGACAAGTTCTCAAAAATAATGAAGTCAGTGCAGGCTATGAAAAACTATAAAAACATCAGTCGGACAACTTTGATGTGGCAGGGACATTTGGAGCAGAGTTCTTTTTCTGCGGGCTGCCGTTTGTTCTACAGGAAGTTCATTACTGTCCTATCAGCTACATAACAGATCAATAGCTGTCTGGAATCACTTTCTCTCCGTGTGTCTGAGCATGTGTGTGCGTGACAGAGAGTATCTGAAAGAGAGGCAGAAAGAGAGGGCATGTGTTTCGGTTTGAAAGACACAACTTTAACCGTCACAGGCGGAGCTGTCCTCGAGGCTCGGGTGGGCGGGATAGAGGGAGGGATGCTGGGAGAGATGGACGCATGAATGACAGGAGTGGAGGAGGGGGGTTTGCTTTCGTGATCAGAGCTTTGACATCTGTAAATTTAATTAAAACAGTATGTGTGTGTGAGTGTAAGTTAGATTGCATGCGTGTGTGTGCTCCCATTTCTGGCCGCCTGCAGGCACAGCGCCGCTCTATCGATGGTTTGTCCTTCATTAGTCGGCCCAAGGTTGACTAATATTCATAATGGCACATGCACATTTCCTCTTTTTCACTCTACCTCAAATTTTCTTATTTATCTTCATTTTTATGCATCTAATCCGTCCTTGATTTCCTTCCACTTTTTACACATTTCCGGTGAATATGAAATTCTTTCATAATTCACGCTGTAATGATAGCACTCACTCTTAATTGTCTCCTGTCACAACCCACGCTGGACCGTAAGGGGGCACTCTGCATATCTATATTAAAGCCTTCTGGTCATAGTTGAGATTTATTCTCTAGTAATTATTAGTGTAATAACTGGAGGTTTTGCGTTTGAATGTTGCCCATAGGTGCCATTTGTTTGGCGACGGACCAAGGTCACCTTGTGGTAAATGGACAAGGTTAATAGAAGGACTAAGTACTTAACTGAGTGGGGGAAAAGGCCATATGACCTGAATAACATAACCAGGCCTATTTACAGTCATAATAAAATACTTAAGTTTAGAACATAATATAAATCTCAGATAAAGCAAGTCTCAATGCTTATGCAAAATATCCCCGTATTCATCCGTATTCATCTAGTTTCCACACAATGTCAGATACCCATAGATCGACTCCATCATGGAACAAAACATTGTGCAATCAGTGATTGTTTTCCGCAATATCTATGGGAAGCATAGAGGCCAGAGAATCACAGAGACCGAAAGCAACAAAATGCAAAATTAATAATAACAAAATAACAAGTAACACAACAGACAAATGTGTACGTATCTTTTACATTTCCGTGATCCATATCAATTTTTCGTGTGACCTCATTTCCACTAAAGTCTTAAAAGAGTCCAGATCCAAACAATCACTGTCAAAAAAAGCTTGCTCTAACCTTGTTTTTGTTTTTTTTTTCAGTTGCTTATGAGTGCCTACATGACCACTGCAGCCCCACTTTAATTACACCATGGTCAGAGTATGCCAAGTTATTTAGTTGCCCTAGGCTTGGTGAAGGGAAGGCAAGTAGATAAGAAAATAAGGCTTTACTGCCATTGTAAATTATATCATGTAACTTTGAAAGTATTTCAAAAGACCAACAGCAAAAAACATAAATAATTAAAATATAGGATACAAATATAGCATAAACATACAATAAATGTTACAAATAAGATATAAAACACTTACAGGTTCCAACTGTATGTACACAGTAGACTCGGATGGTGCAAGCACTGCACCTGTATTTGTGTAACAGGTATTTCACAGTAAGCAGTAGGTATTGCACAGTTGAAATGATTATACTATGGTGTGTGTGTGTGTGTGTGTGTGTGTGTGTGTGTGTGTTTGGGGGCGTAATGGAAGCTGCACCTCTGGGGGAAAAGTATTCCCCAGTCAGTTGGTAGCTTACATGATGGTCCTGTTTCCTTAGCCTGATGACAGCGGTACAAACCATCTGTGACCACGATGGGTTAAGTCCTCGGTTATGTTATTAGCCCCCCGGACAAAAAACAAACTAAAAACCAGCAACAAACAACTTAAACATAAACAATTACAAAGAAAGAACAATAAAGTATCCACATCTGAACCAAAGAGTAAAACAGTGAAATGTGGATTATTAAATATTAGGTCTCTCTCCTCCAAGTCTCTGTTAGTACATGACTTAATAATTGATCAACAAATTGATTTACTCTGCCTTACAGAAACCTGGTTGCAGCAGGATGATTATGTTAGTTTAAATGAATCAACACCCCCGAGTCATTCTAACTACCAGAAATCTCGAAGCACAGGCCGAGGGGGCGGTGTGGCAGCAATTTTTCACACCAGCCTATTAATTAATGAAAGACCAAGACAGACTTTTAATTCATTTGAAAGCCTGATGCTTAGCCTCGTCCACCCCAGCTGTAAAACTCAGAAACCAGTCTTACTTGTTATCATCTATCGTCCACCTGGGCCTTACACAGAGTTTCTGTCTGATTTCTCAGACTTTATATCTAATTTAGTTCTGAGCTCAGATAAAATAATTATTGTGGGTGATTTTAACATCCATGTAGATGCTAAAAATGACAGCTTCAACATGGCATTTAATCTGTTATTAGACTCAATTGGTTTCTCTCAAACTGTAAAAGAACCCACCCACCACTTTAATCACACTCTAGATCTTGTTTTAACATATGGCATAGAAACTGAACATTTAACAGTGTTTCCTGAAAACCCTCTCCTGTCTGATCATTTCCTGATAACATTTACATTTACAATAATTGATTACACAGCGGTGGAGAGTAGACGTTTATCACAGTAGATGTCTTTCTGAAAGCGCTGTAACTAAGTTTAAGAATAATAATAAGAATAATAATAATAACAAGAATCCACCCACTGTTATCATCTTCAATGCCCTGTACCAACATAGAGCAGAGCAGCTATCTGAACACTACCCCAACAGAAGTCGATTATCTTGTTAATAATTTCACCTCCTCACTACGTACGACTCTGGATACTGTAGCTCCAGTGAAAACTAAGGTCTCTAATCAGAAGTACCTGACTCCGTGGTATAATTCTCAAACACGTACCCTAAAGCAGATGACTCGTAATCTGGAGAGGAAATGGCGTGTCACAAATTTAGAGGATCATCATTTAGCCTGGAGAAATAGTTTGCTGCTTTATAAGAAAGCCCTCCGCAAAGCCAGAACATCTTACTATTCATCACTGATTGAAGAAAATAAGAACAACCCCAGGTTTCTCTTCAGCACTGTAGCCAGGCTGACAAAAAGTCAGAGCTCTTTTGAGCCAACAATCCCTTTAACGTTAACTAGTAATGACTTCATGAACTTCTTCACAAATAAAATTTTTATCATTAGAGAAAAAATTACCAGTAATCATCCCACAGATGTAATATTATCTACAGCTACTCTTAGTACTATTGATGTTAAGTTAGACTCTTTTTCTCCAATTGATCTTTCTGAGTTAACTTCAATAATTACTTCCTCCAAATCATCAACGTGTCTTTTAGACCCCATTCCTACAAAACTGCTCAAAGAAGTCCTGCCATTAATTAATTCTTCGATCTTAAATATGATCAACCTATCTCTAATGATCGGCTATGTACCACAGGCCTTCAAGCTAGCTGTAGTTAAACCTTTACTCAAAAAGCCATCTCTAGACCCAGCAGTCTTAGCTAATTATAGGCCAATCTCCAACCTTCCTTTCATATCAAAAATCCTTGAAAGAGTAGTTGTCAAACAGCTAACAGATCATCTGCAGAGGAATGGTTTATTTGAAGAGTTTCAGTCAGGTTTCAGAGCTCATCACAGCACAGAAACAGCTTTAGTGAAGGTTACAAATGATCTTCTTATGGCCTCTGACAGTGGACTCATCTCTGTGGTTGTCCTGCTAGACCTTAGTGCAGCGTTCGATACTGTCGACCATAATATCCTATTAGAGCGATTAGAACATGTTGTAGGTATTACAGGTACTGCACTGCAGTGGTTTGTATCATATCTATCTAATAGACTCCAATTTGTTCATGTAAATGGAGAGTCCTCTTCACACACTGAGGTTAATTATGGAGTTCCACAGGGTTCAGTGCTAGGACCAATTCTGTTTACATTATACATGCTTCCCTTAGGCAGCATCATTAGAAGACATAGCATACATTTTCACTGCTATGCAGATGACACCCAACTCTATCTGTCCATGAAGCCAGATAACACACACCAATTAGTTAAACTGCGGGAGTGTCTTAAAGACATAAAGACCTGGCCGCTAACTTTCTGCTTCTTAATTCAGATAAAACTGAGGTTACTGTACTCGGCCCTGAAAATATGGTATCTAACCAGATTCTTACTCTGGATGGCATTACCTTGGCCTCCAGTAACGCTGTGAGGAACCTTGGAGTCATTTTTGACCAGGACATGTCCTTCAAAGCACATATTAAACAAATATGTAAGACTGCGTTCTTCCATTTGCGCAACATCTCTAAAATTAGAAATATCCTGTCTCAGAGTGACGCTGAAAAACTAGTTCATGCATTTATTACTTCCAGGCTGGACTACTGTAATTCATTATTATCAGGATGTCCAAAAGACTCACTGAAAAGCCTTCAGCTAATCCAGGTTTCTTCCTGTTAAAAGGGAGTTTTTCCTTCCCACTGTTGCCAAAGTGCTTGCTCATAGAGGGTCATATGATTGTTGGGTTTTTCTCTGTATCTATGAAGCGCCTTGAGGCGACTTATGTTGTGATTGGCGCTATATAAATAAAATTGAATTGAATTGAATTGAATTATACATTAACTGTATTTCGATTTGGGACACACTTCCCACAATCCTTTGTGCTATCCTATCTATCCAAGCCACGTCTCTCCAGTTCTCTGCAGTGTTCACCATACTGTGACACAGTGCAAGCTTTCTGTTACTCTGCAGAAATTCACTAAGAGCTGAGAGGGGAGATTTAAAGCTTTTGCAGGAAGATATGGTGTTATGTTTGTGCCACTATTCTGAGCGCAGGTAAAAAAAAATTTGAGCGCACGTAAAAAAAGTTTGCAGGTGCAAGTGTTGTATTTTGGGGAGAAATTTATTTTGAATGAAAAAAAGCTGAATTTGAGTGAACAAAATTCATTGCTGCGTGCAAAAAAATTATTTCCGTGTTTGCTATTATCCATAAACACACACAATAGGAGCCCCTCTCGCTCAGTTGGCACAAAAATAACGCCATAGGAAGAAGAGCCTTTGCTGCACCTTCTCTCCCAGGTGGGAGGTGTTGAGGGTCTAGGCCAGATCCTTTGCTATATGGAGTTTGATGTCATTGATTCACTCTACCTCCTCACTATTTACAGCAGTCTGCAAAGGTCTTGAGCCACCCTTTATTTCTTTGGAAAAGGGGGAATAGGTGCTGAGATGTAATGAAATGTGCAAACATAAAATAGTATAAAATACGGCATAGAAAGCAAAAACAGTTTGTACAATTCTGATAAGTTTGAAAATCAATATTTTGTATGACTACCTTTATTTTTCAACACAGTCTGAACTCTCTTAGTCAAGCTTTCTTGTTATTTCTTTAAGTAATCCTCAGGAATAGTTCTCTAGGCTTCTTGAAGGACATTCAAAGCTCTTCTTTGGATATTAGCCTTTTGTTTCCTTCTCTGTCAACATGATCCCACACTGCTTGAATAATCTTGAGGTCCAGGGTCTGGGGGGCCAGTCTGCGGTTTTTCTATGCAGGTGTGGTTTTACTGCACTGGCAGTGTATTTGGCATCACTGTCATACTGAAAAATTAAGTCACTGAAATCAAAGGATTTTCTTGATGGTATTACATGGTGGATCAAAGTCTCACCATACTTTTCTTTGTTTATAATTGTATTAATTTTGACAAGATCCCCAACACCACTTACAGCTCCATACTAACTCTGATTCAGCTGTGGAACAGCTTGTGGCCTTCTGTTTAAGTCACACATGACACACGGGAGACAATCCACAGGAGCAGAGCTTAAACATTTTGCAGTGCACTCCCAAAGCACTGTGGTGGACCCCTTATGGCAGCCTCTGATCCCAGTGTGTGGAAATCATCAATGGCAGTTGCATGATGCTTATTCAACACCCAACCTTTGGTGACAGTAATTCCCAGGGGGCCAGAGGTGAAACGTTCTGCATGACTTTCCTGCCCTTTGATGGTCTGCATGAAAGCTGTTTCAGACTGCACGTCACAGAGAAAGTGTGAATTTTCCTTAGTTGCTGGCAGCCACACCCCAGCTCAGAGATAAACAGTCAGAAACCGCTGGTTAAAGCGCAGCAGGCACGCTCAGTGCGGCTTTTCCCTTAACACACAAATGAAACGTTTACTAACCCCTTCTTTGATTGCTTAAATTACGCTGTTACTAAATATTTCTTCAGCGAGACTTCAGAATTACATTTATTAGCTACAGTGGGGCAAAAAAGTATTTAGTCAGCCACCGATTGTGCAAGTTCCCCCACTTAAAATGATGACAGAAGTCAGTAATTTGCACCAGAGGTACACTTCAACTGTGAGAGACAGAATGTGAAAAAAAAATCCATGAATCCACATGGTAGGATTTGTAAAGAATTTATTCGTAAATTAGGGTGGAAAATAAGTATTTGGTCACCTCAAACAAGGAAAATCTCTGGCTCTCACAGACCTGTAACGTCTTCTGTAAGAAGCTTTTCTGTCCCCCACTCGTTACCTGTATGAATGGCACCTGTTTGAACTCATCATCTGTATAAAAGACACCTGTCCACAGCCTCAAACAGTCAGACCCCAAACGCCGCCATGGCCAAGACCAAAGAGCTTTCGAAGGACACCAGGAAAAGTTTTGTAGACCTGCACCAGACTGGGAAGAGTGAATCTACAATAGGCAAGCAGCTTGGTGTGAAAAAATCAACTGTGGGAGCAATCATCAGAAAATGGAAGACATACAAGACCACTGATAATCTCCCTCGATCTGGGGCTCCACACAAGATCTCATCTCGTGGGGTCAAAATGATCATGAGAACAGTGAGCAAAGATCCCAGAACCACACGGGGGGACCTGGTGAATGACCTGCAGAGAGCTGGGACCAAAGTAACAAAGGTCACCATCAGTAACACACTACAACGGCAGGGAATCAAATCCCGCAGTGCCAGACGTGTTCCGCTGCTGAAGCCAGTGCATGTCCAGGCCCGTCTGAAGTTTGCCAGAGAGCACATGGATGATACAGCAGAGGATTGGGAGAATGTCATGTGGTCAGATGAAACCAAAGTAGAACTTTTTGGTATAAACTCAACTCGTCGTGTTTGGAGGAAGAAGAATACTGAGTTGCATCCCAAGAACACCATACCTACTGTGAAGCATGGGGGTGGAAACATCATGCTATGGGGCTGTTTTTCTGCCAAGGGGACAGGACGACTGATCCGTGTTAAGGACAGAATGAATGGGGCCATGTATCGTGAGATTTTGAGCCAAAACCTCCTTCCATCAGTGAGAACTTTGAAGATGAAACGAGGCTGGGTCTTCCAACATGACAATGATCCAAAACACACCGCCCGGGCAACAAAGGAGTGGCTCCGTAAGAAGCATTTGAAAGTCCTGGAGTGGCCTAGCCAGTCTCCAGACCTCAACCCCATAGAAAATCTGTGGCGGGAGTTGAAAGTCCGTGTTGCTCGGCGACAGCCCCAAAACATCACTGCTCTCGAGAAGATCTGCATGGAGGAATGGGCCAAAATACCAGCTACTGTGTGTGCAAACCTGGTAAAGACCTATAGTAAACGTTTGACCTCTGTTATTGCCAACAAAGGTTATGTTACAAAGTATTGAGTTGTATTTTTGTTATTGACCAAATACTTATTTTCCACCCTGATTTACAAATAAATTCTTTACAAATCTTACCATGTGGATTCATGGATTTTTTTTTCACATTCTGTCTCTCACAGTTGAAGTGTACCTCTGGTGCAAATTACTGACCTCTGTCATCATTTTAAGTGGGGGAACTTGCACAATCGGTGGCTGACTAAATACTTTTTTGCCCCACTGTAAGTGCGCTCTATCTCAGCTGCAGTTGCTTTGAGATGCCGTTACACTTGGCTGCCCTCACAGCACCAAGCTAATCATCAATATGCAATTTAACAAACCAAAAGCTCACTTCCAGCTCCACGAACTAATTTTGCAAATCTAATTTCTGTGTTTAGTGTGAAAATAAATTGCCGGTAGTGATCAATTTTGTCATTCCTCTCAGCTGTACAGTACATTCTCTCAGTCTTTCAGTTGTAGGGATTGGAGCCTACAATTTTTACTGTTAAACCAAAAAAGATACACATGCATTGCTGTGTGAATGCTCCATGTGTAATTGCATTTTGAAGTGCTGCATGCAAGTGATTAAAAAAAGACTCGATCATAATGCTTTGCTAATTTTGTGCTGCACAGCTGATGTGCCTTATGCTTCCTATCTGGTGGATCTCTTTATCTTCCTTCTTTTACTCGACAGTAAACACATTTGAATGGCTCAGGTTGCTTGTGCCCGGCCCCGCACATATACACCGCTCTTCAGATGATATTTAACCCTCCTGGTCCGCGCTGAGCAATGAGAATAATTTAATGCAAAAACACCCCAGAGACGGATCCTTTTCCCTGAATTTTCATTCTGCGCGTGCACTTTTTCCCCCTCTATATCATTATCTCCTCAGTCATGCAGGTCAGATGAACTGTGCGCCATGTTCATTCATATTTATGCATGTGACTTATTGTGTATTTTTTTTATTAATTTTTTGTTAGACCTGTGATAAATTTGTAACCTATACAGGAGTTTTCTTTGTTTTCCACCCAGTGTATGCGAGCGCTGGCTGCAGTCTACAGCCCCCCGTGGCCCTGAAAAGGCATGAATGCATTTTTAATAAGCATGCTTTAAATTCAAAGTCCACGCCTGCTGAGATCAATGACAACTTGCCCACATTTTTAAAAACAAAACGAAAAAAAAACCCCGTTAATAATCGTGCAGAATAATGTTGCTTTATGCTAAAATATTAAATCGGAAATGATCTTAAATGATTAACACCAACTTAATGTGACTTGACTCCTTTGAATTCTGTGTGTGCGTGGGTGTGTGTAAGCCTGTGTGTCAACTAGCTTATGTGCCCTACTCTGACACTAATGCAAATAGCCACCTCAAGGGCAACATACAGTAGGAGGGCGGGGATATGTCTTCACTGATAAAAGGCTCCTGCATGCCCGCATACACACATACAAGCGCACACGCACACACATTATTGCTGATGCCACCCAGCAGCCAAGTGTCCAAATTAATTACAGCCATCCCACGTGAGAACAGAGCAGCTGGCACAGGCCTTGACTGCTGCTCCTCCCCTTCACTCAACTCTTCCTCTCTCCTGGCTAACACTTCACCTCCAGTCTCTTGGTGTTGAAAACACTTTTAATCACCACTTTTTGCTCTGCTCTTCTAAATATGACACTTCCTAGGCGTTTGAATCCTCCATGCTTTAGCCTGTCGACCTATTGTAAGGAGTGCCAGACACTTTTTCATGCTCGTTATGTGCGATGTTTTTATTTAAGAAGTCTGTTCAAATTCCCCCCTCTTTCTGCTTCTCTTTCTTCATTTTGTCACCCATCCATTTGTACAATATTCACACAATCACAATAGCAGTGTGAATCCTTTCTTTTTTTTTCTTTCAAATTTGGCAGACAGGATATTGGCTTGGCTGGAGCATTGCATGCCCCCAAAGACCCTTCTTGTATATTTTTGAAGCTCTTTTTTTTTTTTTTTTTTTTTTTTTTTCCTAAATGACATCAGAAACAGCAGTATGCGACATTACGTGATGGCAGAGCTTCAGTTCATCCTTTGTCATTTTTTTTTTTTTTTTTTTTTTTAATAAATAGGACAGGGGGAATGAATGAGAGAAAGAGGGGGAGAGAAAGAAAGAAAACCAAAGGGGAGAAGAGACGGTGAGAAGGGGGGGGGGAAGAGAGAGAAAAAAAAAAAGAACTCCTGGGTCACCTGTATGGAGAAAAAAAAACAAACAAACAAACAAAAACAAACAGAGGAGACAGCAAACAACAAAGAGCAACATAATAATAGAGAAAACAAAGCACCATCACAATAAACTAGCTAGTCATAGATATCAATATTTACTAAATAATAAACGATATTGTGCAGCACGCAAGATAGACAGCGCACAGTGTGCTTTGAGGCAGCAGCCAAGAAAGCTTTAGTCCGCGTCTGTGAATACCCATGTGTGCATACCTGTGTGGATCAGCATGCTTGCATTCCAAAGGTTTCTCCATGTAATGATCTGCTAGGGAGTGTGGGGGGGCCACAGCCCCGTCCTCCAGGGTATGAAGCAGGTATGGAGGAGATCAAAACTCCAGACATCCAGAGGCCCCCAGAACACAAGAGACCATGGAAGACCAACAGAGGGGCAGCCGCGCCACTGTTCCAGTAAGAGCTGAGGAGAGTCCCAGATGAGGGCTCGCCCAGCAGCCGCGGAGCAGAAGTCAGGGGGAGTTGCAGTGACGCGCCCGTGAGCTCCGCCGGCCCCCAGCTGTGCCTGAGTGACCGAGCCCCAGGCCGAGAGGCCGGGGGCACCCCACCTCCAAAGGGGGCCCGAGCGAGCCCCAGGCCCCGACAAGCGGCCGCCAAGGAGTGAGCCGGTGTGTACCCGGACGCCCACCCCCAGACACAAAGAACCACCAACACACCGACACCTGAGGGAGTCCGCCACCGGCAGGGGAAGTGGTGGTGGGTGGAGATAGGCCTCCAAACCTAGGAGGGCCTGAGGTGTCCCCAGAGAGGTGGCGTCTGATACCCAACCTGACATATAGACACAGACATACAGGCACACACAGACACAAACATCCATTCCCACCCTCATGCTCTCATATGCACTCACTATTTTTGAATCTCTTTAGCAGCTGCTTATGTGGATTTTACATGTTGAAAGCAGTGGCCTCCCCCAGTCTGTCTGATAATTTCACGAAGGTGAAGCTAAATAAATAAATAAATAAATAAATAAATAAAATAGGTCTGATTTCTCGATGATTGCTTCATCTTCTTCCCTCACCACTTCTCCCCTCTTGTCTCCAGTGAGTGCTCCTATGGCCAATAGGCTTTATGTGAGCAATGGCTGTTATGGGCCTCTATTAAATACAGGTCATTTTGGAGCCTGACTGTTGAACTACATTTTGCCATGTTATATAACTAGAAACTAACTGCTGAATTATCACAAGAAGTTAAAAATATTTAATTATTTTTACATGGCCACTTCTTTAGGAACACATCTTCAACTGATGCTATTTAATTAGCCAATCACATGTCATCAAGTCAATGCATTTATGCATTTTCCCACATAACCACATGTAGGGTTAACAGAGAAGAGAGGGTTTACACAGGCTCACCAAAATTGGATGAGACAAGGCTGGAAAAATATTAACTGATCTGGTCCTTCCTGATTTTTCCTGTGACATTCAGATGGTGGGGTCAGAATTTGGCATAAACAGCATGAAAACATAGACCATGGTGCAGAACAACAGAATGAATATTAAATAAAGACGTAAAAAAAATAGATTAAAAAGTAAAAAGCCAAGATTAAACTACTCCATAATATGACACATGTCCTAAAGAAGTACAATGTATTTTCAATATTTCCTCAAAAATACATTAAAGTTGTGTGCTGTTTAACTCTGCAGAGCCTCCAATAATGGCCAGAAAATGTTTATTAAACCTTCTGACAAATTTACCAGAAATCACTTAATTCAGATTTATGAATTTTAATTTGTAATATATTTGATACATCCAACTTTGCTCTTTTTTGGCAATTTTTTCAGGAGTGTTTTTAGGAGAAAAGTCTCAAAAACTCAGAAAAACTCACATATCATACATGATAGACTTGACATTATTACTTAAATTTAGTTATGCTATTTCAAATCACTGAAACTTTATTTAAATTTACTGATAGTGTAATTATTTCATTGTTTCTTGCAAAACACTGACATGCTACCCCCTCATTCTAGTTTCCCTTTCTTAAAGTATTTGTAAGTAAATGCAGAGGAATTACCCCCTTTGTCAAAGGCCGTATTATAAAGTGTTTTCAAAAAGCCTCCACGTTGACCAGATCTCAGTACAATAGAGCACCTTAGTGCTGGAACAGAAGCTGACACATCTGCATCAACTGTGTGATGCTATCATGTCAACATGGACCAAAATCTCTGAGAAATGTTTCCAGCACCTTGTTGAATTTCTGCCATGAAGAATTAAAACACCTATTTCCCTTTAAGTAAATGCAAATGTAATGAAAATGTGCTATTGTGATTTATGGGAACAGTTTGACATTTTAGAATTGGTTGTTAGCTACCAGCCAGCAGAGACTTTGGCTATTGGGCTAAACAAAGATGCAGTCAAGCAAATACAAACCCAAACATAATATGACTTTTAAACAGATTTAAACAAATTAGATAACAAGTCGTAATAGGTGAGAAATACAAAAATCATCAGGTGGCTTTTGTTTATTTTTTTACAGACTAAGTTTAGCGATCCTTTTAAGGTTACAGTGCTAGCAGTAATTAAGCTAACCAGCTGCTGGACGCACTTGCATGAAAGTTGCATTGATTTTCTCATCTAATTTAGATGACAAAGCAACAAGAGTATGAAATGTAAATGTTTCTCTGTACCGATTTAAAGCACATCTGCTACTCTGTACTTCAAAAAGATTGCTAAGTGCTGAAGCTTTGCTAGCAGCAGGTGTTTCTTTCTCTTACACAAAGTCTGCTTCCTGTCAGGATTACAGGTAGTGCTTTCCCAGCTGAGAATACTCGCCCTGTAAAAGTTGTTGCTCTGTGAAGGGTACACGGGGTCAAACAGCGCTCACATATCCACATGGTCAGTCACTGCTGAGTGGAAAAGCCCTCTGGCATTACACACGATGGCAGCCGAGAACCCTGCTGCTCACTTTAACAGTGAGAGGCAAACACCAACACCACTGGAAATCACAGCAGCTGTTAGACCAGAGTCTCAGTTCAGGGGCCTCTAAGAATAATGAATCGTACTGACGAAAAAAATACAAGCGCGCTGAAATATTCAGGCTTTTTAGCATTTTTCTAGAATATTTTTTTAAATGATCAGCTTTATCTATTTTGTTCATAACATCCATCCCAGATTAAATGTCCATTTGCATGTGTTTTATATCCGAGCTTGTCGTCCGTTAGAACAAAATCCAGCCACTTTCCTCACGATGACTTGTGCTTATCTGATTTTTGAGAAAATCAAAAAGCAAAAAAAAAAAAAAAGGCAGATTTCCTATCAGGTTTGCACATCCTCGTGTGTATCTGTACTAATTACAGATGCAGACAAATTACAGCATACTCAGGAGATGAATCTACCGCCAGCTCTACAGCAGAAATGCAAATCGTGTCAGGTCGTCTCAGTTCTGCTGTGAAGAGTATACTGATTTCTCCATTATTTGCACACTGAGAACAGGGTGTTGTCATTTTGCAGTGATCAAAAAGGAGTGATGTTTGAAGTGTGTGGCGGGCTGGTGTTCAAGATGAGAACTCGGTGTTTCTCAGAAATCGATGACTCACCAAAATATTTTTCCTCCATAAAATCACTGCTTAATATGTGGAATTAAAGCACCAACTGTACTTAAAAGATGGATGCCAAGCTTTATTTGTGAACTCCAATTTCAAACTAATTGCTGTAACAAACTAATACTAGAATTCAACTAATGAGGTGTTCCCAGGCCACCCGGGAGACATAATATCTAGTGTGGCTTGGTCTACCCTTGGGCCTCCTCCCTGAACCCCTCACCCAGGAGGCATCCTGTTAGATGTTTTAACCATCTCAGCTGGTTCCCTTCAGTGTGGAGGAGCAGTGGCTGACTCCCTCCTGAATGACTGAACTTTTCAAGAGAGATCCAACCATCCTTCAAATGATCCTTATTTACACCGAATGTACCACAATCTCATTCTTTCAGTCGCTACCCAGAGCTCAGGGTTGCTTCTGGATGCATCTACAAGTTTTAACCTAAATATTGGAGAGGACCATTTTAACAGTAAAAGGCTAAATCAATGCAACTGACATTTAGTCCCTGGATATGAGCCAAGGCTGTAAAGATAACTCTCGTATGTATTTTCGAGACATGTTATTTCTCTTGCTCCTTTTACCAGCAGCTACAATCACATCATCTTAAAACTTAAGAGTAGCGGATGTGGTGTATAAGAGCCTTAACCTGGCACATGCATTTCTTTTTGATTTCAGCTTTCATACAAGTGGCTGAATTTTAATGTTACGAGGCCGCTGTTCGTAAAGTATAGGACTGGAATAGGAACCATTTACCTTGAGGTTGAGGTCTCACTGGCCTAGAGACCAGTCAGTGACTCCCTGGAAACTACCAGTTGCTAGGGAAAGATGGAGATATACAGTGTACACCAAAAAACCTTCATAACACCTTTTTGGGGGGTTTTCAAGTAGATGGAAAATGTTTGCAATCATGTTAGGATCATCCGTGCAAATTATAGGGTGACTGTGGAAATCTAATAGTAGCCAACACCGTTGCATCTTTGCTACTGAAGTGACATCCAGCAGCCTGGCTGGTTTTCCCTAGCAAACACAGGTTGTTAGGGGCTCGGCAGCAGTCACGTAACAGTCATTTTTAGTGCGATATGCCCTGTTACATGTCAGTAAAGTAACTGTTGTGATGTTTACTGTCAAAGGAAGAAGATAGATGTATATAGTAGGTAAGTGAGATTTTTTGCAGGCTGATTAGCTCTCTGCGAAGTAGTAGCAGGCAGGCATGTGGATGTCCACATGGACCCTCACACTCATCATCTAATGACAAAATTTAAATCACCTACACCGAAGAAGACCCAAGTGAACCCAACCATACTAGCAGACTCTGGGACATGGAAAGTGGCCTTTGTGGCCTCAAAAACTGGGAATGGGGTTGGTTGTGGGTTCAAGGTTAGGAAAACAAAAGAAGGCAGTACCTTCAAAGCACACAGATGAATTTGTTCAATCAGTAAAAAAGACAATTTTAAATCCAAGTTATGGTCTTAAATGATCTTAAAAAGTGCTGGAACTATTCTTTTGTGACCTACAAGCTCTGTGGTCGGCATGAAGCTGGACACTCTGGTGACAGTGGCAGAGAAAAGGACATTAAAGAAACTGATGGACATTATGGACAATGCCAGGCATCCTCTGCACACGGCCATAAACAATCAGAAGAGTCTGTTCAGTGACAGGTTGCTTCTCCCCAAGACAAGAACTAACAGACTTAAAAACTCCTTTGTCCCACACGCCATCAAACTGTTTAACTCCTCTCTGGAGGGGAGAGGGAGGGGAGACAGGAGGACAAAGGAGGGGGGAACAACTAAGCTGTAGTGCCTCTTCACCTCACTGTACAATACCTTTTGTGCAATACTTTTGTTAATAGTCAACAGTGCAATAGACTCAATACTTGAAATGTGCAATTCACTTGTATTTTTTTTTTTTTTTTATTCCTATTTATTCTATTTATCCCCTTTGTATATTTTATTTATATTGTCTCTGTATTTATATATATGTGTGTGTGTATAACTCTGTAACTTCTGTCGGTGCTGTGCTTTTTTGGAAATCGAATTTCCCAGAGGAACCCACCCGAGGGATTAATAAAGTTCTATCTTATCTTATCTTATCTTATCTTACAAGCTGAGCGCACTGGTTTATATCTAAAAAAAATGACATAAATGACTTAAATTTATGTAAAAACACCCCCAGTTTTTCTGCTAAACTAAGCTCCCTTCATACTTCATACAGCGGTAGCAGGCAAAAAAGCAGATAAGCATGTTTCCCAAAATACAGTCCTTTAAGAGAAACACACAGAGAAGCAGTAATAACTGTTGGTGTGTTTTAATAAACTTTTAAAACACACCGTGCATCGCTGTCTTTCGAGATGTAAGGTAATAGTTAAGCCAGCTCATCGTGTGAAAAGCCATTCCTTTTTGATTAGTGTGAGTATTATGCAGAGGATGTACTAGGCATAACATTAACATTAGGAAGCAGGGTAGGATTTATTAAGAGAAAGGGAATGGAGTGGGGAAAGTGTATAAAATAGTCTGTGTGTATGCTGTTGCTGGTCCTAGTCTCATTAATTCATAGCTGGGTGCTGGCCCCACCTTGGTGGTCCTGGATAGCTTTCTCTGCTCAACCAGCCGTCATTGCAGATACAGATAATGGGTAGCAGGGATTTTGGAGGTGTGCACATTAGCTCCCATCTGAGCCCCCATGAGCTGCCCCTACCTTCTCTCTGTACACGACTAAACCAAATAAGCCTGTTCCAGCTTGTAGACATCACCTCTCTTATAAAGTGCGTCTTTCCCTCAGACTTTGTAAGCAGCCACTCTGTTCTCATTCTCAATTTTCTCTCACAAAAGTGATCATTATATCATATCAGAACTAACTAGAGACAAATTATCTGCTCTCTCAGACGATGTCAGTCCTGAGCATCCACGAATATGTGTCTAATCTCCAGAAACCTGCTGCCTCTTCTTCACTGCATGTTCCTGTACAGGAGTTTCTCTTTATTCTGTGAAATGATATGCTAATCCTGCTGGAAATGAGATGTGTTCATGAGCGCGTGTGTGCACCCCCCATGCTGGCACCTCCGCATGCATGCCCGTCATTAGAGAAATTGCGCATATGTGTGCGAGCAGGAGAGAGAGCGCGCAAATACATGTGTGTCTTTTATAGGCGATACTGTCTGCTGAACCCAATGTGTGATAAATGAAAGGAACTAATTGCCTGATAATGCCGAAGAAAAATGAGACTCTGCAGTAACTTATACTTATTAATGTTTTGCAGCTTAGACAGAGTGTGCGTTTCTGTTAAACTAATTAAATGTTTACGGACCTGCTTTCCATCTTATAGTTATTATTGGTGTGTTTTTCAGTTTGTTTGTGGGTAATCCTAACATTATGTACCATTACACAGTCCATTATGCTCGTCATTTGCCTTGAAGTCAGTCACACTGAAATATCAGTAAAGTAAGAGGTAGATTGTGATGTTTTAACCCTTTCTTATTACTCTACGATGGGTATTATTGAGTTTTGCAGCAAAATTGCTTGACCCACCTCGGATGACCTTTCTCTTTTGTTCAAGGTTGAGATATTGAAGAAGACCTGATCCTTGTAAAACCCAGTCTATAGAGTTCAGGTTGTTCCTGTCTGTCTCTCAAAATGCCAGACAAACAGGCTCACAAGTCTTTATTCTCAGCTGCCTATGGCCTTTTAAATAACCCAGTTTTATTTTTATATTACATTTGCTGTCTATTTGTAGTTTTGTGTCTCATGACAGTAGGTTACTGCTAGCTGTACAAAAAGTTGCCCCCTGGGTGTAGTAATGGCATTCTTGCTATAGTATGTGGATAAAAGCAGTGTTGAGGTTGTTACTCAAGAAAAGTAATGAATTAAACATACTTTTTACTTTACGTAATGCCATCTGTTACTTAATCACTTTCATTTTCCCATAATTATTATTTAATAATACAAACCTATAGGCTGCAGTCCCACACACCAACACAAATCCCTACCTATTGCGGACACACATGCTACCTTTCTTTTCATTTTCACATATTAGCACAAAGCTGACAGCAAGGATAAGAACCAGCCCAAAGAGACTTTAAGTGATCACCATGGTGATTTTACTTTAGAAACATGAACAGATAGAAACAGAAGCATTGACATTTGCATATAAGGCTGTTAGTGGAGACGGGCCACCAATGTTTACTGATGATGTGACTGTTGATAGAAGTAGCAGGATGAATCGCAAAGTGTACAGGGCTGAACTCTCTACTCATATTCAGCCAAAACACAAATGAATAATGCGCCAAAGGATGCTGCAAAACAAACCGTAAGAATTCCTTAAGGCGAATAAATGGGATATTCTCCAGTGGTCAAGTCAGTCACATCATCACAACCCAGCAGAGCAGCTTTTCATTTCCAGAAGACGAAAATGCATGGAGAGACGCACAGACAAGCAGCAACTGTTGGTGGCTGCAGACCTGACAGAGCAGAATTGGGTGTCCATTGGTCCAAGACTTCAGGAAGCCATTGACTGCATCAAAGTATTAAAAACAATGCCTATATTTATTAATATTAAAATTATGTTAGTCTGTCCAGTTACTTTTGAGCCCCTGAAAATGGAGGGGTTCTGTATAAAAATAGCTTAAATTCCTAAATATTTAATGCAAAATTAACTGTTGATTTAATGCTAAAAGTCTACTTTTCAATCATTTTTTCCTTTAAAATCCTCTGTGGTGGTGTACTCAGGTAACAAAAGCTATTTACAGATAATATCCCACACTGCTTACGACAGCGTCAGCCTTATTCTGTTACAGAGTATGAACAAATGATCAAAAATCCAACAACAGACATTTATATTAACCAGCAATTACAAAAAAGATATAAAGTAAATCATAATTATGATAATATTTTTCAAGACAGTGTGTCAGGTTCTGTCTGTCATGCCATGACCTGAATTTCACATAAAATTCAGGTCATGGCATGTGAAAGTGATCAAACTGTTTTAATGTGTTCAAAGGGTCACCTTTGGTAAGAACTGAGACCGAAAGTAAATGTCCAAACCTTTCTCACTGACATTTCACCTTCCCAAACATTAGTAACATTAGTATGCCATTTGTGTGTGTCCATACCAAACGCTGAGCTATTGTTCATGCTGACTCACAGGCTTTGGCACTCATAAATGGAAAAGTGACAGTTAAATGTTATTACTTGCACCTGTTTTCCTGATTCCACGGTAGTCATCTGTGGAAGAGGTTTGGCTTTTTTCTTCTTTTTTTTTTTTTTCAATTTTATTCATGTGCCCCTAATTGCCTCTCTCCCTCTTTGCATCTATAATAAATGTAACTTGTTTATCTTGCTTCTCTGTCAAGCTTTAGGAGAGGTTTTTAGATAAACCTATGAGTTCCCAGCTCTCCTGCATGGTTTGGTTTTACTGATACTGCTTTTTTAAAAACTTATTTTTAGACATACTGAGTTTCTTATAAATATATATTTTAAATTGTATCCCCTAAAAGTTGTGTAGATTTCTCTAAATCCATCTCTCCTTACAGCCCAGATCCCCCTCTGTCTTCCAGCTGTTTTGAAAGCTATTTAGGTTTGCATTATTCATGAAAACTTATTCCAATAGGCTTGAAGTCTGGCCCCAGGTTCACCTCCAGCCAATTGAAATACTACCTAATGAATAATGCTAATTTCCTTATTTACCATGAGTAATGGCTTCATGTGGAGATTAAAGACCGCAGACGCCGTCTATGAACAGGAGCCAGATCCGGAATAAAAGGGTAGAACAACCTGCTGTTGCACAGTTCAGACTTCAGCAGGATGTTTCTAGATGGTAAGATCACATCTAAGATTCAAAGTAAAACTTTTTGTGAGCCTCTAGCACCATTCACTTTTAAAGTTGAAATTATTTTCAAACTTTTGAATTTATTACTGGCTTCATTGTCTATGCTATGTCTCTTTAGCTTCTGAGCTATGTTGGCTGGACTGTTAACTATTAGAGACAGTTGTCCTGCAACCAAAGGGGCCTTGTGGTCAGTAAGTCAAGCATGAACTCATCTGTATACTTTGTGGGTGACGTGTGAGGTCAACTGTCAGTTTAAGCCAAAGACATGGGAAATGGCCCTGAAGTTGGAGGTTCTGACATGTGAGGCTATAATAATATAAAAGGTTTAAAAGTTTTTATTTAACATTTAGATATAATTTCATTCATCTTGTCACCTTCTAACCTCGCTGCAAACATCAGACAAGGATAAACTTAACCCAACTGGTGGACAACAATATATAGGCTTACAAACAATATTTTAACATGGACAGTACAATTATTAAACCTCTAATCGGTGACAGGGTGTGCACAATGAGCAAAGTCATTATGAAACCACTAAAAAGTGTCCCAGTCTTGCAACTATGAGGCCTCTTAAGACACAGCAGTGAAGCCCAAAAGCCAAATTTGCACAGCATGCAACATAGACCTTTGCAGCAAAGGTGGTAGAGTGGAATTACTGCCTAATGCTAATGTTAAACTCATACTCATAGTACTTTAATCTGGATGCATGGATTTAATGTTTTGAATCACAGGTTGGAGAACGATCACTTTGTTGGATCCAAGATGGGGACAAATCCAGGTGTTTTGAGGTTTTATGAGATGGTAGTTCACAAAATATAAGAGTGATAATTTTACCTGATTAATATTACCTGATAGCTGATTTTGAAAAAAGCACCTTTTTTTAGCTACAAGTCATGATCAAGGGGCGATTGTGGCTCAAGAGTTGGGAGTACACCTTCGGAAGGTTGCTGGTTCGAGCCCTGGCTTGGACAGTCTCGGTCGTTGTGTCCTTGGGCAAGGCTCTTCACCAGTTGCCTACTGGTGGTGGTCAGAGGGCCCGGTGGCGCCAGTGTTCGGCAGCCTCGCCTCTGTCAGTGCGCCCCAGGGTGGCTGTGGCTACAATGTAGCTGCTATCACCTGTGTGTGAATGGGTGTGTGAATGGGTGGATGACTGGGTGTATAAAACGCTTTGGGGTCCATAGGGACTAGTAAGGCGCTATACAAATACAGGCCATTTACCATTGCTACGTTACATCATTTGGCTGTGATTCTTTGTGTTATTTAAAGGATAAAAGCAGGGCCATGCTATTATCTCTACTATTTGGTACAGTGGGTGCTGGAGCACTCCCAGCACCCCTATACTTTCTATGGCCTTGGCTAAATCTTGGCCCTGTGTCATGCAACAGGTCAATGACCCAACAAATCTATAACAGAATAGCTGAAAATGAAAAGAATAAAGGTGCTGCAATGGGCCAGCCTAAGTCCAGACCTCAATCTGAGTGAAATGCTTTGGCGAGGCCTTCAGACAGCTGTGCAGAAATGAATGCCTGCAAACGTCAATGAAATGAAGCAACATTGTAAAGTATAGAAAGAAAAATTCTTCAACAACAATGACGAGAGAATGATGAAGTCATACAGAAAAGAGTAACTTCAAGTTATTCCTGTTGAAGGTGGTTCTGAGAGCTACCAAATCGTGGGGTCTATTTAGTTTTCAGCAGGACCCTTTGAAAACTTTCTTTTTCACTGTATATAAAACAAATCATGAAGTTTCCCCCCCTCCAGATCATAACAGAAATTAAGCCTTTTACTTCCCTTTACAACTACCCATCTTCACAAGAACAACTGCATCTGGATTGTTACAATTCCCTTTATTTTGGCCCTTCACAAGTCAATCAGCCGCCTCCAGCTCATCCAAAAATGCTGCTGTGAGGCTTTTATCAAATTACAGGAGACAGGATGCTTATTACACCCACAGCTGCCTCCCTCTCTGTCTCCCTGTGAGTTAAAGAATCAATTTTTAGATTTTGCTGATAACAGTGAAGGCGCTGCAAAGTTCCTCAGTTTCTAACTCCCTCCCCCTGAGCCAAATCAGCATCATCGTTAATCCTCCTTGTGAAACTCACATTTACTTGAATATGCTCTTTAATTTTTGTCTCAACTATTTTGTTTTCATTCAGACTTGTAAATTATGACAAACTTTCACCGACACCAAAACTATTCCTGCTAAAAGTGGATCAAACTGGCAACATCGTTCAAATATAAAGATTAACAACATCCCGTCATGTAAGCCAGTCACAGAGTAGAAGATCTTCTGATTCCAGTGTCATAATTTCCACTAATGTGGAAGAAATACAGAATAATTTTTATCTCTGATAGTTGGACGCTGGCAGCAGCTTGGCTTGTAAATCCACCACAGTTCGCCTGGGCTTTGATGAGATTGGAAACTATTTGTTTTTGTCATCTGCACGCGGGAGCGCTTGTTTACTGTCATCGGCTCTGCGAGCCAGCATTTGAAATCTCAAAGCAAGCAAAGCAGCAATAACAGCTGTTGTTTGGACATCTCCTCCCTGCTCAGGAAACTGGAAATAAAAAGAAATCTGTGTATCTTCAGTCCTGTCACATTATGAATGTGACAGAATAATGACAAATGATTTTAATATGTTCCTGTGTAAAAATGATAAAATCTCGTCTGCTGTGAGAGAAAGTCGTCTCTTGTCACTTTGAAATAAAAATAACAAGTGAAAGGAATTTGAAGGTTGCATATTTTTGTCTCTTCCAATTAAAGAATACCAATATCAGGAGTTTTGCATCCTCTTTTTTGACCTATTTTGTTCAGCTGTTTGCAAAAAAATTGGTGCAGGTGCTCAGTTTTTCGGGCTCACGGCCTCCTGACAATAGGGACTGCAGTGTGCTGTACTTGGACACCACTAAACGAGTTACTATATTGAAAGACAAAGTGCTGTAATCTCCTCGGGGATAACTGAGAGCCTTTAATTTTTCATAGATTAATAGACTGTAAAAATGTGTGTCCCTAGATGACCACTTTATGTCCTGTAATTCTAACTAGCTATTTTTTCTCCAGCTGCACACTGGAAGATTTAAGAGAGTGGGTATTTTCATCAGCAGGATTTATTCGCGATCTCATTAATGTTTATTGGACATTTACATTAATATTCATGACAAGCTATTTAGCAGAGGTGGGTTTGTTTGAAGGCAGAGATCTGAAAAGTGTTGTAAAGCTGAGGCAAAGAAACATCCTCATCTCATGACTCGAAGGAAGATGCAAAGGATGTATCGCAGCAATGTCTGCAGATGGATATCTGTGAATTTTAAAAGCTGTACCTCTGGCAAAAGACAGCGTTATATGTAAGGGTTAGGGGGAAAGAAAAAAGAAGATTTTAAAGTTATAAAGACTGATAGAGTCTGCTGAAAACTTCAAGGAGATACGGGATGGCTCTTGTATTTTCTCACTCATACACTGCTGGGTAATGTGTTTGGAATGAAACAATTCCACATCAGTTGACGGAAAATTATCAACCTACAGCGGACTGAATTTAAAGCCACCCCAAAAATCAAAGTGAAAAAAGTGATGTGTCAGGCCATTTTAGTCCATTTTGCTGAAATTTCATCACAGCAACAAGGAATGTTATTCAGTGGTTTGTATGGCCTAGCCTGGCCCAGTGTTGCCTAGCCTATGAAGCTTTTTCATCTTGTTGCAAAATTATAGAAAGTACTAGTTATTTTAGATAGTAACTAAAAGTAAAACATTTTTTGGAGCCCTGTTAGGTAAAACTAATTACCATTCGAGATTTTCGCTTTGACTAGAAATGTGCCTTCTCCTAATGCAGATGTTGTTATGGCTGACTATCTTGTCATTATTGCAGGCATCTTTATGGCAGCAAACCCAGAAATACTCTATGAATACTAATCTGCCACATCACCACCACATGGCCTTCTCTCAAAGTAAACAACAGGTGTTGATGAGCAAATAACAGCTTATTGTGATAAATTAGTCATCAGTTCTTTGGTATCCACATAAATGTGTGTGTGATTACTGCAGTGTTTCTACACATAGAGACTGGAGGGGCAGTTTTTCATGAAGCACTAAGGGAACTTAGGGAAAAGTTTTCTGCTCTTGTCTGTTTTCTATATGAATTCTGCAAAGAACTCAAACATTTTTCGGCTTTATGATACCTGTAGCTGGAGCTCTGAGGAGACGGCATGCATCTACTGTATTTTTTATTTATTTATTTTTTTGCCTGCAGACCAAAATGAAATCCAATTATTTTCTGTGAGCTCTCTCCTCTAGCACATCACTAAGCTGCTCTGAAATGCATTCATGTTGCTCTTGAGTTTTTTTCCCCTCTTCAGTATGGGCTCTGATATTCTCCCTTTCCACGCTCACTCTCATCTGCCGTACACATCTACCAGTGTACGGGGATGCTTCCAACACACTTGACTGATCCAATCACTCCTCAACAAAGAAATATACAATCAGTTCAGGAAGCAAAGGAGATCGACATTTATTAAAATGATGATGAGCTTTGTATAAAATCTGCATTATTTTATTTTTTTTATTCAGAACTTGTCTATTTTTGGTTGGTTTTTTTTTTTTTTTTCATTTACTCTGTGTTTGTACTCTAGCTTCTACGCCCCACTATATTGGCTGATTTTTGATTGGATCAGCCTTATCGGTTTGGTCGATGCTTTACTATGATTGGTTGCTCAGGCTGGGAAAGGTTGGGTCAAACAAGCGGAGCTGATCAAATCTAGCTCCAACTCATCATATTAACCTGCAGCGTGTTCCTCTCATCCCGCTCCTTTCCTATCATATCACTCCTCCCGTTTTCCTCCTTTTCCTTCTTCATTTTCTGTTTTCCCTCTTAGCGACTACTAAACCATGTCAGAGATATATATCTTAAGCTTATACGTTGAATGAAAATACAGTAAATTATGGGATAAACAGATGAAATACATAGCATTATACACAGTGTGATATAGAATATATATGATATAGAATTATTATCCAATACAATAAAACAGACAATGCTATCCCACTGAGAGGTTTGCCTTGGATGTGCATCTCCACTATAGCCTGAATAGTCAGCGGGAAATGAACCGCTCGGTTGCCGTGCCGAATACGTGATAGAGCCAATTTGCCCCTTGTGTTGTCTGGAGCAGCTGCAAACACCCAGGTAGATCATTAGCTAAACATTGGTATACACTGAAAGAGGACTTTTATGTGCATGGGCAGCGCTTTGAGAAAAACCCTTTTATTAAAAGCTGTCTAGTCAGTCCACCTTTCACAAAGCCATAAAGGAGCTACATATCTGTTCACTGACTCATCTCTTTTACTGAGAGCTGAAAGGAACCAGCAGAACTAACCACACTGCCTACGCTGTTTATATAACACACTGCATAATCAAACGTAACATAACTACATTAAACCGCACTCTATTCAGTACAATCATGTTGTCAGCACAAACATTGCTTGTCTTCCCCATAATGTTGTCATATTTTTTTACAGTCTAAAACATGCTACCTGAAAGCAGCGTTTTCCAGCTCACCCCTCCTCTGGTCGACAGCCCGAGCTCTGACTGAACAGCTGAATGTCAGCGGGTCAAAGGACTGCACACCTGCCTGATATCGATCTGAAGAGAAGGAAATATTTTATGGTCTCATGATGATATTCATATTTCTCTTTTCACACCATTACCCTCCGGGCTACCTGTGCCGCTGGAATAATAATGTAAGGTTAAATTTAGCCAAAGTTCACAACCTGGGGGAGCAGATGGAAATGCCGACTCAGAAATGTTAACTCAAAGTTAACATTTCTTTTTCAAATAGAGTTTTGCAATGCTCTGTGTTTTATTTTTATCTTCATTAACTGCTAACACATTATTCACGTATGGGGACCTTTAAAAGTGTTTTAATTACAAAACAAACAAACAAATATGAATATGGATTTATATTTTTACTATTAATAACTCATTTGAGGAATGATAGTCCTCAAATGAGAAGAAGGACAGAATATATGTGTGTGAATGAGTGGGAAACAGGTAGAAAAACAGTAGAGGTAGTGAAGGCAGAGGAGTTTAAATACCTGGGGTGAGACCTGCTATGATGTGTGCCACTGACAGAAAGAGGAGGCCGAGTTGGAGGTGGCAGAGCTGAAGATGATGAATATGAAGATTTGCATTTGCAGTGCCCTAAACTGGAAATACTAGAAATGAGTGTATGGAGAGAGACAGCACAGGCTGAGTGGTTTGGCCAAATTAGAGAGGCATGGCTGAGATGGTTTTGGCATGTGAAGACGAGTGACAGTGCGTATATAAGGAGAAAAGAGGAAAACCACAGCAAAGAAGTCAGGGAGCACATGCAGGGGGTTGGTGTGACAGAGGAGGATGCTAGGCATAGGATGAGATGCAATTTTGCAAAGCTAACCTGTGCTGCTATGTTCGTTTTAGAGAGAAGAGGCTTTCTCCTGCAAAACCCTTTTTTTGGGTCAGTATTTTGCAATTCCTCTGAGAATTGCACCGTCTGGCCTTGGGGTGGATTTACTGGGACGTCCACTCTTGGGAAGCTTTTGCTGACACACACCTGAATGCTCCAAAAGCTCTGTTTTTTTAGAGGTACTCACATGTGCTGATGATCAATTAATCAAATGCATTCAATTATCAGCACCTGGCTTCTACTTATTCTCTTGATTCCTGTGGAAGCAGTAAGCATGTACTTCCAGTGTAATGTAATTCCAGTTGTGATAGGTTGAGACGTTAGACAGGAAAAATCCCACTCCACTGGAAAGTTTGCAAAATTCAAACTTCATAACAGCCCTGTTGTTATTGGTTGACAAAATTGAATGTTTTAGAGGTACATATTTTTCACTGGACAGTTATGCTGTTTAGCGATGTTTCATATCGACACATTATTCTACAAAACAGACAGTATAATAACACAGCTACGGCTGACATATAAATGCGGTTCAGTGGTCTTTGGCTAATATAATCAATTTCAGCTGGGAGCCAGTTTGTGCGTGTCACTCTGTTGTTTCATTTATGCTTATTGTTAGAAGAAGGATAAATCTATACTCAGTTAGGGATAACTGTGGGCATTTCGCAGAATTGTTGTAAGATAATTATATGAAGTACTTTAAACTTGCTGGAATAAGATTTTTCCTTCTGTGTGGTTTCTGAGACAACATTCAGCAATGCTGGATTAATTTGCTAAAAATGTACAAGCTGTCACACAGGCTCTGGCACTGCTGGCTCCCTGCATAAAGTGAGGCTTTGCTTTTGTCCTACTTTAACTTCCAAAACAGGTTAAACTCATAAGTTTTATCCAACCAGCGCTATAAAGGGAGTACAAAGCAATGTATAAGCAGATTTGATAACCTTGTATGCTAATCAACATGGAAAAGGTAAAATTTGCTGTTATTATTGATTTTAAAGATTGTTTTTATTATTAGTAGTAGTATTGCTAATTAACATTTACAGTCAACATACTTCTCCTGCATGTTGAAAGCATGCAACTATTACAGAATGTGGGACAGCTGATCTGATCTGCAGTGATTTTAAGCTTCAAGATAAAAATTCCCACCGAGATGCCTGCTTACTGTTTGCCATCAGTCCCAGCCGTGTTCAGCACACTCCACTGCTCCTCGTTTCTCGTGCAGCCCAATCCTAGTGTGGCCTCAGATTGTCTGATCTCAGTAATTTCACCCTCCTTCATCACATCCATTTGAACCTCTCTCACTTGTACTTACTTTCTCTATTTGTGCTCATTGCTTTCTTCTCCTCACTTCACTGAAATGGAACCTGGAAAAGTGTCTTTGAGCATGTATCCACTTGTGTTTGTGCAAGATTATCCATGGTAACTTGTGTACTCTGTGGTGAGAAGTTTCCCAATAAGGAAACTTCGAAAGCATCGTTCAGCTATCTCTGGAAGAAGCTGCGTGACAAAAACTCTTCCCGTGTCACTGCTGTCAACCCTGTGGACTTAAAGGGCAGCACATCAGGAGCACAGAGAGAAGTAACTTTGATTGGACGAAGATTTTTAGTGTGTTAGTGCAGGCAGAAAAACAAACACACACACACACGGGTGGCTGTAGCTCAGGTGGCAGAGCAGGTCAGCCACTAATCAGAAGGTCGGTGGTTCGATCCCAGGCTGCATCCTGGCTGCATGCCAAATATCCTTGGGCAAGATACTAACCCCGTGTTTGCCTACTGGTGGTGGTCACAGGGCCCGGTGGCGCCTGTGTCCGGCAGCCTCGCCTCTGTCAGTGCGCCCCAGGGCAGCTGTGGCTACAATGTAGCTTGCTATCGCCAGTGTGTGAATGTGTGTGTGAATGGGTGGATGACTGAATGTAGTGTAAAGCGCTTTGGGGTCCTATGGACTAGAAAAAAAGCGCTATACAAATGCAGGCCATTTACCATTTACACACACTCATTAATCCTCTTTTTTTCTGTTTATAGCAGACCTATAGATCAAAATATTATTTCAGTGCAGAGTCGCAGATGCTTGCACAGGTTCTAATTCACATTTTTAAACAAATGTCATTTGTCAGACACCAAGCACACAGAATAGACACAAATTTGAGGGATTGTAATTACTTTTCCTGCTGGTGTCAGCCTAATAAACAATGCAGAGCTGGAGAATTTGAGGATTATGACAGCTGTTTTAATGTATCAAATAAAACCCTGATTCAATTTGAAACTCTGGCATGTTTAGAAAGGAATTTGAAGAGCTTAGAGTACACTTTGAGGACTGAGAATAGAGCAAACCAATCTTTTCAGTGACAGCGGGATTCAATCTGCAGAAAAAAGAAGAAGATATACCTCTGAACAGAACACATACAGCCACAAGCAAGTAGATAAAACATTCAGGAGTGTGCTGCACTGTCTGACAGTCGGTGACAGTTTCTGCCAGCTCGGATGAGCAGGACCTGAAGACTGCTGTACTTCCCTTCACTTCAAAAGAACTGACTGGTCCCGTTTCATTTCATACAGTCGTGGGCAGAAGTTTACATGCACTCATCATGGGCATGAATGTCATGGTAATTTGGGGTTTTAATGATGTCTTTGAACCGCTCATTTTTGGACTTTGGGATTTTTGGATTGTTACTACATACAGGCTCAAATATATGCTCACTCAAACCTTTTAATAAGTGTTACTGAGGGAAGATCTAAGGAGAACAGTAGATTTACACAAGCTGGCAAAATCTCTTGGAGAGATCTCTCAACAACTTCCGATTCTGAAATCACCAGTTCAAGCGACCATATTTAAGAACAAGTTATTCACATGTGCACTTTGGGGTCCATAGGGACTAAGTAAAGTGCTATACAAATACAGGCCATAACCTTCGAGCTCGAATGAATTTGGACTTGATTATAAATGCTCTCTAAGCTAAATGAAATTTTGAAAACACCACCACCAGTTTAACCAGTTTAATCAATGTGCAATCACAACCAGTTGATTGCACATTGATTAAACTGGCTGAACTGAACAGAAAACATCGGAAATAAATTTGACTCCTTTTTTTCAGCAGCATCAGACACAAGTGGCAGTGTCTGTTTTTTGACAGTCTTAACCTTGCAAATCATGGTTTGAGAAAATAATTTCTCAAAACAATCAGCGTAAAAACGATCAGCGTATTTGCTTTCCGTAGAGCTTTAAACAGCATGTCATGTTTCACCCAAGTTTTTCGTTAGTGAATGGAGCTTTGTGTGAATGTTAGAGATCCCAGTATACTGTGTGAAAACACTGCTTTCAAGAGTGTCCTGCACTTATATTTGTTCCTGTCTTGAATGAACCATGAAACAAAATCACATGTCGGCACAATAAGCAGCAGCCATCATGAATAAGAAGTCATAACAATTAAGTATCAGAGGTCAAAGTTGAACCTAAAAAGTGATTACCGTATTAGATATTCTATTGCTCCTTTCCTTAGGATAATAATTCAGATTAATCCGAAAACCAAAGAAATTCACTTACTTTGCCTTGCAGTTGCAGTGAATAGGTCTGTCTCATTTTCTGTTAAAAATAGATGTACAGACATGCTATGAAGGTCACTTCATGAGGAAGTGACGAGGAGCTTGTTTTGAGCCAAGACTGCTTAACAAGTAGTGGGTTGTCAGCTCGCACTCGTCTGGCAGAACATTAATTCTTTCTATGTCTCTTTGATTCCTTCAGCAGATGTGACTCCAAGCAACAGATACCTCTACAGCAAAATGCAGGAGTGCTGTCAGCATGCTCACCCAAAAGACAAAAGAGAAAGAAAAGGAAAAGAACAAAGAACTATTTCTATTTTTTTATCTCTCACTATTTACATCCATTTGTTGTATCTGTTGGCTTTTTGCATCTGCAAAAAGACAAATGGGCACAAAAGTTCAAAACATTTTCGGTCTTTAGATTCTTCTTCGTTGTCAAAAAAACACACAGGAAGTGTCTACTGGTCCAAGATCCATTCTGCCGCAGTACAGCAAACTCAAACATACAGCCAAAATGTCCAGTGATGAGAAGAACAAGGAGTCCTGCATAGTCCTGATAGTAACATTATCTGGGATTATACAGAGAGAGGAAGTACAAGGACAGCATACAGAGAAACTGCAAACAACCTCCCTCCAAAGTACACTGAAAAGGTGTACGTCATTTAAAATACATTATTCACCCATCACAAATGTAAAGAGCATATATAGCTGCAGCATGTTAGTTCAAAAGGCATACAATACTGCATGGAGAGCTTTTTTTTTCTTTTTTACAATATGCTACTCATTATAGTCAGAAAAGATGGACTCAAAACACCCAGATAAAGATCACATGTTTAACTGATTTATTCACGGCTAGGAAATCCTAACAGTTTGACTTGACTTGTGATGTGGAAGCTTGACACTGCCAAAAAGAAAACGAAACATTCCTTATCAGGTCAAAATTCTAATATGTGCGTTAATCTTCTGTCATTATCTCAGCCTTTAAAACAATAACCAACATTTTAGCTCTACAGATAAATAAATAAATAAATAATACAATAAATAACTTTTTTTAATTTTCTGATTGGGTTACAGAGAGTGGGCAGGTAACAGCACGAGTTTAAGGAACGCAACATGAAATTTAAGCCAAGGCTCGATTACAAAATCAATTCAAATGATCGCAGATCCAGTTTAAAAAAGGTTAAAATATCAATACTACAGTCTAAATATCAGGAGAGCAAATCAATATGCTTTCAGATGTAGGGTTAGATCCAGGCCTAACTGTATGCTTTATCTAAAAGGAAGGTTTTAAGCCTAATCTTAATGGAAATGGTTCGACAGAACAGTTCTGGAAGCTGGAGGATCTGCCTCCTATTCTCGTTTCAAAATTGAAATTGCCTCGACTAGGTACAAACATTTGGCAGCGACTGATGTAGAACATGTGTATTGATGAATCGTAGCCACGGTTGCTTGAAGCCAAGGCTCCAGGCGGGGCCTCCAGGTAAGGGAGTACCTGCCACACACTGCTAGGAAGGGAGCGACAGAGGACTGTATACCTGCCAGGCCAGTGCAGCTATTCCCTAAAGAATACTTAAAGTCACAGCCTGTTTACTTCATGTCGTTATTCCCATTTATAGAGTCATATTAGTAAAGTTTAATGCTGTGTTTATATGTGATATATATGTATTTATATATGCATGAGACACAGAGAGAGACAGGAAATGAGATTGAGAGCTGGAACAGTATGTGCTGTTAACATCACATTATTGCTCCTGAGGTTGCATTCACTTAATTTATTTCACAGACAAATTTGTTTCGGCATCACGCTGCTGTAGATATTTAAATGAAATTACAGTGTCATTACAATAACGTTCCATTATTAGCTTTTATGGCCCCACCTACCTCTCCTCTTCCACTGCTTCCTCTGCTAATGACTGTAATTTAAAGTGGGTAAAACCTCCAGGAGAAAGGGCTTGTAAGGTGACCCAGCTAGTTTTATTTCTTTGGGAAAGTAATTTTTTAAAGCATAACTCCTGATCTCTAATTCACTGCATGAGCATGTGCGCAAGTGCACGTCATCCAGAAAGGATCCTGACATGCTGGGTAAGCAGTGATTAGACTGGATCTCCTTTAAATTGGTTAGATATCAGGAGGTCACACCTACTATAGCCTGTTTCTAAAATGCGATGAGCTGTCTCTGTGGATGACTTCAGGTTCTCTGCTCTGGCGTGTCTGTTTGTGCCTTCAAGTAAGTTAATTTTCTGTTATCTAATTTAGGAGATAGTACAGGATCTCACTGTGTCCCTTAAGATTAAGCAGAAGAATAGGGATAAAAACACTTGCTTGCAGTGTATTCTAAACTATTTCTCCATTTTATTCTCTTCACAACAGCCAGATGGGTTTTTTTCTCCGTCATTAGTCACCTTGCTTGATTGGCACTCGGCCTTGCTTAAGTTGAGTTTTGCTCCATTTACCCTTTGTATATCAATTATTGTTATCTCAACATACCTGCTACTTGGACTTTCGACTAAAAATACACAGCGCCGAACATCAAAGCTGCTCGTTTAAGTTGTTCCCCTCTTTGTTTTGCGCTGATAAATAGTCAGTGACAGAGAGCTCTCCTGGTGCTGGCATGGCACTAAAAAGATGTGAAATGAAGTGTGGCGAGACACTTAGACACCTGAGATTACTTCCGTTGGCCAGCTCAGTAGATCTTTAATTAGAAGAAAGAAAGAATGTTTTCATGTTTAATTAAGTAAAGAAGAGAATGTTTCCTCTTTCATTTAGAAAAAGCCTGGATGATTTCCCTGGGCAATTAAACTGCTGTGACAGATGTTTAGACCATGTTCCCATTTCTAAAAATTTCCTCTTAAAGTGCACTAATCCTCAGCATGTTTTTGTCTTAAATGAATAGCCGCCCTTCTGTTCCTAAATCTTTGTTGAGGCTGTAAAAGCTGTTTGGGTCTTTCCTGAAATGACCTATAAAGAAAGATACAGTTAGGTATAACCTGAGAGGCACTGTGTCTACCTGTTTGACAAAAAAGAAAAAAAATTTGTAACATATGCAAAAAAAATGTATCATTACAAAGGTTAAAAGTTCCTTATGTGGTTCAGTATTTAGAAGACATAAAACGGATCAATCTGCCAAGTCAAAGATTTATAGGAAAAATGAAAGCTATAATCAGCTCGATGAAGCATTAAGTAAGTAAAGCAGCCTATAAATACACCATTAACATAAACTTTAAATTAAAATAAATAAATTAAGGATAAGGTCCCCTGCTGTTTTGTGGAACACAATTTTGAAGCTTTTAATTTGAAATTTTGAGCACCTTGACTGTTTTGAAACTGGACATATTGGTACCACAGTGCTGGGCAGTTTTCAGCAGCCTAGATAGCTGGCTTGCTTAACAAGGCACAGTCATGTGAAAACATTTCTGTCCATAACCACAACCACAGGCTGATGAAGTACTTTTCTGTATGACTTTAACAGGCTCTCACATCATTGTGGAGGAATTTTGTTCCACTCTTCTTTACAATGTTGCTTCAGTTCATTGAAGCTTTTATGTATTTGCTAATGCACAGTTCTCTTAAAGTCCCAGCATGACTTTTCAGTCTGGTTGTGGTCTTAACTGGGCCATTGCAACACCTTGATTCCTTTAGCTGTAAAACTGAGAGCCTCACATTTAATAACATTTTAATATACAGAGAAATTCATGGTTGTCTCAGTCACTGCAAGGTGTCCAGGTGCTGGGGCTGCAAAACAAACTCAGAATCACCATCCTTCTAGCACTGTGCTGACAGTTGATATGAGGTGTTTGTGCTGATATGCTGTGTTTGGTTTTCACCAAATGTGTTGCTGTGCATCATCAAAAGGCTCAACTTTGGTCTTGTCTGTCCAAAGGACATTGTTCCAGCCATACCTGATCAGTGTTTTTCTAATTATACTGTCATGAACTTTAATATTTAATTTGCTAACTGAGGCCTGTAGAGCCTGACACGTAGTGGCAGAGGTGGGCATACTTGCTGATGTTCATTTAATCAAGTGCATTTGATTAGCAGCACTGGACTGCCCTCTTAATTCCTATGAAATCAGTAAATGTGTTTTTAGTGTTTAGCTTTTTTTACTTAGCTTTGTTCCGAGTACTTCCTGCAGCCCTGTAAAATCATTGTACATCTGTAATTCTCAATGTTAAGAAAACAGAATGCTAATTTAGATCAGGCTCTAAACATTTCACTTTACTGTAAAACTCGGGATTTTACCATTATGGGTCCCTGGTTGATCCATATGGTAAAATGAAATAAAATCCACTCACTTTTAGAGGCAGCCTCAAGTCGCCAATTTGAGGAAGTGCAGTTTTTGTTCAACTTTAATTGTCATCCCTGGATGGAAGTTGTCCTTGACACTAACAAGGCAGATTAATCAAATAAGAAAAGGTGGTAACAGCTTTGCTCAATTGCAATGTTTAAAAACAGACATTTATTAATTGGATTATTGGCACACGCAACTACCAACATTAAACAATGGTGAAGTGCTATTGACTAGAATGATGTGGGAGGCTTTATCACGAGTCAGTGCCCCTGATCCTCCGGAAAAATAAAGCACATAGACACGAGTGCGCAGGCTCAGAAGAACAGCGCTGAATGCTATTTCTCTGTGATGCCCTTGTCTGAGCTTTGTGATAAACCAAGGTCTCCTTACAGTACAAGCTCACTGTGTCTGCGGTGTTTTCCCAGGAAGAATGGATCTATCATGAATCCTATAGTAGCTCAGCAATGGAATGAGCTTCTCACACTCTATAGCTGTGCGATATTATCTATTCATCACACAGGCTGCAAGCCAACTTCTTACTCAGGAACCATTTTTCCATAGCAAAGGGTTTACAGGAATAACCTCGTTGCTGATTAAAAAAAGTATTACACTCTTTATTTAGTTCAGCATCACAGTGAACCTAAAGTAAATACAGCCAATGTTGCCTGAGGCTTTGCTGTAGAAGACACAGAGTGGCATAAATAAAGAATAAAACCTGACAACACAATAGGAAGAAGAATATTGGGAGCAACAGAGGGCAGGGCAGAAACAGGCCGAGGTTCTACAAGTGATTGAAATCATTTCTTACCTTCAATTTTTCATGAAATAGTCTCCTTTCTCAGGCCCATAAATGACAATGATGCAATGAATGGCCGTTCGATATGGGAAATGTCACTGGCATTGCATCTACGAATGTTTCGTGCAAGAGGTAAATCACTCGAAAAATCAGCGGAGCAGCATAATTCTGCAGAGTGCAGCTCGTTTTGCTGTGTTTTGCATGGAAATAGCTGCTCACAAAAATTAACATTGCTGTTACTGGTTGGAAATCGTGCATGTTATTTGTGGACTGTGAAGACGAAGCAATATTTTTCCAATATGAATTTATTTTGAGGTACCGCAGCAAGTCGCACACCCTGAATCAAATTCCTCACACTGGCAGAGTTTTTGAAAGTGTCTACTTACATCCTCCCATAGACAGCTTTATTATAAGTACAGCAAGAGGAAACAAAAAGAACACATTAGAAAATATGGCCATAATAAATATCTTGACGTGGGATTTGACTTTGCTACACTAACTGCTAAACATTATGAGGCACAGCAACTACGCAAATAACACGTTTAGCAAAACATATAATTAAAAATAAATATTTAAGGAATCAGTGGTAATTTTAATCAGTTTAATCAGACTTTTGTTTTGTGCTAAGCTCACAAAAATACAGAGTAGGTCTAGTGATTTTGCAAAACTGTTGTTTGTGGGCGATGGCACGTTTCAGTTGTTAAGAATTGAAGCCTGGTTATTGTTGGAATGCTAGTTGTTCAATTAAAACACAATTAGCTGCTGCATCTCCATTTGCAATGCCCGCTCTTCACCTTCATTTGATTTTCATGAGTCTGTGAACTGAGGATGATGCACACAGTCATTGAGTGAGGACTCTGAATACTTTGTTACACTTGTGACAGACTGTAAACAAAGACAATATCTGACAAGCCTGTGAATCATATACACTCACTTTTGTAGGAACTGCTTGTTAATGAAGATATCTCATCAGCCAACCACATGGAAACAATTTGTAGACGTAGTCAAGATGACCTGCGGAAGTTCAAAGCGAGCATCAGAATGAGGAAGAAATCTGATGAAAGTGACTCTGGACATGATTGTTGGTGTCAGATAAGAATATTTGAATATTTCTGATAGCTAACATTGTTAGGTTTTACAGATAATGATCTGAAATAGAGAAAATACCCAGCGAGCGGCAGTTGTCTTGATGAAACTACCTTGCTAGACTGTTTTGGGCTGACAGGAAGGCAAATAACTACTTGTTGCAAGCAAGGTATGCAGAAGTACATCTCTGAAAACAAAACAAATCACAAGTGAAACAGATTGGCTACAATAGTACAAGACTACACCAGGTGCCACTGCTGTCAGCGAAGATCAGCTGACTGACTTCATGACTTGGACGGGCTCACGACAGGAGATTGGAACAACGTTGCCTGACCTGACGAGTCTCGATTTCTGCTGCAACATTCAGATGGCAGGGTCAGAACTTGGTGTAAAAATGAAAGCATGTCTTGCATCGACAGCCCAAGTTGTCCCTCAACTGTATGACTCTGTGTTTCTCTGAATAACCAAAGGACTGAACTGAATTCTGCATTTAAGTTTAAGTTTGTGCAGCTGCATAACATCATGAATCATTTCAGCTATATGATCCCTTCAGTTAACACAGTGAAGAGTGTATGAATGTAAGAGAGAAAAATACCAGCAAAATAAATAATGTAAATGCAAATCACTATCAGTAGATATCAGTTTTCCACAGTGGAAAAGTACACTGTCTGTTCTTTATAGGTTCAAGGAAAACATTTGAAAGTGAAACCTATCCTTGTCAGAGCTGAAAAAGTGTGGCAGGTGTCCACGGATCATGTTTTTCACCGTGTAACTGTCTATGTTAAATTCATGAGCTTCTGGCATACAGAATAAACCAAGCTTCTGTTCTCTGTTTTTGTTTTGCTTGTTCTACAAGTTCAACACATGTATGTTTTCGATCACATGCACATGTATGTTTCCTCATGTTCGGTTCATTTTACCACAGTGTGAGAGCCACTCAGTGCCTTGACCCTGTGTGTTTCAGCTCTTTTCTTCTAAATAGAATCTCGTGCTCTGTCTTTCAAGAAAGCTCAAGAGTCTGAAGTTGTACTGATCCACTTTTATTCAGACTGGTTATGTTTTTCACAATCGTCTATTTTTGTAAATTGTGGATCAACGGTTTTAACCGAACAATGAAACTGCCAGTGTGAAAAATGCATGTATTCCACCAAGTAAAAGCTGCTTTTACAATACTCTCACACTCCACGTGTTGGGATGTGTGACTTTTTATTTTTTTTATACCGTGTTTATCTTTGCCTTGGGATTCTTTACCGAGCATTTTTAATTAGCTCGCTTTGTCGATCTGCGCGTAAGCCAGCGAGTGATCTCCGACTAAAATCTGTTCATCAGCTGTGACAGCTAGCATCAGGTTTTCCTGCCGTACCCGGCTAATGGCACCCTGTGGATTCTTATCTAGGCCAGCGTCTTACCCATTCAGCCCACATATTCTTTCCTACACAAACTCACAATTATCTATAGTGTTTGTTGGAAAGCCTGAGGTATTTTTGGCTGATCTCCTGATCCTGTTTGTGATGATTGTAAACACAAGTTGCTCTGTGCGTGTGAGTGTGCACACGTGTCTCACTAAGAATAAAACATAAGCACTCCTCTTGGGTGCTTTCTTTCTTTATTGCAACTCAACAAGCAGCCAAATCAGTGACATTAAAGAAACATATTTTGTCGCAGCTCTGTTTGATGATTTTTCTTTCTTCACCTATAGTTCAGTGATGCAAACTGGGCATTTACACATCACAAAGAGTATTTTCTACTTCACTCCAGCGCTTAACCAATTAGTAGACGTCAGTGGTGAACTAAACCTCTCTGACTTTTGTTGCTTAATTGTGTACAACACAGCAAAGCCTTTACCTCTTATGAGCAAATTGTGTTTTTTGGTGTGTATGCGAGGTAATAGTAAAAGGAATCAAAGCGTAGTAGCAAACCAGCAGGTGCTGCTATTCATCTTCTGCACCTATCTGACAAACAGTGTTAGTGCTAGTGAAGACGTTTCCCTGAGAACACAGCTCCGTGTTTGTCATTCAGCTGTGTGCAAACAATATCTGTATATATATATATATATATATATATATATATATATATATATAATAAAACAAAGCACATTGCCAATTTGAAACTCATCAGTCAGAGAAAAAGTCTGTAGATGCACGATAATCTGGGATTACAGGGTCAAAGTGACATTAAAAAAAAACAACCTGCAACAATTTCATGTGACATCACAAAAACGTGAAGTGACTCAAATGTATGTTAAGGGATTTTAATTTTACAAGTAAAAACAAATAGATTTGATATGCTGGATGAAAAAATACATGCCTACGTGCACTCTTCGCCAGTGATGGCATCTTGTATTATTATTTTTTTTAATATGTTGTGTTTTTTGTTGACTGATTTGATCCTCCTGAGCACAGATTACGCTAGCCTTGCTAATCCATTCTTCACAGATTATTCCTTTCAACTGCTCTCAGCTGCAAGGTTTTTGTTTCTTTGCCTCCCTCTAAAATGCTCCATGGGTGTCCTATTCAATTCAAGTCAGCCAACAACTACTGCTGATTTTTGCAGTGTGCTTGGGATCATGGTCAAATTAGGGGGAAAAAAACCCTCTCCTGCCATTCTTCTTAATGACGGGAGCCAACTTTTTATTCTCTATTTGAACTTGGGTCTATCAAATGAGGCTCCCTGACACCTTTTCTACTCACACAGAGAATGATCAAAACAAAATAATGTTTTTTAGCATTATTCATTAACATGCAATGGTTGTAGTTTTGCATTCAATTAAAAAACAAAATTCATTTTGGACTTTTTAGGAGGTTGAATTTACAGAATGTCCCTCACAGCAGCAACCTTTGAAAAACCACGTCTTATATATAACTGTTATCCTTCTGTTAGTCTGGTACTTTCTCTCACTTTTATGTGAATATAACAGAATTTCTGCAAGATAGCACAACTTTCAGTTAGCTATCATTTAGTGATTTTGATATGTAAGGATTCTGCAGAAGGCTAAAATATTTTTCTCTTGAATGCAAGAGAAAAAAAACATTAATTGCAATGATCAAAGCATTGCAGAGTGGGACTTGCATGCACGCCTTGGGAGATCAGGTAAAAGTTCATAGGCTCAGTCTTTGCTCAATCAAAACAAAGTTCAGTATATGAACAGTCAGTTCAACCTGGCAAACAAAACACACGGGCACATGGGAAGACTAACACGAGGCAAAGAGTGCTGAAATGGTTGGCACATGACTAAGACGATCTGGCAGAGGGCGAGGGAAGCACACATAGCTTGAAGGCAAAGAGGAGGGGAGACAGCGGAGCTCATTAGAGCCGGCCAGGTAAACACATGGGTGGGTCGCGCACAAGGGCAAGAAGAGAAGGAGCTGAAGTGAGAAATTTAGGGGAATACAAAATATAACAGGGCTAAACAGAGAGTCGGACACAAATGAAATACAAAGTGAGTTAAATGTATCTTAGGAGGTTTTGAAAGACAACAAAAGACAAAATATTTTGTATGGGATTCGCTTAGTTTTGGACAGGGGAACAAGGTCTTGGGATATGCTGTAGAGCACACACACAGGCAAAATAAAACCTTAAGTAGCCTTTGGAGCTTCACAACCTGGCCTGCAAAGTCCTGAAAGGAAAACTAAGCACTAAAAAAAGTAAATGGAAACTGCTTTATGCAGCTAAATATTTCAATAGTACTCATATGTGATGCATATCAAAATACTGTCAAAACACATGCTCATATAAATTTGGATTTGTGTTTTTTTAGCCACCCTGTGCTGTAGAGCTGATGGGAGCGCTTGGATATCAATATCCCTTTTTGCCACTGGTGGCAGCACTGAGCCAAAATGCAGAGGTCCAGAGTGAATCTTTCCCAAATATCATGTCTTCATTTAATATTGATTTAATTGACTGGAAGATATTCTGCAGACATTTTGCTGTCTCTGCTTACTTTCCTCAAAGTATCTTTCTATGGTAAGTTATTTGAGAGCTAACGGGTGGCGAGCTAATGTTAGTGTGTTTAGAAGAAGGCTCAGAACAGACCCACTAAAGTAAAGTCGGCTAACTAAAGCTAGGTCAGTAAAAAGCAAATGCGTGTTTTGAGACATGTAGACACACCGCCACTTTATTAGGTACACCTTGTTAGTAGTGCCTTGGACCACCCTTTGCTTTCTGAACTGATTCAGTTCTTCATGGCATAGATTTAAACTATGTAAATGATAGCCTGAGCTAACAGGAGCGGCATCCAGTGTGGGTCTTCTGCTGCTGTAGCCCATCTGGTTCAGGGTTGGACGCAGTGTTGCCAACTCCTCAGTAAGGAAAATCGCTATTGGCTGTCCTGAAAGTCGGTAGAAGTCGCTAAATGACGTCATCGCCTAATTTGCATAATTGGTCATGCTAATATAATTGTAACCTATGCTGTTGGAGAGAGAAATAATATCGTGGAAGCAAAAAACGTCCTAAATGCATTTAGAATTTATTTAGAACTACAAATTAAATTTCTTTTAGCAATTATTGTTTTTTAATGTCACAATTCCAACCCTGCTCCTTTATCCGGGCTTCGACCGGCAAAAGTGACCCGAAATTGGCACTCTGGTGGAGTTCCTTTATGTGTGTGTGTTTATAAGTAGTTTTAAACCTTGTGATCCACAAAACAGCATAACAGTAAAAGAAGAACTCAGTGCGGGAGCAGCAGCTTCGCTCATGCGCGGTTCATTTGCAGTTTGGACGCATAGGTGTGAACATCTCCTGCAGCTGGGGGAGGACTATCCTCCGCCCGTGAGCGCTTTAGCACGGGTGAGGTGCCCACGGCAGCACCGCTGCTTGTTGAGAGTAAGAGCAACACGCCCTTTCACGTCAAAAAGTCGTCATAAATAAGTCTCCAATGCACCAGAAAAAGTCGCCAGATTTGTCGTTAGTCGCTTTTTAGAAAAAAAGTCGCTAAGGGGGTCTGAAAACTCGCTAAATATAGCGACAAAGTCGCTAAGTTGGCAACACGTACTTTATATGGAGTTGTACTATGAGCGACTGTCAGTTATGTCACTAGGGTTGCCAACTCCCTGAAAAATAAATAAGGGACACCTCGTGGCCAGGCCCGGGCGACCCAGTTGTCTTCACCCTTCCCAGTGTGGTGAATTTTCTAGCTCTTTTTTTGTGTGTGAAATTATTTTTTTAACCATTTGACTTGAAGTTGATTTAAGTAGATGCATATTCTATTCTTTGTGATATGAACACATGGGAAACAAATGATCATTTAGCCATTTATTTTTAGCTCAAAATGACAACATTAACACAGTAAAACAGGTCTCTTTCTTAAACAGAAGCCTGTCATGCTTAACTTTTGAGAATATAAGTAAATCTTTCTTTAAAAGCACTCTGTCCTGCTTAACTTAAAATAATAGAAAACAATAGAAAGAAAAATATTCTTGTAACAGTGCACATTTAGTGCATTTAGTACAATTGGCTTCAGTTGAGGTATTATTTCAGCTTTTCTAATGCTAATCAGCTGCTCCTGTTTGTAAACCCGCTTGTTCCCATGATTACGCATCATAACTCATCATCATTATTCATCTATGTATTACTTTTATGTATTAGTCATCAATTTGTTGTAATCATCTATCCTTGCAGTTGTTTATTACACAAAATAAATCATATTATCACACTTCTGGCCACATAGCGCTGATATTCACTGCACATGCCCATATTAACTTTTTCCAGCCAGGTGTTTTCCTTTTCCCATTCTTCCCTTTCACTGAGGGGAACAAACATTGCTGCTCTAGTGCTGGGCTCACACTGTGCGATTTTTGGCCCATTTTGAGCCGATTTTTGAGTGATCGGACCGATTTTGGCCTTCATCGTGCGTCGTGTAGTATACGTGGGGTAACGAGAAGTGATTAACACCTCACGACCAGCTCCCGATCATCAATCGCTCGTGAGGGTGTCACCACAGGCGCTCACACTGCTCACGCGCAAACGTAAACGTTGGTGAAAAAGACGTTGCAGCACGGCTGTGCAGCGTGTGATCTGGACACAAGCGATGGAGGCACAACTTTGGAAAGCTCATCCGAGCCTTTTCGATGTGGCATCACAAAATTATCACGACCACAACAACCGTGAAAATAGTTGGATCTACACTGCTGCTCAATCACAGCTGCCTGATCAATGTTTTTCATTAGCAATTTAGCAAAGTTGATGGTGGTGGTGTGTCTGTGTGAGTGAAAGACAGAGAGAGCGAGCGACAGATTTTCTGTTATAACCTTCATGTTATGGAGGCACAGTGTGAGCACTCAGGTCGCATCAGAGCATCGGGCGGTATAGTGTGAGAGTACATCGTGACATACGAACTTCTAACCCCTGCGAGTCAATCGTGCAGTTTGAGCAGGAGCTGAATAACGTGACTGAAAAAAATCGCACAGTGTTTGCCCAGCTTTAGGTGTACTGTCATCCGAGACTTGCACCGCAGAGTCGGCGTTTGTTCCCCTGTTGGCCATGCTTCTTGTTGTGGTCATCTGTTGTCTTCCGGTATTTTCTCCGCAAGCGACCTTTCCTCGACCAATGAGATGAGCGGTAATCTGAATTGTCATACTCGAATTGTCATAAGTGTGCTGTCAGCTCATTGGTCACAAAGCAGGAGAGGGGCTGGGAATTATGCTTTCAAACAAAGTGTTAATTTCATAAACATTTATAGACTACTTTTGATTCTCACTGTATTACGGGACAAAGTGCGTCCCTTATTAGCTCAATACGGGACGTGTACTTTTGTTTCGAAATACGGGACGATTCCGTATTTTAAGGGACGGTTGGCAACCCTATATGTCACCGTTTCCCTCATTCTCACGCTCGCTTTGAACTTCAGGTCATCTTGACCAGATGTCTAAATGCTTTGAGTGTCTTCCCTGTGATTGGCTTATTATATATTCTCATTAACAATAAGTTGACCACGTCTACCTATTGGAGTGACCAGTAAATGTGTACGTCTCGTGACCTTGCAAGGTGTTTATTTGGATTTGTTTTTGATTTTGGAGTTTCATTGAGAAAGATCAGTGTTTTGATTTGGTGTGTAAATCTAATTATTGTGCTTTAAATTTAAAGTTAATTGTATGAAAAAATAGAATTTTGTTGTATTGTTTCATTTCTTTGTTTTATCTGAGTGTCTTTGCAATATTGCTTTTTACCAGTCACGTGGTTTTCCAATTGTCCTGTCCCGTGCTTCTGGTCATCAAATAGTTTTCTTCTTCATTTTTAGTGAGTGAAACTTACAATCACACATGATAAAACCGTTTTTTGTTTTATAAGAATGTATGCTAAGATGTATTTTCATCTTTTATTCATAGAAAGCCTGCACTGTTTAACAAAAATTTGGCAAAAATGTTAACTTTTAATTAATTGCAATTGATTGTAATTTTTTTAGTTCTCTCTCTCTATATATATAATTTTATGTTTTAACTTTTTTCAATGTTAAAATTTTCTACTTTTCCATTGCTGTAAGCTTGCCATCATTGTGTTGGTAGCTATTGACTGGACAGGATGACCTTCACCTTGAGCTTTGGCGAAATGTCTTTTAAGCATTTGCTCGCATTTAGAAATGAAGCAATTGATTCATTGAAAAAATAATGAAAATAACCTTTAGCTGAAACCCATATCAGCTGAATTGTGACATTTCACTTTGTTCCCCATTCTGCTTTATTTATTTATTATTCAGCTTCAATTTCTCTTTGAGTAAAAAAAAGAATTAATTAAATAAAATAAATAATTCTGACTTTCTGAGCAGCATAAAGAGAAGTCAGCCACTAGAGGCTGCACTAGCTAAGACACAGATACAAGGATCAATAGTAAGAGAGAGAGAGGCACAGGAGTCAGTGGAGAAACAGTAAAAAAAAAAAAAAGAGAGAGATGGTGGTAGCATGCAGTTCAGCTCAGCAAGAAAGAGTGACAGAGTGAGGAGATAGCGGGGGTGAGCATCGCAGCAACTGACAACCTGAGAGAGAGAGAGAGTCTTAGCTTACTAAAGAGAGAGAGGGAGAGAGAGGAGTACCACGTTGCCCGTCCTCATATTTCCCTCTGCAGCTGTGTGAAGCAGAGTGAGCAGTGGAGAGGAGCGAGCACATCTGAGTCTCGTGGAAACAGCGGGACCCGCGTACCACTTGGCTGAGAGATCGATGCACTTACGCCGAGCCACACAGAGGGGGTGAGCCGCCCGCAGGACATCCGTGCACTACCAGAGAGGGAGCGAGAGAGTAGCCAAAGGGACGGAGAGAGTGAAGAGAGCAAGAGGGGAGAAGATTACCCAGGGCCAATTTGAAAGCTTTCGGCTTGTCACTCAGAGCAAGGGTGAGTTAACTTGTGCTTGTGTGGAGTGGCAGTACATGTTCTGCAGGTACATTGTGCTTGTGACAAGTGTGTGTGTGTGTGTGTCAGTCCTATATCTTCACCAATGCACAGAGTTTCTGCTGTCCTGTTTCTTTTACCCCCCTCTATTTTAGCAAAGTGCATCACTTGCCAGAGCATGTGACTTACAGTCTTCTAGGCAGGTGATTAGCTCTGGAACCTCATTATCAATCAAGCCGTTATCACGCAGAGCAGAGAGGAAGACTACAATAGGTTCTTAACGACCCCCCTCTCGCCGGTTTGTGCGTTGCATGAATGCGTGCGTGTGTAGTCGAAGTGCATCTCGGTGTGCTGTTGAATCCGTTTATCCTACCAGGCAAAGGTGTGCGCCTGAATAGCAGCCACGTGAGCCGTTTAATACGGGTTATTATAAAAGCTTGCTTTGAGAAAATTAATTAGAGAGCCTGATGCCGTTCAGTGTAATTTGTCACGTCTGTCAGGAAAAACTGCCGGTTTGTTCATTTATCACGTCAGTTATGGAAAAAGAAAGCCCCCCCCCAAAAAAGCAGATTTTTTTGGTGAAATTTCTTGATGATCTTTTAGGAAATTACTTTCAAACAACAAACAAACTTAATTAACATGAATAAGGGTTAATCTAAAAAATAAAAAAAGACATCTAATAAATTTGAGCTGTGCTGTAATCATATTGCAATATTTTTAAAACTTGGTGAGGTAAATCCTGTTTTCCCAAGCCTGTCATATGCCTGTAGCACTGTGCCTTCTTGTGGACTGCTGCTTTCTTAGGTTAATTAACTGTCTTTCCAGTTCAGATAATTCAGTGACTTCAAGCTGCACTGACTTATTATTAGACATGGTGACATTTAGAAAATTGGTCTATATATGCACCACCTCTCTCTGCGTTCTCATGTTATACCTGCCTTGTAAATACCACGCCATGCTCGATCTATCCCGTCATCCATCTGCCAGCGTCTCCGTTCCGCTTTGAGTCCCCGTTCCTCTCCCGTTCCCATTCCGCCTCTTCCTCACTGCTATACGGTGAAGGTTATTGCCATATATTGAGTCGGTTTAATTTGTCAAAGTCGTCCAGACATATTGTCCACGGTCGGAACGGGAGGAGAGGTTGGGCGGTTCAATTGACACGATATTGTACGGAACTTGACAAGAGAGTGACAGAAAAAAAGAAAGGCAGGTGCAGTTAGAAGAAGGTGGAGAGAAATGTGCTGGTTAGGTTTTCTTGTCGACACAAAAGCTGAGCAGTTCATTTCTGAGGTTTTCTTTTTTTTTCTGTGTGTGTAGGCTGCGAATGGCGAGGCTGGAGGTTATCTGTCTTTGGATTCATCATTTCTCGCACTGAGCTTTGCTTTCCTTCTCTCCCATGTGGGTCCAGTGTCATTAAGCTGAGACACCAAATCTGAGAGATCACTTTCTCTCTCCCTCTCTCTCCCACCCTCTTCTCTTTGGACTTTTGCAATCTATAACAGTGGATTTAGAGGATTTCACTAGGGCACTCATTACAGCTAGAGTTATATCTGCCAGATTAATGGAGACGCAATAGCTGAAGTACAAATGCAGAAGTGCACAAATGGTTTCCACATTTGGTTTTTTTTGCATTTGCCGAGAGTCTGTTTCCGTGTCTAGAGGTCCAATTTCAAATGCAAATTGTTTCCATAAATTGCTTAAGAAGCAGGTGGTATTTGTTAAATTTTTCTCTCACGTTCCCTCTGTGTTGGGATTATGTTCACAATCTTCCTTTCTCTGTTTCCAGATCATTCACATTTATTCGAGTGCCAATGGGCAGCCGAACAAGATTGCAATTGTCTGTGTGCTAATTAATAATTTACATAATACTTCATTCTGGGAGAATTTTATTTTCCTCTGCGCCAGCGTTAATTGTGTTAGCTAAGCTACCGTCATTACTTATCATTAGGAAGACAGTTAAATGTGCACATATCCAGCTCTCATTATCGGGTGAATCATCCATCAGAAGCCACACAGATTTAAACACAGTAGCAGGAAAGAAACCGCACAACGGGGACACAAATCTTTAACCATTTGTTCTTCTGTTAGTTGGAGTTCAAGTGCCTACATCATTCGCGTAAGTAGTTTCTCTTCTTGTTTGGTAATTAGATTAGTGTTATTGTGGTTTAGAAACAAGCACCTTAACATGAACACAGTTCTTCTCATTGTCAAGTTTTGCACGTTTGCATGACTATTTTTACATCACACACTTTGTAAAAGCTTAAGAGAAATCTCTGTGGAAATAAAGAATTTCCTTTCCTTTCACCCGTGGTTCATCATTCAAGGAATCACCTCAGTGGCCTCCTGCACTATCATCTAAGTCTGTGTGATGAATCCCGAATGGAGGGCTCTGATTTATGTTTCCAAGGTGGAGGAGTCAGCAGAAGACTACAATTCTTCCTTTCTTTTGCTTTTCTTCACTTACCATTAACCTCATGGGATGATTTTGGCTAAGTGACACCCAAATAAACCGACGCATGCAGTTGAGGGATGTGGATCTCGTACCAAATTGTCATGCCAGAATTATTCTGTACATTGATGTGCTAGATTTGATTGGTGTGAATATTTCAGAAACTGCTGATCAGTTCTCCATCCATCCATCCATCCATCCATCGGTGGTTAGCACTGTTGCCGCACAGCAAGAAGGTCCTGAGTTCAATTCCACCATCAGGCCGGGGTCTTTCTGTGTGGAGTTTGCATGTTCTCCCCGTGTTTGCGTGGGTTCTCTCCGGGTACTCCGGCTTCCTCCCACCGTCCAAAGACATGCAGCTTGTGGGGATAGGTTAATTGGATAATCCAAATTGCCACTAGGTGTGAATGTGCGAGTGAATGTGAGTGTGAATGGTTGTCTGTCTCTATGTGTTAGCCCTGCGACAGACTGGCGACCTGTCCAGAGTGTACCCCGCCTCTCGCCCTATGACAGCTGGGATAGGCTCCAGCGCCCCCCGCGACCCTGAAAAGGATAAGCGGAAGCGAATGGATGGATGGATGGAATATTTCAGAAACTGCTGATCAGTTCTCTGGATGAAAATGTCTTGCTAATGCCAGAGGTCATAGGTCAGAGACTGCTTTTCAGAGTCACTCATCGCAAAAACAGTTTGCAGAAGAGCATCTCTGAACATGCAGCCTACAAATCTGACGCAACTGTGTGATGCTGTCAGGTCAACATGAACCAAAATCTCTGAATCAGTGTGTCAGTCATCAGTGGCATGAAAAATTAAGGCGGTTCTGAAGGCAAAAGGAGGGCCCACTCAGTACTAGCTACGTCAGTTTTTAATTTTACCACTCAAACATTGCACCGCATTTTGTCAGCTTCATTACCTCATGGTTGAATATTGTGCAGCTGCCATGTTGTTATGGGGCATCCACATCTCCTAATACATGTTTATACAGGCAGGCGGTCTGCCCATTATTATGATTTATTATTATTCCTGATTTCCCATTTCGTTCTAATGAAAATTTTTTGATGCGCTTGTACATAATAGTCCACCCAGCCTCTGCTTTAAACCAGTGCCAGACATGTACCTGTCTGTCTGCATCAGTCTCCCCCGCACCACCACCACACACAAACACACTCAGTGCTTGTGTGCGCGTGCTCAGTTTCGAGGTTGTGTCCAACAGAGTTGATAGCAGGGAGTTGTCTTCATTGTTAGATAAATATTAGCAAAATAATCGATGACAAAAGACATTAAGAATGCCATTGATTGCAGAGAAATGGGACAACTCATTAGACGGATTACTTGGGAAAACACAGCTGACAGCAACTTCACAGTTGCGCCGTAAGCATGAAAAAGTCCACTGAAAATGCTGAATATTCAATACGGAGACACTTGTGGGCTTTGTAGTCCTGATTTCTTGGTGGGTGGTGTTGTCCAGACTACAGACACTATGTGCTGTGAAAGACAAGCTGGCTACAGTTTGTCTGAACAACCCTCTTTATTTAAGAACAACGCAGCAGGACAGCATTTTTACCCCACTCCCTGCAGCACCTGTCACACTCACATCTGTCCCTCTGTTATCAGCGGCAGGTAGACACTTACCGATAAGTAGGCTGTAAAAGTGCTGTAAAAGTGCTGTAATTAATAATTTTATGATTATTTATAAGATAAATTGTATATAATGTTGCATAACTTGATAAGCAAGATAGATTTCTATCAAGTTTTGTAATGAAAATAACCAAGAATATAATGGATATGATAATTAACTCCTTAATAGATTGACAAATGAATGCAACATCTTTGTTTACATTGCATAAACCTTTCCAACATCTATAAGTTAACCCTTATTTATTTGTTTTGTTTTTTTCAGTATTAATAGATGTTTACAGACTGTTGGGTGCCGTGTCCTCCAGCTCTGTTCTAGTGGTGTAACCTTATGGAGAACAATAGTGTAAGTGCTCACGAAGGCAGTGCAAATATGCTGTTTTTGTAAAACCCTTTAAAAACAAGGTCAGTTAGCATAATGATGTTAAATTAAATAGTACGTATTGAGTTTTTTGGCCCTGGTCCAGATCTGGAGTCTTTTGATATGGAGTCCAATCTGATTCATTGCAATCGTGTTTGTTTCTTTTTCCCTCATAAAGGCTGTCTGGATGAACACAGTCAATGACTTCATTGGATTTCACCACACAGAGCAAAGTTTCATTTGATTACACAAGGCTAATTAGCTGATATGCTACCAGTGATGTTCATCAGGATAACTGGTGAAATCATTGGCTACAAATACAGTGATGTGAAAAATAAAGTACACCTGCCTGGTGTTCTGAGGTTTTATGTGTGAGGATATAAAAAAAAATCATCTGGTCATTAGCAGGTTCTAAAATTAGCTAAATAAAACCTCTTATGAATGACAACACATGACATAGCACAACATCATTATTTATGATTATTTAAAAACTTAACCAAAGAGCAGTGTGAAATACTAAGTACACCTTACGATGTAGTAGCTTGTAGAATTAAACGTAGCAGCACTAACTTGTTGAAGCAGTTGTTTTGTCTATGATTTTATCTCTCACAACGTTGCGGAGGAGTTTTCACCCACTCTTCTTAACAATGTTGCTTCAGTTCAGTGAAGTTTGTGGGCATTCGTTTATCAGCGGCTCTCTTAAGGTCTCGCTACAGCATTTCAGCCAGATTGAGGTCTGGAGCATCTTTTCCTTTTTCAGCCATTCTGTTGTCGATTTGCTGCTGTGCTTGGGTTCATTGTCCTGTTGCATGACCCGGTTTGGGCCAAGCTTTAGCTGTTAGACAGATGGCCTCACATTTGACTCTACAATACTTTGGTATTCACAGGAGTTTACGGTCGCCTCGATGACTTTCTAGTGTCCAGGTCCTGTAAATGCTCAAATCATGACCCCTCCACTGCAATACTTGACTGTTGGTGCAAACTGCACAAATATGCCATGTTGTGTTTTTGCCATGTGGTGGTGTGCATCATAAGCAGATATCTCCACTTCAGTCTTGTCCGTCCAAAGGACATCGTTCCAGAAGCCTTGGGGTTTGTTCAGATGCAGCTCAGCACACGTCATGCTGCCATGTTCTTTTTAGAGAGATTCTGGCAACCCTTCCAAACAAAGCGTACTTGTTTAGCTTTTTTCTAATTGTACTCTCATGAACTTTGATATTTAACATGCTAAATGTAGAGTCTGAGATGTGGCTTGTTAGTTTTTAGCAGTTTCTCCGAGCATTACGCGGTCTGACCTTGGGTTGAATTTGTTGAAACGTCCACTCCTGAGAAGATTGTGTCAATGTGTTAACACCCACCGAATGCTGCAGACCAGCAAACTGTCCAAATATCTGCTCTTATAGAGGTTTTCACACATGCTGACGATCAGTTATTTGATTAACAAGTTTTTGGCTGCGACTTACCCTCTTAATTCCCATGGAAGCAGTAAAGGTGTACTTGTTTTTTCACCATAGCTGCGAATAGTAGCTCCTGCGTTTTGGCTCAGTTTTTGTTAAATAAATAATGACATGGTATATTATGTCCTGCGTTGTAGATCATCTTTGCCTGTATTTATCTAGTTCTAAGCCCTGCTAAGGATATGTTTTGTTTTTTTTAATTGATTAATACAACACAACATTTTTTAAACTGCAAGAAGCTGCTACATGAATGTTGTGTGCAGACTGGAATACAATTAGAGAAGAGATAAAAAAAACACATTTGTTACCGATCAATTGTGCTTATGTATTTTGTCAATCTAACAACCCAGCTCTTTTATTTCAGCGATTCAGAAACATTCACATACTCCTGTGTTCCATGACAGTGCTTTTCATCATGCAATAATGAAAACGGGTTTGCCAGCACAGTTTCTTGGTTTTCCAGAAGCATCTTCAAACTGCTGTTCATTTCATTTTGCTGAGATTTAATTGATTTGCTTAAGGCTGCACAACCCTATCTGGGAATATTTTGTAGTCAAAACGTATCTTTACTCTGTACTAACGAAGGCTGAGGCTGTTTAAGTAAACGCTGGAGACCAATCCAACAGTGAGCATCACATCTCTACACTGTTGATTTCTCAACCACAAAGCACTTTATTAACAGAGAACGGATGAATGTGCCAATTATGCTAATCTTATCAAGACACTTGTCTGTTTGACTGCCTCGAGTCTCAAACAGCAGAGTCTGTGAGCATTCTCAAGGAAAAAATAATAGACCGAAGGGCCGACGAAACCGAAACTTTGAGGTTTTTCTGCGAGATGTTCAAATTTCACATACTCTAAACAGTATGCAGAGGTTAGATTTTGTACGAAGGCATCTCTTTCCTTTATTTGGAACCATTGAGGAACTATTTTTAAACCCAGGAATGTAGCCAATCAATAGACTGTGCTGTAAATGTGGTCAGAAGTGCTTAAAAACTGTATATCACATATGATTTACGGGGCAGGACGTAACTTTGATTGGTTTTTGAGCTTGAGCGTTGTGTGCGGCTTCAGTTTTACAGTGTGTTAAACAGCAATTGAAGAGATGGAAAACGACAAAGCTGATAGGATCATAAAATGTGTGGAGGAATGTGAACTGCCCACTTGAAATAATGTGCGTAAGATATGAGAGCTTTACACCGGAGCCCTTTTTTCCTCGCCTTTCCGTCCCGAACCTGTGAGGCAAATTTCCCAAATGGGATGACACAGCTGAACTGATAAGCCTCTGATTTATATTGTATCATGGAGTGCTGTATGGACATTATCACCTCAATCTGCGAAATAGCGGGGCGAAAATGGCTTCTTTTGCCACTGTGCTTTAAATCCAAACAGTTCAGAGTTCAGCTGAGTGCACTTGTTGGGTAAGTATCGCTGTTTTCAGGATCTGTGGCATGTGGTGTTACATTATGAAGTACCTTCCGTAGCCAGCATGTGTTATATATTTTTTACAAGTGCCTGCCTTATGAATCTTGTGGGGATATGCTTGAGAGGTTTTATTTTTATCCTCGTTCTTGCAGTCCTCCCCAGCGTTTGGAGTAGCTGGGCAGGCCACGTTAATGATCCTCATTAGCCAAGGAGCTTGAATCCAAACTGGAATTCTTCCACTTCAATTGCTACTTAACATTTGGTGTTCTTCTCTCTCTACTGTCTGTCTTTCTCACTATCTCTCCCTTTCTGTCATGATCCTGGGTCGTTGACCCAGTGTTTTGTGTTTCTTTTTGGGTTCATCTTGTGTTTGGTGTTTATTCTGATTCTGTATTAATTCTTTGGGTTGGTTGTCGTGTTTATTATCCCTACCTGTGTCTCCCCTCTGTGCTCCGTTCAGGTCCCTGTGTTTTTGTTGCTAAACAGTCTGGGTGTTTCCGGTTTTACTTTGTAGGTCTGCCTCTCATCATGTCCATTAGTATCAGCTGTGTCCACCCCTGCATGTCATCTCCTCATTACCTAGTGTGTATTTATAGTGTGTGTTGGCTTCTGTTCATTGTCGGATCGTCTGTGTTTCTCGGTGTAACTACGTCTCTCTGCATTCTCCGCTCCCCGTTTCATGCTTAGGTTTGTTATTTAGTTTTCCCAGTCTAGGTTTTTTCCAGTCATTCGTCTTGTCTCACTACCTGTTCAGTCGCTCCACTTCTGCAAATAAAACTTCATTCTCATCACCAGTCAACTGCCTGCATTTTGGGTTCTTTTCCTCCTACACCACACGGCTCACGCCGGCAGCCGTGACACTTTCTCTCTCCGTCTGACTTTGCTTCTTCACTTCCCCCTCTTTCTGCAGCAGCATCGTTTCTTTTCCTCCCTCATTGTCTCGTTCTGTCTCTCTCGCTCTCCTCCTTTTCCCACTTCGCTGTCTGCACTGGGAAATAATCCATAAAGGTCTTCCATCTCTTTCAACCTCTTCTTCAAACGTATTTTTTCAAGATATTTACTGCACGGTGCAATTCCCTGGATGCAGGTGTGTTCCTGTGTGCTGATGCTGTAGCTGCTGTGAGTGATCATGTATGAGCACATAGCTGAAAAAAAGGGAAGTGTTCCAAATGACCTCTGATACTAGTTGCTTTTTCTCCCCTACTGTGAAGTAAAAAGCTTAAAGTTCAGGCGTGAGCCCCCTCCAGGCAGCCTGTGAAGGATGTTCGGATATATAAACATATCGGCTCAAGAGACACCTTTAGCTAAAGGGTAAATATGCTCTGGCTCTGTTTATACAACAGCTGTGCTGTGGTGAGAGGCAAACTTTTGATGCTGCTGTTTGATATCTGCACTCGTACCGTCCAAGCTTCCATACGGCACCATTTTGATACTTATTTAAATGTGCTGCCTTAATATAACCTTTATTTAGGAAGGAAAGTCACGCTGATCACCGGGGGGGGAATAAATGTCCCCTAAAATGTGCCCTGAATGCATGAATTCTGATTCTGGTTCCGCTGTGTTGAATGAGCAATTTTGGAGAATTTGATAGAGGCAAAAATAAGGTTAAATACTAAAAATTCTGCAGAAGTTAGCTATGTTGCCTCAGCTGTGAAGCATGCAGATCTCTTCAAATGTGACATTAAGCCTTTTTGGAACATGTGTACTTTACACGGTGCTCAAAACCGCTCAGCTGGTACAGTAGTATTGCAGTGAAGATCATAAAACTTCGACATCGAAAGAAAAATCCTCTCATCTAGTATTCATTACTTGGGCAACTATATGACATGATCAGACTATGAATTAGTATTAGAGTTCTGATAATAGCCTTAATGAATATTTAAATTGATTTTAAATGAGATGGTTCATACTGCATGCTGTCTTCTCTCCTTGTAATTAACCTGTCAAATTGATAGCCTAAAAACAAAGTCTTCTAATAAGCTGTAAACTTGGCTCAGAAAAGATATGTCTTCCTTATATTTCGGTTGGACGATAGCCTGGTATTTTTATTTTCAGTATGTTTGGAAGAGGCAAACTCTGGAGTGAGTAAAGATGTCTTTTTGATGTTTGAAGTACATCATCCAGTGTGTCGGTTTGGAGTAAGAAACGAGAGCGTAGCGTGGAAAGCCTTGCAGCCAGTGCTGTTTTTAAATCTGTTGAGGCAAGTCCAGCTCAAGTTTATAAAGTCATTTGAGACATGTCCAAGTCAAGCAAAGCCAAGTTTTCATAAGCATAATGGAAATCTGCTGCAACTTTGAATATTTTCCTTTCAAAGTTGCGAAGATAGTTAATTGCATTTGAACCTGTTTCCAAATGGGATGTGGTGTAAGACGCGAGAATGCAATGATTTGCATTTCATTTAACACTTGTATTCAACTGAAAATAATGTAAAAAAAGATGTTAAGAAGAGTTTTTAAAAATTAAAACAAAATTTGAACAGGTATGTGTGTGCATCTCTTCTTTTAGGATAAATCTAAACATTTGGGAGCTGAAGAGACCAGTTGCCGTAGCCAGTTTTTGCTAGATTTAGTCATAGCGCTTCTAATGTTTAACACTGGACAAAGGCTAATTTATCAGCTGATATTAGCTATGCGCAATCTGTTGGTATCTGCATTTGTAAGTGCTGATAAATACGGGAGAAACACCGTTCAACCAGTAAGTCCAAGAAAGAGTTAGGCAGAGCATAAATTGGTAATCCACGACTTCTTGTGACAATAAATCAAGATTCTTTTTAAATTTCATAGGCACAGATTATCTTAGTAAGAATTCCTAAATAACTGCACATAACAAAGGTTAGTTAGTCTGTTTATGTTTTGAGTGTCAAAAAGAGAAAAAACTACCTGGTATATCAGACTTTTAAATACCCAAACACTGGTATTAGTCTTAAAAATCCAGTTAGTCAGACTTAATATAGCATCATGGGCGCTGGCTTTAGAACTGTGGTCTGAGGAGAACACAATATTCATGATTTCCAGAAAAAACAAAAATACAGTTTGAATTTGTCAAAGAAGAGGACAATTTCACTCTCGACCTCCGCCTGTACACTGTTATCAGCCTGGCTTTTTAGGAATTTTTTGGGGTTTTAGTCGTGATACTTGAAGGTCTGACCATCCGAGAATGTAAAGCGCCCAGAGATCAATCCTGGTTATGAATTGCACGATCGAGTTTTAACTGGAATGTGTGGCTCCAGCGGTGAAATGCGTTCAATGACAAATGGTCTTTAGAGATCCTGAGCCGGTGCTGTGATTTCCACCACATAATTGGGACTGTTTTTAATCCAGTGTCACCCTACGGCTAGAAGATAATGACCGTTCAGGATTTTTAGCTGCCTCTCTTGGGTGCAGACACGTCTTTGGATTCTCTGAATATTTTTGGTGATATTTTGTACCAGATGGAAAAAAGATGAAATTCCTAAATATTTCTGTTATTCTTAGAAATAGTTTATTAACTTGAATTACTTGCCTTCTATCACAGAGTTGTAAATGCCTCACAGTAGCTCCTTCTGAAAGACTCACAGTCATGTTATCAGCGATAGGTCCTTTCGATCTATCCCAGCATTTTTTTTGACACGTGTTGCTAACATCACCTTCAAAATTGAACACAACCAAGTACATTTTGTGCCATTTTCAATTAAAAATACTGTTTAAATGATTTACAAGTCGAATTCCATTTTTCATGGCGTCCCGTCCTTTCAGATGCAGGTTTGGGTTAGTCTGGTAGCTGCTTTCAGAGCCTGACACCTGGATGATAAACAGCATGTGCATGCCAAACAGATTTTTAGTTTTCAGACAGCATCAATTCTTAACCTGCAATGAACTGATGGTGGAAAAGCTCTGCAATGCATACATTACAAAGTCCTTTTAAAATCTACATATTCTTCAGATTTTCATGATCTCAGTGGGAATGCTATTCTGTTTTTCCTGTCAGTACTACAGTGCACGTTGCTTCATTTGCTCCCCTTTTCACACTTACAACTCTTCCACTTTTGTTTTGGTCATAAAACACTCCTTTCTAGGTGAAACTTGTCTTTGTTCCAAGATTTAGCCTAATATGACCGCAAAACAACTTTTTCAATCAAACATGGCTACCACAAGCCAATTAAATCACATCCATACTGCAGTTAATTGCACATGTGATTAAGAACTAAGACAGCTCTTTGTCTTTGTGAACTTTCCATCTGTCTGCCATTTAGCAGAATGGTGTCATTAACGTAATATGTCCTTAGCTCATACGAAAAGCCATTCTCATTCCTAGCACACACTCAGCAATTATACCTGCTCCAGTTCTCCCATTTGCATAGTTTTATAGACTATGCATTCAGATAGATTGGGTTTTCTACTTAATATGCAGCACAGAGCTGTTATGGGTTGGTTTGCACAATGTATACCTAATAATTGGCTCAACTAAGCAAACACTTTTACTTAATATCATAGCACAGGGATACAGATATATTAATCAGTATCTCAGCTGTGTAAAATGAAAACAGTGTACATTTCATCCTTTTTTTAAAAAGACTATAGCGTCTGTTGTCACTGAGGTATGGGTTGCAACAAAGATCATCACTGAATCATCATGAAGAAGCAGCCATTTTTAAAATGCTGTACCACATGTTGGAAAGAGCAGTCAGTATGTTTGGTTCGTTCTTCTGTGTGATGTTCAGTTCATGTGTTTACTAACAGACATGTGTTTAGTGCCAGGATATAAAGAATCGTTTATCAATTCATAAATGAATACCTAAATAGAGTGTATAATGTAGTGCCAAGTATTTTGGTTGACACAAGTAAAATAATCATCTGCTTATGGGATTAGTTTCTCCTTCTGCAGATGACTTGTACTGTGATCAGAGCATAGTGGTACACAAACCAGTCCTCGTTCTTCTGCAGCTTCTGGTTAGTGCAACCCTCCATATCAATGCAAATGCACAGAGTAGAACAATGATGACTCAATCTGACCACATAACGAGAAAGCCACTGGAATAGCACCTGACTGGCGGTGAATGGTCAACTTGCTCGTAAGGAAACATAATGTCTATATGTGGGAAATAATGTTTAGCACCACTGTGGTTTGGGCTTTAATGTTCACCTGGTGTGCTGTCTCATCAATTGAGGCAGATGACCAAGTATTTTCAATGGATTTTTGACAGTAAAGAGATTGATTAATTCTACCTTTGTAAATACTGCAGTAGCTGCTTTTTTTTTGGCTTTTATAATATCAGAGTACTCGTTTGGATGAGAGAATTTCACATTCTTCACTGTAGACTCTACATGTACATGCACCATGACCATGCACCATGTTCTGATGGAAAAAAGTATTCTGATGAGGCAATACTGCCTTTACCCTGCAGACTTTTCATTGATCTATTCCGATCAATATCGTTTTGGAGAGCGATGAGACGCTTCTCAGAATACTTTCATTAGACCTTTCCAAAAACATCAGAGGTGCTATCTGGAAGCCGGGAAGACACCCCGGAGGCTCTGTGGCAAGGTGGAAATCATCCTCATTGTGTAGCTGTTGAAAGATTTTTTGGGATGTTTAAATGGTATTTTGAATGAGAAACAACAGAACAGTTACGGTATTATTCCCTTTGCATTACTTACACTGTTAAATAAGATTAGGACAACTGTTGTAGTTTTTCAGTCAGCTGTTATTGGCAAATTCTAAACTAGATATCTATAAATCTGTGTATATATAATTAAAGTTTTGTTATTTCATTACGACTCCGCCTGAAAAATAAATAAGGGTTTGTTTTTCTTTTTGGATTTTTATGCTCAGGACAAAAAAAGAAGTGGAAAAAAGTGCCTCAGGCCTAAATTGATTTAAATATTTAATTTTTCATATTTATGTGACCACCAATTAATGAGCTTCTTTAATTGCTTGTCACATAATTGCACTTGCATTGAATACCCTGGAAAAATACGTGTATTGGAAAAAAAAGTTACCTTAATAGCTAACTTGTTTAATCAGACTTAAATTTTTGAGCCTCATTGACTTTACAATAGATTTAAATTTCAATAATTTTTGCAGTGCCGCCAATCGGAGACGAAACTTAAAGCTAGCGCGTTACACATTAGAACAACCTTGATGATGGTTCATGAGCCAAACTGATGCTCCAGTTTGCTGTTTTTAATCAAAGTTGGTCCGTGGCACATTTTCTTCACATGCATATGATTATAGCATAAAATCAAAAAGTAGAAAAAAACAAGCTGTTATTTATTTATTTGTTTGCTTGTTTGTTTTTTGGTGGGTTCATTAATTAATGATGATTCTTTTTTGCATTTTCCCAAGTGAATATAAAAGTACCATTAGTAACCACATGCTCAAAAATGTATTATTACAATTTTAAAGACATTTTGAGAAACATGGCTATTTGCTCTGCTGACAAGTATTGTAGATGAGATTAGGATGAGTATTTGTGTTGTGGCAAAACCCACAAATGGTGTTTTTAGTACATTTCATACAGATGTGTCCATTATATGAACCTTGGGTCACTACTTTTATGAAGATGTTTTTCTCTTTTTTGGGATCTTTCCTGTTGTTTTGCATGTGGGTGTGAAGGTTAAACAAACATGATGCTGTGTGGTAATTTGTGGATATTAGAGATGCTGCAACATGTTTTTTGTAACTTCAGGGAGCGTGTTAACTTTCCCCGCCGTGCTTCTTATCTTTATGGTAAACGAAGCTAATTGCCTCAAGGCTTCATCCTCATTATTCATGCTTGTAGGCTTGAAACTGAATTGATCTTCTCACAGAACTCTCTGCAAGAAAGCCAATATGCTTATGTCCCAAAATGTCTAATTATTCTGATAAGCTTTTTAAAGATTAAACCCATAATAGATAGAAACTTCCACATATATATTGTTTATCATCAGTTTGAAGGAGCGTAGGTTTGTGAGTCTCTGCTCAGAGCATCATTTTTGTGTCTCCTCAGGTTGGACTGAGTGCACTTCACTGGAGAACACAGAGTGTTTGGCAGACGAGATAAAAAGTGTGAAGAGACTTCTGTTGTTTGTTTGTTGCTGAACAGCTGCATTGACTTACCTGAAAATTGTTGAATTCACAGATATCTGCGTGTGATGATGCATGGCCAATTAAAACACTTAAATTAAGAGATTTGTAGATTTACGAATTACATGAAGAGTTTATATTGACAAATCACTGTGCTATAGTCCATGTATAATATAAAATGCCATTCTGTCTTACGTGACAAAAATAAAACATTTACAGGTATACAGATTGTGTAAAGCACTGATTCTTAAAGCTTTATAATGTATCTATTCAGATGATTGTGTTTTATTTTTAACAATAGTTTTTTGACACAACAGTATTTACATTTAGAGTTTTATTTACAATAGAAACACCAGCGGCACAGATGGACTTTGCTTTGAGAACCTTGGGAATAAAGGTTAAGAATAAATTCTAAATAATCTAAACAGTTTGTCTTGATAATAAATCAGGACATAATGCTAGGCCTGTTAATTAATTCCTTTTTAAACACTAATCCAAAGGTAAGAATCATTAATCACTACAGTGGTTTTTAGGTCAGAGAGATTTGTGGTGTTTTGGCACCATTTTCACAAAACCAGTGTGTGAGAATAAGTGAGAGCAGAGCCACCACAATGCAGAGGTAGTTTTTCTGCTACCTCTACACCTTTACAACAATTAAAATGTTGTACCCTTAATTATTGTGGTGGTATCCAAACACTAACTGCTAGAAACCAAATGACTTCCTGACAGCCAATGGGTCACACGGCAGTTCGTACTGCTGTGCCGCTGATTAAATTCACCCAATAATTAAGCAGACATCATTGATTCCCTGCAGAGAAACGGAGAAATGGAGTATGTGTGTGTGTGAGAGAGAGACTCTCCATGGGTCCCTGTGCTTCCTGTAGCCCCTGCAGCGGTGGGACAGTCAGATATGCTTAATTTGGGATTTGAGCATAAGTCGATTCCACTTAAACAGACAGTGGTGGTTGGACACATCGATGTTCCATGCACTGTTGACTCTCATCATTTTCCTCCTCTCTGACTTCCTCTGTGTAATTGACAGAGCGATCGAAGGCCACGCGAATGTGTGTCCTAGATTATGACTTTAATGTGAGTCAAATGTGGAGTGTAAGAATGTAAAACTAAACAATTACATTCTACTTTAAGACTGTTGTAAAATACCAAAGGCTTTATAAGTGAGACTTAGTAGAGTTTTTTGTTTGATGTTAACAGGCAAACACAGATAAGAGTAAGGTTAGGGGCTAGTTAATAAATGTAGCGATTCAGGTAGGTCTGGTGAATTCAATAATGCAAATATATGCTCATGTGGGTGCCTTCCTGGGTTTACTGTTGTTGTTTTTCTCTCATCTTTGTGAGAATGTAGGATGCACACCGCTCATTACCAGCAGAGATGCCTGAAAATGAATGCATTATTAATTAGAGTCGGTGGAAAGATAAAGATTTTTGTAAGAACCAAGCAAACACTAACTTCTAACCATTGTTTCTGTAATATGATGCCTGTCCAGTTATTTTCATCAGTTGAAAATAACTGTATGCTAAGTCTTTTACAGTCGTATTAAAAGGAATGTTTTCATAGGTCTCTATGGAGTCCTATGAAGTACACCCTTACTGCGTTCATGGGATTTAAGACAGTAAGTCGCATCCAGCTGCTTCTAATCAAATGCACTTGATTAAGCCTAGCTAAACACCTCTATAAAACAGAAGTTTTGGCACTTTTCTGGTCTGGAGCATTCAGCTGTGAGTTAACACAATGCCAAATCTTCTCAAGAGTGGACGTTCCTGCAGATTCTCCCCAATCAGACCGTGCAAAGCTCAGGGAAGAGCTAAAAAAGAGCTAAATCTCAGCCTCAAATGTCATTTAACATGATAATGTTCAAGTTTCTGACAGTACAAATAGAAAAAGCCATTGAGGCAACTTTGTTGTGATTTGACGCTCTATAAATATAGGGTATGGCTTTCCTGAAAGATTTGCAAGGAGAAAGCATCTTCTCTAAAAAGAACACGGCAGCATGACTTAGGTTTGCAAAGCTGCATCTGAAGAGACCAAAGGACTTTTGGAAAAAATGAGACCAAAAGTTTTTGCATTTTGACTAAACATCTCCATAGAACCATGCTTGGCGACAAACAAACAGCATATCAGTAGAAGCGCCTCAAACAGCTATCAAACATGGTAGTGGAGGGGTGATGATTTGGGTTTGTTTGCAGTCACAGAACCTGTAAACCCTGCAGTCATTGAGTGGACCATGAACTCCTGTGAATACCAGTGTATTGTAGATTCAAATGTGTGGCCTTGTCTCCGACAGTTTAAGCTTGTTCCAAACTGGGTCATGCATTTGAACAATGATTAGAAATACAGCAACAAATCTACAACAGAATGGCTCAAAAAGGAAAAAAATCAGGGATTTGCAAACAGCGAGCATCAGCGAGCAGCACTGTCTGAAGCTCCTCCACAACAATGTGAGAGACTGATAAAGTCATACAGAAAAACCTGCTTCAACAGATTATTGGTGCTAAAGGTGATTCTACAAGATATTAAATCATGAAATATATTATATAGTTTCTCATGCGCTTTTCAATTTGGGCTAGTTTTTGTTAAATAAATGTCAAAGTCCAGATCTCAACCTGACTGAAGTGCTGTGGTGGGACGTTCAGATCTATGCAAAAACGAATGTCCTCAAACCTCAATGAACAGAAGCCACGCCCGCAATGATGTGAGAGACTGAAGTGATATAGAAAACAATTACTTCAAGGTATTACTGCTAAAATGGATTCTACAAGCTATTGAATCGTAGGATTTACTTGCATAGAATTCTTTGAAAACTTTCTTTTTCACATGAGTATTACTCTACGCAAACAAGGTTAAGCATGTTTTGCGGCACTCGTGGAGGTATAGCCCTGTGCAGCTTTCTTTTCATGCTGGAAGTGGGAAAAATCTCCCTGCTCCTTTTCCTCGACCTCACCGCCTCTCATCAGCAACAAAATTTGTCTGCACAGAAGAAGCAGTGGGAGCTACACCTACGCAGCTCCGTTGTTCTGTCTCTGTCACACTGTATGCAGCAAGGCAGGTGAATAGTTGTATGTTATGTAAGAATTAATCGTTAAATCTCCACCAGGGTAATGGAGCTGACAGGTTTAACAACTTTCCCAGCAAAAAGCCTGACTAATGATGATGTTTTTACTCCAGCTGTGATAGCAACATTTTGAATTTGACGCATTTTGAAAAGACTTTGACATAGCAGCAGCAGAGGGATAGTAATAGCCAGACTGAAACTTATAGTTGTGTGAATTCAGACGCTCAGTGTTTCCTGGATGATGTCATTAAACTTAAACTAAGAATTAGGAATCCTAGCTTTTCCAGCAGTAAACCTTTCAAAGACAGACAGTCTTTTCTGGATCAGTCTCACCACCAAAACTCTAAAACTACCTTTTATCTGTACAAAACACTATCCCGAACTCCCTTACCCAAACAGCTAGTCAAATACCCTGTTGGCCTTGATAGCAGAAAATCATTGTAGACTTCTACTATCTGACCTTGAGCAATTTAACAGCAGTGTTGCTGTAAGTTTTTTTTTTAACCTTTCTCGACTGTCATGGATTATTACGATTGAATTATGAACTTACTGAGGAAGCTTGAGACTGTGCGGTACTGTATGGTAGTATTTAGTATTTATTTATTTATTGTCATTGTCAAGAACAATGAAATTGCGTTTGGGGCTTCCATACAACCCAAAAAAAAGAAGAAAATAATAAATACCCCTTAAAACCCAAGTGTACATATTTAACCCAGTGTGACTCCAATGCAATAAGACAATCCTTAGCAATAATGTTCGTAGAAATTCAGACAAAGACCTGAGAAACATGACAAAATACAACAATGCAACCCATTCAATATTATTGTACTGTGAGATATGATATCAGATATGATAGTTATCTATTTAAGAAAGAGGGGGGGGGGGGGCAGGAGGGGGAAGAGAATAAAGATACGATGCACCAATGCAGACCAGTTCATTGCTATTAAGAAGTTGGATATGGTTATTGTCCGTGAGAGGGGGGCAGAGAGTTCAGGAGCCTCACAGCCTGTGGATACAGGCTGTTGGCCAGTCTGGATGTTCTGGCCTGTATAGACCTGTACCTTCTCCCTGAGGGCAGCAGATGGAAAAGGTGGCGCGCAGGGTGATGTTGGTACCGTTAAATGGTTGCATCTCAGGAGAATTGGAGGGAGTCAGTTAGCTGCTAATGTTAAAGCTAAGACTAGCCTACTCAGGTTTTTACACATGTGACTGAATCACATCGAGTTTTCCTGTGCATTCTTTTAACTCTCATATACATTTGTCCTTTGAAGAGATTTTTTTTTTTAATCAAATTAACGTGGTTAGCTACCCTCACTGAATAACGCCTTTGCCATCATTTGAAGGACTAAATCCTTTTCACTCTGTGACTCTTTTTATTGTGTGGGAACTATGTTGAGGTTATGTTGCTCAAAAGAAGCAGTCCTTTATGAAACCGTATGGCAACAAATGAAAATACTGTCATAAAGTTCTTCTTAAAAAATAATAATGTATTGACTGACTTTGCTTGAAAGCAAAGATACATCTCTGTGGAAGTTTAGTGTCTCTTATAGGGAGATGATTAGAAAATCCTTATCCGTATTCTTGTTGACTACAAGTGATAAGTGTGAGTATCACACACAGAGCTCATGTGGAGTCTTGTTGAAATGCTTTGGCTCAAAATCTTCAGAGATCCAGCCTTGAGGGTTACGACTGACATACTTAGCTGTGTTCAGCGTCACATCCATTCAGATATTCATCAAATAAAGACATCTTCCTGAACATGTCAGGAAGACTTTTTGGTAAGAAATAAAAGCTTTCGAGCACAATGGCAAAGTATCTGAATGTGTATTTATTTAACCAAACAGAAGGAAAAACCCTGATGGGCCTCTTGCATGTCATTCGTTGTCTTACTCACCTATTACTGTTGTACTAACATATGTTTCAGACCAAAAAAAGAAAAAATAGCAATAATTTAGCTTTCAATGGTGCTCTTCTCTTTGCGCTGCCTTTTCTGTAAAGACCATTGATTGGTTGGATGGATTTTAGGGGCACTCTTTTGTGTTTGCACAGTTTTGGTTTTTTTTTCCAACTAGGCTGAAAGACTCTGGCAATGTTAATATTTCTCATTACAAAGACTGTCCACCCAGAGAGAGCACACACAATGAAGTATTCTTTTCTCACTCTCCCTGTCCGCCTGTCTGTCTCTCACATTTCCGCATTTTTTTTCTCCTTCTTTCTTTTTGTGACACATTGCAGTTGGTTTTTCAAGGCCTTTTATCTGGCCGGTGAAAAAATTGGCAAAAAACCATCTTTCTAATCAAGCTCGCTGGACACAGATCAGAAGGGCTCATTGAAAAATCTTTCAGTGGTTTGTTACGGTTTGGAGGAAAACCAACAAATTTTAATATAATAAAAAAAAACCTGTATCACAAGCGGCCCTGTGTCATTATAATTCCATTATTTACTGTTTAAGGTTTTGTGTTTTCTATTTCTATTCTTCCTTTGAGACTGTTCAACCAGTTTTCTGTTATACGTGAAGAAACTGACCTATTGCTGCGAGTCACAGATCAATAAAAGGTCCTCCAGCTCTAATGGAAAAGCATTCCAGTTATCCTGGTCTGCTTGAAAAAGATCATTAATGTTGTATTCAGTAATACTAAAAAATAAATACTCATCTCTGTGCTACTCCTTCAGGCTCCATTAGCTTTGGTGCCATAAGACTTACAGATATCTGGGATTGCTCTGTCACTGCCCATTTGTGGTTTAGACCAATTAACACTTGTTGGGGAACTTTAGTTCCCTCCTAACAAGTTGTCATCAACTTGGGTATTCCTACCTTTTCTTTCATTGCTTCTGCTCTATGCTCTACATTCCTCTTCTACATGGTTACTCCCGCATACGTGAGCCTGGTGATATGCAATAGCGAGGGAAACACTTTGGTGTCAGTGTAGAAGTGCTTTAAACGAGCATTGTTTTAAATCACTGGCAGGTTACAACTCCTCTGGTTGCAGAATTGTCAGTTTGTATAAAGGTATATGAGACACTGACCCTACTTCTTGCTTAAAATTTGGCCTCAGTCACTAGTTTCACATCGTTTTAATACACAGTGATGCTCGTTTGATGAACTGGTGAGGCAAGTGGCTCCCATCACAGCGTGCCCTGGTTTTAAATCCGCTGGCTGTCTCCCTGTGCTTGCGTGGGTACTCTTCAGGTACTTTGGCTTCCTCCCACATGATGAGCACATTTGGTTTGTCTTTATGTGTTAGCCCTGTGATAGACTGTCAACCTGTTCAGGGTGAATGCAGCCTCTTGCTAGGCTTAAACCCCAGTTGTGACCCTGAATTGGATATGTGGAAGAAGATGGATGGATGGTCACCACCACATGGACATGCGGTGTCCAAAGACTCAGAAACCTTTGCTTGTGACATCTTATCATAATAATGAGATCAATACTTCAAAATAGGAATTCACAAACCAGTTGATGATGGCTCTCTCAAGCTTTCCTCTGGCTGTGAAGGTAGCAGGCTCTCTGAATGTAACCTCGTTTGAAATACTAAATTTGTATACGTTTCTTCCTCTGAAAAATTGCTATTAGTGCTGTTACAATCATTCCTCCCTTTCCTTCTAGGCCATTTTCAGATTCTGCTAAAGCTATGAGAGTGAAGTAAATCCAAATCATCCAGAGGCATTAAAAAAATACCACAATTTGCAAGTGAAATTCAGAGACATTCCTCGTCAAAGCGGTCCTCATTATTGCTGCAAGCTTTATCTTTAACCTTAAACACGAGCAAAAAACTGTGATAATTACTTTCTGTAAGATCATTTTTTTCCCCAGCTTCTCTACCTTCTTTCAGTAAAAACATTTGTCCTTGATCGCTTGTAGGTGAAATGAAAAGTAGTGAGAAGTGCTGCAAAATAATTTATGCCGCACATTTTTACCGATGTTAGAAGGTGGCTGTCAGCTTCGTGAAAGAGATCAATGTTCCTTATTCTTTTCTTCTCTGGGGACCACAAAGTTCAAGGTTTACATAATGGTGTAACCACACCAGCCCTGATCCCGTGCTGAGGAGCCTCGCTTCAGAGCGCGGTGTCGCTCGGTCTTTGTTGTACGTGAAGTTATGAGCGCATCAAACCGACAAAAAAACCCAAAAGAAACCCAACTCAGTTTCTCTGAAATGTTTCACTGACTTTAAATTTAAAATGGTAATTGGTTGGTGTGGTAATAATTATGTGTCGGTCGGCAGTCATCCCGCAGTTTCAGTCTTTTTTTTTTCTTGTGCAATAAGTGAAATACAGCAAAAAAACTGGAGATAAGCACTTCTGTCAAAAAAGAGAGCTGTGTTCTGCGATAAGGCAAAGAACCATCACACCCAACAAGCTCTTGCCATTTTTCCCACTTTTTTTGCCTCATCTTCGCTTCTTTGAGTTGCTGGTTATTTGAACTGGAGTGACGGATGCACACTGAAACAAACCCGCCCCCCCCAAACTGTCATTATAAGTTGCCAATAAACACACTTGCATGGCTCAGAAAGAGAAATATTCCATCTCAAACAATAGGACAAGGTGGTTAATTACCTGGTTCATTTTTTAATTAGCAGCATGAGCAGTGCAGGGAATGTAGCGAAATAGGGAGGGTTGCCATTGTTAGCTGGATGGATTCTGTGTTTTGCCGCGTGTTGCTGCTGAGATAGGCGCTGTGCCTGGAAACAGCGGTGGTTTCGCATCCAGCAGTACCATCCGTGGTTACTCAAAGGGAAGTAATGCCAGAAAAAAAGCTAAACAAACAGCTGGCACAGTGGAGTGATATTCTTCGGGGGGGAATGAACAGCACCCCGAAAGGGGACTAAAAACATGACTGCGGTCATTACCTGCCTGATGCATTAGTGCAAAATGACCATCTAAAATCTGAGGCGAGTCATCACTGAATGCACGCTCCCAGCTCATATGTGCCACACTGGTGCACCATTTACACAATACACAACTGAATATCACATATTAGTGGTATTAGAAGAACATTTACTTTTATATCCCCTCTCTGCAAATAGACATGCTGGATTAGCCCACAAATACGTTTCCTAGAGAGGACAGAGTATTCCCTTTTTTACATTTGAAATCCGAACTACTCCTGCTGGCTGCCAAAGGCATGTGTGATTTGAGTGCATGGAAGCGGGAAGCCATGAAACAAATTGGATAAATGTTATTTCTGGAGGAATGTTTAAATGGGATGCAGGAATCTTATTGAGTCAGTCATGCTTGAAATTGGGTGAAATCGCACATTAACGGAACATGGGAGATTCTGCGTTTACCTTTTGTTAACTCGGGTGCTACTGTTTTTGTCTCCCACGCAATTCTTCGCGTTTTAAGACTTATTTTAGTGGGTCTGGAGGATGCATGAAACACAGTGGATATTTACATGTGTGCACATGAGCAGTAAGTGGACACGCTGCAGAGGAATATAACAGTTTTTGGCTCCATGTTTAGTCTTTAGTGCAACTTCATTGCACAATAATTCGAAAGGTGACAGATTTAGCTCAAAGTGACTAATTTCTGGTACAATTGTACAAAGTTTCGATTGAGGTGTATTAAAACCTACTGCGGTGTAGAGGCCTTGGCTGTATAGAGACAATGAAGTGAAGAGCAGGAGGTAATGGTGTGTGAATGCGTACGTGCTCTTGCTTTTAAATCACCTGTCGGGGAGCATTGTCTTTGACTTCCTTTTTAACTAAGCTTTGGGTGCATTTGATTTGCCGAGGCTGATGCAACACAGTGAAGTGGGGCACTCGAAGTGAAATCATCCGTTCAGTTTCTTTTTTTCATGGTTTTGAGAGTAACTTAAATTTCCAGCTTTCATGCATTTTATTTGCATAATACTCAGGCAATTAACAGTCAGGCAAATGATTTACAGTTTACAGCCACCTTCTCCTTGTGCAGAGATGAGCTGCTTTTCTTTCCTCCGGTTCTTGTTTAGGATTTCTTAAGTTGCAGCCGAACGATGCTTCGCATGTGTGCTTAGACTCACATGAGCGTGCTCTTTCTCACTGGTTTTTATTTTCCAAAGCTCTGAGTCACACCTCAAGGGTCATCTTTTATCATTCCTTACTCTCTTAGTCTCTTAACTTCCCCACTGGGATCAGTTTTGAAATCTATTGAGGGTGCTAGACGTGTGACAGCTTAAAATTTAAATGTAGTGTAATCTCAGAGTTGTATTTTGGGAATTTGGAGAAGAAGAAAACTCACAGTGCAACTGAACGTGCTTAAGACTAGAAAGGAAAAAAAATAGCTGTAACTGAGGATATGAAATGCAATTATCCAGCTTTTGCCGGTCTAAGATCTACACAAGATTTAATTTAAACTATCTTCGGGAAAAAAACACATGATTGTTGTTTCCATGGAGAGGATTCATGGGAGGTCAAAAGTTGGGTGGCTGGGTTTTTTATTTCTTAGTCTGCAGTCTGCATTATAAAGTAAGTGCAAGTGCTGACGACTTTATGCAGGAAAAAGAGTGAAAGAGAAAAGAAAAAAATATTTCCAGAGGGGAGCTGGAATCTGTCCCAGCTGTCACAGAGCGAGAGGTGGGGTGCACCCAGGACCCAGGACAGATTGGCAGTTTCGCAGGGCTAACATAGAGGAACAGACATACATTCATGCTCACATTAAGACCTTTAACCTAACATTTTTGGACTGTGGGAGGAAGCCAGAGTCACCCAGCAGGTGGATTTAACCTTGTTTGCTCTCTCATGTAAAAAATAATTTGATGTGAGTTATAAGAAAAAAGAAGAAATAGTTGAAAAAAATGAAGGCAAACTGTATATAATAATGTAGTAATTTGCAGGTACGTTCTAACAGACCCATTGGGGTAATTGCTTCATGTTTTTCTTTAATTTTAATCACACTGAGCTCACGCACAGACCTGAAACTACCTCTTAACACTGGCGACTGTGAACACTAATTTCCCTGTTCTTTTGTGCTGTGTGACCGTTAGTTACAACCAGTGTTAGTCACAGTTACAGCATCTGTCCTCATTCTTTCTCTCACACTCTCTTTTCCCATTGAATCCTTAACTCCTTGCCTTCCTGTCTTCCTCTCCACTTTTCTGGCGCCTTCTTTCACACTGAGTGTCACAATTAGTTCTCTGCCGAGACAGGCAGGCGGGCCGGTCCAGCCAGAGTCCAAAATCCAGAGATGGCTGGTCTAGACAACTGAAGTTGGTTGGTTCCAGTTTGGCTCCGGCCAATCACTTCATTAAATGCTTGTGTGTTCAGATTTTATGGCTTTTGTCAGACCCCAGGTCTCCATTGTAGCCCAAAAGAGGCACAGTGGAGACCTGGGGCGGGGAGCTGTGAAGTTCACACAGTTTGCTGCTCTGTGCCTGAGTCTTTCCTAGTTGCCATGCTTGATTCGCCCTCTTGTTCTCTGTCTTTCTCTCTCTTGGATACCCACACTGTATTTTTTCGCCAGAGACTCATCCACAATTGTCCAGCGCCAGACATAATTCAAAAACAGACAAGAACTCCTTGTTCACTGTTCCATATCAGTCAATTACTGTGTCTGCATTTATGTGTGTGCGTGTCTGTGTACGTTTGGGGTTGTTGGCGATGTTTCTGAATGTGCAAAAGTGTGCCAAAACGAGGGACAGGGTGGCCAGTGTGGATATGGGAGGGGGAGTTGTCATTGCTGATTGTATTAACTAACAAATCATCAGTGTCCCAATTCTTGTGTTGCTTAGAGGCTTGTTTCCAGTCTATAGACTGATCTGACAGTGATCAATAAGCCGCTGTCTCTGTGTGGGTTCGTGTGTGCAGGTTTAGCTGCGTTTGCATGTGTGGACGTGACTGTGTGTTTGCGGATCATTAAGCTCCTCTGGGGATGACGCTGTTCTGTTTTCATTTGGCAGACATCAGGGAACGGGGTAGTCATGTCATTATAACAACTGAGTCGTCACACTGATGGATAATCAAACTGTATTGCAGCTTTACAGGGAGCATGGAATTACATGGCAACCTTCACAAGTGTGTTGACAGGTTTCTTAGATTTTCCAGTTTGAACCCTCAAGGCATGATAAATCATTAATTAGCACACCTCTTTATTAAGCACTTTTTCAACCTCCACAATGTCTCCTTTTGTCTGCTGTGATGTTGTCACATCTTCAGCCCAACCCAAATGTGGATGTGGGTGAACATGAATCTAGGGAAAATATTAAATATTAACCCTTGTTCAGTTTTTTTCAAAAGAAAAATTAAACAATTAATTATTTTTTCACGTGTAAATGTGTTGTGTCTTTCCACTCACTCCACTTGATTATAACTGATTTATTTATAACATTTTATATAAAAGAAAAACGAGAAGCACATTAATTCATAAATGTGATCTAACAAAGGTAAAGGGAAAAAATTAACCATGTTTGCTGTTCATATGTCTTGTAATTGGGATGAAGTAAACATCTGTTGAGTAATTTAACATAAAATTGTTTGATAGTGTTAATTTGGAAAGCCAAAACTCTAGCGGGTCCACCAGACCCATGAACACTGGCTGAGTAACAAAAATACGAACACCACACAAGGGTTAAGCTCATTTAGGAATTCAAGGTCTTTGAGAGCCATGGTTTATGGCTGAAGCAAACAAGGAGAGTTCACGTTGACTTGCTCATTTGGCTGTTTGGTCTGTCAAATTGGAGCAATAGGGTTGACGAACAAAATCCAGCAGAGCAGGAAGAGGTCGCTGGGCAAAGGGAGGTCTGTGTGCCTCTGCTTAGACTGCTGCCCCCGCATCCCAGACTTGGATAAGTGGCAGAATGGATGGAGGGAGAAAAAAACCTTGTATTTCTTTTTGACTTTGTTTTGTTTTTAGTCTCTTGCCAATTTGCCATTTTGATGTATTTCTCATTTTTAAAGGTTAAAAGCCACAGCAATTAAGCAAAGAACACAGAATAGACAAAAATGTTGAGTGGTCCAGCTTCTCTCTGTCTTTGTGTTTGTGGACCTCAGTCTGACCTCTGCAGACAGCTGCTAGCGTTGGCTACTGGACAGGCAGAGGCTGTCTAAACAAGGTAGAACCCACACACTGGTTGGCTGACTCTCATGCCTTCACCTGTCGTAACAGGTGAAGGCAGGTAACACCTTGTGACTGAGAGCCAGCTAGCCAGCTGGAATAATGACTGGTAGGTGGACATATAGTTAAAAAGTGTTTACATCAGAGTAGCCGGGACTGTCATGACTCAAGGCAGCAGGTTAAAGTTACTCGCTGTTGTAAAAAGTAATGCATTTTACATGTCATGTAAATGTAATTTATTACCTAGCACTGTACCACTTCCAGAAGAAAACTGAATTCATTCGATCTGTTTTGTGTTATTTTTCATACCAAAAAGTTCCAAAGCCTTTCATTATACACACAGATGAACAAACAAAAACAACTCATTAACATTTGAGCTGAAACAGCGTTCAAAATATGAATAAATAAAAATAAAAAAATCAAGAAGATTTAAAGTGTAACAGAGTGAATCTTACATATCCCTCCCTATTTGCTCAGCGTTTGCGCTCAGCTGCCTGCAAACCCTTTCTCTCCACAGTTTTTGTGGATATTGTGATGGATAGCGCGATGCTTGGGATGCGCCCGACTAGTTGACATTTAAATGTTTCTGCCACAGTGTGCGAAGTTTATTTTTTCACAGCACTTTCTTGAATCTACACGCCTTGACAACTTAGGTCAAAGATGTTGTGCTGCATGACATAGAAAATGATATAAAATGACAGGAAAACGAAGAATTATAAGTAGGCTTTGTGAGTAAATGCTGGGACTAGTGCACCATATCTTGCATGGGATGGATGGATGTTAGCGTGACTAAAGAAGGCTAAAACAGGTTACCGATGCTGCCACTGCTATTGCTAGCTCCAACTGGTGAGCTAATATGAGATTGTGTATGTCTCTGTGTGTGTGTGTGCCATAATCAGTGGGATTTAAAAGATTCTTAGTATCAAATAAAAAGTGAAAAGTCGGATACCATCTCTTCGATTGTGCTCATTTCACTGTTTTCTTGCTTTTAGATGAGACATGAGCGTTTCCCCTCTCAATTAGTGACAACTTTAAAGTTATGACTCATTACATGTAAAGAAAGATTTAGGATTTAAAGTCAACTTTTCCTGCTAGCATCTTTGATCTTCTTGCTTTTACATTTATTTGCATTGTTCATGTGTTTGCGAATTTGCAGCCTGGAGCCTGAGCAAGTACACTAAAGGTCATCAGACTGAATCATCCCACTTGAGGCATACATAAGTATGAGGAAGGCAACAAAGTGACATTGTAAGTTCGCTCCACAGTTTGTTAGTGGCAACTGAAGTAAAGTGATGAAGGTGCAAAAGAAGGAGCAGACCGCAATATTAAACGTGAAGGTTCATAAATCAAAAAAGCAGGAACTTGTCACAGTGCAGTAGAGGAGGGGAGAGTGTGTAATTTTTCACTCATAAATAAATACATTTATAGTTGATCAAAGTTGCAATTTATTCTGCACCGACTGACATAATTTTTTTCAGCAGTGAATATGAATTAAATGCCTCAATTCTATCCAAAAATGAGGCATGTTTTAAGAACTACAACAAAGCAAATGAGACGTGCTAAAACCTTTGCAGGTTTACAGCAGGTCTTTTATTTGAAGGGAAACTTTTTAATCAGGAAAGCGATTAGATAGAGGGCATTTTCTCTCTTGTACCAGAACTACCCTCCTCTTATTTATCTTCAAAAACTACAAGTGGAAGTGGGGACACAATCAGACTCAGAAATAACCTAATCAGTGGGGTTTGGCCTGGCAGCACCTCCCTAGGCAGAGACGCATGGGCAGGTGGCTGTCTGACAGCCATTGGCATTCTCTCCAACAAAGTGTGCGACTTGCATCAACTCAGCAGTATACCACTGGGAGTGGGATTAAACCGGGTTAGCTCAGGTCAGAACACCATTTCCATGTTGAGAAAAAGTGACACCATTATTGACACATCCCTAACCAACTCCAGATTTATAGCAAGCGCTTTGAATATCGCATGAGATGGAGCTGCCTCTCCTGTCCTGATTGTCATTGGTGGACGGGGATTGATTCGCTCTGCTGTCGTTGCAGCAAAAAGCCATAACAACAGTTTCATCCATCTCTGTTTTTCCACAACTTGACGGTTCATTTAGTCCTGTCTTCCAAACACCAACACCAATGTGACTCTTCATCAGTTTGCACCAGACGCTGTTACTCAGAAAACTCCACGTGCTCTAAAATATGCATCATATAATTATAAATATTAATTTAACATTTTCAGTGAGGAAGCAACAGCACAATCATATAGGGGAAAAAAGAGCAGGGCATCCAATCTTGTCTCGTACTTTTTTTAATTAAAGGATTGTAGTTAAGGAGCTATGTATTGTCCAAAAACCCTAAGCCCATTATGCAGTTGCATTCATTTCATAATTATGCCCATCTCCGCTAATGCAGCAAGTCATTTCAATAAGTCGAGTTCCCATTGAATAAATCCCTGAATGTTTCTCTTAATTCATTATTCTGGCTTAGTTGACATTTTCGGAATTCATGGTGTATGGGTATAAATAATTGCTATTATGAATATGCTCATTCTAACTTATGTTGATAAAAAGCTGTTTTCAATGCAAAGGCTGACTCATTGTAAGAAAATGCATGCATATTTGCAGAGTGCATATGGATTTAGAGCTTGGTCTCAATAGGATGAGATTAAGTCCTGTTTAATAAATGTTTAAGTGGATCTATTTTTTTCTTTTCCCAATATTGTGCAAAAAATCTTGAGCTACCCCACATTTCTTTATATTTTTCTTGAAATGAGTCAGGATTTCTTTTTAAATAAGTTTTTAAAGTGGCATTCTTTGGATATTGGCTGATTTTTGACTCATTTTCAGTCCAATCCTTCTACCTGACCATTTTCAGAGGAGGCAGTTTTTTTTAAGTGACTTAACTGTGGACTATGAATCATTCAAGCATTTATAAAGAAAGAAGAAAGTGTACTTTATAAGAGGCACCTAAGTTAATCTGTAAAGCACGGTGGAGGTTCTGCCATGATTTTGGCTTTATTTCAGCCAGTGGTGTTGGAGATCTTGTCCCAACTGAGGGAATTATGGAACTAAACATGATTTATTGATATTTATTGCAGAGTGTTTGTGAAGCAAAGTTGAACGTGCTTGCTTTTCTTAAAGAAGAAAGCACTGCAGCACTTGATAAGGTACATTGTTTCAGACTAACATCAAACGTAAGCCACATTTTATAGCAACCATAACTTGGTTGCTATAGATGAGTCCTTCATTAAGATAAACCAGTATGAAGCTGGGTTTTATAGGCTAATGTAAAAGGCGAGATTGCACAAAGGGCAGTGTTCAGAAGTTAGAAGTCCAACTTGTAAGAAATATTATATCTCTGAAATGTTTGCCTTGTATTGATAATCAGATTAAATGGCTTCAGTTTCAGTACTGACAGGAGGCATATTAACAACGTAGCGAAACATCTCCTTTTCTCTGCTAACCCTTGCTAAGCTGTTCTTTGTATATGTAAGGCTTGGGTTATAAGCCGCATAGAGAGATAGTACACAGACACATTGCAACAGCAGAATAACATTTTACTCGCTACATTACCTTTGTGTTTCCAAACAGCACAAGTTTTCCAATTCACTTGATATTTCAACACATTTCTTTAACATGCAATCTAAGACAGGACTATATATAGACAGTATTTCATACACAGTGTTATTGAAAGGCTAAGTCCATCTCTGTGTTCCACATTAAGCAGGTAATAAATATAGTATTCACTAAACATGATGTCCTGCTGTAATCTTTGTCGCTGCGGATGTTCACGATAGGATTTGGGCTTAAAGACTTTAGATGCGTATTCTGATGACCACATGTAGCTGATGTGAAAACCAGGTGAGGGAGCAGCCAATCAGAAGACGACTGGCCTAAAGTAAGGGTGTCCTTAAAGGGACTCCATCTGTATCGGGGCCAGTGTGAGATAAGTGCAAAATGTAAATCTACTTTAGTAGAGTCAGAAAAAAAATCACGAGCATGTGCATGTGTCTGTATTCTTGTATGCACATGCTTGACACTGAACTGAACAGACAAGAGCCAACAAGAGACGGAGCAGAGAAATCGATAGAAAGAGAAAATATACCATCAGGGATTTTTGGGGATGAACAGGTACACAGCGAGAGAGAGCTCCAAATGTCAGGATTTGTGCAAAGAGGAGAAAGCGAGAGAGGGAGAGGCTTTCTGACCCTGGTTGGTCCCCTATTGATAGAGTTGCCATGGGAACAGATGTCAGGGCCCACATGAAGGGCGCTGGAGGTTTAAAACTGTGTGTATGTGTGCGACTGAGTGCGATAGAGTTTCAGTCACCGGCCACACTCCGGTCATTTGTCATCAGAAGTGTGATTAAAACTCACTCATAAACCCATGAAAGTGTGCACAAACCCTGTTAATGAGCAAGGCAGATTTAAAGATGGAAGCTGATGTCTTTGAGGGGACCAACAAACTGAAAGCTGCACCATCAGTAATGTCAAACCTCTGGACCAGCTGTGAAAGCAACACGTTATTTGATAGCTGTAACAACCACTGCTTAGCTCAGCGAAAAATTGTTACACAGTTAAATCAACCAAAAAAGGTAACTGATGAAGTTTGGGTTCATCATCAGCTGTGTTAGTCTTATTGGGCCTTCATCAACCAGAAACTCTGCAGGTTTATTTGCTAAAAACCTGCTGACTCAGGCACAGGTTGTTAATGGTGGTTTTGGTAGTTTGGTGATACTCTGAATACACTAGCAAGTAATCATTTTTTTAGTGATTTATATTTAACTTGTGACAAAACAACAACATGTTACGCTTCCGGGCACCCAACATGTTCCTAAATGACGAGATCGGAAAAAGGAGGAAACATGAGAACCGTTTGGAATCAATCCACACATGTTCGTTCATTTTCCTCAAATTGCTTTGGAAAACACTATTTCGCGCCATTAAAATGCTGGTTAGGGTTAGGGTTGGAATACATGGCTGGGATGTGTTTTACCGCGGGACCGTCATTCAGCTGTATTTAACCCATAACCTGGCGTGTACCATAAGAAAGCCGAAGGTCGCCTTTCGCGTTCCTTAGGAATGCCACAGACGTGACAAATCGTCAGGATGTTATTCCTAGGGAGTGAGGACGGGCTGTTTATTCCACTGTCACAGCTGCCACTGTCCTGTTTTTGTGAATGTGATATCCCTTTAAGGCCTCAAAGTAATTATGTTGAATAAGGCATAAACATTCACTTGGACTAAAGAAAAAAACTGATTAGATTTCAGTGGTCAAAGGACAACTTTGCTGATCATCTGATAAACAGCATTTAAAGCAAATTTAGATGTAAATGCTGGTCGTGCATAATTATTATAAAGGGAGCAGCGCTATGGGCTGCTGCTTTAGAATAAAAATAAGATGAATTTGAATGAAGCTCTGTTGCGGGAATGGTGGCCAAATCATGCAACAAATCAGGCTCTGCCAAGTCATCTCAGCAGATCCAACTGGCCCTTTCCTAAAGCTCAGCACTGTGACACCAACAGTGTGCCCAGATCTCCTCTTGCTCTCCGTCTTCCTGTCTTTTCTGGGGGTTGAAATAAAGCTGGATAAAAAGACACCACCGCCTACTGGTGCTGTTACTGCGGGGTCAAGGGAGAGAAAATTTAGGCAACCCAAAGAGGAACGGGGGAGTTGAGGAGAGGTGGGTGGTCTGATGCTCTACAAAGGCAACTTTACAGACAAAAGTTTACATACAATCTAATATCTGATAGTTAGCTTTGTAGGATTTATAGCACAATGAGTTCAAAGTGCTTGAGGCTCTTTATGATCTTTTTATACAGGTCATTTTTATTTAAAGAGAAGCAAGTTTCCTGCATTTATCACTGAATACCAGCCATATAGAAATATCTGAGCACCCTCATTTTTACAGCATGAAGCTAAATGTAAGCTTTAAACAGCTGTTTGGGAAAGAAAAGTCAAAGTAAGACCTCAGAATTTATCATTGTTCTAATCAAATTGGAAAATGCTTAGGGTAAAGAGCATTCCCAGAAAGAAAAATGGAAAGGAATTTCCAATAAAACTCCCAAAACATATTTCCTAATTAGGTTCTTGTAAAATAAACATTTGTCACTGCCTTCTGTCAACATGCAGATCTAAATGGCTTGAACATCATATTTTGCAAACAGCTATGGATTGCAAAATGGATATCAATATGTGTTCTTAAGTAAGTCTCCAAGAGTGTGCAAAATGGATTGAAGTCATCACGAGGAATTGCTTTCATGTTTGAACTCTGGTGAAATTGATCTCTGATGCAGTCTGTCCTGATAAAGGGCTACTCTTTTAAAGAAAGCACCATTAAGTCCCATTATAAAGACACCAGACTTTTAGAGAAAAGCTTCATTAAATCGAGAACACAGCAGCTCTTATGTATCCTTGCTTGGCATGGCAGTGTTCAAGGAGTCCTTACACATGTATTTATGATATACATTTTATTCCAGCTATGTTTGGATAAGCATTGTAAAGTGCAGTTGGATGCAGAACATAGAAATGAGCTATGCTTGCTATATGGATGTACCCTGTCTCTTTATGACTCTTTGGGGCAAATGTGTCAGCCCCCCGAGTGAAAAATGGAAGCTCTCAGCAGCATATCATCCTGTTCAACAGGTAAATCATTCCACCTGAGGAGTTTTATTTTGTACGTCTGCCTGGGAAGGGAAGAGCTGTTGATGTGTAGGCGTAAGTTTAAGTCTCTGAGTGTGTTTGTTTGGAGTTTTGATATTTCTTAACGCGGGAAAATGAGCGACACTCGGCTCGCTTGAGGTTTGTTGCGAGTGATAAAGTGCGTGTGTTTGGCTTCGAAAGGGCAGATGAGTCACTCTGATGTGCAAGCAACATTAAACAAGACGCTTTATTTTAATGGCTGTTAAATCTATTAAATTGGTGGTGCCGCCTGGCTATTTTTGTCAGCTGCTGTTCTCTCCAGTATGAGAAACGAGCTGGATATTCTCAGTCCCTTCAAGTTTTATGAGCTCTGCAGCTTGGAATCCTCAAATAAGTTCACACTTCCCAAAATGCAGAGATAACTTGTGCTGTGAAAAGACATTTACATTTAAATCATTACTGGAGAAAAGCTGTGATTATTCAGTCCTCCTTGTGGTTTATAGGCTCTATTGTATGAATTAATGAATATTTTTGCTGTGTTGGAGTATACATCACAGCACTGCTTTGTGCCAGTGCAGATGAGATGGTGCGAGAGGGCAGAAAATGAGCTCATTCACTGGGCTACAGTCCTTTTTTTTTTTTCTTCGCAAAGCTACAATCCTTTTCTTTTGGTGCCCGCCAGCCCCTTCTGTGCTGCCAAGCAGCTGAATGTTTTGCGGAGTCATGGGCAGCATGGCAGGGCTATGTCGAAGCCAAATTGATCAGTCTTTTAAACTACAGCCAAAAGCTGCCACCATAATAAAGTTACGCCTTGATCATGTTTTTGTGATCCATAAAGCACACAACACAGAGATGGAGGCAAATACGGGCGGGCAAACCAACCCGTCTCTGCTATATCCGTCCTCCTCGTCCCTTTCTCCTCGTTTTGATTTTCCTCTCTCCTTCTTTTTCTTTATCTGTCTCACCACTCCTTTGCTCTCGACTGCATCGCTGCTTTTGTTCTGTTGCCTCTTTGGAAGCAGTAACAGGTGCAGGTTTTCAGCCTCTCGTCCTGGCTGACCACTCAGAGCCTCTGCCTGTAGTTCAAACACATGCACAAAGTCCGTCTCTGGAGCACATTCATCCCCTGACAGGTTGAACAGGCTGGGCCATGTGTTAGGTCCAGATGGGGCTGCTCCATTACTTTGGCTGGCTGGAGTGAGCAACACACGGGCACACACATACAGAAAATAGGCATAACCTTTCATATGACTGCATAAATCTGGACCTCAGGGAGGACCGCCATCAATCCGAGCAGCCTAATAAAACCAAATAGTTTAAAATACACAGCAACTGCTTATGTCTTATATTGACGCTCATTCATAAAACACCTAGGGTTTCAGTAGTTGAATTTATGTTTGACTGGGAAACACTCATTACATTAAGCTTCCAAATGAATGGAGTGAGTATTTGTCTTCATATTATTATTAGTTCTTATTAGTGTTTAAATCTCATATAAGGTCAACCAATGCTAAATTAAAAAAGTGGGCAGGTGGAGCTGTAAAAATAAGTGGAAAAGCTCAGCTATACTATTATACTGAATGTTATCCGCGAACATGGCTGTGAGATTCTTTGAGGTATAGCTGCAGCTCTCTGAGTCAGTGAATTGTAAACTGCCTGATTGCAGCAAAGGTCTTGACAGTTTGTCAATATATGAAGTTTTTATTGTAAACAGTTCAGCATATTAGAAAACTTTTGACCCTTAGGGCAGGAGGGGTTTATTATTGTGGTTTGTTTCATGAGGAAAAAATAAAAGATTATCTGTCAGTGACAGTGTCGGCTTTTTGAAGTGTCAAATTATAAAACCTGGCGTTACTGTGAAATGTGCTGAAGTGTGTAATGTAAAAGGTTATTGTACTCACTTTGTGTTTGAAGTGCAAAGGGTTATAAGATTAGTGGTTTTGCGTAAGACTTTGACTCAAGGTGGTCTATAAGTTTACAGTCAACAGCCACTTTATTAGGGACACCATGCTAATTGTGGATTGAACCTGTTTGCCTTAATTGTTTATGGTATAATGATTCAACAGGTGCTGGAAACATTGCTCAGAGATTTTGGTCCTTATTGACACAACAGCTTCGCACAGTTGCTGCTGAATTGTATGCTTCACATCCATGTTGGGAATCTCCTGATTCACATCCATGATTGGGAAGACTAAGAATGCAACACATACCAAAAGTGCTATATTGGACTCCAGTCTGATGACCGTGGAGGTCAATTGGGTACAAGGAACTCATTGTCATCTTCAAAAACCCAGTTTCAGATGATTTGAGCTTTGTGACATTTTCAGTTATCCTGCTGGAAGCAGCGATCAGAAGATACAGGTACACTGTGGTCACAAGGGGACTGACATGGTCAGCAACGATACTCAGGGAGGCTGTTTTTAATTTAAAAAGTGATCAGTTGGTACTATGAAAGTATAGGAAAGAAAATGGAAGAAAATCCGGGCTTTCATGTTATCCAATTATGGGTATTTTGAACCGACCGTGTTCTCAGCAGATCATCAGTTTCTGAGCAGCCTGTCTGGCATCTACCATGGCACATTCAATAAAATCACCTTTCTTCCCCATTTTGATGCTCGGTTTGAACTTCAGCAGGTCATCTTGAACATGCCTACATACCTAAATGCATTCAGTTTCTGCCATGTGATTGGCTGATTAGATATTTGTATTGAATAGCCTTATCACCTAACCAAAGAACGTGGACATTGAGTGTGTGAGCTAAGGCAGTTTTGCAACTGACTGAATTTCTAGATGCATGTACACTAGAGTCAAACATTCTATAAATATGAGAACTTAAACACAGCGGATGTTAGTCGTTTTGAAAAAGCTTTCTAAATTCTACGTCACATAAAGAAATGTCCTGTATTAATGCAGGTAATGGAGAGTCTTTCTTTGACAAATGTCTCACAGGTGTGAGAAATCTTTGTGTGACATGCACTCAGGTTAATCAGTGGATGACATTAAAACTGTAACTCAGCTGTATGAGCATTACCGTGTGTTGAAATGCATAGTATAGCACCCCAGAGAGTTACATCTCTATAAAAGTCTGGTGTTGCTCCACTGATTATAAATTCTTGTAATGCATCAGATTGTGCATGAATATATTTTCTCAAGGCTGAATTATGACTCCGCTATGAACCTGTGTCATATTTTAGTTTTTTTTTGTAGAGATGAAATAAATCTCTTGTGTTTGCTAAATAAACCTGCATCTTTCTCTCTGTTCAGTGCCCGTTTGAATAATAGCCGAAGCTGGTTAAGAGCGGCTATAAAACTAGTAAGCACAAAATCAAATATATCAGCTTTGTGTTTTTAAATCTATACTGGTTTATTTTTCTTTTGTCGTTCCAAAGGCTAACGTGACAGAATAGCATCCCATTTAGGGCTGGGCAATATATCAAAAATGTATCGTTACCGAAATTTATGACTCTCATCGACGTCATTTTGCCCATGTCAGTAAATTCGGTATTTAAAAAAAAAGAAAAGGGATGTGCAGGGTGGCGATGTTCATGTCCCTTTAAGACGCTGTGCTACGTTACAGACTTGACGGGGTGGAGTCACATGACTCTACGACACTGTGCGATTTTTTCAGTCGCGCGATTCAGCTCCTGCTCAAACTGTACGATTGACTCGCAGAGGTTAGAAGTTCATAGGTCACGATGCAGGGTCTCACACTATACGGCCTGATGCTCTGATGCGACCTGAGTGCTCACACTGTGCGTCCATAAAACGAAGGTTATAACAGAAATTCTGTCGCTCGCTCTCCCTTTCTGTCTTTCACTCACACAGACATGCACACCACCACCATCAACTTTGCTAAATTGCTAATGAAAAACATTGATCAGGCAGCTGTGATTGAGCAGCAGTGTAGATCCAACTATTTTCACGGTTGTTGTGGTCATGATGATTTTGTGAGGTCACATCGAAAAGGCTCGGATGAGCTTTCCAAAGTTCTACAAGTTGTGCCTCCATCGCTTGTGTCCAGATCACACGCTACACTGCCGTGCTGCGCCGTCTTTTTCGCTGACATTTGTGTTTGCGCGTGCGCAGTGTGACAAACTGCGGTGACACTCTCACGACGGTCGCGAGGATTTCAAACAGGTTTGAAATCCTCACGACCAAGCGATTGATGATCGGGAGCTCGTCGTGAGGTGTCAATCGCTTCTCGTTACCCCACGTATACTACACGATGCACAACGCACGATGAAGGCCAAAATCGGGCCGATCGCCAAAACGGTCGCACGACTCAAAAATCGGCTCAAAATGGGCCAAAAATCGCACAGTGTAAGCCCAGCATAAACCCAGCATAACAAGACGAGACACGGGTGAACAAATGGAGGACGATTTAAATGTTGAAGCAGCAGCGACGGAGGTAGAGCTGGTGGAGGAGGAAGAGGAGACGCTTGTTAACAAAAAAAAAAATGCATCATCAATCGTTTGGCAACATTTTGGATTCAACAAGGATGATATTGATCAAAAAATTGTTAAATGTAAACTCTGCAAAAAGACTGTTGCGTCAAGTCAAGGTAACACAACCAACCTCTTCCACCACCTGCAGCACACGTTTTTGTTTAAGAGTTTATAGTTTTCACTAGTCACATGGCAGTGCTTAGTATTTATTATAGTTTTTTCTGTGTTCAATTGGCATTTGTGTTTGTGACATTATTTGTTTACAAGTTATAGTACCTCAAGGCCTTAGCAGAGATAGGCCTTTGTCCATGATGGCATTACATTTGCACAATCATTGTTTACTTTGTGAATAGCCAATGTGAAACATATTTATTATTAAACTATTTTGTTTACAAGGGATACACATTTTTTAGAGAGCATGGTTACATATTGTATCCTACACTTTTTATTTTGTTCAGTTAATAAATCTTAACCACTAAAAGTACTTACTACTATTGTCTTCATTTATTTTCAGTGACATTTTACAGTCCTTTAAAGTGGTAATAATATAATTGCAATGAATAGGTCTAGGGGGAATAATATTATCAAAATAACTGGAGAAACTATGCTGCCTGCCACAGCCCCATCAAATGAAAAAAAACAAACCAACGTTTGTTTTTTTGGCACTTGGGGTGGGTGTCGTCCATTTATCGTTATCGAGGTTAACTGCTCAATTTATCGTGATATTGATTTTAGGCCATATCGCCCAGCCCTAATCCCATTCAATTTTATATTCATCAAAGTAAATCAGACAGTTTCTTATGCAAATGACAAGTAGCTCTGTTTTTAACCTTGATAGTTATTGAATTTAAAAATGGGAGATTCACAATAAACAACCCTCAACAACCTCGTGTTGCGTCCAATATGAGTTTCTCTGCTTGTTTTGGTCCGTCAGGCCTAAAGTATACGGCACTATATCTTTTTTTGTAATTGTTGGTTCAGCCCTCAGTTTTGGGAAGACTAAGAATGTTTAGCGTTGCAGCTGACAATAGCATAATTCCCAAACTATTTTAGAATAAAATGAATGTAGCAAACAGGTGCATAAACAAGATCAGTGGATTCATTCAATTTCGTTGTTATTTTTTTTTATTTATTAAGTCTTTACATCACTGAATGTCTCATATGTTGAATGAGAAGTCAGTTTTTAACATTCTCCAACCTTGATAGCTTCTTCTGCTATGGTGTGTCGTGGGCTCCTTTAGAACAGACAGGCTGTGTTAACTCAGCATCTTATCAGGCTTTCTGAAACTCTCCTCTTCATTAACTCTTTTGGTGTCTCATCTATTCTCTGCTCTCTTGTTGAGTTCTCTTCTCTCCTGTACTGGAGGCATGTGTATGTGTCAATGCTAACGTAAAGCCACATAAAAAAACATATGTAATTTACCAGTTTACTCTCATGCATACTGTACATAGACATAACTAAGTAGTTGGACACACCAGTGGTTGTGTCTTTGAGTTAGTTATAGTTTGAGCTATAATTAGATTAAAAGGACTGCATTAGAAATTGTTTTCTTAAATTATGTGCTTTGTGAGATAATAATGTTTAAGAATCACTGAGATAAACTAGCATCATTCATTAGCAGGAGACCCTTTGTTGCTTTTATCTTTAGTCCTGTTGTTGAAAAGCCTCTGCTATTTCTTATTACATTATATTGGATTGTATCTTTTATTATATAGCCTAGTGATCAACAGCTAGCAACAGTGACAAACTCTGTAAACACTGAGCTCTTGTTTTCTGATGTGGAGCTCACATAAAATGCTTTAACCCTGGACACCAAAGTCTTATGGCAGTTTTTGTGGACTGAGTCTTAGTTTCAGAACCTTTATATAACTAATTATAAGGTATTTTTCTAAACGAAGCTCAAGTATGCTCTTTCTTATACTTCTTAGGTAGTGGGAAATTAAGAAGGATTAAATTAGTAAACAGAAAAAATCTTTATATATTTTAGCACTGAGTGAGGGGATCTGATGATTTTGAATGTAGTTTCTCTGAAGGACTTTTCTTTTACAGATACAAAGAACGAAACACTGAAATAATGTCAGGCTGCTAGAACATTAAAAATCAGTGCAATGACCAAGGAAGAACTATCATTTGAAGTGGGCATATTTTAGGAAATAGTATTGTCTTGAGTTTTAGTGGAGAACCGCTGGAATGACCATAAAAGGCAAGACCAAAGTGGGCTGGGTCCAAATAAGATGAGTCAGGAGGAATCATGAATCAGGTCAGGACGGTCCAGCTATATTTTGAAAGTTCTTGGGTTTATGTGTCAGCTCTTTGTGTGACACCTCATAATCGTTGCATTGCATTGCTGTGTGTGTGTGGGTGTGTGTGTAAGACAGTGATTGTGAAGTGACAAGTGCAGTACAAGCTAACCTTGTCTCCCTGTTAATTGGTTGTGCATCATGATGCTGCTGCTCTTCTCTTTCTCCTCTTTCGGTCTCTTTGTGGACGTGATTTGGGTTGCTGCCAATTATCTTTGAGTATATTCAAAGCAGATCTTTGTGTTATCAGGTCTGCTTTATTTTCTAAGTTTATCCAAGTCAAGTTTGAATTTTTCTGATATGTCCAGATCAAAATTGTGTCTCTGTAGTGTGTGCTTGTGTGTGTGTTGGATGTAATTTGTAGCAGAGACAGAAAAGTGTAGGTGCACTTCCTGCTACTTTCTACTGTGCAGACATCCTGCTGCTAATGAAAGGAGAGATATAATGAGCAGGAGGGTGTATTTTGCCCTTTCTTATGAAGAGAAAGTAATCCGAGCTATGCAAGTGCGAGACCTTGTTCACCTACTTACACCGGGGAAACCTGTGTGTTGTTGTCAGTCAGTTTGTTAACATTTTTGCCTCAAGCTTGGTTTGATTACCAAATCTCCTAATGGACCATTGGTGGGTGTGGCTCAAAGCGCTATTTAAAGGATAATCACAAATTTAGCTTGCTGGCAATTATCAGCTTGGCTCTTTTACCGTGTAGTACCGCCATACTTGTCAATGCTCTTTTCACATCTCGTTTAGATTACTGTAATTCTCTCCTCTGTGGTCTACCTCATAAATCTCTCCATAAATTGCAGTTAGTTCAAATACAGCTGCTCGTATTATATCCAGAACTAGATCCACTGAACATATAACACCTGTTCTTAAACAGCTCCATTGGCTTCCAGTTCACCTCTGTGTTAATTTCAAGATCCGGCTTCTTACTTTCAAAGTGCTTCATAACCTCGCTCCTCCATATTTATCTGATCTTCTCCATACGTACTAGCCCCCTCGTACACTCTGCTCTTCTTCAGCTTCCCTTCTGTTTGTTCCACCTGCTCGCCTGACTGCCATAGGACTCAGAGCCTTTAGTTGTTCTGCTCCGGGACTTGGGAATGCACTTCCACCAGATCTCCGGACCACAAACTCTCTCACCACTTTTAAATCACGTCTCAAAACCCCTCTATTTAGAACGTCATACCCTTGATTCGGTCATAGTCAATTTTTTATCTTGCTTAGCCTTTATACTTTCACGCTACATTTTATTATATTGTATTGTTGCTGCTGTTTGTACTATTGTAAGGTGACCTCGAGGGTCTTAAAGGCACCTATAAAATAAATGTATCATTATTATTATTAGGGATGGGTATCGTTTAGGTTTTATCCGATACCGGTGCCAAACCGGTACTTTACTTTTGAAACGGTGCCGGTGCTTAAACGGTGCTCAAACTGGTGCTTAAAGAATGGAGAACACAAAATTGGTCCAAAAACCTCTCATGTTCAGCTGTTTTTTTGTAAAAAGATAACAATGTTAGCCTTTTCTGCAGCTATGGGGCATATATGGTATCACTCTTGGCTGGAAGCAGTGCTTAATCAATGGAAAAAACACAAACTTTGTCCAAAAACCTCTCATGTTTAACTGTTTTCCACTTTTTCTTTGGTCATTTTAGCCTTTTTGGCCAGGGTGAAGGGAGTATCTGCCATCAAACAAGAAGACAGCCGCATGTAGCTATGATGATGTTTGCTAGTTCACCTTACATGCATTAATGTAATAATGTGGTTAGCCTACTCAACGTAAATTACACACGAACAACATTGAGCTACTCACGCAGAGAAGAACGGCTGCTGCTGCCATCATCATCCGTCATTCATTTCTGCTACACTGGCAGGGCTAGGGGCCAGGACTCTATTCTTCGGGTTTTTGGGGGATGTTGCTCCGGGTCCGATAACTGGCAACCCACCCGCAGTAGATGTGCACGGTGTGAGGTCTTGCAGCAAGCTATCAAATACGGCGCATTTCTCGGCTTTTAAAAAAAACGCTATGCGTTTCATCGGATTTGAGGTGTTACCTCCTTTGATATGGAACGCCAGGACTGCCATAATGAATTAATTAAATACACCATTAAATAATTAATTAAATGTGGCAATAATTAATTAAAATTGGAATTAATTAATTAAATAAATAGTTATGATATATGTAATTAATTAATTATTGACACATTTAATTAATTATTTATGTATTTCACGTTTTAATTAATTATTGACACATTTAATTAATTAATTATTGACACATTTAATTAATTAATTATTGACATATTTAATTAATTATTTATGTATTTCACATTTTAATTAATTATTGACACATTTAATTAATTAATTATTGACATATTTAATTAATTATTTATGTATTTCACATTTTAATTAATTATTGACACATTTAATTAATTATTTAATGATATATTTATTTATTTCATTTTGGCAGTCTTGGCGCCTGGCTCTCATCATGAAATAATTTTATCTGTCAGCCTCACCCATCAAACTCAGGGGGCGGGGTTAACGCTGATCGAGTCAAAACCATTGCTTTGGCCTGGTGGCCATTGTTTCTAGCACACAACAACCAGCATGTGGAAGCTAACAGAACTGAGCTTTGAAAAACCCTGTTTGTGTGTCACCAAATACCGTTTTAATATTTTTTTAGCCGAGAATGTAGTGGTTTAATCTTCATGTGTCTGGTCGGTTTGTCAAGATACAGCCTCTTTGCAAAAGTGTTTCGATGATTTCGGAGATGTCGTCCCAGTCTCACGGCAAAGCGTGGGATAGACCCGCTCGCCTCGCAAGCAATCCCACCGACAAAGCGCAGGCCCCGGTACACAGCTGTAGTAACCCCCGCTGACTTCTTTTACTGAGGTTATATTTATCGGTGTTTTATTTCCTGATGTTCTTATGTGTCCTACGTGTTTCAGTCGCCAATTCTGAATTATAACTAACATTAAAAACATGTTTAAGGAGGAGAGAGAGCAAATAAATCTGTTTAACATCTGATCTTTGGGTTTTTGTTCAGTAATCAGCGTGACCTGTGTATAAACACATAAAAGAGATAACGTTGGTGTTTCCGTCATGTAGTAACTGCTGGCTTTAACTGTACAAAGGTTGTTCGACACTATGAAACACATACAGACTTCATGATGTTCGGCTAATATTTTTATTGTGAATATTAATCATGCTGACCTCGCTCTGTACACCACGCAGCGAGGTCAGCATATCCACGATATCCTCAGCTCCATGAGTTAACACAAAGTTTCCCAGCTGACTATCTAACTGCCAACTATTCCAGAGACGTGAAAATATACAGCATAAAGAAAAGTGTAAGAGACTCAGCAGCAGATTAGAATAACAGTTATACATTTAATAAATCACCAAATGAATCCAAGAAACGAGCAAACCTGTTCCGACAATTTGAGTTTGTATTCCCTCAGCTGCAGACTCGCTGCTGTTTAAATGTTTGAAAAGGAAGATTAGATATAAAGCAAACGTCAAACATAGACTCAGTCTGCCTTCACATTTGATATGAGGCCAGCACGTATAGTGGCCTCAGCAGGCTATTACTGAAATACACATGCTATATCATAAACTATGATATAAATAGGGAGGTCCTATTAACATGTTTAGTTTTAAAGGACACCTTCCTGCCTTTAGTCTCATTCATGAGCAGTATTAGTTTTCTTCTAACATCCAGAAGTCTGCACAATGTGTTTCATAGTTTGTAACAAGCCTTTGACAGGTAAACATAACATGACCGAAAAAGCAAAAAAAAAGAAAAAAAAAAGAGAGAGAGTGTTGACATAAGAAGAGAAAATTCTCTCAATTATGGAGACAGGCAAATGGTTCATTTATGTTTGATGTGTGTTTATTCCTCCCTAAATATCGTCGGTGAAGTTTGCCATGCACGTCAGATTTTCCTGCGCATTTTTATACCTCTGCCAACAGAGAGAGAAAAAAATCACATTCTAACAGACAGCTGGTGCTTAGAATACAGTTGAATAACTATTAAAAAACATGATATTTAGATGATAGTTCAGTCTAACACATGTGCCAGTGAACCATTAAACGTCTGTGAAACTATGCAGTTATGAAACGTAACTTTAACCTCAGCCAAACCGATTTGCTCAGTTGTAAATAAAACAGCGAAGTAAACGTGACCCGACAGACAGAACCTGAGTGAATGAAGTCCAGCGTTTAACCACTGAGAGCTAAAACTAAGGTGATGTTTGAAAGCTGTGTGCTGGTGATTGGACATCAGCCGCTGATAAAGCTGGCTCGCCTATAAAGTGCTCTGTAAGGAAACAAGCTCCAGCAGCTCTGCGCTCGGGGAAAATACTATATTTACTTATCTTGTGCAGAAAAATGCGCTGACATTGCGTTATATCGAGCACCGGCTGCCCAGTTAAACTGTGACTATCACCAGGTAACTAGGCGTGTTTCTTGAATTAGCAGCAGGTGTTAAACAGCTGACAGATGAGGAGGAGGATGCATGCAGGTAAACTGAGGGTCTGCTGAGCTGATCGCTGGTTTCGTGAGAAAAATGTCAGCTCGTTCTTTATGTTACAGAAGCACAGAGACACAAGACCAGGCGGAAAGAGACGATCGTTCGGTGAAAATGAGAATCTGCGAATGCAACATGTGGAACACGGAGAGTGGAATATGTAAACAAACCGGTTAATGTACCCCCTCGGTGCGCTCTGCATGCTAACTGTTAGCAGAGCTAGTGAAATCTCTGAAAACATCTGAGCACTTTTGCAAACATGTTCTATGTTGACAACCTGACCAGACATACGGCGCGACATTCGCGGCTAAAACACTGTTAAAAGTGTAGCTGGTGACAGAAAAACGGGGTATTTTAAAACTACACCACCACCATTGCTGCCTGTGATTTGATCTGCATTCTGGGATAACTGGCTGCCCCAAGTCTACACAAGCAATCGATTATCTAGGATCGACCTGTTTTGACTTACTTTGCACGGCAACCAATCAAATGTTAGAGAAGCTGCATGGGCAGCGTTAACCCCGCCCCCTGAGTTTGATGGGTGAGGCTGACAGATAAAATTATTTCATGACGAGAGCCAGGCGCCATGACTGCCAAAATGAAATAAATAAATATATCATTAAATAATTAATTAAATGTGTCAATAATTAATTAAATGTGTCAATAATTAATTAATTAAATGTGTCAATAATTAATTAAAATGTGAAATACATAAATAATTAATTAAATGTGTCAATAATTAATTAATTACATGTGTCATAACTATTTATTTAATTAATTAATTTCAATTTTAATTAATTATTGCCACATTTAATTAATTATTTAATGGTGTATTTAATTAATTCATTATGGCAGTCCTGGCGTTCCATACTTTGACAGTATCACAGTATCACCTTAAAGCACTTGTTGCAGGCTGCTGAGTTTGCATCTTTTGCTGTGAAGTACAGCCAGACTTTTGACCGCTTCGCCTTGGGCATTTTAATCTGTAGCTCTGCATAAAAGAACGTACGTACCTAGACCCGCCTACTATCCTCGGAAACGTAAAACGATTGGCTAGAATCTAAAGTGTATCACAGCTTAGGGAAAAAAAAGCACCGAAATAAAGCACCAAAATGTGCGCTGCTTTTCGGTCTGGTTACTTTTTTTTTTTTTTTTTTTTTTTTTTAGTGCAGGCGTAGACCACACTGTGGCTAAGCAAGGCTTCAGGCTGCCTTTAATAACAGCATTTGATTATACAGAAGTTGTGGCTCATCATCATGGAGTCATTCTCTTTTTTTTTTTTTTTTTTTTTTTTGGCCTGTCCCGTTTGGCTCTTTTGCCATCAGAATTGTTGTCTAAAGGCAAAGAAAGATGCCCAATGGATTTACTTTACCAAACTGACCATCCCAGCCTTGCCGTAATGGTCCATTTGATTCACCTTTTATTGTTTATTTTATTTTCACTTACTGAATACGGGACAGACTTGACTGGGGGAAAGAAGGGGAGAGAGAAAGAGGGAAAGAGAAACAGCTGAGAAGAGGGACGGGGGAGAAGGGCAAAAAACAAAAACCAACAGAACGGGCAGAGAAAAAAAAATGCATATATCAATCACCTGGGTCACCTGCTGAAAAAAGAAAGCAAGCAGAAGAGAACAAGAGTAATAGAATAAACAACATCACAATGATATATGGGAATATGACAGTAAATACTAAATGTTAAACATTATTGTGCAGCACATAAGATCAACAGAACACAGTGTGCTTTGAGGTAGGAGCCAAAAAGGGTGTAGTTTGTGGGTGTGATCACCCGTGTGTACACCTGTGAGCATGGACACGCTTGTTTTTTGTTTTTTAAAAGGTTCCTTCATGTAATAATCTGCTAGAGGGTGTGGGGGGGCACAGCCCCGTCCTCCAGGGCATGAAGCAGGTATGGAGGAGATCAAAACTCCAGACATCCAGAGGCCCCCAGAACACAAGAGACCAAGGAAGACCAACAGAGGGGCAGCTGCGCCACTGTCCCGGAAAGAGCTGAGGAGAGTCCCAGATGAGGGCTCACTCAGCAGCCGCGGAGCAGAAGCCAGGGGGAGTTGCAGTGACGCGCCCGTGAGCTCTGCCGGCAGCCAGCTGCGCCTGAGTGACCGAGCCCCAGGCCGAGAGGCCGGGGGCACCCCACCTCCGAAGTGGCCCGAGCGAGCCCCAGGCTCCAGGCCCCGATAAGCGGCCGCCAAGGAGTGAGCCGGTGTGTACCTGGACGCCCATCCCCGGACACAAAGAACCACCAACGCACCGATGTCTGAGGGGGTCCGCCACTGGCAGGGGAAGTGGTGGTAGGGGGAGATAGGCCTCCAAACCTTGGAGGGCCTGAGATGTCCCCAGAGAGGTGGCGCCTGACGCCCAACCTGACATATAGACACAGAAATACAGGCACACACAGATACAAACATCCATTCCCACCCTCATGCTCTCATATGCACTTACTCCACACTCAACCAACGTGGAGACAGACATAAAGAGACGCTGTACACACGATCACACTCCCCAAGCGTACTCTACAAACCGGGTCTAGGTGCCCCCGCCCCTGGAGGGGGGAACTGCACCCAGACCCAGGTGGTGTTTCCCTTTTCCCTGCGGTTGGGGGAGGCAGACCGCCCCGACTCCGCAGCAGCAGGAAGGCTCCACACTCCAGACCGCAGTCGGACGGCCAACTCCTCCTCCTAGCCCCCCTGCTCCAGCAGGTCGCAGAGAATGGGGGTGAGAGAAGACTCCAAACCTCCCTCCACCCGCTCATTGTAGTGTTGATGCATGTGTGTTTTAAGGTGCATTTAAAACCCAGGAGGGCTTGGAGCTACCTGCCAGAGAGCAGCAGGTAAGCGCATGGTCCCTCCTGCTAGCCCTCAATGTCTACGTGTATTTAAAATTGAGAGGTGGGCAACGATGCCAGGGGTGGGGTGTACACCCTGATGGTACTTTGGACTCCGTGTATCGTGCCCACCCCCAAGATCCTATATGTATGTGTAATGAGAGTGTGAGTAATGTGAATGTCTAAGTTGTGGGATAAAATTGAGGCAGAGGCAGCCAGAAGGGGACAGAGGGGGGGGGGGGGGGGGGGGGGGGGGTAGCCTCCTCTGCACCCTGGTGACATACCCCTAATCCAAGGCCCTGCATGTGTGGGTGGTTGTGGTGGAGCGGGAAGAGGGAGGCAGCTGGAGATGGGGAGGGAAGGAAGGGAGGGGCAAGTGACCCCTCCCTGGGGCCAGCTCCCCCGCTGACCCCAGTAGGCACCCCCACACTCCGCGACCCGCCAGGGAAAGGGGGCCCAGGCCCATCCAGACCGGGGCCCAGTGCAGCAGCGCCGCCCGGCCCCACAGAGCCCGGGACAGTCCACCCAACGGTCTGGTTACTACCGTTTATGTCAGAACCGGTGCCATCATGGCACCGGACACTGGTACCCATCCCTAATTATTATAGTGTAAAGTAACTGGAATTCAGTATGTTCATAGGTTACCGATTGATGGTTATGGGGCTTTCAATAATGGGTAAACATAGCTGCAGATAACCGTTATATTGACTGATATTGATTATTCATTAACAGTTTTCTTATTTGATTAGTTACATATTTACTCCAAAGCAGAAAAAAATAGATAATGTGCTTTACAATTTTTCCCATTTACTATAATGTCAGAGAGAGAACTGCAGTGAATTTACAGCTTTTGAGGACACTGAGAATGGATTTAGTACTTAAGGATGAAGTAGCTATTAAAACTGTTTCCAACACGATATTGTGATTATCTTAACAGTTTAGCACCATTATGACTAATTAATGATTTTTCCACGCTCTAAATGTTGAACAGGTTGGTGGTATTATCTTTAGTTGGTAAAAGTATTTTTCCATTTCCTTTCTGTTCAATGTCATCTTTAATAAAGTCAAATGACGGACACAAATTTGCAGTCGGCTCGGTGTTTAAGTTTTCATGATGTCTTCATGATGCTTCCATGGTGAAGACACGATAACGCAAGTGGTAGTAAAAAAAATAACAGCATTAAGAAAAATAAACAAAGCAAAGTAACCCAAATGGGTAAGATTAGAGGTCAGTTCTGCATTTAATTAAGTTTTGATTCATTGTTCAGTCCTATTATAATGTGAATCTTGTGTGTATAAGTACTTCTGTCCTCCTCAGTCTCCCCCTCCAGCTTTTCCTGATTTAGCCTTGTTGCATTTTGGATCCTTTTGGGTTTTTTCTTATACTTTGATTTGGTCTCTTTATTAGCCACAATAGGTTCACCTTTTGTTTACATTTGCCAAATAAATACCAAAAATCTATAGTTTGTGCTAGACATAAAATTTAAATATTTCAGAAAGAAGAGAAGAAGCTTTGTGGATATATTTTGTTTATCATGGTAGCGCAAGACATTAACAAGGCACTGCTGTCTGAACACAGACATAAAAAAATAATCTCTGCCTAAATTATACCAATGTGTGTTTCACAGTACCGTAAATTCAAATGGAGAGCTATTTTGTAATTTTACCGTCAAAATTACAAAATAAGTCTATTAGGCCTGCATGAAACATAAAAGGTGAAATCCCAAATCATCCATTACTGTGACGGAAAAAAGTAAAAAAATTATCTTAAATTTATTTTGGTGTTTTGGTGTTTTGGCCGTCCTGTCATTTTAAAAAGAAAGAAAGGCAAGTTGACATAATACTTTTATTTTATGTCTTAACATAGCAGGTGTAAGGGGCTCCTGATACCTCAGATATATCACCTCTTTATCTTTATACTTCGAACATATGTTGACTGTTGGCATTACTCAGGATTTCCCAGCGTTGTCCTCCCCCCTTCTTTGCCTTCTCTCTGGCCCCACCCTACCCATCCACCTTTCACCACTCCTATACATTTTCCAACTTTCCTGCTGCTCCCTGATTAATTACAAGGTCAGTATAAACAAAAGGGTGCAGTTGTTCGCATGTTCTGCTATATCATTGGTCAAAGCTATATTCATACTCCGGCCTTTCATTTATCACCACTCGACCCCAGTGCGACTGGAGCCGCTTGCCACGGTGAAGGGGATTCCAATTAATATAATGGACTTGTGGGTTGATGTTTTTCTTAGCGCTCTCAATAATGTCGTCATTTATATGCTGATTTGCCATTTTTTTAGTGTTGCAGGCAGCTGGATGCAATCCATAAATCCAAAGCCTCTGCAGGGTGTAGATCATCAAGGACACGTTTTGTCTAAAATCAAAACAGCACCTAGGGTTTTCAGATTAAAGATTCAGCTGATGTGAACTGTGGTGGCCTTGTACATAATGACAGGGTGCAGCAGCCGTCTGCTGAGATTGCTTGTCTCAGCAGTATCATTAGACAAATCCCAAAATTATCCTTATCATGAATCATCAGCAGTAGTCAGTTGCAGTAAATAAAATGGGGACAGCATGGGTGATTGATACCTTGTATTCATAAACTAGCCAAAGTAATCTAGCCAAGGCACCATATTGCTGGCATTTACTGTGCCTGAATTAGACTTAAATCGGGGACGTGTATGCGAGGTGATTTAAAGGCAAGCATCTGTGGCGCTTAGCTTGAGTGAAAATTGTTTTAAAGTGCATTTGGAGATGCATTTTCATACTGAGAGATTAACTTATTATCTTCACATTTGGGGAAAGGGTGTTTTTTAATGTCACTTCATTGAGAGTCCCTGCAGGTCCATCATGTCTTTATGAAATGTTAATGTAGAGGATTATAACACATAGCTTTTATTTGTTCTGAAGCCACAGATATCCTGGAGTCATTTTTCAAAAACACCTCTTTTTTTTTTTTTTTGCATTTTTCTCCCTCTTTCTGACCCCTTTGTCTTGGCACTGTCACCACAAAACACACAGCAGTTACATGATGAAATTTCCAAGTGATGTTTCACAAAAATAAGGCTTTTTTGTTGTCTTAAGATGTGCTTTTACAAAATAAAGCATTATACTGTTGGGTATGTATGCCTAAATTGAATGTAATGCATTGTTTTTGATAAACGACTCCACATTTATTACTTGGGAGACACTAAATCACTGACAGTACCTGGTGTTTTTTACCTGGCATTAAGCACAAACTCATTCATACATCATTCACACATGCTCATTTGCATTAAAATGTATCCTAAAACAAACAGCATGTTCTCTTGTTCGAGCCTCCAGAGGTATTTAAAATGTTACCATTTATCCCAATAAACTGACAAGCAACTTAACAGCTATTAATATTCAATTATCCTCAGGCAACATTTTGAGGAAGAGCTTGTAATGGATTGCAGCAGAGCAGCTTGCCAAGCTGCCATTTTGACCACGTTTTGCCCCGAAGAGCAATGACTTGATGAATTTTGTACACTAATGAAGCAAATAAAATTTTGTTTGTTTGGTTAGCTTCGAACCCCACTCCCCTTTTCTGTGTGCTATTGTTAGGGTTTAAAAAGAAAGGATCTCCAAATTCTTGCATAGTATATACCACTACTTGCCCATGAGGAATAACAAAAATATACCGTGGCTCTCTTAGAGAATTTCTAAATGAGGTCTGCTCCTCTAGGACCATTGTTAATCTAGACCAAGGTCACTCCGGTTGAAAACCACTCTGTGTATTTATTGTGTTTGTGTGCGCACATGTGTTTGTACATGTATGGAGGAGTAGGAGAACGTGTGTATGTTGTAAATTGTGAATCTGCAGTATGTAAGAAAATGAAATCCCATGCACACACCGTTACAGACAGACGGAGGGATGTAAGACCTGTGCAAGGTCAGTGTCACTGAGCCGTGACAAAGATCCAGTGTTGTAAATAATAAGAGCTCTGACCTTTCACAGGAACAAGATGAGCCATTTATCAGCTCCATCGACCCAGACTTCAATGTCTTCATCCAGGGTTCTTCATAGCAGGTGTGAGCATCGAATAGGCATCAGTGACTATATTTATGATAAAATTCTTATACTTTTTATCGGCGGTGTTGAATAAGAAGCGAGCACATCGTTTGCCTGGCTTCATGTAGATTTCCTTGGCTTTTTTTTTTTTTTTTAATTTCAGGAGTACTGCATGCACATTGCTTTTATGTTTTCCTGTAGTTGAAATTCAAATGATCTACAGCATATTTCTATCTTTCAGTGCTTTTTGTTTTGCTAGAAAATGGAAAATAGGTGCAGTGATTTATTGAAATATGGTATATTATAGTCCCATTATGAGGCATAAACACAGTTTGTACAATTATATCAAGCTTGGTAGTCAGTATTTAGTATGACACCTTTATTCATTAACACAACCCAAACACTCGTTCTTGTAATTTCTTTAATTATTCTTCAGGAATAGTTTTCCAGGAACATTCAAAGCTCTTCTTTGGATTTTGGCTGCCTTTTGTTTCTTCTGGGGAGGCCAGTCCATGACTGATAGAGTCACATTGTGCGTTTTCTGATCCAAGTGTGCTTTTAGTTTATGCAAAACAGTGCATACAAGGCTTACTGTTGTAATTTTGTCTCATTGAAAAAGGCCTTCCTGTTGCTTGATAGGACTACAGCTATGCCACTATTGAATTACTGGTAATGCAAACTGAACATTTCCTGATACTGACTCTTTGAATTTACTCTAGACAACAGACCATCCATCGCTTATTGTAAAGCAATAAGAAACCATTACATTTGTCACTGAGTTTGCTGTGCACTTTAGAAGGGTATTGTTATTGGCCTTGATGCACATTTTGTTAGTAGATGGATTTCAGACATTGCATGAGAGTTAATTGGTTTTGTTTGAAGTGCATGTCCTAGCTCCACGACCTCTTTTACTTATAACACAATACCAAAAAAAACGAACAAATCCATAATACCCCATGCTTTGCAAACTTTCTGCAAGAACTGATGTCATTTGGAACAAAACAAAAACATCTGGTAAGTGTTCTATCAATTGTGTACATATAATTTGAATTTCTTCCATTCTTTAATGCAACTATGTATGAAGGTTTTACTGTATGCAAACGTAGGGTAAAAGTTAAATATAGCAAATTTACAGAATGCTGTAATTTTACCTGAATTGTTGATACTGATTCAAACACAGACATAACACATTGTAGCTTGGTTTGCTTACTACAGTATGTAACTGTAATGAAAAAACGTCGATTTAGTCTGGTTCTCCTTTTAGGTGGGAGCTTGTTCATCTGCAGGCATTGATGGAGCCGGCTTCTTTTTGGTGTTTGTTATGCATTTGCTTTTGTGATTTATAGGATTTTGTGGAGGAGGGATCTCTTGCTTTGCACTTCTCACCTTGTATGACTTTATTTCTCATAGGGTATCCATCGTTGACAAAAAAAAAAAAAAATCAGAATCTCATCTTAAAGCGCCTTTAGCCTCTAGAGGCACCGTGTTGACAGTGAGTCATAACAAATGTGAACAGAAAAGATAGAAGAAATATAAAAATATCTCAGAGAAGTATTGACATAAAGTGAAGCATTGATTAAAGGCTACTGCGAGCCCAGAACTAAGCAGCACGACTGAATTTATTTTGGCTCTTTTCAAAACCCTGACAATATCTACAGTAACACTTGCTCTCAGAGCCGTTTCAAAAATGAAAGCAAGCAACACACCGAAGGTTTAAGCAGATGAAACCTAGTCCCAGCGCTTTAGTATGGCATCCATGGCACCTCTGTTTAATGGTGAATGAAAGGGAGAGAAAAGATGGATTGGAAGATATAGATGTTGATACAACACAGCTGGGACCTGCACTCAATTTTACAGCACCAGAAATATTACAGCGAATGTCCGTGGTGACACGCCACACCGTTAAGCCCCGGAGCTCCCATTAAGTTGAAGGGAGAGACGTATCACTCCCGTATCGCTTGTCAATAAAGACGATGGCCTCTGGGAGACTGGACATGAGAACGGCTTAATAAAAATACAATTCAAATAAAGTTTACAGCCTGTATACAGCCATAATAAATCAGGGTAACTCCTGGCAACAAATGCTGTGATAAATGTCTCATAAGATCTATGAAGTTTGATCATGTAACACTTTTCCTAATGTCTCTGTAACAGGTACAAACACAAGCAATGATGTGGGTGTCTTTTTATTGCGTTAGCGTTAGTTCTCGCATTACACTGAAATGAAAAGTAGATTTGGGTAAATAAAGAAAGGAAACAATTTTGGTTTTAAAGTTTTAAATTTATTTTCTTTGCCCTTAAAAGAAGTTCCTTTGTGTGTTCTCACAGTGTATTTAAATTAAAAAAATATATACATCACACAACTCTAGAAGAGTACATCAGTTCACATCAGGACTTTTGTATTAAAAACAAATAAATAAATGTTCTATATTTTAAGCCGCTCTGTGCCAGTACCTGTTTTTCTCAAGCAGCTCAGTTATAAATCTCACACTGCTGATATTTTTATTGGAATTATTCCCCAAAGCTGCTTTAGATTCTGGACAGTATTTCTACTTGAGTGGCAGGCTCTTCTTTATTTAATGCTGCTCTTTCTTTCATTGTATTAGTAGTAATGCCAAGAGGTGGAGCAAGAAAATTTGATCCATACTCTTGTTTGAGGCGTTTTCCCCCCGTAACCTTGACATTTTTGGTACACTTGTTAAATCGTGCCGTGTGATCAGCTCTGCATGGCAATTTTTTAAGCATATGACTAAATATTAATGACAACTGTGGTTTAAACAGGTGATGCTTAAACAGTCTTTTGAAATCCTCTTGCATCCTAGAACATGATGAAAACCTGATTGTGTTTTGTAGCTTCTCAAATGGAAGCTACATGGAAAAAAACATTGAATTACACAGATGTTTTTGATAAAATGTAACAAAAAATAGCGTTTCTTCTTATTAAGGTACATATTTTTTTTACCATTGATTTAATTTGAAAAGTAACATTTTATGTATTTTTTATGGAGAGCTTCAAATTAGTGGTGTTAAGTCAGTGAGCTAGATGAATCGGGCTGGAGCTCCCCCATATCGATTATGGACTGTCAGAAGCAGCAAAGAATGTGGGGAGGTAAACATGGGCCTGAGGCAAAATGCAAACATCTGTGTTCGTTCAAACCAATTAATTGCAAAGCCTTGCGGCAGTGCCCATTGGCGGATGTTCCCACCCACAACTCCTCCTTCATTTATGCTTCCCTCATCTGTTCTCCCCCACCTCCTTCCCTCGAGTTTTTCTATACCCACTGCACCTCTCATTATGCCTCCCTCGCTTCTCTGTGCCCTTTATTGTGCAGTTTTTTTATGTATATAATGGAAATATACAACAAAAAAGACTGTCTTATTGTGTGCTTCCTTTTCTTTTGCTACCTCCTCACAGACCTCCCCTCCCTCTGTCTTTTAGACTTCTTATCTACATCACCTGCCCACACTTCATTGCATCGACCACTCTCGCACACACGCACACACACACACACACACACACACACACACACACACACACACACACACACACACACACACACACACACAGAAAGACAAAATGTTGAATTAATTCCCTCACTGTCCTTGCTCGCTGCCGGTGGTCCTTTATCTTTGGGGGTTGTGGAAAGGTGACTGGATGGCTCCCCGTCATTAAAACCTCATCATCTGAGATGACACAGTCTACTGTTATTGACTTTCACTTTTTTCCCCCCTCACAAAGGATATGCCCATAAAATCCAATCGGCCGATGACTATTCAACCATCATTTCATTAAAACACTTTTATGGACTTTATAAGTACAGATTAATAAAGACAGAGTGCTTTATACAGCTGGAATAATACCAATTCTTGCACAAAACCTTAGAAGCCTCTTACCAGTTTCACTTTATAGGCTTTATTCTAACATACAAAGACAGGCCTGAGCAGGTTGTCATGTTTTATAGGATTCCTGGACTGCATTAAAGACAAAGAAAGAGAAAGAGATTTATAGAGGTAAAAAAGGAAAGGATGGATGTGTCAAATTGGATCATTTTAGTGGAAGGCATGTCACTCCTGGACAGAGGCATTCCTAAAGGTCACATCAATAATTCTCCTGTTTCTCCAGCTGGCCATTAATCATTTGGTCGTACGTCTGTCATCATAGGGGGCTAATGAGATCTACATAGATCATTTCTTACTCTGGCTGGAGGACAACCCTGCTGTTTTAAAAAAAAACACTCTCATTGATCTTGTGTTGCTCTCAGAGGATCCACGTGTGGCGGATTCCATTTTACTTTACTATGCAGCGTTTTCTCGTGTTTTGGTGAGAGGTTTGAGGCAGATACATGTGGGTGATTTGATGAGGCTTTTGAAATAATGTAGCATGAATCATCTGAGAGCATTTCAGCATTAATGGATGAGTTGGATCCAATTTTCTGACCATAACGTCCTTGTATCGAAAAAAATCAAAAAGAGCCCAGTACCACATAACTTACAAATACATGTATAATCTGGTTGCTGCTCTTGGATTGTGTGTTTTGGTAACAGCGTGCACTGAATAGTTAACTACAGTGGGGATAAAATGACCTGCTGATGAATGTCAGCAGAGATGGGCCCTTGAACATACAGCTTCAGGATTTGGTCATTTAGTACAGGATATGAAGCCCAAGGCACCAAAATGAAAAAACCCAAGTTCGATTAAAATGGCACTTTGTGACTTTGTCTGACAGAATGATTGATTGGAAGAAACTTAGAACAAGTGATGTTAGCATTTAAGTCCTGTTCTCAACCTTGTTTTGCATAGACCTAATATAGCGTGGCCACAAAAGCTAATTCTTGCTCATTATTGGGAAGGTTTTAAGATACGGGGCAATATTTCATAGTATTTTTTAGCTCTTGTCTTCAGTAATTAATCTCAGCGTGATTAAACCCCATGCCCATTAATCACGGTCTCAATCAATAAATCTACAGTTCAGATCAATGAAACTAGTTTAACAATGTCGAAAGGGCCATTCATCAAGCTTTTGCAAATTTAAAGTGAATGTACGTCTGGGACTTCTTTTCAAAAACTGACAGGATAACAGATCACCTATTAGTCCTGACTTTACGGCCCAATATTGTTTTTTTATTACCTGTCTGTCAGTGAAAACGTGTCATAGTGTGATAAGTATATTTAAACGCAGACTCAACATTCTTTACATTTTATACATAAAATTTTTTACCTGTTAAAAAGCCTGTTGGGGTATTGTTGTCGTCAACAGCGGTGTGGACACCCAAGTGTGTGTATGGGATACCTCGAAAATGAGGCGTCATAGGAGATTAGGGCTGCCACGATTAGTCGACTAGTCATGATTACGTCGACTATCTAAATCGTTGACGACTAACTTAATAGTCGACGCGTCGTTTGAAGCTTTGTAAGGTCCCAAAAGGGGCGATCATGGCTCAAGAGTTGGCAGTTCGTCTTGTAATCGGAAGGTTGCCGGTTCGAGCCCCAGCTCGGACAGTCTTGGTCGTTGTGTCCTTGGGCAAGACACTTCACCTACCGCCTACTGGTGCTGGCCGGAGGGCCTGATGGCGCAATATGGCAGCTTTGCTTCTGTCAGTCTGCCCCAGGGCACCTGTGGCTACAACTGTAGCTTGCCTCCACCACTGTCTGAATGTGAGAGTGAATGAACAGTGGAATTGTAAAACGCTTTGAAGTTTCTTGAAAAGCGCTATATAAATGCAATCCATTATTATTATTATTATTATTAAAAGACGCAGGAATAAGTAGTATGATTTAAGAGTGTAATAACGGACTGAAACAGAAGATGGCAGCACTGCAGGTACAGTACAAGGATGCCAGCTGCCGTTAAACCCCGAAGAAGAAGATGATGTGTCCCAGAATTCATAGCGCGGCCCAGCTCAGTTTCCAACAATGGTGGCAGCTAATTAGTTTTAATATTACTCTTATTATTCTTTCTGGGTCACATAATAAACGTTTAACATATTTTCAGGCGAGAATGTAGCTGTGTAAACTTCAAATATCTGCTCAGTTTATCAGGACACCACATATTTTCAAAAGCGCTCCGACGTTTTCGGAGATGTCTGTTACCCACTAGCTCGATAGCTAGCCGGGGTTCGAGGCTCACTAGAGCCGGTGAGAACACCGGACTCCCGGCAAATCATTTTCAAACCCACCGCCGTCTTTCGCTACTCAGGTTAAACATGATATATAAGTCACTTAGATAACTTAAAAATGTTATTGTTTGGCTTTTTTCAGTATTTTATTTGTTCCTGAGTAAATCGGTTTGGCTGAGATTAAAGTTATAGTTTTTACACAGCTGAATAAACGTCAAGCAGACAACTGAGTATCAGAAGTGTGAGATACTCGAGAATATACTCCGGTGTCCTGTTATATTTTAGATAGCAAGGAGCAGACGGCTGAGTTTATTAAACTTCACCGAAACAATCTGCAAATTTCATTAAAATTTTATAAAATATCATCTTGTCTTTATTTTTAGTTAGCACATACCTTAAACACTTAAAGCTGTAAGCTAATGATAGTTATATAGGAGCAGATGCATGCTGGTGCAAGCTGTACGTTATACATTCAATGGATGCATGATCTGATTAGTCGACTAATCGCAAAAATAATCGGTGACTAGTTGACTATCAAAATAATCGTTTGCGGCAGCCCTATAGGAGCTTCATATTGATACCATTGGTGTATCTAGCATCTAGCTACCGCTACAGAAGAGGAGAATGCATAAAGGGTGTGCCTCCAGCTGATCCGCGTCCACATTGGATGGGAGGTAAGCATGGTCCAGCTGCTGTATTTCACAGGGAGAGAAAAGAGTATGAGATAACTTCAGTCTAAAATGGAGAAAGACATAGGAGGATAGACGGGACAGGAAGAAGAGATGTTGTATTTAAAGGTAAGGATTGCTTAGTGACACTTAATAAACTGCAGACTTAACGATTACATATAATGTCATAATTTTTAATTACATATATGATATTCCTGCAAAACAAGCTATGCTAATTTTGTGTTATTCAAATGTCGCATTAAAATACAAGGTTAGCTACTGTGGTGAATTTATTCTAAAGCACTGTATTGGACTGGCGCACAGTTGCTGTGTCGGTGCTGGTTTACATAAACTGTAGTAGACTAATTCGCATTTAAGATGATGATGGGTAGATTAATTCACTGAAGTCCACCTTTATACCAACTGTATACTGTTTAGTATAAAGACAATATACAGTAGCCAACAGCCAAGATAGCTTTGAAACATCTGCTGACATCTTGTTGAAATCAGTTGTGGAAATCCAGAAGAACCAGCAGGTCAGCTGACTTGGAGTATTCTAAACACAGGCATCTGTACTTCTACTTAAGTTAAAAAAAAAAAAGTGTATTTTTGCCACCTCTGTTAGTGACTCTTACATTTAGTCCATGTCAGTATCCGGTTACTTAACAGAGCTTTCCTGCCCAATTACATTCAACTGCAAACAACATATAACACTTTATCTAGCTTTATGCATCTGCACAGCGTAATTACAGCAGCTCCATAGTGTAGTTTTTTACACATTTTCCTAACAAGTTAAAGATTTCCAGTTCACTTCTAGGAGAGCATAAAAAAAATCTGTGATATCAAATATGTGGGGCAACTCACTGTGGAGACCCCTTGTGAATACAGCTCAGCCTTATTCCAAAAGGTGGAAAGTAGCGTTTGCGCTGTAATTACACCTTTAGTTGTTGGTGGTGTTAACATGCTGTGTTGAGCTTCCCTGTGTTCTCTGAGCTGAGCTGATCTTGTCGGCGTTGAAGCCAATAAAAGTCTAACGGCAGTTACACTTTACTAAATTGCACTGAAGAATCAAATGAGTGTGTGCTCAGATTGTTTTATGAAAAGGAGGAGAATGCAACATGCTACAGCGCGAGCTTGGCACATATTTCATTTTAGATAGCTGATCTTTATGCAGATCACTTTGCTGTGTTTGTAATCATCTGCATGTTTACAGTGCTTATCACTACATGCAGTTATGTTTCTAGAAATGTGCACTCAGGCTAAAGCACCAACCTGTTGTGTTTGATCAGCTGAAACTAATTTGATTTTGATAATCAGCCAGTTGATCGTTGCATCTATTAAAAAAAACACGTATCTGTATTCCTATAGGAGACTGGTATGGACTCTGAAGTGGTAGCAATTGTTCAGTCAGTCATCTGACCAAAGGGCTGCCTGATCAAACGAACTGGCAAACCTGTCAGAGGTTGGGAGCTTTCATGGGTTATCTAACACCTCCGCATTTGTTCTTCGCACAAAAGACACAAATAAAAGGAAAAACATGAGATTTTGTTTCTTTATTTTAACAAAAATGAACTCAGTTGCCGACGCTGCTGTGTACCTGACAGAATCGATAGAAACCTGTCCAGCATTCAAGTGATGTGCCCCCACCCCGCATCCCTGCTGTGCTGTGCCTTTTCCTGACAGCAATTCTTTGTTTCACTTCTGAGCTGATGAGTGAGCGAGCACCCCTGCACTCGTGGCGGCCTCAGTGGGGCGGCGCATTTCACGTGCATCTAAGTGAGTGTGTTTCTTGTGCGTTAGACATTTATTCAGTGCATGAGTACAGCACATGTGTACATTTATCTCTTAACATACTGAATAGATAAATGTGTCATTTCCTGGACATAGCAGGTAAAATCCAATATCCTGCTCCTGTCACTGTGATTACCAAACTGTCACATTTTTTTTCTTTCCCGTGGACACTGACGACACTATTGCAATACAAATTTACAGTACACAAAGAATTTGCATGATTATTTGCGTGTGTGAAATCTTCCTACTGTCCCTGCATTTGTTGCGTGACATATAATGCATCAGCCTTTTTACTGACTTTTGTGTTTTATTTATCCACTCACATTCAGCTCGTGCGCCTTGTAATAATAGATAATGCATCAACATGTTCAGAGCTGTTCAATTAGATGAGGAATATGCTCTGCAGCCTACAAAGAATTTCATTTTTTCCATTTCAGCCTTTTTCCTTTTTTTTTTTTTTGGAGCACTAATGTAAGGCCATTGCTGTCATGGTCTGGTCTTTTCTTTAATATTAGAAAATCAAAGCTCATTTTCTGAGTCATAAAGAGATCCTTTTTGTGTCAGAGATGAATCAGATGGTTTTTAGGTATACTGCGCCAGCTTGTCTTTATAATAATGCCTCTATAAATAAAAGAAAAATCAGTCTTCCACCTCCAGAAAGGCTATAAAATCCAAACAAATGTCTCAGTTATTATGTTTACACACAAGATATAAAGCACAGTATCAGTGAAACATATTTTGAAAGTTTTACAGTTTAACTATAGCCTATGATTATTTATCAGGTGTTAAAATTAAAACCTTAAACATGCTCTTCATCGGATAACTTTAGCCAACAAGAAAAGGTAGAATGCTCCACTGTGTTTGGTACGTCCAGTGTCTGAAAGCAGAGTTACAACCGGGCACAGAGAGATTGGAAAGTACAACGGGGTCTTTTAGGAGTCCAGCAACAGTAATGGACACTTCCTCCTATTTATAGTGGGGAAAGCTAAAGAAGATGAATAGAAAAGCTGAACAAAGAGGGAGAGAGAGCAGAGCCACTGGCTGTAATGCTTTCCTACACTAGTGGGCAGACAGTCTAATGCAGCATGACTTCCTGGCTTAAAAAAAGAAACGAAAGAGAAAAAAAAGATATGCTTATTACTACATTTTGACCATTATAGTTAAAAACAAATGTTTTTAATGAGAAAATCCAATAGACTACAGCTGCACTTTCTTTTACATCAATAGTTTATTTTAATCAAATAACCAGTAGAGCTTAAAAAACAAAACAAAATATGTGAATAAATGCAGGTTTCAGTCACATGGTGTATAGGACGACAACGAAACAGGCGTCAGCGAAATGTCAGAAAGTAGATAGAGCAGCATAATAGCCCTTTATGATATTTAACACAGTGTCTTTATTTTCTGCTACTTTGTTTTTAAAGGTAGAACAACTTAAAAAAATATTTTTAATAAAAATAAAATATTTTAAAAGTAGATCTTATTAGATTAATAGATTATTTTTAATAAAAACAACATGCATGGTATATTTCATAATTTCTTACACACTTAAAACATCTATAGTAAAATGTTGGACTATATTCAGTTTATCTGGGGTCTGACCCTCACTCAGGGATCCCACAATTGAGAAGTGTTGGCATTATTTTGTTTTTTCCAAGATTCGTAGCAGCACATTTGCTGGAGATAATATCTATCTTAATATTATACTGCAAGAAACCTTTGTCTGCCAGCGTGTTTGTTTATTTGTTTGTTAGACCAAACATGGCACACCAGTACATCTTAGGCCACTGAAGGTTCTTATCCAAATCCAAAGGTTCTTATAATGTGATGATGTTGCCTAGCAGCCACTTAGCAACAGGCTAAAGTGACACATTTTTAGCATTTATGCACCACCTTAAAAAGACATCCTATCATTTTAAATTCAATGACACTAACAGCTCATTTATATCCACAAATTTTGAACTGTGCTTGATGCCATCAGGTTGCCTAGCAACCACTTAGCAACAGGCTAAAATTAAACATTTTAACATCTACACTCTCCTGATTTTTCTCAGTATAGTTAAGTATACCAGTTTCCCACCAGTATGCACAGGCCAAACAGTATTATGCCACTAGTAGTTGAAATGCTGTAATGTAACAAATAATAGGACTTCCCTTGTTTGTCAGCAAATAAGAAAAAAATGTGTACAGTCAAAATGTATTCTCTTAAAGTGTTTGTAAAATGTTTGTTTAATCAGTAAAGTGTCATTATCACTATTCTGACCACAACAGCTGGAAAGAGTGAGGAAAACATGTTTTTGAAATTCATCTTCTTCAGCTCTCTGGGCGATGCCGTAAAGCCACCGCATGATTTATTCTTCTTTCTTTAGACATATCCAAGAAATATGCCTCATTTTAAGTAATCCCTGAAGGTACTTATTCATATTCTCTGTATGATTGGACCATCAATACTAGGGGTAAGTGAAGGTCGCTATGACAGCTTTACGGGTTGGCAGCTTTTCCTGCCTTAGTGCTGTTGCTTCTCAAAGCTCTCTAAGGTTGTTTCTTCCTCGGCATTGCTTATTTCATTGTATCATGACACACGACCAGTTCAACAAATAGCAAATACAATCAAAGGTGCATTAGTCTGAATTTGACCTTCCCCCACTTGTGCAAGATAGGCTCACGATTACACTAAGTGCTTTCCTTGATCCTTAGCTCTTGTATCTGTATATATCACTTGTGTGTCTTTAAGGTAGAATTAAATTATTTATCATTCAGGTGACCAACTGACCTGTTTGTCAGTGATCACAGGTCAGTAAACTGGCTTTATTAACATTCAGAAAAGCGAGGGACTTTACATATTATCAAAAGCAATAACAATTAAAAAAAAGACTTGACATGTAATCTATAAACGGGAAACAACCACTAAATCATTCAAAACAAAACCGCATACTTATTCTATGTCAAGCATTCGATTAATATTTTATCATTTTTCCATGGCTACGTTTGATATTAATGAGCTTTTAGCCTACGCTGCTTGCTTGCTAAGATGACATATCCGAATGCTCTGAATATTTATAACGTGCTAGAGGACAAAGGTTAAAGAGACGCATTTTGCTTTCGGCTCACTGCCTTCACTTCTGCTACTTAATTGGTGGGCAAGAAAAGTTGCTGTCCGTGGTACTGAACTCACAGCTTATTCAGAGAGGTGCTGTTCTGTTGTTTAGGTTTTGTTTTTTTACTTTTCCTTTTTGTTCCAGTGAATTTGCACCTGGAACAGTTAATGCTGTCAGATACTCGGGCTGGCCGAGGAGGAAATTAGCTGAATAGCTTGTTCAGCAGCTGAGCGACTTCTAACCTTTGCCGTGCTATGGAAAAGAAGAAAAGAAGTTGGAGACAAAGAGAAAATATAAAAGCTTTATTGACCTTGACCTGCTGCGCAAAGGGTATAGAAGGTCTTGTGCAAAAGGTGTGATAAAGCAGCCTGTGATTAAATGTACATCTGCCCTGAGTCCTGCCATACTTGACCTGTGTTGGTTTCTTTAATTCTGTCTTTCTCTTCTGCCTCTTGCTCAGTAACCATGTCTGAAACTAAATAGAAAGCCTCTGGCAGTATGAGTGTCATAAGTATGGCTGTGCATGGCAAAACAATTGCAGCCTGCCCACTGCATAATAGACGGGTAGAAGTGTAAGCACTGTGTGCCATCCATAAAATCAATGGTCCACTGCTTGGTGGCTGGCTGACTCCCCTCAAAACACACCCAGGCGGGTGCCATAAAGGATGTTTATTAGGCTGACAAGTCGACACTGCAGCTCCTTGTCATGCTCTGGTAATAGGGGCCAGGCGCAGACCAGCGGAAGCATTGCTTCAGCTGGTTAGGAGACAGACATCCCCTTCAGGGGTGAAGATAAGAAAGGAGAGGAAATAAGAGAGAGAGAGTAAAGAAGACGCAGGGAGGGTTATGTTATTAGTGCATCTAGAGCGTGCTTTATGAGTGGAAGAAAGATGAGCGAAAAATAGGAAAAGAAGATGAGCAACACGGAAAAAAGTGAAAAAAGGAGAAGATAAGGAGAGAATGTGGGATGGTAAATGGACTTGTGCAATAGGACTTGTAGGATGTGTGGTGGGCACATATGACAAAAACCTCATTACTGCAGGTTTTCTCGACATCCGTGTTTAGAACACATATACACTAGAGGTGGGAATCACCATACATCCCACGATACGATATTATCACAATACTTAACGCACGATATGATATTATTGCAATTTTGTAAAATATTTTGCGATATTCAGATTCTGTACATAAAGGTAAACTTTATCAATATTCATTTTATCTAATATCAAAGTCTCACACTCAGTCTTTCTCTCATTTCAGTCAGTTTTATTGTTGACAAACTGAACGGTTTGTATTACAGTCTAGTCCAACTTAACTGAATGCAACCATCTGGTACAATTATAGCTATTCTGAACTATGCAATTTGTGAAAACTATGCAGCCCCTTCAGCAACTGAAGAATTTGAAAGTAAATTAAAACAAAATCTAATTTTACATTAAATAAAAAAGTTTTAAACTTAATTAAAATAAAACATGTCTTAAATTAAAATAAGTAAACTGTCATGTTTATTGCTGCCAAAAAAAGTTAAACACATTTGGACAGTGAAGGAATGTCAGGATTCTTGCTCAGAAAAAGGATCAACATGCTCTGAAAGTCAGAGCACAAAAACCTTTTTGTAACAAAATATCGATTTCTGCTGTCCCTGTATCGATATATTATTAGCAAACAAAATATCACGATACTACACAGTATCGATTTTTTCCCCCACCCCTAATATACACACATATCCCGAATGACTTGATGAGTCACTGATGGAGCTGAGACTTCAGGTTTGGATGAACACTGTGGATCAAATCGTGATAATGGGAGTCATTTCAGGGTCTTTGAAGTGTTCATGAAAATGTATTTGTCATTTTTTTTGCAATAATTTTGTGTTGAGGAAATGCCTTTTTGGGCCAGTGTGCATCTCCACTGACCTGCAGCTCCACTGTGGTCATTACTACACAATGCTTTTGTGTAGTTACTCTTGTTCTCACAGCGAAGTTACAGCTGTAAGCTCTTCCAGCATATTTGTAAAACACTTTGCTACTCTTGTGAGCGGATCTGCATTTATTGTGAGCCCACAATAGATTCAGGCGATAAATCAGCTAATCAATGGCAACAAAGTCAGTCCCTCAACAATATTGTGGGAAAACGGCTTGAATGAGTCTCATTGATTTGGCTTCAAAAATCGTTGTTTCCTCAAGAAAGACTGACCTTGAAGGCACGGAAAGCTTGTTCTGATTGAAAAAGTACCCCATGCTGATTTTGCCTCATTGATTTCTGTTGCATATTTCACATTTCTATTATCTTGACTCTTCTTATCGATGTAGCCTCTGCTCCTGACCTTTCTAATTTTCCTTTGCTCAGAAAGTCAGGTCAAAGGAAGAAGATGAGGAGATAAAATGAGATACTGCTCACTCATCTTGCTAACTCATCATAAAGCAGCACACCTCCATTATTTCAAGTGCTAGTTCTTCTGAATCAGCTCTGTAGAGGGAAGTTCCCAGCACCATTATGTCACCAGGGATAAGAGGACAGAGGGATGGAAAGTGCTACAAAAGAAGCTATTTTAATTAAAGCTGCAGATTTACTCGCCAAGCTGGGTTTAACTGTAGATGGCGAGGGCCGATGGGAGCCAAAATGGTGGTCGTAAAAATGACTCATGCCAAGCAGGGGTGGAAAAGAGCCCCTTGAGGAACGGGAAAGGGAATTAAGGTGGGCAGTCGGAGGCTGTTCTATAATGAGGACAAATAGCCGAGAAGTTTGTCGCCTGACAGAAGGTCTGGAGCCGGCCGGGGAAATATTCATAGTGCAATACTTTTAGCTCCTGTGACATTTCGACTGCACTATGTCACCTTAGTGAGAAGGGGAAAAGGGAACAGGGTGGATGAAATAATGACTAAGAAAGATGAGGAAGGTTTAAAAATGCAACAGAAACACAGAGGAAAGGGTTGCTGTCAGGCTTTTTATTTTCCCATTAAAAAAAGAGGAGTGATTTATGAATTTATCAGCCATCAGAGTATTTTAAATGAAACAACTGAAAATATGCCCAAAATAAGTGATTCTTAAATTGCTTTTAACTTTTCAGCTACTTGTCAAGGGCACAGAGTTATTATATTGTTAGACAATAAATTGTACAGCTGATGGGTGTGCAGTGAGTATTAGTATTATGTCTAAAAAGAAAAAGAGTAATTTGTGGGCCTATATCTCCCTTGAAAGGATAATAACTAATTCTGATGGAGATTGAATGTACAATCATTGGCACTTCTTTAATTATACCTTGCTAGTACCGGGTTGGTCCTCCGTTTGCTTTCGGAACGTCTTTGATTCTTCGTGCAAATTTATCAGCTACACATCCATAGTGCAAATTTCCTGTTCTACTACATCGTGGTGCTTTCTTGGACTGAGACCAACCAACTTGAGATGATCTGAGCTTTGTGACCCGGTGAAGCAGACATTTTATTACTGTTTCTAACATTTTTAGGATTTTTAATAAGACCAATATGAGCATTCACCATTGTGGACAGAAAATAAGGAACAGTGCAAGAGGTACGCAGAATGGTGTTAGTGCACTCACTGTGGTAATGGGTTTCTGTTTGAGTAAGTGATTGCAAAATTCATAAGTTTTCTTCTTCAGTGTGTATACTGTACTGACAAAGATGTGTTAAGTGTAGTGCATGTAGCAGCTGCTGTCTGCTTCCAGTGCCAGATTTCAGTCCTGGTGAGGAGCCAAAGGATTCTCTTGGTTCCAGCATATCACTGTGTTTTTCTGTTTTCAGGGACTTAGCTGGTGTGAAAATCAGCCAATCATCTTCCCCGCTTTACCACTGCGATTTTTTTTTTCTTCTTGCCTTTGTCTCACCTCCCACACGCTTCTCTCGTCTTCCTTTCTTGTTCTGTCACTTGCTCCCTCAAGCTGTTGGATGTCCCCAGGAATTAATGAAGTGATAAAGTGACAGCACACACACACTCACAGAATTATTTCCATCACTTGAGGAGACATTACACTGACTTACATTAACTTCTCACTGGCCTACAGTAATATTAACTATGGCTGCTGCTTGCCTTAACCTGAGTCTAACCTGACCACAAACCCAAATCAAACATTACTATTAACAAAAACTACCGATTCTCTGCGGAGAATTGCTTTTGTGGACCACCACTATGGAAATTTGTAAACAAATCTATTTCTTCACAACATGAGTACACACACACACACGCACACATTGCCTCGTTTTCTCACCAAAGGCTCAGTCAGCTGCAGCAGCAGATGTAGCTGGATATGTGTCAGATATCCCCCCTCTCCTACACTCTGAGCGCAAGTGAATTTATAATTTATATTCACCATCTGCATATGTGTCCTTATTTATGTCTCCCTGAGATATTTTAAGGGTTCTTTACCTAAACAAAATAAAATCACTTCCTGTAAATGGTTTGCTGGACTCAGAACATTTGGAAGAGCAGATGCACCCCGATGTAGTTTAAGGTTGGATCATAGCTGGAATATAACCTTCTTTCCATGCTGTTTTGGGAGCATTGTCACTCTGAAAAATTAGGCCAATCAGATGCTTTCCAGGTGGTATTGCATGGTGGATTAAATCTGATGGTACTCTGTTTTGAGCCAAAAATGTCAAATTTTGATTCTTCACAAGACCTGTTGCCACTAATTTTCAGTCAAGTACTCGTGTAATTTGTCATACTTTAGCCTTTTCTCCGTGTTTTCCTTCCTTTAGAAAGCTTTTTTACAGCCACACTTTCACTGAGATCTTTGTTAGTGCAAAAATACTATTATGTGTCAGTCAAACTGTGTTATCGATGGTATTTTTTGTAGAACGAACTAAAGAAATGGGAACAAATGATGTGTTTTTGAAACAGGCTGTTAGTGACAAAGTGCCTAAAGACACTTTAAATTTGGTTCCTTGCTAAGACACGACACTGGTTCATTTCTTAAGGTCGATGCCTTTTCTGTGCTTGAATAAATCAAAGGTCATCGTTAAGAGACCTAACAAACAAACAAACAAACAAAACATTTCTCTGAAAATGATTAGGTACAACACTTGGACTCAAAATGAATGAAAACTGAGCCAGTATCCAAAAATAGTCTAGCTCCTTTTAAGCTTAAGTCATTGCAAGTGATCCTATTATTTTTTCAGTTGAGTTTAATTGAATTAACATTACCTTTTTGTCCTCGTCAGCTGGTAAAATGCGAGGTGTCATTCAGTGAGGGAGATGAGAGCGGGACAAACTCTGAAACACCGTGATTTTCGAAAACAATCAGAGCCCGTCTCCACAACTTTGACTCGTTTTAAATCATTTTTATTTTTCGTCCCCGCCTTGCCTGCCCAGCTTCTGTTGAGAGTGTTAGAAAAATCAAATATGCTCAATATGGAACACTTTGTGTGCTGCCTTGATATTTATTTTCTAATTTGGAGCCAGTTATTTCCAATTGAAATGTATCTGTATATTATATTTTTCCCCGCCCCAAGTCTTTAAGCGTGTTAGCTCAGCACTGAGCTTAGACAAATTTCATCTTTCTAACATCAGTGTAAATTATTAGTTTATTTCACCAAAGTATCTGCTTTTGTGCCATTTTCTCTCTGTCCTTGTGACTGTTCAATTTTCATGTTTATTTGTGTGCATTGAGACAGATTGAATGGGAGTATGGAGCTTTGCAGAGTGACCTCCGGTTCAGCTGAAACCCCTCGGGGGGTTGGATAGCAGCTGTGCATGTGTGTGTATGTTTTTATGTGCATGCCTCTGTAAGTGCACACAAAAGCACCTTAACTTTATATTTAATAAACACTTGAACTTGACCAAAAACTGATTGTTAGTCTAAGTGCTTGGAACAATATGGCAGGATAATTAGTATCATGAGAGGAGCTCATGAGACGAGTGCCTTATGCAACAGGAAAGGTTACATCCTGTTGTACTTCACCAGGCACACGTACGTAAACAATACCTGCATCCACTAAGTGTGTCAAGAGCGAGCATCAAGTGCTGTCTCGTCTCTCAAGTGTAAAACTTTTACTGTCTCTCAGAACTATTAAAAATTCTAATTAACTCTTGACCATGCTGTTTTTGTTCCATCTTGTTTCATATAAGCAGGTAATGCTGTAGTATTCTTACACAGTACACACTGACCAGGCACCGTGTGGACATTACACGATGTATAAAGACAAATCACAGACTCTTGAAGTATAAGCCGACCTATTTATTAAAAAATGGAGATGGACAATAAATCCCAATTCATTTCAGTTAGATCTCAAACTCTAGATCAGGGGTCTCCAACTCCAGGCCTCGAGGGCTGGTGTCCTGCAGGTTTTAGATGCGTCCTTGATCCAACACAGCTGATTCAAATGACTAAATTACCTCCTCAACATGTCTTGTAGTTCTCCAGAGGCCTGGTAATGAACTAATCATTTGATTCAGGTGTGTTGACCCAGGGTGATATTTAAAACCTGCAGGACACCGGCCCTCGAGGCCTGGAGTTGGAGACCCCTGCTCTAGATCTTTGGTCCTTTATTCTGTTGTTTTCTTCTGTCGAACATTTTGACATAGATAGACTTTTAACAATAGATAGCGGGCTCACTGAGGAGAGGAAATCTGTATGCTTCTATAATTGCCAGATCGAATGGATTTGAAGAATACCAAAGAAGGGACAAAAAGAAAAAATATATGTATTTTATGGTATGTTTAAGTAATTTACAACCTCTCTCTTTTTCTCTTGACAGCATCATCCCAGGGACCAACACTAAAACAATCAAGTCCAGTTTGTGCTTTCCAGGTGAGTTGGAACTTCAAACGAATGCTACGGCATGTGTTTGTGTGTGTGTGGTTCTCTCTGTTGTTGTTTTTTTCCTCTACTGCTTATGTAAAACGACTTCAAATAAAAGATATAAAATGCATTCACAAATGCAATGAAAACCGAGGTGCAAACTTTGGAGGGTTTTCCAAAAGTTGTGTGCTGTATACGTCAACGTTCTAGACATACTTTGGCTTTACAGTTCACTCTCTGGCCAGCTACAGCAAGGTGTGCAGCAACATGATGAACATAGTACAATAGGACAATAGCACAACAGTGCTTAACAAATTTATTCAATCACCACCCAGTCTAATGTTTATGCCACAGCTACTCTAAATTAACAGTATTGATAATTACCAAAATATTTTTTAATAATTGCTGATCCACCAGTGTGTGCAGGCTCCTTAATCTTCAATCAGAATGATATTTTTAATGCAAAAATGTATTTATACATGAATTATTATTGTATTATTATTATTATACAGTCGTTAACTTACATTCCTAAACAGAAAAATTACTTGATTAATTTATCTGAACTCAAGTGTGCCGGCTCAAATTTGGACATAAAAATGTGAACTCAGTTTGTCATTTGTCTAACAAACAACAATATATGATACTGTTAATGCAGGGTATAACCGGCAGATGAAAACATGATTCACTATTTTGAGAAATAAAAGCTAAAAAGTGAAGAATGACCTTTCCTCTCAGCATTGCCAAAATGAAGCTACTTCACATTGGTATTTGTGAAAACACGACAGTTTACTGTACTGGGTATACTGCAGAGTGTCCCTCCCTGCCACGTAAACACCCGCCCCGCAGCGATGCCTCATAAACACCGGCATCACAGCCACTAATACTACACATGCATCAAGAGCAAGAGGTGTTGTTAGGATCCGTTGGGGGCTCAGCCCAGTCAAAAAATCTTTAGAGTTCCATCTGATAATTGCAGTATTATTATGATATTTCAGTGTAAAATGAAAACAAGCTGTGAGGCACCGCAGTCTTGCAAAAGGTTTCAGTCAGGTGAGTAGGCTGCCTTTCACAATATGACTGCAATTTTCTCATTCAGCTTTCTTATTTATTTCTTTTATTTATTATTTCTTTTTCAGCAGCAGGAGTAAAATCTTGAAGGAAAAGGGTCTTGGTGTTGATGAAGGAGTCATATGGTAGATTATATGTTGGTAAAACTTCAATTTTGAAAATTGGCCAACCCTGCTCTGATAGCGTCTATTTCTATTATGTGATAAAGGCTCCTTTTTCAACTGTGACATACTGTATTATATCTGTGTCTTTTCTATCTATATGATACTGTCCTGTCATCTGTCTGTTATGCTTCTCATTCTTTTTGCTGTTTTCATATTATCCTCTCCTCATCGTCAGTCAGCAGAAGGAATACAGTGAAAAGGAAGCAATCAGTGTTTGCCAACTAAAATGAGACAAATCTCTCATTTGATTACTCTATGGAGAAGTGCTATTTATCTATATATTACAAACATGGCTTAGCCAGTTTTCCCACACAGCAATAATCAGAAGTTATGCTTTTAATATGCGTTTTGTACATCGTGTGTCAAAGTCCTGAGCCAAAATCCATAATCCAAGGTTTTAATCTAACTCACAGATCATTTTACATTCTTATTAAAGTTCGTCTCACCCGGTTGTGGCTGTGATCTGCACAGCTCGCCCCCCGAACACTCCAAGTAGCACTCCACCTGAATAGACAGGCGTGTTTTGCAGCTTTAAAAGAACACGCATATTAAAACAAGTTTCAAGAAGATGAAAAGTTGATGCTGAAGGGAGAGAATTTCCACTGGGGTGTGAAAAAAAGCATGTATCTTTATAAAGTGTAAAAAGAGGCTGATGTATCCATTTGCCACGAGACAATTTCTGCCTTCAGAGGATGTAATGTGCATCGTCATTTTGATGCCGGAATCCACATACCTGCAGAGCTATGGAGTGATACTCCGGGATCAGAGGTTTCACACAATGTAGCACAATAGACTTAGTTTCTTTGAACCCCATCTCAAAGTAAAGGAGCTATTACCCGTTATCGGGTGAGTTTCAAGTTTCATTTTGATGTGCAGACAGTTTCGTGCTCTTAATGTTACTCAAAGATATTTTTTCTTAACTAAATGTTATAGAGGCTAAAAAACTTTTTTTCTATTAGAATAATGCAAATAAATGTTTGCATTATATACTATGTTTTTATTAATGTTTGCACATGTTTCAGAGATGAGTTAAAAAAGAAATGAGGGGTGGTTTAAGACTTTTGCACAATGCTATTATTATTTACCACTGCGGCCCTTAGTAAAGGCACCTTTCAACACCATTATTATAAGCAATAATGGTGAGAAAAATGTTTGATATTGATACAAACTAAGAAAAATGTTTGAGAACCATAAAGCTAGCTAACTGGTAGCTGAAGAGCCTCTTCTTAACCAACTTGAGCTTGTAGATGAGGCAGTGGGAGCTCTCATGTCCTGACTCATCAGCAGCTTCGGCAGCAGGAGACATCTCATCCCACCCCCATTCTCTGCGGCCTGCTGGAGCGGGAGGGCTAGTAGGAGGAGTTGGCCGTCCGACTGCGGTCTGGGGTGTGGGGCCTCCCTGCTGCTGCGGAGTCGGGGTGGTCTGCCTCTCCCCACCGCAGGGAAAAGGGTAACACCACCTGGGTCTGGGTGCAATTCCCCCCTCCAGGGGCGGGGGCACCTAGACCCGGTTTGTAGAGTACGCTTGGGGAGTGTGATCGTGTGTACAGCGTCTCTTTATGTCTGTCTCCACGTTGGTTGAGTGTGGAGTAAGTGCATATGAGAGCATGAGGGTGGGAATGGATGTTTGTGTCTGTGTGTGCCTATATGTCTGTGTCTATATGTCAGGTTGGGTATCAGACGCCACCTCTCTGGGGACACCTCAGGCCCTCCAAGGTTTGGAGGCCTATCTCCACCCACCACCACTTCCCCTGCCGGTGGCGGACTCCCTCAGGTGTCGGTGTGTTGGTGGTTCTTTGTGTCTGGGGGTGGGCGTCCGGGTACACACCGGCTCACTCCTTGGCGGCCGCTTGTCGGGGCCTGGGGCCTGGGGCTCGCTCGGGCCCCTTTGGAGGTGGGGTGCCCCCGGCCTCTCGGCCTGGGGCTCGGTCACTCAGGCGCAGCTGGGGGCCGGCGGAGCTCACGGGCGCGTCACTGCAACTCCCCCTGGCTTCTGCTCCGCGGCTGCTGGGCGAGCCCTCATCTGGGACTCTCCTCAGCTCTTACTGGAACAGTGGCGCGGCTGCCCCTCTGTTGGTCTTCCATGGTCTCTTGTGTTCTGGGGGCCTCTGGATGTCTGGAGTTTTGATCTCCTCCATACCCGCTTCACACCCTGGAGGACGGGGCTGTGGCCCCCCCACACTCCCTAGCAGATCATTACATGGAGAAACCTTTGGAATGCAAGCATGCTGATCCACACAGGTATGCACACATGGGTATTCACAGACGCGGACTAAAGCTTTCTTGGCTGCTACCTCAAAGCACACTGTGCGCTGTCTATCTTGCGTGCTGCACAATATCGTTTATTATTTAGTAAATATTGATATCTATGGCTAGCTAGTTTATTGTGATGGTGCTTTGTTTTCTCTATTATTATGTTGCTCTTTGTTGTTTGCTGTCTCCTCTGTTTGTTTTTTTTTGTTTTTTGTTTTTTTTCTCCATACAGGTGACCCAGGAGTTCTTTTTTTTTTTTTTCTCTCTCTCTTCCCCCCCTTCTCACCGTCTCTTCTCCCCTTTGGTTTTCTTTCTTTCTCTCCCCCTCTTTCTCTCATTCATTCCCCCTGTCCTATTTATTAAAAAAAAAAAAAATGACAAAGGATGAACTGAAGCTCTGCCATCACGTAATGTCGCATACTGCTGTTTCTGATGTCATTTATAAAAAAAAAAAAAAAAAAAAAAAAAAAAAAGGAGACATCTCATCCTTCACCTCCTCTAGCCTCGCCTACACCTTGTTGCCATCATCCCTTTGTTCAAGCTTCACAGAAGCAAGCTTTTACCCTCTTAAATAAACCATTGTAGCTTTCCTCATAGCTTATTTAAAAGGTCAGTTTACCATATTGTTAAAAAAAAGAAAAGAAATTGGTTAGAGTTGAACCTGCCCATAATTGAAATCTTGCATTGCTGAATTAGTACACTACTGATACTAGGAATGACAAGCCGTTGACCTACATATGCCGTTGACATATATATATATATATATATCTATTATATATATGTATGTATGTATATATGTATGTATATATATGTATGTATGTATATATATGTATGTATATATATGTATGTATATATATATAATCCTTAAGTCACACTGAGTTCTTTTGATTCCTCAGAGGCATCCGATGGAAGACAAAACACTGCTCAGTAGACCATTTAACACTTTATTTTCACTTTGACAATACTTCTAGAAGGGAGATGCGTCCTGCAAGACACGTTGCCGCGGATCTCAATATGGTGACGGGCACCTGACAGTTTTATTACCGGGCACCCTATTCTAGTCTAAACAACAGCATTTCAGTAACTTAGATAAGATGGTTCCCTCTTATCTACTGCTCTACAGGCAAACATGGGCGAGAGTCTACGACTGGAGGACACCTATTCTAATGCCTTTATTATTCAGGCCTGTGTCCACTTAACACTACTCTATATGATTATATGGGCAGTTTTGATTAATATGAGATTAATATAAGGCACAGTAATAAAGCACTTCAGGTAAGATAATTCTAACACCTGTCAATACGATCTCATGCCAGGTGTATGGAATTAACATCTTATTAGTACCAGAGCGGTCATTCAAGGACGTATAATCTTTGACATGTAACATGAAAGCCTTTGTAAGTAAGATTTTGTACAAAAGGAACTCGATAGAGGATTTCAGTCATGACATCCTTTTCAAAGCAGTGAAGTGAATAGCTGCTGGGCATCACGGTCAGACTCAGTTATTATGTGATTTTGTCACTTATTCTAATAGACGTACTTAAATACACTGAAGTTTTTTAGCCAAAGGCTGTTGTAGATGAACAAATAGGTTCATAAAAACTCAACATTTTCTTTATGATAACTAGTCTTTAATTTAAACCAATTTTCATACTGGATGAGGACCAGTGTGTTACTCGTGCTTTAATCTGTGTATTTTACTTGTTCGAGTATCACTGTTTTGTAAAACTCTGTTTTGAGCCTACAGTGGGGGTGAGCAGGAAGGCAGCACTGCATGTTTGCCTTTCTAATTACTTCTCATAGGAACCCAGCTATTGATTGTTGCAAATGCTCATTGATTTTTAGCAGGACTCTACACTATCTGACGTTTGTGCTAAATACCAGGGGACGAATGACGTCAGTGGGCTTGTCTGTGACATCGGTTTATCTGTTTGCGGGTATGTGTGCGGAGGAAGAGGTATGCAAATGTGTCTGTGCATGCATTTTTTCTGTAGATTAAATGAGAATGGGCTTGTGTATCTGAGGAATAGGAAAGTTGCTGCATTTCTTTTGGCCCCGGAAGCCTAATCGAGAAGCATCGATCAAGCAAGGGGAAACAGCGTGCTTACTTGCACATTGAGATAGCCAAAAGCTATTGGCAAACTGTTTGTTCTCATTGGATAAAATCACAAGACTTGCCTCCCTGTGATTCTAAACAGATCACCATGTCAGAAGGTCAGAAGGGGTGCCACAATATATCAGCAGTCTCTTTCAATATTTTTAGTAACTAAATGTTAGGTGATGCCACAGTTCAATAACTACTTTAATTATCCATTAATGAATTCTGCTGGCATTGCAAGTTGAGATGACAGCATGTCAAGTACAAAGGAGTGCAAAGTAAGCATTAAAATACAAAATAAAGTTGTAGGCATAACCCCTGGCTGTTTAACTTCTTACAGTTGGCAAAATTACATCATTATTTACAAACTATATAGATCAGCAAACTGACTGAGTCCTCTAATACCAGGATTCACAAAGTACAGTCCATAGACCAGGTGTATCATTTTCATGTGAGCATGAGAAAACAATGTTGTGCTTCACATTATGTTTTTGTTTTTGACACTGATGAATTCAGCTGATACAAACACATTTAAAACAACTCATCTGTTAAAAGGCCTACCCCCCTGGTAACATTGGTTATCCCCTGGTTGATGGAGAAAAACGTGAGAAGTTAATGGCTATTGCTTAAAAACTGGTCACAGAGAAGTTGCTACACCAAAAATCTCCCCTCGATTGCGTCAGCTGCTAGCATATTGCTACAGCAGAGACAGGCTGCCCCTCCCTGAGCCTGAATCTGCTGGAGATTTCTTCCTGTTAAAAAGGTGTTTTTCCTTCCCATTGTTGCCAAGTGCTCACTCATAAAGGGTCATGTGATTGTTGGGGTTTCTTGGCCTACAGTATAAAGCGCCTTAAAGCAACTGGTGCTGTGAAGTGGCACTACTGTATATAAGAAAATTGAACTGTAAACTAACTACCAAGCCACGAAGTGTGATGCAAACCACAATGAAGCTGCAGCACTGCATACCTCTCTGTGACCAATTCCAACAAGTGCCAGCAAGCATTCACTCATTAGCCTGTTGAGAAATATGCACTTTTCCTTAGCAAACAGTGTTTATCAGGGGGTCAGTGACCAAGCTCTAGGCATGTGTGCATGGGGATTGAGCAACCACTCACTGGGGGAATACTCGTTTTTCCTTGGTGACCGGTGGTTGCCAGGCAGTCACTAACTGTTCCCAAAGCAGCCAGCCATCAAAACTTTAAGAACCCTCTTACAGTTTAGCACTAATGAAAGTGTAAAATGCTATCTGGTGTTTGTGTGTGACTACTTGATTAGACGCTGCATGGCCCCCATAGTGCTAGTAGGTATTCTAATTTTTTAAAATGCACACCAGTATAGCTATTGTTTCTCCGATGATTGCCACACCAACCAACAGTAATCGAGCCTGCAACTCTGACAGTGTTGCGTCAATCTATCAGTCTGTGATGGTAAGCTGTAAAAAAGCTAAGGTGTAAAGTAAGAGAACAACCAGTATAGTCCTGCAGTACATTGTTGAAGGAGGACTGGTGGATTTGGTGGTCATGTTTTTACCCAGAAGGCTCCACGTGTTCTACGCCAAGTTGGCACTGTCCTGGATTCAGTTTCTTGATTTTTCACATGACTTAGTGCACAGTGCACACTATATTGTATGGTGGATTTGAAAGATTATCATTGTCATCTTGATATGCACGACTTGTGGTAGCTTAAATCTTCTAATGACTGGGAATTAAAAAGAGATGGCTTGCTGACAAAAATGACTCAGTCTCTTTTGCACATAAACACCCCTCTGGAGTTGTACTGCTGCTTACTTTTTTTTTTACTTTGGTCTTTGGTTTTGTCCTGCCAGGATATCGCCTACTTTAATAGGAATTTGCCTATCATTGTTCCCTTATTCCTGTGAAGGGTTTTGAATAATGCATCATTCTGTTCTTCAACTTCCATTTGAATATATCTTTCTGGTCAGAAAAGAGAGAGTCTCTCTGTTGACTGAAAAATAAACACAGAGTTACAAAAGGCAAAGGGACAAAGAGTGAGGAAGGGTATAAAGAACGATAGCAACAAAAGGGCAGACGAAGAAAGCAAGAGACATATCAACAGCAAGAAAGATGGATAGAAAGGCTTATTGAGAGCGAGAGGGCCACACAGTGCAGCATCTGTATCAGGCTTCCAAAGGGTATCTAATGTGGTTTGCTTTGGTAATGAGACTGCCAGTCTTTTGTAATTTTCGGTGTTAGTTCAGTGCTCCTTGTGTCTTTTCTACACTGTGTACCTACATCACGTTCCTGATTACCGAGAGATTGGAAATGTTTATTTTTAGTTGTCTGAAACGTACATCGACAGACCGTGATGAATGGGAACAGTCCTCCATTGTGACAGAAACAACAGTAGCAGAATTGACTGTAGCTTTGGGAATATTCCTGTCACTACTAGAGATGGACCGATCCGATATTACCTATCGGTATCGGTCCGATACTGACCTAAATTACTGGATCAGATATCGGAGAAAAATAAAAAATGTAATCCGATCCATTAAATATCACGAAAGCACCTCACAAAACTTGCAACACGCCGTAACTCACCTCAGAACGTTAGCACGTCGGAGCAGTATGCATCACGTGATAGAGCGGCTGTGGCATGCGGGACCTGTCGGTGGTCTGGATAGCATTTGGAGCTTCGCTAGCAACCTGGCATTTCATCTCCGACAAAGTTATTCCCGAGAGAAGTAAAGCAAGTGTGTAAGTCCATCTCTGAATGTTTGTAAAGCATTCCTGCGTTAAGCTTAACAAGCGACTGCCTCTTCTTGTTGCTACTTCAATCATGAAACTGCTTAATGATCAGCTGATCGGCTTTTCTGTCGCGAGTCCGTCTCTCTTGTTTGTTTTTGGCCCACTTTGCACCAGAAAGAGGAAACCAGCGGATAAACAACAGCAGCACGTTTAAGCTTGATAAGCTGTTGTTAGAATTTATTTAATATTACTTTCTACTCCAGGATCTTTTCCTACGTAGCTGACGGCTGGTAACTGTGCAGGGGCGGATCTAGCAAAGTTTAGCCAGGGGGGCCGATAGGGCATTAACAGGGAAAAGGGGGCACAAAGACATACTTTTCTTTCTTATTGGTAAATGGTAAATGGCCTGTATTTATATAGTGCTTTACTAGTCCCTAAGGACCCCAAAGCGCTTTACATATCCAGTCATCCACCCATCCACACACACATTCACACACTGGTGATGGCAAGTGTTACGGCCCTAGCAGGGCCTCCTCCTGAAGGTGCCTGTGTGAGCGTGTCCCACCACCTCTTCTGCCTGAGGTGCCACCTTTCCCTGTTACACAGCTGATTCACATCAGTAATTAAAAGTATTTAAGCCCAGGGAAAGGTGAGCTCTGGGCCTGAGTGCCATGAGTGTGGTTACAGCTAGTGAGCTGAGTGTGTTTGTGAGTGGTTACAGCTAGTGAGCTGAGTGTGTTTGTGAGTGGTTACAGCTAGTGAGCTGTGTTATTGTGGTTTGCAGCTAGTGAGCTGCTCTCTTTCTTTTTGGCTTACGTTTTACTTTATTGACCACGCCTGAGTTTTGTTTGTTTTCTTAAATGGTGATAGCGGCTTGTCTGTCTCTTTTAGTTGAGCTACTTTAATAAAACTCTTTGATTTAACCCTTTTGCCTCCTTGACTCCTTTTTCTGACCTGGACACTTTTTGTTACTCCCCCCTCACCGCCTAGACCCCTCAGGGGAACGTAACACAAGCTACATTGTAGCCACAGCCACCCTGGGGCGCACTGACAGAAGCGAGGCTGCCGGACACTGGCGCCACCGGGCCCTCTGACCACCCCCAGTAGGCAACGGGTGAAGTGTCTTGCCCAAGGACACAACGACCGAGACTGTCCAAGCCGGGGCTCGAACCGGCAACCTTCCGATTACAAGGCGAACTCCCAACTCTTGAGCCACGATCGCCCCATCTCATTTAAAATGTCTAGCTTTTAATAAATAATTATCTGACACCCAAAGTTTTAATTTGATGTAAAATGAATAGAAGTCAATTACTATATATAGTGACTATTAAGTCTAATATATATACCCTAGTAAGCTATAGTACTTTTTCCTTTGGGAAGGTACCATCTGTGCAGTCTGCAATTTTGTTGAAGAAAGATGTTGAATCTATTTAATATTTCTTGAAAAATAATTGATTTCTGTGCATTTTTTTTCCACACTGCATCAAATTAAGGTTGATTACGTCGATTAAGCATCATGAGGTGGAGCGTGAGGGGTGGTTCCCTATTTTTTATTTTTTTATTTTTGTTGTTGCTGGGAGTTGGAACCCTATTAGTTAGGTTGCTTAATATTTACGCTAAGTACTCTTTAAAATACCAGAATAGGGAGGATGGTGCAGGTTTAAGTTTATTAGATTGATCAGTATTGCTGAACTATGAAATATTTTTTTTTGCATACAGGTATAACAGAATAGCTTTAGCTTAGTTGTTGTTTTAAACTTGAGTATGAACTTATACAAAATGCAGCAAGATATTTTAAAAAACAGTTTTGTTGATTAAAAAACACTATATCGGATTCATATCGTATCGGCAGATATCCAAATTTATGATATCGGTATCGGACATAAAAAAGTGGTATCGTGCCATCTCTAGTCACTACATCCAACTTTGAAAAAAATTAGCTCTGTTTGCTTAAAATTGGTGATTGTTGTTGTTTGATCATTTGTGACATGTGTTCAGAAGGATTGGAGAAGAATTGAACAGTCTAAGATTGATTGAGGTTCGGAAAAGGCAGCGGTCATGAAGTCAAAAACGACTTCACACACAGGTTTGCTTTCTTTGTCTTATTGAAACCAGAAACTTGCCACACCCAGTACAAAGGATACAAAGCCTGGAATATGTACTGCACCTCTAACACCACCCTCTAAGTATTGTGTGTAAAACACGCTAAAGGTTTTCTTACATTTCTGATTTTCCAAGTTTTCATTTGGTTGGGATTGTCTGGTTTACTTCAGAGAGCTGTTGTTTGTAGGGCACAGAGAATTGCCTGTAGATCAATAATTAAAAGTTCAGCAGAGCATATTTTAAGCCCTGATCTGTTTTTTTTTCAGGGGGATTCGAGGAGTATGTGTGTGTATCTAATTATCTGTCAAAGGAAGTATTTGATACAGCTGCAATGGATCAATCAGCAGTTCCCCTGATTGGCTTGACTTGGAACCGAGCAAAGTCAGTTTTAATCGATATTGACAGCTGCCATAATTTTATCTTCGTATCAGCTTTTGATGAGTAAAAAGTTCCTGTACTTCTGGAGACTGTTTTAAAGCATCACCAAAATTAAATGCAGTGCATTTTATGCAGAGGCCAAAAGTACTGTATATAGTATATCCTTATCCATCCTATATAGCATTGGCACTGGCCCATCCTATCCATTTGAGTGACAGCAGATAATCTCTAGCTCCTCTGCTGTCACATGGGGTTTTGATACATCAGTCTCAGCAGACACCTTTTTTTCTAAATGTTTTTCGACTTTTGAGTCCCCTTAACTGCTAGTTTTTAAAGATATTTTTGGCCAGTGGAAATTGCAAGCTGGTGCTGGCTGAATGTCATAGACTGTGATTTAATACTAGAACCGCTGGGGGAGTGGTCAGTCCCCTCCACATCCTGTAACAACATCATCAACAGCAAAGAAATAATTTTATAAAGAAGTTAAGATGTGAATTTAAATTCTTTAGGGGTTTTATTTGTTTTACAAATGATTTGAATTATTTAAACCATAAAGTTTAAATAAATTCTACTATCTACTAATAAACAAAAGGTATACTAAACAACACAATAACTGACAGTGTTGGGAAGGTTACTTTTAAAATGTGTTCCACTACAGATTACAAAATGCATGCCCCAAAATGTATTCTGTAACGTATTCCGTTACGTTACTCAATGAGAGTAACGTATTCTGAATACTTTGGATAACTGAATATATTATTATGCTTTTTAAAACTACATGAATGTGATTTATTACTATTACTGAAGGTCCGTGGCTCCAAACCATAGTAAAGAGACCTCTGGCTCATTACTACGTGGGTTCTGTGTCGGGCTCATAACCGAAAAATAGCTTTACTTTGTTGTCTTGTTGTTGTTTGGGGGGAAAACACGAACACAGCGTACAGTCGAGTCTTAATAGCTTACTTACAACTGGGCTCGTCAGGCACTCTTCTTGGCTGCAGTGGTTGTTATTATATTTACATGCTTCCAGCTCCCGTTTCTGCTCGATGACAACTTGTACTTTTCCATTCTCCTTTTTCTCCCTCCTCGCGCTCACAGACACATAACGTGTATGGCAGTCCATTCTCCCTGCAGCACGGACTACACTGCCCATGAGGCTACATTCTTTAGGGCAATGCCTGTAACACTCTGCCTATTAGCTTAGTACAACAACAACAACAAAAAAGCGCTCTCTCACTCAGGAAACACGCAGTCGCAGAGAGAGCACGCCTGTAACCACGGCAACCGTAATGCTGCCGCCTGGAACAACAGAACGTAGCTGTCAAACAAAACCCAAACAGTCCTGACCCGTGACAATATGAAACAGGAAAATACCGCCATGTAATCCATTTATTTCAACAAAGTAACTGTATTCTGAATACCACCTTTTTAAACGGTAACTGTAACGGAATACAGTTACTCATATTTTGTATTTTAAATACGTAACGGCGGTACGTGTATTCCGTTACTCCCCAACACTGATAACTAACATGTCTAAATTATCCAATTATTGTAGGAGAAGAACATTCTGGAGAATGTGTCGTATTTAGTTACTCTAAAATACAGAAGGTATAAAAAAACAGAGCGCTCACTGTGAAACAGATTGAACTGATCGGCGTCTTCATTTTAAAATTTAAAAAATAAAATAAGGAAATTAAGTCTGTAAAGGTAGAATTTAAAAAAAGTATAATCTCATCCATATCTGCCTCCTCTTCATCAGACCTGTAGCCTCTCTCTACACTCCTCCATGCCTCAAATCTGCTGCCCTTTACCTCCTCAGACCTAAAACCCGTCCGATTTGCTCCAGATTTCACTCTTCATTTACTCCGATTAGTTCTACACACTCTAGACTGTTTTCCTGCCGCTCTGCACAGGCAGCAGCCACCTACTTCCACCATACCCTCCACTGCTCTGATCCCAACAATTATTCATCTTTTATCAAACTACAGTTCTTCAAATGTTTATGAATTAATCACATCTAGATAGCTCTCACTTATATTCAGCATGGTTTCACATCAAATTGTTGCTAAACAATAAGTGTTGTACTAACAACATCAGGGAAGCGGTTGCATGGATTAATTTCGATGTGGTCAAAATGACATCCTCTGCCGTTCTAGGTATAAGCAGTTGTATATCTTTTAGGAAAAGTCAAGATATTTGATAATTGAGTTTTATTTTAACAGGGTTACATGTTTTTTTTTTTTATGTCACATGATTAAAATAACCTCCTTGGTATTTCTAATGTTAAGAAGTTGCTTCAGTGTGACAGAACAACAATGTAGCTGATTCACTTTAACTTCAAGTCCAGTTAAAAGTGAAGATCTTTCTTAAACTCCTATGATATTATCTAGTTTTACTTTAAATCAGATCTAAGTTAAAGAACTCTTTCCCATTGAGAACTGCTTCTGTACTCTACTGTACTCTATCATTTCTAATTTCCCGTCCACTTTTCCCCTTTAATTCCTTTATCTTCATTTCAGGCATCTGACACGAAGGTATTTCTCTCCGTTAAGTTGAGGTCTCTTTTCTTCCTCTCACTTCCACTCTATTTCTCTGCCTTTCTTCTCTTGCTGCTCACTTCCTTTTTTCCTCTAAGAAGACAAAGTCAAATGGCCCAATAGCATTTAATTGCTGTGGTTTTTATGTGGTCTGCTGAGAAGTAATAGCCACTCAGCACTTCTGTCCATAAGATAGATGCTGCCGATGCTTGTCTGGGAGTTGCAGTGTGGGAGCATACCCAGTGGCTCAGGAAAGTGCAGGTGAAGTAATAAAAGAAAATGGTTCGCTGGGAGGGAGGGGGAAAAAACCTCACAATGGATTTCATTTTCTTATTGGAAACAAGTCACCTTGGGTCATGCACACATGAATTTGCACACACACAGATAGACAAATACGAATTCACATGAACACATGGACAGCCGCAGCAACACACCGACCACACAAACAGGGGTCAGAGAGAAGCGGCAACTTGTTAGCAGCAACCATTGGCTGTGACCAGTCCAATAATGCAATCTGCTCTTGCTGTTGGACAGGCCACCATATGGAAGCGGCCGTTGGGTGAGTCAGACCGCCGTAATAATGGAAACAGCAGGAAATCAGAGGGATTGCCTGGATCCATCCTGTATTTGCCCCATCTCTGGTGTCACAGGCTAGACACAAACCCACTATTTCAAACAGGCAAAAACATTAGAATAGCATGTCCTCTTCTTCCTCTGTGAATGGGCTCTATCAATTCATCACACTTCTTAACACCAGGGCTTTTTTTTCAGGGGTGGCTGTGCACATAAGCCCAGCTGTTCTGTGTGCAATCAATGGCACTGAGTCTTACCTTGGTGGGCATAAATCTGTGCATTCAACAAAAAATGCTTGTTATTATTAAGTAAATACACCCCAATTAGAAAAAAAAAAAAAAAACACATGTTAGCTACATTTTTCCAGGGTTGGCAAAAAATCCTTTATAAGGAAAAAAAAAACCCTGAGAACAAACAACATTATAAGATAATAATTGTTAATGTAATTAATGTAATTAATAATTAAAAGCATATGCAGTACATATACAACTGAAAGGTTTCAGGGTGGCGTCTTTAAAAATGAAACGCATGTGCCTGATTTCGCATACATCTTCTCTTGAATCTCTGTGCTGCATTCAGCACTGCCCCAATTTTAAAACCACTTTATAGTAGTCCTGTTGTGTCCACTTGCACTTGTCTCTCAGCTGGAATTCCTTCAGTCTATCAAAACAAAAATCCTTCAACTCGATTCTCATCAGCAGGGAGGGTCCAAAAAAATTGCAAGGAGCCAAATCTAACAGGATGACAAGTGGTGAACAAAAGACAGTCTCTCCTGTGGGGACCAATTCATAATGCAGAACCCCTAGTGTATGCTGAACACAAGCAAACATACAAAAAAAAAACAAAAAAAACCGGAAACAGTAAATAAATAAAACCGAGCAGTGAAAATTCTCCTTGTCTCGCTCCTCACCTGATGCACTGATTTCACACTTTCAGAACCTTTGTACAAAACTAATAGTGATCATTTCAAACTCTGCCCCCCAAAACCCCTCCATTGACAGGAATGGCAGATAAATTTTCATTGTTATGTCATTATTGGAAATATTGCACTACAGTAAATCCCTGTTATGGCCTATAAAAGCCTAAGAAAAGTCCCCTTTACGTAAAGTTTATTTTTTCTCTTGCATTCGTTGTGCATCACATAAAAGCCATCTTTGTAACTTTAGCTGCTGTCCACGACAGCAGTACATGCCTTTAACAAAACTTTACCTCTGCTACAGGCAGAAGACATCACTGACATCCTGAGAGAAAATTAAGTATGGATCACAGTAAGTTATGTGATTACCTTAGAAGTGAACCATGTCAGAAGTTCACTGAAGAGTTTAATTGCAATCCATGCGATTGGATTTTGTTAGTCTCACCACATGATAGGAAGTCAAAATCTGAGTCCATGAAAAAGCAATTACTTGCTTTACTGCTTAACTGTTAAGAGGCACTCGTTATCTAGTTAAATCCATTCACAATTTAAATTCAAAGAAAGCTCTAATTTGCTTTATTTGCTGTCACACTATGTGCAGTTTATTTTTCTTCTGTGGGGGAGAGGTACTGGAAGACAGGCTTTGAGCTTTAGAAATTAGTGACATATCCATTACTCAAATGATCTGTTTGGCTCCAGTTATATTTACAGTTGCTCACTTCATATGAAAGTATTTTAAATTTGACTTAAACCGCATTATAAACAACTGCTTGAAACATCGACTGTAATATTCTCTTATAGTCTCCCGTTATAGTACATTAAACTTAATGTATTAACTTTTTCTTTTCCTTTGTCCTGCCATTGAACGCCCTCATGGTGACTGAAAGTAGCATGGTGACAAAGTTCGAAGTCTTGTTCATGCTCTAAATCATTTTCAGTAAACTTTTTAATTATTGCTTCTAATTGAAGTTTCCAATATGTTGTTAATGCATCACTGGTCACCACTATCATCATCATTTGTGTAGCACAAGAAAACTCATTAAAGACTTCAAACTTTGTCACCATGCTACTTTCAGTTTGTCTACAATCAAAGTTTTACTGTTTAGTTTTGACTAGTTTTGAGTTTTGATATGTTTTACATCAAAAGAGATGCTTAAATAAAATACAAATACATAAATAGGGCTGGGTCATTTCATACCGTTCATGGTAATACCGGTATAATGTTAGGCAATGATAAGAAAATGAAATATCGTGATAGAGTATGGGTAAAACGTGCATGCACGGTGCCTTTGTTTTCATATGCACATGGCAGAAAAAGCATGACAGAGAATGACAAAAGCAGGCGAAAGCGGATCGTTGAATGAAACGGATGAACCAGAACTGGTTTGTAAAAATGCTGCAACTTCAGTGATGTGGAACTGGTTTGGCTTCCGTCCGTCAGATACACAACAAAGCACTATTTTTGGTAGAGCTTGCTAGTGGGCCGTCGTTTTTACCGTGTTTTTCGGAAAATAAGGCACACTTAAAATCCATCCGTTAAATTTTCTGAAAACCCTTATAAGCAGGTGCACCTTATGTATGAATTCTGGTTGTGCTTACTGACCTCGAACCGATTTTATGTGGTACATATTTTCTGTCAAAAAATGTTTTAGTACGAAGTGGTAAGCTACGAAGCAGCACTGTCTGAGCATTCCGGCTACCGTAGGCAGGAGCGTCGCGGAGTGATACGTACTGTGCTTGATTTATCCCGCATCAATTATATCGTCAGTTATATCGTTATCACAAATTTTTAAATGTATATCGTGATAAATATTTTGGGCTATATTGCCCTGCCCTATACATAAATGTAAGTTTAATTTAGGAGGCTAGATATATATTTTTGTAGCCAGGGATCCTTGGTGTTTGCAGCTACTGCACTCTGGCTTTTACTGCAGCCATGAGGAGGTTAATGAATCACCCTAATGAAATAAATACTGCTGTGTAATCAGTTTGAATTGCTTCTAAAATGCCCACACATCGCTCGTTACATCTGAAACTACAGTGTATGGAAACAAATACGTTCAGGTGATCTAAAGGTGCTTTACAGTCACTTGGAAGCTCTTGCTTTTCTGCTCAGTAGTGCTGCAGTTTCATTTGAAAACGCACTTATAAACAACTAAGAAATGGTAATCTATTTAAAATTTTAAAAAGCCAAAATACCGAGGTTTTCAGATACAAACGCCCTGAGTGTGCTGGCATGTAAGCAGGTACCTCTCAACAGGTAATTGAGGAAAGAAAATACAAAAAAAAAAAGGGAGAAGCATCAGTGTTTTCCAATGTTTTCCAGCTCTAACTGTGAACTGCTTTATAGTGTAGTCCATCCGTGAAGCATTCAGTCCCTGGATCTCGTACTCAAAGTCAAGGGCTCCTTTCATGTCTCAGTGATATCTGAAACAACACACTCCCACCAACGCGGGCGTCTGCTTTTACAGGCGTAATGCATGTGTTTTGTGTTCCACCTCCTGACATTAGTATCATTACCAGCATCAAGGCATTGTGGGCTTATGTTTTCTGACTGAGGTGTTCTTTGTTTAAAAGAAAATAGCTGTAAATTGTATCTATACTGAGAACTGTTAACTGTTTAATAAATACAACTCTATTGCTACGTGAAATGAATGTGCTTTTTAAAGGTTGCAGACAGCATAGCAGTGGTCAAGGGAAACGTTTAGCCATCCAAAGCCCTCAGCTGGGGCTGCTTAGCTACTTAGTCTAGGTTACTGTAGTGATTTGAGCAAGAGGTAGCCATTTGTCCTAGTTGGGCTGGCAGCGCAGTAGCCATCCAGAATGGAAAACAGCCCCTGGTGAAAATGACTTTCCATTACTTGTGACCCCTTCTGTAAATAGTGTTCCCTGCTGATAGGCTAACTCGCTGCCTTACATGTCAACTGGACCTGTTTGTTGCAAGATAATGAAGGAATATAGTGTATAACCTCACAACGTAGAAATACCGAGCCAAAAATAACATAATATATTCATCCTTTTTGTAGTTGTTCAGATGATGGATGATATTCAGGGGAGCTTTGCGCTTTCAGGACTTCCATCCGAGGAGCCTCACACATAAAACACTGTCATCCCACAATACTGTTCTTGTCATACTTGTTGGGTTTTTTTATGTGGTTGTATTTGTCCCTAGATAATGATGCCATATTTCTGTGTATTCAGCGTCTTAGAAAATATATTGATCACATTATTAGAATGCGATGAATGGGCGAGCATGCTGAAATCGACTGCTGTAGGGATGCTTCTGAAAGAGACTTGTTTCATTGTGTAACACACAAATCAATAGTCTCAAAATAACAAATTATCTTGTATCAAGTTATGCGTTCGTAGCCATCTATCATGGTGTCAGTGTGCACAAGTGTGTGTGGATTTGCGTGTGGCTTGTTTATGTAGGAGAGAGCACTGGAGTGGAATTTGGTGTCATAACAAAGGAAAAGAATCAGTGCGGACACACTGTTGATATCTGTTCTTAACAGATACGTTCGCAGCAAGATGACAAACAAGCAACATGGGAAAGTGAGTGAGGGATGGTTTAAACACAGATATACACACACTAAACTATTTCTGTCTCTGCACTGAACTACTAAGCAAATACACATTTTTCACCAGTTTATTTTTTTTTGTAGATAAAATGAAAGGTCAGCTTCATGTGCAGAAATGCTTGTCTTAACTAGGCCAGGATGTTAGACGTGAGATCCTGAAGATAGCTGCAAGCTCCTAAGTCACACTCTGTGAGCTGTCGTGAAGTGTGCCATTACTTAACTACTGGCTTTAGTCAGTGGCTTTAACTGCACCACAAAATTTTGTAGTCTACATAATGTAGTAATATATTTTTTTCCTTTTAATTCACATGGTTGAATTGTATATATTATTAGTTTTTCCAATGATCCCTGTTGCTTACAGTAACACATTTATGAACAATATGCTTAGACATTATAACAATAGACTGGTTTGTTGTATTAATATACACTACATAACTTTTGTAACATGCGGAGCTTTATCTGTAACTGTACTATACTGTATACATATTACTAAAGAGAGGACCACAGTTTCAAACTTACTTTATGATATAAAACTCCTCATTGGTTTGCAGCCTGAAAAATATGAATCTGTATTCAAGTAGATGACTGTTTAATATATGAAAAGGTTCCCAGGAATCAATGAAACATGCAAAGTTGATTCACTGGTTTTGCTTGAATAACTGAGGTAATAGAAAAACTTTTATCAAAGCCCCTTCTCACTTTCCGAATGCAGTTTTGCTCATTGGCAGGCAGAGCCGTCTCTCGAGATTATTGGAAAGTCTGTTATTCATAAGAAAAAGGATATATTTCACATGCAGCACTCATACAGTTGGACATGCATCTGTTTTTCTTTGATAGCATTCAGCTAGTTTGGAAAAAAAAGGCTTTTTAAACGTTTTAAGCTGTTCTACATGACTAATTCTACAATCAAGCAAGCTTAAAACCATAAAATATATGAATCACAACCTTGAAAGTGAATCAATCGCAGGTATTTCTGCATGTGTTGTCAAGACACCTCAAGACCATTTGCAGGTCAACGCATCAAACCACAACATACATTTTTACACAGACATTATTAAGACTTTAAAATCATTTGATTTTTTTATGAATTGTAAAAACACTGATATCCTGCCTCCTTCTCACAGTTAACATGAAAAAGAAAAACCACAGCAAACTTTTATCGAAGGCTCACACCAACACTGTTTGTCTTGGAAACATTAGGGTGATTTTTTTATATTATCCAGTATGTATTACTACCTGCTTTTAAAGTTTGAAAGTCTTTTTCCTATTTTGAAATAAATGTTATAGAGATATTGCTATTACTGCCAAGATTAATAGCTCAGACATTAATCCAAATTTGCCAAAATGCCACTGAATGCAAGATTGCCTTTAAAATTATATTGGTTTTCAGGATACAATACAAGTACAAGAGTCAGATTATCACCAAACGTGTCTTTCCCATGCTGAAACATAGCCTAGATGCACTACAGTATCCATCCATCCATCTATCCATATTCTTCAGCTCCTATTTGGGAGGCTTCATGCCTAAGCCCAATTTATAGTCTCAATTAACCTAGCTCCATGCATGGTTAAGAAGAGCCTGACTGGAGAAAATCCATGCAGACACAAAAACATGCAAATTCCTGGCAGGGGCCAGATGGTGTATTCTTCCCATGCTATAGTATGTCTTAATAATTTCTTTGTTGGTTTATTCCAACATTGTTATTGAAATCTGTTGAGATTTTGATGCTCCAGGTACTCCGGTTTCCTCCCACAGGCTGATGTGCTTTTGTACATCAGTCTTGGTTTTTACACTGGTTATAGTTTTGGATATACAACATATGGGAAAAAAAGACTCAGGGATAACTTGTGTAATAAAAATATCAAAATGATTTTGAACAGTGCATTTGAATAGAAGCTGACATACTTCCTTTCAGACTGACTCTCACACAGTTATTTGAAAAGTTTCCTGACATCATGAATATGCGTTACTCACTCTGGAAATTAGATTGTCAAACATACACAAATGCACATGCACAGACAAAAAATGACGTAAGGAAAGTAAAACATTTTTTAAATATTATATATTTCTTGTCCCTGTGCTTGTCTGTCAAAATAGGCCCTGAAGACTGATGCTAGAAATTTACAAATGCAGGGAACAAGGTAAATAAAAATATGAATGTGGTGTAAATGTAATTGTGTTTATTTTGGGTTATTAAACATGATAGCAATGTTGATAAGCCACAAATCAGATTTATTCTGAAAAGCTCTGTATTTTCCATTTTCTCCAAATTGAAAAAAATTTAAAACAGTGACTGTTGTATCAGTCATTTCCATTTTTTGAAATACTTGTATTCTAAAAGTGTTCATTAAACAACGAATAATTTCCACTTTTACCACTTTACAATTTTTGCAAAGCATTGTAAGACCACTCTGCCATTAGAGCTACATTTGCATTTTTTAGTGTATTTTGAATATCATTAACCTTCGTGGAACCTAAGTTAGTAATTTCATGCCATATTGTGGTTTTCACATTTGCACCTGCTCAGCATGCAGGATGCATACTGATTTTTGACAGGAGAAGGAAAACCTTAATGTGGTTTCCCTGCTTCCTTGCAGTTTTGTAACCCGTTGTCTGCTAACAGTGAAAATATAAATATTTGTAGTTTTAGCAAATAAAACGATCTTTTGCTATACAAAACCTTTCTTTAATCAAATCATCCAAAGTATGAGTATCAAAGCAGCCTCAACATTTCATGGAATCCACATTGGCTATTCCTGAAAGTGCAAGAAAGCAAAAAAAGACATGCATTGCTTAGCTCCGCATTGCTTCCAGTGCCCCCACAGTAGTGAAATAGAATAGAATAGAAGCAGATTGAGTGCTGCTTTCCACCTCTCTCACACTCTCCTTTCACAATCTCAGTCATCCTTCAGGATATCCGAGGCTAGACCTGCAGCCCTAACCTCTCTGCGCTGCTCTGACAAGGACTGCCTTTAAAGTGCGCCCGTGTGTGTTTGTGTGTGTGTGTGTGTGTGTGTGTGTGTGTGCACTAGAGAGATAGCTACAGAGAGATAGTGACTGTGCAGTGTGGGGAAGTGTTACTTGCTCTATAATCCTGAGTATGTAATGTGCAGTATATGTAGAGAAGTGGAGTAGATTTCTTCACTGCCATATTATGTTTCTCAGCTACAACACATGTTTTTCATTTCTTAGTTCTGGTTTGACTATTTTTGATATCTCACAATGCTCTTACTCATGTAACAAGTCTTCGACATTGCAAAGAAGAAATCTAGAGTAGCTGGGTCACCAGAGTCCGACAGAACTGATTTATCTGTGGGCCAAACTATCAGAAATATCATTCATAATTTCTGGTGAATGAAAATTTAAAGAGCAAAGGAGAAACACCCTTCCACCATGTTATCAGTGATGACAACAACCAGCTTATTTGAGCAGAGCTGGCATTTAGGACCCAAATGCAGACACATTGAGACAGGCACCAAAAGTGAGCCTTTATTTTGGAGTTGATGTTTTGCAGGCCTTCCTTCCTGCCTTCAAATAGGCTACACTTTATTAATATAATACAGTAACTCTTTTCCAGTCTTATTGACCAAAGCACTTGAAGTGCTGTTGATGGTAAACTGCTATATAGTGATTTTTATCTCACATAGCTGATTCAGATGGAGCAGATGTGCTACTTTTGTTTTGTAACCACTTCATATTTTTGTAAAAATTGTAATTTAATTGTAAATCAGCTTTTCAGCTGCCAGTGCACTAATCAGTGTGATTGGCCAAATGTCACCCCTTCGTTCGAACGCACTTGTACCTAGTACACTCTGGGTTAACTTAGTGAGCTGATAAACAGCTTTGTGTAACCACTTATTTTGATTACTAATGTTAAGATAAGTGAATCCAGATAACAGAAAGATACTGTGGATATGTTGACTTTGCTTTGCGGTATAATGCTTAAATACACATAAGGTCATTAGAGGGAAGTGGACATAGCAGGGCCATGAGATGCAGGTGAAAATAATCAATGATAGTGAGACTAAACACAAAGTTCTAGACAAAAAAAAACTCAGAAAGTGACAACTGTAACCAATTCAAGGAATACAGGCACAGGGAAGGTTTTAAAACAGGTTAATTGTCACAGGAGGATAAGATGAGAAACAAAGCAAATGAAGTAAACCAACTAACATAAACAATAACTGCAACTAAACACTGAAGAATGAAAATATTGAGGAATAACACAATGCTGAAAATGTAAACAATAAGAAAACTAATAACCAATCAATCATAACTCAGAACATAAAAATCTGCTGAGGAAAAAAAAACATCTGAAATATTGAAATATCTCATTTTTAGCTCACACAATATTGGTGTCAGTCTTATGTCGGTCGGGCTCTAGAGTCTGATTACGATTTGCGGTGACATAGCATTGTAACTGCATGCATCTGGTGACGGTTGTGCTTGCTGGTGCATTGTTCTGAAGCAAGGGAATTCCTCAACTCCCATGCCGTTGGTACTTAAACATTTTGGCCATCGAAACACTTCAAGTACTAATAACTCCAACCAGTAACATCAGACATACCCATAACAACCAAAGCAACCTGCAACTATGCTTGCAGCAAGATGCTTGATGCTCTCAGAGGTCACCCTTCCAACATGAGTAATGAGCAATAAATGGAAGTTTTACATCACCTCTCCTTTCACCACACTTTTCCACAGCTGTAAGTGTTTCAACTTTATATTAAAGAATGCAAAATTTACCAAGACATCAGCTTTGTCATTCTAATTGCATTAAGACTGAGAAATGATTAGTATACTGAATGACACTTAATACTTGGTGGCTTGCTGCATGGTTGTAGAGACAGCTGAGCAAGATTTGTCATTTTTAAAAAGCACACTGTAAAAATATTTAACGGGCTGTATTCAGGCTGGTAGGTTGTGTGAGTAGCTGTTTCTTTTCGAAGAAATATAAATAAATTATAGTAATAGTAAAAACAGCATTTTATTTGCATGTGCAGCCACAAACTGCTTGTTATTCTCCTTTGCTTTGAAGAGGGCTACGATAGCATCTTATTTCAGCTGTTCGTTCAATACAGCACTTTTTTTAAAAGCAAGCTTTAAAAGTAAGCTTGTCGGTTTAAATGTTGTGTATTTTTTTCTAAACCAGAACTGGTGCAATTAGACCCCACATATTTCAAGTCTTACTTTTTTTTAATGTTGTTTCAGTGAGAGGTAAATGGTGGCTTTTCACCTGCACAGAAGGTGTCTGAGTTGGTGTGACAACTTAAATGACCAGCTTTTTGACCCTTGTCTGCAACCTAGTGATATAAAAGCACTTTAGATCAGAGAGCCTGTGTAGATGCACAAAGAAAAGAGTAGGAAAAAAATGTAGTGTACACCCATTCTGTTGGGAGTGAAAAGCTAATAAAGGGCTAGCTTTTATGTTTTAGGCAGTTTTAAACTTTTGCAGCCTAGTATGTCTTGTGCCACAGTTTGCCAGACAGCCAATCAGCAGCTTAAACTAAAGCCTTTGTTTCTCTTTTAGAGAAATTTGGGAGTAATAAACAGCATTAACTGACTCATTGCACTCATATAAATGGTATCAGTGAAGGAAAAAATGACCACATTTCACCAAATCGGGGGCTTCATTGGCATACTTGCTACTAGTTGTCTCCAGATTTGATTTTAACGCATTATTGACTTCTTTCAAAGTCCTGAGAGGTTACTCCTAAAGTGATTTATAAGATCTTTCATTGCCCTTTTTCTCCGCTCTGTGAAATCCTCACACACGCCCTGCTTTGCTGTTCCAGGGTCCACATTGTTAAATGAAGGTGCATTTGCACTCGGGAGCAGTGTTGGTCAAGTTACTTGAAAAAAGTAATCAGTAACTAATTACCGATTACTCCCCCAAAAAAGTAATCCCGTTACTTTACTGATTACTTATTTTCAAAAGTAATTAATTACTTAGTTACTTAGTTACTTTTTAAAAACACGATTTACAACCTGAATAGGTGATAAAGCGATAGACCTTTCAGCCCAATTCTACTTTTTCTGCATAATCCATCATACAAAATGTAATCAAATGGAAAAGTCTCTTTTTAAAACTTGTTTTATTAGTTTTAACCTTTTAACTTTATGCATCAAGCAAAAATTAAATTATATGCACCATTCTCTTGTGGGGATAGGTTAATTGGATAATCCAAATTGCCACTAGGTGTGAATGTGCGAGTGAATGTGAGTGCGAATGGTTGTCTGTCCCTATGTGTTAGCCCTGCGACAGACTGGCGACCTGTCCAGGGTGTACCCCGCCTCTCGCCCTATGATAGCTGGGATAGGCTCCAGCGCCCCCCGCGACCCCGAAAAGGATAAGCGGAAGCGAATGGATGGATGGATGGATTTAAACTTATTTTCTGCACATTCCAGCACATAAAATATATTTTTTGTGTGTGTGTTTACACTCACTCTTTCAAATAGATGCAAGTAAAACACAGCAGAAAATAAATAACATCAAAGACTAGCGGTCCTGTTGCTCTATTTTCACCTGTACAACAGGAGGGGCATAGGCGGAGGTTTACCCTGGTGCAGGTGTGCCGCAGTGGTCAGTGGAAGAATCCGCGAGTTTCTCTGTGAATTTCCCATTACGTCATAGCGCACTCGGTGCTTGCTTGGAAGTTAAGGGGGTTTTTTCGCTTTAAAAAGAAGTTTTCTTCCCACGCACAACGGACACTAATGTTTTTGTCACTTTTTATGGAATCAAACTCAAAATAAGGTCAGTACTTCCACGCTTTAAACACTGCACGCTCATACTCTCTCCCGCACTCGATATATGATGCACTGTTGATCTGCACACAGCTGTTGTCACAAACGTCGCACTCGCTTACGTCACTGTCATGAGACATTTTTGCAAAAAAGTCACGGTTTTAGTAACGCAGTAACGCAGCATTCCTAGGGGAAAGTAACGGTAATCTAATTACCGTTTTTGCAATAGTAATCCCTTACTTTACTCGTTACCTGAAAAAAGTAATCAGATTACAGTAACGTGTTACTTGTAACGTGTTACTGTCCATCTCTGCTCGGGAGCTATTGGACTTTGTATTGATGTATCCCTCGAAATAAGACCTGAAAAACTATTTTTCATTGTTCAAATCACTTAAATATGTGAAAATGTCAGTTGTTAAATATTTCAAATATTATGTAAACTATAATAGTTTCTGTATTTATATGGCTCTGGTATTACTGTACATCATTGCATGTGTGCTTTCTGGTATTGATCTTCACTTGATGGATTTTACTTTGTATCCTGCAGTGTTAAAATATTTATGGGCTTTATTTTTTTTTTTTTTGCGCATAGCCTGTGGGTTCATAAGATTGTCTTAACTTTTTCTTTGGCTTCCTCATCACCTTTTATCACTTTCTTCACTTACAGGATTTCTACTCCTGTCCATCTCTATGGGATTGATTACCATGACGATTAACAGTGTTATGTGAAGGCCGAGTGATCTAAAAAGATAACATCTACTGCCTTTTGTATATGAAGGTCTGCCTGTAGGTCTATGTGTGCTTCTGTAGTACGGCCAATGTTTGCTTCAGCAATAAAAAGTCTACAAATCAATGTGAGCACCCCTGCGTCACAAACTGGCTGAATGCTTGTGATAGATTCTTAAAAACATTTGCACGCACAGATGTATGTGCATGCATGCACCCACCCACACATACATACACATACACACTTAATTGGAATGTGTCGTTAGTGCAAGTACAATTTGTGAGGAAAAATAAAACACAGTGGCTCAAACTACTGTAATCATGCTGATTGCACAACATTCAAATCAAATCAAATCAAATCAAATCACTTTTTATTGTCACATCACATGTGCAGGCACACTGGCACAGCACATGCGAGTGAAATTCTTGTGTGCGAGCCCCACAAGCAACAGAGATGTGCAAACACAACAACACAAACGAGCAAAATACAAGAATGGCCAACCTGAAACTAATAAATATATGTACAATATATAATAGTGTATGCATTTCTGGATGTGTATACTAAATATTTTCCTACGTGTGTGTGTGTGTGTGTGTGTGTGTGTGTGTGTGTGTGTGTATACACATTTTTACAAATTAAATAGTAAAAAAATAAAATAAAATAATAATAATAATAATAATAATAAAATATATAAAATATACAGAGTTGAATATGTGCAAAACAAGTGGCATTTATATACAGTGTGGAGTGCATAATGTTGAAGTTCCAGTAGTGAAGCTGAGGTGTCTATGACGTGTTCAGCAGTCTGATGGCCTGATGGAAAAAGCTGTCTCTCAGTCTGCTGGTACGGGACCGGATGCTGCAGAACCTCCTTCCTGATGGAAGCAGTCTGAACAGTTTATGGCTGGGGTGACTGGAGTTCTTGATGATCCTCCCCACTTTCCTCAGGCACCGCTTCCTGTAGATGTCTTGGAGGGAGGGAAGCTCACCTCCAATTATCCGTTCAGAGCACCGCACTACTCGCTGGAGAGCTTTGCAGTTGTAGGCGGTGCTGTTGCCATACCAGGTGGTGATGCATCCAGTGAGGATGCTCTCAATGGCACAGTGATAGAAGGTCCTGAGGATGCGGGGGCTCATGCCGAATCTTTTCAGTCTCCTGAGAAGGAAGAGGCGCTGCTGGGCCTTCTTCACTGTTTTGTTTGTGTGTACTGACCACGTAAGATCCTCAGCCAGGTGTACGCCAAGGAACCGGAAGCTGCTCACTCTCTCCACAGCAGCGCCGTTGATGGTGATGGGGGTGTGTACTTCTCTGCACCTCCGGAAGTCCACTATCAACTCCTTTGTCTTTGCGACGTTGAGGGTGAGATGGTTGTCTTGACACCAGTGGGTCAGGGCGCTGACCTCCTCCCTGTAAGCCGTCTCATCACCGTTGGTGATAAGACCCACCACTGTAGTGTCGTCCGCAAACTTCACAATGATGTTGGAGCTGTTAGTGGCTGTGCAGTCGTAGGTGTAGAGTGAGTACAGGAGAGGGCTCAGTACGCACCTCTGTGGAGCACCAGTGTTCAGTGTGATGGGGGATGAGGTGATGCTGCCCAGTCTGACCACCTGGCGTCTGTCAGACAGGAAGCTAAGGATCCAGCTGCAGAGGGAGCTGCTCAGTCCTAGATCCTGCAGTTTCCTGTCCAGCTTCGAGGGAACGATGGTATTGAATGCTGAGCTGTAATCTACAAACAGCATCCTCACATACGTGTCTCTCTTCTCCAGGTGTGACAGGGCAGTGTGTAGTGTCAGGGCTATGGCATCATCAGTGGACCTGTTGTGGCGGTATGCAAACTGTAGAGGGTCCAGTGAGTCGGGTAGTGCAGAGCAGATGAAGTCCCTGACCAGCTTCTCGAAGCATTTGCTTACGATGGGGGTCAGGGCTACAGGTCGCCAGTCGTTCAATGAGGAGATGGTGGAGGATTTGGGTACAGGGACGATGGTGGCCATTTTGAAGCAGGCTGGGACTACAGACAGAGAGAGGGAAAGGTTGAAGATGTGCGTGAACACTCCAGCCAGCTGAGCCGCGCATGACCTGAGGACGCGGCCGGGAATCCCGTCCGGACCAGTAGCTTTGCGTGCGTTCACCTTCCTGAAGCACTTCCGCACATCCTCCTCAGACACAGTGTGCGCACTGACGTCATCCGCGGTGCGCACACTGTCCGGTCTCATGGTGTTCGCTGTGTCGAATCTAGCGTAGAATACGTTTAGATCCTCACACAGAGAGGCCGTGGTCTGCGGTGTGCTGGTTTTCCCTCTAAAGTCTGTGATCGTGTTTAGTCCCTGCCACATACTCCGAGGGTTGTCAAACTGTTGTTCCACCCTGTCCCTGTACTCACGTTTGGCTGCTTTGATCGTCTTCCGGAGTTGGTAATGTGCGTGTTGAAGTATTGAAGTATTCGCTTAATTTCCAATTTTCCACTAAATGTTCACATCATAAACTTGTTCGGCCTTGCAGTTTCTTTGTTGTTGTTTTTTCATTAGTGTGGGTTATTGAAATAAAATTATGGCCAGCATGAAAATATAAGAAATGCAGAAGGGGAAGAGGTTTTGCTTTCTAACAACATTATCTTTTTTCAACTTTTAAATCGGTCAGTGGAGACCTTTGCTCAGACTCTGTGGTTAATTTATTTGGTCTGAAAAGCGAAGCCATAAGCCTAGTTTTCCCAACAAGTTAATGAACCGTGCCTTTGACAGGATTTCTATCATCTTCTCAGTTGAATCCCATGTTTATTGATCAATTTAGAGAAGTAAATAGTCACAGCAATCACTTAATTGAATATACAGTGGCTCAGCTCTGAAAGTCCAAACATTTCTTCAGCTTTTTTCAAAGTAACTTGGCTGTAATACACCCAGCCTGTGAAATGAACAGAACAAGTAAAAACCATTTGTGTCAATTAGTTTAAAAAATTGGGTAATAAGTTCCTTTTTATTGAACACAGTAGGCTTAAGGCCTCAGTCACACACACTAGAGGCCAGTTGGTAACCCCTTAGCAAGCATCCGTGGTAGTAAAAAAATATGTATCCGGTTGCTAGAGGTTGTTGGCTGTCACTATTGGTAGCAAAGAAGTATATGGTGCTACACCAAAAAAAAAGATGATGTTTGTTGTTTTGATTGCTTTAGTTTACAAGGAAGACACAGATCTGTCCTAAAATAGTCAGCTGGTCACATTAAAATTAGCATCTTTTGAAACACATCGGTTGCAGTGATAAGGCAAAGGTTTTACTTTACTTCCTGAAAGATGCAAGTTTAATTACCACTTGGTGAGCAGTTGGCAACCATTTCAAGACAAGTTAGCATTTTCTATGCAAGCTACAGTGACTGTACCTAGCAACTGAAGCAATCACAAGGAGGTTTTGGATGCAGCAACCAGGTTTACCTAGCAACTACTAGCAGCCTCTGGCAACCACTCGCCAGTCAGATAGGGAATTCATTGAAAGTTGGTGGGCAGTCACGGATTGGTCTCTGTGACAGATACCTAAGACTGAGGATCAAAATTTTGCTTGATGCCACTAACATTATTACATTACATACTTTATTAACATGATTGCAGTCATCTTGTGGGCGTAGTCATTTCCTGCTCTGCAAAGATAAAACTCATTTTCACCTGTCGTGACTCTGAATGTCTCACTAACAGTCTTGGCTTAATTATTTCAGTTACATGCTGGAGAAATTCCTAAATGAATTTGTGCTTTTTGAAATGTCCAGGTTAAATCATTTGCCGTTTTTTTTTTTGGGGGGGGGGGGTTGGAAGAAAGACCTCTTTAATGAACTGTTATTATAATATTTCATCATGCATAAGACCACTGTATTGCAGTTGTTGTTGTTTTTAAAAAAAACATCATTCTCTTAAATAGTAACTTGAAATAAAACAGTTTGATAGTCAATACGTTGTCTTTTCATTTTTTGCTGTGTTGCACAAAATAAATAAAAACAATTTTCAAACTCATAACATCCAGTAAGAAACCTGTTTGATGACATGTTAAACGATTCTTATTTTCTTGAGGAAAAAGATGGTCCAAAACCCATTTTTCATTGGTGAAAAGGGGGCAAAGAAAGGTTTTGGTGTGGCAGGTGATGAATGGTTAGTAGGAGGGAATCCATCTGCTGCATCAACACAACGGAAATGGGATCGTCCACTGATAAAAGATTGCACAGTGAGAGACGAGCCTGATTCACACCAGACCTAAACTCACTGTAGAGTACAGTAGTGTGTGTGCGTGTGTGTGTGTGTGTGTGTGTGTGTGTGTGCGTGCATGAGAGAGATGGACAGAGGATGTCTTTCAGTCTGTCTTTCTCTTTGTCTCTTTGTTTCTTCTCTACCATGCTGTCTCACTCTCTCTGTCTTTCTCTCTCAAACTCTCTCTCTCTCACACACACACACACACACACCCACACACACACACACACACACACACACACACACACGCTCTCTCACAAACACACACACTCTCACACACATATAAGAGAGAAATTCACCAGTGGCTGTGTGCCATCCTGACTAAATACCAACTATCTATCATCTGAGATATTTCATACTTTCTCAATTCAATAAGCCAATATGATTTATGTAGTGGCTGGGGTGGCTTTGGTATAGAATTATGTTGAGGTTTAGGACTATAGACAGTAATATACATTAAGTTCTTCATGTTTTAAATTTAAGTGCATATTAAAAAATGCCTGAAAGGTAGATTTTTTTAATCTAAATCCGTATTCTGTATAAACTTTAAAACTGCTTGAGGTATTTTTAGTGAATCAGTATGGATTTTAATCTTGCATGGAAAATATTGCAGAGACACACACATAAGTCTTTATCTAGTATTTAAAGCCACACAAGCCACACAGGCATAGCGTTGCAGGCCAGTGCAACACCCTGGTTACCACTGGTTGCTAGGGAAAAATGTATATTCCCCCACTGATTTGCAAATCATTTGCCTGAGGTTGCTGGCTTTCACCAGGTGAAATCGATCACAAAGAGGTGACCTGCACTAAAAACCTTGTTGTGATTGCTTTGGTTGCGGTCACCCATTGTTTGCCTGAAAGACTTTACTCTCCGAGCTGTAGAGAAACTTGAAAAAGTGCATCAAAAACCAGGACTGCTGACCATTTGGCTTCAGGGGAAACATTGTGCAATACCGTTGCAGCGATGAGGATTTCAAAAATGGTCTCCATTTCCATTTTGAATAAGAATAATATAAACGAATTTTCACAGTTTTTCTGTCAGTTGGCGAGTACTTCACAAGTGTTTGCAGACAACTCATCAAGTCCATGCAAACTACTGGTGACAAAAGGAATATGCTAGCGACCAAAGCAATGGTAAGGAAGTTTTCATTGCAGCACTCTATACCGCTTTGTGACTATTTCATGGAAGATTGAGAGCTAATTGCTACAATTTGTGTACTTTGCATATGTGCGGTATTCTGCTGCATCTCAGAACGTGAAGCATTAATGGCTATGGGAAGTGTCTGTGCAGTTGGTCCGCAGTGCGATTACTGTGTTCACATCTGCACAAATGAACCACACCAATGGAAATTAAATGGAGATGAACACTGCAGGTGTGAAAACAACCTTGGATATTAAAACTTCAAGCCTCCTGGGAAAATACACTGGCAGTGGACCGCAGAGAGTGTGAAGGAGTGGGTAATTTACAGTGTTCCTTATTTTTCATAAATCAGAGGTAAATGAGTCTTTTTCTGGATAAATCAAACTTGTTAATGCAATCGTAAAAGTATTTGAACTCTTTGAGAAGTATGCAGTTTTGGGGTTTTTCCTTTGGCAATTGCACTCAGCCAAAGTTAAAACCGTTTGTCCCAAAAGTTCCAAGATGCAAACAAATTCAGCTCCACGCAGCTGCCGTGCACATTAAATAAAATGTTGCATGCAGTATTCTTGCCATATGTGCATCTACGCAGAGTGCCTTTATTGGCAATGTTTTTTCAACTTTAATTGTATTAAAGGCATTGCTTACAAGAATGGACATAAAATAAGAGCAGATGGGAGCTGTGATACAAGTCAGCAAACACAAATCCTTTTGATCTACGCCTCCGCACCAAGCTTCACGAATTCACAAAATCAGCAAACTATAATTTCCATTCCCATTTTCACTTCATAAGAGTTGTACAACCCGATCAGTAATCTGTTCTCCCCAACTTTTTTTCTTAGACTTGCTGCTATTGTTTGGTGAGGCTGAAACCAAGACGGGGGGAATGCAAATTATTTATTATACACATTCATTTCTGTTGTCTTACATTGTTTATTTATGCTCGGATTTTTTGCAATAACAGCATTTTTCACTGGCTGCTGGCCCAGCGAATAAACTGCGGGAACATGATGTGATTTACATTCAAAAGCATTCCTCTGTGTTGCTCTCACAACTACAAAGCAGTCTGAGGAAGGAAACAGGACCATCTGTAACTTTCTTCTCTCTCAGTGGGACAGCGTACAGCAGCAACACAAAAAGCCTGTCTATATTTGCGCGCATGGATGATAATGCAAAGGTTTTGAGATGTTTGTGTTTTTTCTGAGTGGATTACTGAAGAGTATGAGCATGAGTTTGTGTATATGTATCTGTGCAAAAACTTTTTTCTTTAGGCAAAACACTTCTGGTCTGTCAAGACTTTCTTGGTGGTTTTTCTCTGTAGGTACTGCTGTGGAAAGGAAATGTTCATTTCACTAATGCTGTGAAATGGGCTGAAAAGAGCCTTTCACTGACTCATGCAACTTTTCTCCATTTAGACAACATTGTCTGCTCAAGCTGGATAAACAATACTGCACAAAGTAGTCGCTGGAAATGTAGCAGATTCATGTAACAGAGATAACTAGATATTGTCTTCTTTACCACACATACTGATTTCTTTTACTTTTCTACAGTACACCTCCATTTTCAACTGTTTATGCTAGTCGCGGTTATTGGGTCCTCAAGCTGGCTGTCTCAGCAAAAATGATTACCTGCTGAAGGCTGGTCAGCTCATCTTTTTTTATTATTAGTTATCTGTAACCCCAGACTTTCACGTAGCTTCCTCTACAGCAGCACAGGACCTTATACCACATTTTCCACACATGCTGTAGTTCTCCCAAGACCTATAAATAGGCCTTGATTTTTTTTAGTGCAATCATTGTTTCATTGTTGCACTTTTGATTTGCAATCACACACTGTGGTTTCTTTTGTTTGTTTGTTTGGTTTCTTTTACTGAACTGCAGCAAATTGAAAGAGGCGTGTACTGAAAAGAAAAACAAAGTGGTAATTTAAAGAAAAAAAAAATATATATATATATATATATATATAAAACAACTATGTTTGGCCCCGGTCAACCATCAGTTGGTTGTTAGGGAAAAATGTGTATTCCCTGACTGGTTGGTGAGTGGTTGCAGGAGGTTGCTGTCACTACGTGTAATTGGTTGCAAAAAGGTATATGATATCATCGAGATTGCAAATCAACTGCTTACAGTTTTGTTATTTTATTGTAATACCTATACTAATTTAAATAAATATTACCTCTGGCTTATTCCCCCCATATGAGAATAATGAAAAAAGACTAAAACTAATGATGAAACTAATAAAAATTTAAATAAAAAAAGAATAACAAATAATAAAGACAGAACAGAAATGAGCAAACCCAAAAACTGATTTGAAAGTTGGCATGTGTTTGCTGACATTTGGGAGTAACACTATAGGTTGCTGCAGTATCTGCTAGCGACTAAATCAAAACCAAGGAGATTTTTTGTGCATAACCCTGTTTGCAACTAATTTCACCCAACGACAGCAGCCATTCACCAACAATGGCATGGGCTATGCATTTACAGAAATCATAGGTAATTTGATTGGCAGGAGGTTGCCTGAGGTCACTGAACGGTATCTAGACAGTCTAGGCAAAGTCATGTGTCAAGTGTTTCTTCCAGTGGCAAAAAACATTATAAAGAGGAGTTAAGGGTAGGTGGTAGGGTCCACCACTCATCTGGAACCGATGACTCTTCTGCTTTCTTATTTCCCTTTTAGTTAAATATTTTTTCTTGTTACCTCAGCCATTTTTCATTCTGCTGTATCCTGTTTTTCAGCTCATGATCTTGGCTTGAGTCATTTCTAGCAGCAGTGAACAAAACTGTTCTAATAAACCTGCTGCAAACGGCAGACCAGTGACCAAATGGTGGAGAGATAGCGATGCATTCAGCTGCTAAAGACAGAGACATTTTTTTCACATGTATGAGTGAAGATTATAGAAGATGTTTTTACAAAACACCAGAAAATATTACTCTGAATTCCTTTTTACTAAATAAATAGGGTTAATGTGTTAGCACATGATTGCTTATCAGCCCAGCAGAGGCTTCATCCTGCATACAAAGTAGCAAACACATAATAAATTTCATATTGTTATATATATATATATATTTGAAAATAATATTGCAGAACTGTAAACAGTGACTTTGCATGTTTATTTCCCTCATGAAGAGCACAGATGGAGATGAATATCTCTCCCGCCTGTAATGTTTGAAGAACTAACAGAGGAGTCTAGTTCTTTTGTTTACTTAATCAACCTTCTTTGCTGGAATAAGCCAAAGTGAAAATGACACCAATTTCAGAGAATTTGCAACCGCTCTAATCTGAAAGGAGCTACGTCCAGCAGAGCATGCTATTTTGTGTCTCGGAGGGTGAGTGAGACACCCGCTAGAGCAAAGAGGGCTTGGATTTTGTGTCTTGTGTGGGTGCATGTGTATGTATTTGAGTGACTATGCCTCAGGAGGTTTGTTGCAACAAAAAAAACTCAATAGTACAACAAACAAGGAAAGCAAACAAGTCCTTTTTCTGTTTTCCTTGTTGATACATAGCTTTGATATTGGCCGTTCTTTTCTCAGCAAGGGGATGTGTACATACTAGAGATGGCACGATACCACTTTTTTATATCCGATACCGATACCGATATCATAAATTTGGATATCTGCCGATACCGATATGAATCCGATATAGTGTTTTTTAATCAACAAAACTGTTTTTTAAATATCTTGCTGCATTTTGTATAAGTTCATACTCAAGTTTAAAACAACAACTACACTAAAGCTATTCTGTTATACCTGTATGCAAAAAAAAATATTTCATAGTTCAGCAATACTGATCAATCTAATAAACTTACAGTTTTTTACAGACGCTAGGACACATTTCCCAATACTTAGGTCACTTTTGCAAAACTCTTCACACAATCCTCCTAACTGACCGTCAGCTTGGCAAAGCAGTTCATTTCACATTCAAAATGCACTACAACTACCAAAACACTTCATTCAGGTCTCAAATAAACTCATTCTTCCAGAACACTAGCAAAGGTTGACAGCCGACAAACACACTTTGTCACCCACAAAACAATGACCTAAAAAACACTAACAACATGTAGCATTACACAGTGTTTTCTTGTGTAAAACAAGGACACATCTCTGTTTATAATTTCAATATATGTTACTGGAATGAATCAGACATCATGCAGAATTCGTTAATATTTGTTTATGTATTTTTATTTTTTTGCACTAAGTAATCCCAAAATACAAGAATTTGTATACACACCATCCACTGATACACATACAATAGTAATGCTAATCTACTCGGTCTTCTCCATTTGGCCACATCACATCTTATGTCATCTAGGGCAATACACCTAGGAAAGAATCTTCTGGCTGCCAGAATTGAAGGAGTTGAAAAATTGAAGGAGTAACACCTGTGTAGATGTTCATCTACAATGAGAATAAGCTGTGGCTGGTTAAACTGCATTTTTAGATTTAAAATATGTTTCAATAAAATATTGCTGTTGGATTTTGCTGTCTTTTCAAGTTTTGCATTGTGTTATTGTTTTGGCCATAAGTTTAACAGTTTTGAAAACAGTATGTAAGCACATGCAAAATGTCCTGTACGTACAAAGATTTTTGGCAGTTGTTGTGTCTGAGTGAGAAGATGATTCATGAAATTTGAGAGATGTAGTCATTGAATGCATTTTGTGCCAAAACAATGATAACTGGTCCTCAGTTTAGCCCACATAGACTTCTGTTGTGCTCACTGTGTGAGGAGTTTTGCAAACGTGACCTAAGTATTGAGAAATGTGTCCTAGCGTCTGTAAAAAACTGTAAACCTGCACCATCCTCCCTATTCTGGTATTTTAAAGAGTACTTAGCGTAAATATTAAGCAACCTAACTAATAGGGTTCCAACTCCCAGCAACAAAAATAAATAAATAAAAAATAGGGAACCACCCCTCATACTCCACCTCATGATGCTTAATCGACGTAATCAACCTTAATTTGATGCAGTGTGAAAAAAAATGCACAGAAATCAATTATTTTTCAAGAAATATTAAATAGATTCAACATCTTTCTTCAACAAAATTGCAGACTGCACAGATGGTACCTTCCCAAAGGAAAAAGTACTATAGCTTACTAGGGTATATATATTATACTTAATAGTTACTATATACAGTAATGGACTTCTATTCATTTTGCATCAAATTAAAACTTTGGGTGTCAGATAATTATTTATTAAAAGCTCGACATTTTAAATGAGAATAAGAAAGAAAAGTATGTCTTTGTGCCCCCTTTTCCCTGTTAACGCCCTATCGGCCCCCCTGGCTAAACTTTGCTAGATCCGCCCCTGCACAGTTACAGCCGTCAGCTACGTAGAAAAAGATCCTGGAGTAGAAAGTAATATTAAATACATTCTAACAACAGCTGATCAAGCTTAAACGTGCTGCTGTTGTTCAGCCGCTGGTTTCCTCTTTCTGGTGCGAAGTGGGCCAAAAACAAACTAGAGACACGGACTCCCGACAGAAAAGCCGATCAGCTGATCATTAAGCAGTTTCATGATTGAAGTAGCAGCAAGAAGAAGCAGTCGCTCCATATATCGCTTGTTAAGCTTAACGCAGGAATGCTTTACAAACATTCAGAGATGGACTTACACACTTGCTTTACTTCTCTCGGGATAACTTTGTCGAAGATGAAATGCCGGGTTGCTAGCGAAGCTCCAAATGCTATCCAGACCACCACAGGTCCCGCATGCCACAGCCGCTCTATCACGTGATGCATACTGCTCCGACGTGCTAACGTTCTGAGGTGAGTTACGGTGTGTGGCAAGTTTTGTGAGGTGCTTTCGTGATATTTAATGGATCGGATTACATTTTTTATTTTTCTCCGATATCCGATCCAGTAATTTAGGTCAGTATCATACCGATACGTAATATCGGATCGGTCCATCTCTAGTACATACATACCTGTGTGAGCTTTTGTTTGTATGTTTATAGGTTTTTTTTGTGTGTGTGTGTGTGTGTGTCTTCAGTATCATTGCAATGTCCCACTGTTACTCTGCCATTATAAATGAGGCATAATAGACAGGACTTATTTGTCAGTGAATATATGTGTTGACTTTTACTGCTAATTTAGTATATATAGACACAGACAATCTACAAGAGACAGAGATGACTTAAGAAGGCTGAACTGCACGTCTTTACCTGTGGTTTGCATACATCTCAGTTCGTTATGTAGTACGTGGGTGTAATAAACACCTCTGCAGTGTTAGCAGTGCTAATGCCTGTGCATCTTTACCACTGAGCAATTTGCATTTCAAATCATCTCCAGAGAGCGCTGTAAATCTTAAGTCCGGGATAAAGCGATTCAAATGTGGAATTGCTCTAATGCTAATTTAATGTTCCACTCTCTTGGACAGGTGCAGAGTCAGGGGGAGATTGGCTACAAGAGAACAAAGTCCTCACGGAGAAGGTACCGTCCGCATACACAAACATAGGCGCTCACCTACGTGTCGAGACACATTAATGAACATCCATATTTTTCCCTCTGGCTATAGTGTAATGTTCAATTTAATGGTCTAATGTTCCTTAATGACTGCTTTATGTGCATGGACTTATTGTGAATCTATCAACCTGAAGCACATCTAATCAGACAATTAGCCCTCATCTTGGGCTAATTTCCATGTATGTATTCATCACCATTAGTGGCTTTCTAATAGAAACACAAATGAATTGTCAGCTTTCTCTCACATAGTGCACACACACACCTATACAAACACACACACACACATACACACACACACACACACACACACACACACACACACACACACACACACACACACACACAAAACTCGCTTTCACTCCTTAATGAGGACATCAAATTGACATAATGCTTTCACTAGGCTAACCCTAAGCCCTCCCCTAATTTGATCCCCACAAGTGACTGTTGGTACCCACAAATATAGGACCTTTTTTTGGTCATCACAAAGATTATACAAATACACACACACACACACACAACCCCGTTCAGCTATCTTAGCGAGGACCTTCATTAACACAATGCTTTCCCTAGCCCCTTACCCTTACCCTAACCATTAAAAATGAATGCCTAACCCTAACCCTAGGAGCCTTAAAGGAGAAAACTGGATGATCCAGCAGCCACTAGGACCACGCAATAAAAACTTCAGCAAAAGAGAACTAAATCAAACTCTCTCTTATACCTAACCATAACCTAATTGCAACCCTGACACTAAAACCACACTTTGAGCCTCAAAAATGGCTTTAAATGCCTTCAAATTTGTGAGGACCGGGTTGTGTGTCCTCGCAAGTGACTGTTGGTTCTCACAAGTATAGTAGAATGCAGGTTTCAGTCCTCACAAAGATAGCTAGACAGGAACACACACACACACACACACACACACACACACACACACACACACACACACACATACAGTGTTGCATACAAATGATCCATACTCTTTACAAACACAGAAAGCTAGCGATCATCAAACCAAGATAAAAACATAGACCATCTGATCTTTCGGTATTAACCCCCATGTATAGTCCAGAGTTTCTAATTGCTCCCATTCAGGCGTGAAAAGGTTCTGACAGAAAGTCATCTATTGCAAACATGCATGAGAGAGCATGCAATCAGCTGTTAATGTTCTTCTGCCTGCAGATTGCTGAGATGTCGGCATTGTGATTTGTTCAGTCAGGTGTCTGTTATTTATTTAGCTTCAGTGTCAGTTTCAGGTTAATTGCTGTATCCTAAATAACAAATGTACACAAGTAATACATTCAGATCAAGTATCTCTAAGCTTGTATTAGTTAGTTATACAGTGCTTTACTTCTCTATCGGAGCATTTAAAGTGCTTTGTACTGCAAGCGTCATTCACCCAATCACACACACACACACACACACACACACACACACACACACACACACACACACACACACGGTACTTTCAACATCTTCATTCAATTCAATTAAATATTCAGTTAAATTTCATTTACACAGCGCAAAAAACCAAGAACAGTTGCCTCAAAGCGCTTTATATTGTGAGGTAAAGACGCTACAATAATCCAAAGAAAACAGAGAAACCCCCAACAATCATATGAATCCTATGAGCAACCACTTTGGCGATAGTGGGAACAAAAAACTCCCTTTTAATAGAGAGAAACCTCCAGCAGAACCAGGCTCAGGGAGGGGCAGCCATCTGCCCTGACTGGTTGGGATGAAGGGAGGAAGACATTCTGTGCCTTTAAGCATTTTGCCTAATATTCATGCACACACTCACACTCTGATGGTAACTTTCAGTAGCTTGCCCAAGGATACTTCGACATATAGACTGGAGAAGCCGCAGCCATGATCTGTGGGCTGTAGCGCATAGCTGTTCTGCGCTAGTACAGCAATTCTCCAGGTTAATTCCATTAAGACTCCAACATGCTAAGCAGTTTCTTGACACTGTTCCATCTTATTCTTGCTCCTTACAGCTGATTTAAACTTCTTGGGCAAATCTGTGTACAGAGACTACGATGTAATCTACCCAAGTGGATGACGTTGATGCCAGTGTTTATGTTCATGTATAGACCTCATCTTTGAAGGTTTGCAAAGAGTGTTGATTTAAATTGACAGAGAGAGACACAGCACTTCTTTTTTCACTCTTCAATAAACATTTTTCCAGTCTAGAAGGAATATACAGTTCATACACATGGCAGTAAACTTAAATTAGTATCCGTAATTTAATATAATATTATAAATAGATGTTTCTTCAGGTACGAGGCATTACTGCCTTATTGATGATATGTAAGTTTGAGTCGCACTCTCTGATTTGGGAATATGATGCACTGCTCTGTGTAATTACACATGGGTTAAACAGCTTTAGCATCTTTATCTCTTAATTAAATTTTCAGCCCTGGGACAAAATAGGAGCACAACCTACACTGCTTATACACTGAACTGGGGAGAATCTTGCACAGATTTTAATTTTAGGCAGTGATTATCAGGAATGTAGCAGGTGTCCGTAGGATTGGTCTTGAGTGCCAGTACTTCAAACAGAATTTTTTTTTTCCCGGATAATAAAGTAAATCTATTAGTTGCATAAACAGGATTATGATTAGGACCAGTTTCAGTTTACACACCATGCATAATATTTTTTCTGGCAGTCCTTACAGCAGTGATTGTTGTGTGCATATTAATCACTTCAACATAATTTAATTTCATCTTACATTTTAACTGCAGGTTAATAAAGTGTTCAGTATTTTCACAAGTTACTTCTGTATGGAGCCACATTAATTACATTATTAATTGTGTTACATAGAAGAAAAAAGTATATTTTTGCAGTGTGAAATTATTGTGTGAAATTATTTTTACTTGCAATGTTGGTCTTGTGGTTTTAACATTTATGTGAACCTTTTGATTGTGACTGAGAATCAGGACAGACAGCAGTCTTTCAGCTGGAGATTTAAATGTTTCTGACTTTGTCATCAATTGGATAGAAGAATGGACTGAAATGCAGACACAAGAACAATATGAAGTAAATATCACGAAGTCTATGTGGTTACTTAGTGGTGTGCTGTTTATTCTGGCAGCTGTTTGTTCTCTGTCTCTTGGTTCTAGTTTTACTTATCCTGTGTCATTGTCTTGATTATATGAAAACAGCAGTTGAACATTGTGGAAGTCTTTATTGATGTGTCTTTATTGTCTTCTTTTGTCCGCTTTTATAAATCGGTGCGTGGGGAGGCTCGGCTAATTTGGGTAGCACAGAAGTAAGAGAAGACCTTTTCTGCCTGCCTAGATATATAGACCTCCTCTTTGAAGGCCTGCAAAAAGTATTGGTTTGAATTGACAGGGATACACACCACTTCTCTTGAATAAGCACTATTTCAGTCTAGAAATAATCAGATCAACATACATGTGTCAGTATAATTAAATCATTGTTTCAATTTCAGGATGTTTCTTTTTTTAATGGATGTTTCTTCAGGCTTTACCGCCTTATTGATGATATGCAGTTTCCATCTCTCATTATGTGTATGTTTAAATAGCCTGTTTTCTTTTTTTTTGGTTTTCTTTGGTTGTTTCCTTTTCTTTTTTTGAACGTAGTTATTATTTTTTCATTGTGGGTTGGTAATATGTAGTTTTCATTTTTTACATTTTTTGAAATCCTTTTTTTTGTTTTTAATCCTGTTAAATCAGGGAATTGGAGGAAGGAAAGTAACAAGACACAGCTGAAACTAATCTGGATAATGACAGGGGAGGAAGTACAACTAAATGTAAAACACAGGAGACAAATGATTACCAAAATAAAACCGTTAATAATTTCAATCGGAACTGAGACACTGAACATGTGTGCTTAACAGGAGGGAAAACACACGGGGAGGAAGTAGAAGGAAACACAGAGGAAAGTAATTAACTCACTAGGTACAAAGTGTAACTAGAATTAAAATACAACCAGGACTGGAGACCCTGGAAAACTAGAGAAATGAGAATAAAAAAATAAACTATAAATGAAACTAAGAACAAAGCAGTCAGCCAGACAGCATCTAATAGTAAGCGTGAATTTAACCTCCAAGAAACTCTAGTCGATCACAATAGACTATAATGTTGTTGAGACTGACACAAATGAACACATCAGAATGCAGATGTATATCCTTGATTTGTTTTATATAGTTTAAAATTGAAGGGAACCAGGGAAAACTCGCCATGGATAGCTTCTTTATCATCGTAATGGAACACTTGTAGAGGTTCGATAGCAGCAGAGAGAGAACAATTACTTGTAGCAAAACAGAGTAAAATGGAAGACAGGAGGTAAAACGATGATAGTGGAATAGCAATTGACAATTTTTGTTGCTGCTTTGTTTGCAACCTTTAGACTGATTAAACAGTTTGATTACTCCTGCAGTCATTAAATATGAGAAGAGGCAGCAGCAGCCATGATTTTGAATCAACTTAGCTAGCAAATATGTGGTCAAGCATGCAGAAACAAAATTTATTTCAGAGTGAGCCAGTTTATTCTGACTGAAGTGCTCTGATTGAGCTTATCCTCTGGGTATTGGTAGCATGTCGAGCAGCTACTGAGAGAGAGACAACGGATGAGAAGGCGATACAAGGGCTTGAATGGCAGGAGAATAACAAGTCGAAGCCCAGAGCATGAGAAACATATACACAGACAAAAAGGAGAGGGAAAATCAAAAGAGATGGAGAGAGGGATGGTAGACAAAGAGGAAGGCTAAGCAGAGTGGAGACGAGGTGAGAGTGACAGCAGTGGAAGCCTTTGATCTTAGGCTTCTAATCAATGGGGATTATGGTCTCTGTGCCTGTGTCAGTCCTAATTATTGCACCGGCACATAGAGACAGTGGGCATCCAGAAAAACAGCAGACAAATACAACCCCATCTTCCAAAAAGAGGCATTCTGCAAAGCTCCATATAGGTGAATATGATCAGACACATGAAGTGTTTGACAGGACACAGAAATCCAGCGTGGAGATGGATTCAGCATAGAAAGTTGATTCTGGTCATATTAAAATCGTCTCTGGAGACTGCACTGCCATGACTAGTCAAACCGGAGTGACTGTAATGTGCCAGCGGGGAGTGCATCTCCACTACGGGGAGTAAACATTGTGAATACATGACATGGGAAATCACATGAAACATAACGTAACAGAAGACTGTAAACTGCAGCATAAGGATAGGCAGAGCCTGGAGAGCTACTTTTAAATCTTTGAATTCTTTCAGCTTCCAGTGACAGCAGATGGATTCCACTGACTGCATCTAGGGAGTTAAGATTTTACTGATGTTTTCCTGAGACACAGTCTGAAATATGATGGATTATGCATCTCGTCCCTAATGCTTTTCTCCTCTTTTGTATTTACACATAGCACTGTAAACTGCAAAACACTGTCAAAGTATAATTCATAGTATCCAAGAATTTTTAGGGAATAGCCTAAAAATATTTAATGCACATTTAATACATAACATGCTATTTCATTGAGTCAGTGGGTTCCTGCAGAATTGCAGATCTGCATTAAATACTGGAAGACTATGTGTTAAATATGCTAAAGCATGAATGTGCTCACACTTGGCAGGTTTGGTTTGATTAAAGCATACTCTGGTGCAGTTGCTCTGTTAGAATGGCTCATTTGAGCAACTGCAGATGCTGCCATCCCAACTTTTGTGCTCATATTGCTTCAAATTTTGTGCACTTTCCATGAAATGTTGACAGCACAGATCAAAGTAATCTAAGGCTACGTTCACACTGCAGGTCTTAATGCTCAATTCCGATTTTTTGATCAAATCCGATTTTTTTGTCTGCTCGTTCACACTACAAATAAAATGCGACAGCAAATGCGCTCTAGGGTGAACGCTCAAAGCGGCCCGCATGCGCAAAAGAAGACGTCACACACAACGTGCTCTGTTTAGACCCAGAGCAAACTATATTGTTTGACTGATGGCCCTTAATATAAAGACTTCGGACTTCATGTTTCCCAAGTTTTGCTTTAAGTTATTTTGTTATTTACATAATAATGTAGATAACCTAATAATGATCCTTATTGCTGTTTTAGAGGAGCGGTGCTTCAAAGGATAGTTGCAGATTTCTGTCAGAATCTGCAGGTTATGCAGTACAAATAAAATGTTCACGTTTCTCCAACGTTGTCTTCCCAGCAGTTTCACCGGATGGCCAGGGAAACGTTCGTGATGTCTTCTCTGGCGCTGATAATTGGCGTCTGTCTTGTGTCAGTGACGTAAAAGACGGATTTAATGCGACATGACCATTCACACAGCAGTCGCTTTCTGAAACATCGGATATGTATCGGATTCAGTACCACATACGAAAGAGACCCAGATCGGATTTGAAAATATCGGATTTGTGCCGTTCACACTGTCATACCATGATCGGATATGGGTCGCATAGGGTCAAAAAAATTGGATTTGATGCGCTTTCGCCTGCAGTGTGAACGTAGCCTAAGCTGTTAAAGACATTTAAAGGCATCAAGCAAGCATGTGATGTTTTTTTTTTATACCACAGAAACAGTGTTTAGAGGTGTGTATGCAAAGACAAAAGCGGTAGTTTGGAGCTGTGCTCCTTGAAACTGTTATAGCTGTGTCAACAGTACATCCAAATGTGTGATGCTGCATTCTGACATGGTAGCTAGGATGAAGAAAAGCATGAAGAAATGATTGAAGAAATGATTCTTGGCAAATGTCCGATGTAAGAGGAAAGCGAAGCGTGAAAGTCTTGACCTCCAGACCTGCATTCAACATCAGAGGAAACTGCTGAAGGATTTTCAAGAATCTGAACATTTTTACAGTAATACAAGAGTGCAGCTTTTAAAAAATGAATGAAGGCAAACCATGAAGTCGAAGAATACATGTTTTATGCTTTGGAAACACAGCAGAATGCTACCAACACTGATTTTTTTCAGTCACTGGGCACTTTGATAAATGCAGTGTGCCACAATAAGCCAGAAGGCCCATCTTTGATCAAATTCCACTCCTTAGTGAGGCGCTACTCCAGTGTCAGCCCCTCAGCACACCATGACATGTTCACATGCAGCTTCAGCAGTCCATTTCATTTGCATGTTCTCCTCTTCAAACAGAAGACCACCCACTGCACTGTTTGCTCATCAAGAACCCCTATGTAAAATGATGCCCACCATTCAACCATCAGTCTCAAACAGAGGGTAAACAGCCAAAGGCTGATGTTAATGGAATACTCAGTTTGTTGTTGGTGCTACATGTGGCAATGTTGACCCAGAATGTTTTGAATCTTTAGGCTTTTTGGGATAATGCTTAAGCTTCTAAGCTCCCCTCTTTGGTTTTTAGTTAAGGTTGGATGAGGATCTGTTAGACTTTCTTTGACTTTCAAAAGTTTTATTTCTGATTAAGTTTCTGCTTTTGAAAAAACTAAACCTTTACTTTAGGTTTTGCAAAAGCTTCACTTGTTTTTGGCACCTTTTTAAACATGTCTCTTAGCATGTGGATTCTATATAACATACTATATATACATACATACCTCAGATGTGGCAGTTTTATTTTTTGCATAGAAATAACTAACATGAATATTTTAATCCTAATATCTATCATAGATAATTAATAAAACTAACCTAAACTATTAAAGTATGGTAAACATTTATTCCATAGTTTTTTGTTTTGGTTGTTTTTTTTTTTTTGTTTTTTTTTTTAAAGAGCAGTACTGGCAGGCTAAGTGGAGTCTTGCTCTGGCAGTAGCTGAAACAAAAACTTGGGTGTGGGAGGAGTTCAGTGAGACGATGGATCAAGACCATCAGATGGCCTTGAAGTAATTCTGGCAAAATGTTAAGAGACTGAGGAGGGGAATGCCAAGCTCTTCTAACTAGTGATGTGCGATACCACTGATTTCCTTTCCGATCCGATACCAAGTAAAATTCAGGGTGGTATCGACGATACTGATACGATACCGATACCCTATACAAAACGTATTTAATTTATTCTATCTCAAATTATAGCGTCATAATGATTACAGGACATCAGATTACTTGTTCTTATCACTTAATAATGCAGAGTTCATCATATAGAAATAAAAAACTGAAGTTTTGCACTATTTGAACACCTTGCCTGCCTGCAGCACTAAAGGACTCAGTGAGAGACATCTGTCTCGCCCTAGCAGCACCTGTCCACTCCTCCTCTTCAGTTCGCCTCAACATATGCTCGTCATATTCTGTGATATGATTTACTCTGAGGTGTTTGACAAGGTCAGTGGTGTTGCCACAGCACCTCACTTTTTTGCCACATGTATCGTAAACCATGCCTCAGCTGTTTGTGGAGGTAAAATACGTCCGCACATGACTCCAATTACGCTCAGCCATTCTTGTGAGTGCGCACGCCAAGGGGCTGCGACACATTTATACAGCTATATTTCACACATGACTATGAAACCCGGAAGAGGAAGTTGTTCCTTCGAATGTAGACAATCCGAATGTTATAGTTTCTTTCCACTGTGTTCCTGTTAATGATAAACTACAAATTTACCCTAAATTACTAAAATATCGATATTTTAATGTGAGAATCGATTCTAGAACATAAATGATTGGTATCGGAGGAATCGATATTTCAGGATCGATCCACACATCACTACTTCTAACACATTGTATAGTCCAGCTGGGGTGCTGCTCACTTCAACTGAGGATACATTTGGTTGGTTGAAGGAATACTTGGAGCATACTTTCAGTCCCACTTTCTTATGTAGAAAAAGCAGAGTTGGGGAATGCCGGGGGGAAGCTCCTCATCCATCATTGGGAATGAGGACAATGAGGTAGTTAAACAACTCCTCGGTGACAGGGTCCCTGAATTTCCAAAGACCTTGGATGTTATCATGCTATACTGGTTGACATGCCTCTGCGATGGCATGTGTTGATTTGGGACAGTGCCTCCAAATTGGCAAACTGAGGTGGTGGTTCCCATCTTTAAGGACATCTGAGGGTGTGCTCCAGTTATAGGAGGATCACACTCCTCAGCCTCCTTTGAAAGATCTACACAGAAGTACTGGAGAGGAGAGCCTATGTGTTAGTCAAACCTTGAAATCAAGAGAAACATTTTTTTTCTCCTTTGTGAAACACTGGACCAGCTCTGTCATCTCAAATATATTCATGCATACATTGGAGTTTGCCCAGTCAGTCTACCAAGTGTTTTGTGGACTTACAGAAGGCATTTCATCGCATCCCTCAGAGCATCCTTTGACGGGTGGTTTGGGAGTATGGAATGTCTGTCCCATAGTTTGCCTTTTCCAGTCAACTGCCATGAGAGCTTGCACTATATTGCTGGCAATGATTCAGACTTGTTCCTGGTGAGTGTTGGACTCTGGCAGGCCCCTTGTCACCAATTCTGTTCATAAATTATATAGACGGATTTTCTAGATTTTCCATCTTGGTGGGCGTAGGATATTGTCTCTGCCTTTTGCAGATGACATGATTCTTTTAGCTTCAGTGTGGTCTCCACCTCACATTGGAGTAGTTCACAGCTGCGTGTGAAGCAGTGGGTACCTTCAAGCCTGAGACCATGATTCTTAGCAGAAAAAAACAAGTGCACTCTCTGGGTTAGAGACAAAGTGCTCCCCCAAGTGGAGGAGTTTAAGTATATGAGTATCTTGCTCACAGGTGACTAGAAAGGAGAGTTGGAAATTGACAGACAGATTGGTGCAGTGTCTGCATTGACCCGAACACAATATTGGTCTGTTGTGGTGAAAAGAGAACCTAGCATAAAAGCGAATCTGTAAATTTACCTGTTGACCTACAATCCCTACCTTCACCAGTGGTCACAAGTTCTGGGTAATGACCAAAAGAATGAGATCATGAACACAAGCAACAGAAATGTGTTTTTTTCTGAAAGGTGGGTGGGCACAGCCTTAGAAATTTCTTCCAAGTTGGTTGCTGGTGTTTTCTTTATACAATCCACATGGTATAGCAATCTCTAAGCTCTTGGCTAGTACATACAACACAGTGAAAAAAAATTTAACCAATAACCCTACACACACTTTGGTTTGAAGCAAAATAGCAGTGGGAATTCAAAATTTAAAATAATGATTATTGTGTTTCATATTTCTTTGAATCAATGTCAAATAACCCTGCAGAGAACTCTGCAGGGAAAGTGCTGCATATTTAAAACATAGTACACAAACCGGTGTGGTCTTGTGGTATCTTTTATGTAACTTTAAAACCGTTATATACAAATATTTATTTACAAACTATAAACATAGAAGATCGCAAGCATAGAGTGCTGTATTGGTAAAAATAGAAACATGTAAACAGTGTTGGGGAGTAACGGAATACATGTACCGCCGTTACGTATTTAAAATACTAAATATGAGTAGCTGTATTCTGTTACAGTTACCGTTTAAAAAGGTGGTATTCAGAATACAGTTACTTTGTTGAAATAAATGGATTACACTTTCCTGTTTAATTTTGTCGCGGGTCAGGACTGTTTGGGTTTTGTTTGACAGCTACGTTCTGTTGTTCCAGGCGGCAACGTTATGGTTGCCATGGTTACAGGGTGACGCTCTCTCTCTCTCTCGCTGCGACTGTGTGTTTCCTGGGTGAGAGAGCGCCTTTTCGTTGTTGTTGTTGTTGTGCTAAGCTAACAGGCAGAATGCTACAAGCATAGCTCTAAAGAATGTAGCTTCATGGGCAGTGTAGTCCATGTTGCAGGGAGAATGGACTGCCATACACGTTATGGGTCTGTGAGCGCGAGGAGGGAGAAAAAGGAGAGTGGAAAGGTACGAGTTGTCATCGAGGAAAAACGGGAGCTGGAAGCATGTAAATATAATAATAACCACTTCAGCCAAGAAGAGTGCCTGACGAGCCCAGTTGTAAGTAAGCTATTAAGACTCGACTGTACACCGTGTTCGTGTTTTCCTCCGAAAACAATAAGTTCCGTTGGAGCAGTCTTTCAACGCCTCTCTCTGTCTCTCGCAAGAAAAGTTGACCCACACAACAAAGTAAAGCTATTTTTCGGCTACGAGCCGACAGGGACCCCGCCGTATTAGTCAGAGGTCCCTTTACTACAGTTCGGAGTCGCGGACCTTCAGTAATAGTAATAAATCACACAGCAATAGTACATTCACGTTGTTGTAAAAAGCATGATAATATATTAAGTAATCCAAAGTATTCAGAATACGTTACTGTCATTGAGTAACGTAACGGAATACGTTACAGAATACATTTTGGGGCATGTGTTCTGTATTCTGTAATGGAATACATTTTAAAAGTAACCTTCCCAACACTGCATGTAAATTGCCTGGTGTTTATGTAGCACTTTTCTGCTCTTACTGAACACTGGGGAAGGAGAAATTAAATAAATTAAGATCATTACAGGTTTCATGCCAAAGGAATGTCAATTTACCTACTGTTCCTTAACTGGAGCTTTTTTCCTTTTGTAACTGTACCCTTACTTGTGAGATTTTATTCTATTTCTGCTTTTGCTGTGTTAAGACCAGGCTGGTAAAACACTTCGAGCAGTCTGTCACTGTGACAGGCTCTCTGCTAATGAAGTGGACCCTTGTGTCTTCTCCTCACCAGGCTATTCCTGGAACTCAAAGCATCACAATCTGATGCCCTGGAAAAGAGATGTAGCTGAGATGACCCGTTCAATCTGACCTTACCTTCCTCTATACTGAAGGCAACTTCAATTTGACCTTGTGTAAGCTCGATCAATACTGGATGTCTTAACAGTTTGTCCCTACCGCAGAAAAAAACTGACATTTCCTTTATTATATGATTGTGATTGTGATACCTGACTCTTCTTCGCTGTGATTTATAGTCATAATAAATGCCAGACAAACCCTATAAGTGGCAGCTTAATAACGATAATGATTTGCAAGCTTTGCTCTGTTTTTCTTTGTCTGTTTTATTTACATGAATTTATATCATTTCTAAATTGCAAAAGCACAAAAAATCAAAACAAAACACAAAGTTTGACTTGATCTCATCAGAAATGTCATTCAAAGACTTTTCTGCAGTTCTGATGAAGAAAGCTTGACAGTTCTTAGTCTTCTGTCTAGACCGTGAAATGACCAAATCAGTACTGCCTCAGGATCTCAAGCCACGGTTATACTCACAAGGACTTAAAAGCTCAGATACAGCTGGGCTCAAGTCCAAGGTGTGGCTTAAGGGTAATGAATACAATTTCTTCATTGTACTGGTAGCCAGTAAAGGCACGCAAGGTCCAGTTCTCAATAGGAGTAAGATTTCTGGCAATGAGATCGATGAGATTATTAACGAGGGGTAGGAATGAAGTCAATCCAGCAGCTTCTTTAAGCAATCCTTGGAGATTTATACCAGAAGATATTGAACAATGGCACTGATTTGTCAAGGGACTTGACAATCAAACGATTTATCTACATTTTATGTCTGTAACTCTTCAGATTGACCAGTAATAAAATGGCTTATCAGTCTTTCCTCTCAGTTGGTACCCGACTCAGTAATAAAAGTCAAGTCCAGTTATAGTTTGGTTAATAATTTATATTTGGAAGTCAAAGTCAGTACTGGACCAGGTTAGCCTTTACAGAGAAAAAATAAAGAGTGGTATCTATAGAAAATGGATGCAACCACTATATGGTGCATATTTAAACAAAGGAAAAAAGCACAAAAATACTACCAGTGGTAATACTACCACTACAACTATTACTACTAATACTACTAATAATAAAAATAATAATACAAACAATCAGTTATGCAAGGTTCTTGGGGGCATCTCTTACCTAAATGGTTTAAACCTAAATAATTGTTTCCAATAAATATAATACTATATAATTTTATAAACTCATAAATCTCAACTTCAGCAGGGGATCTTAATTTTATTTATTTATTTATTTGTTTTTTAGTTGCTGACAGCATTTTTGATTCTATAGGTAGAAACCCCAAATTCCCTCCATAAAAGTGCTTCCTCTATGATGTTCGCTTGCCTTCTTAACCTTTGATGGTAACTCAGGATGCAAACCTAACCTGTTTCGGATCAGTTTAGGTTCCAGATTAGAGATCAGCAGATATGAAGCCATCACTTTCTGACCAGTCGACACTACCAAAATTCCTGGAGGATTTCTCCGACCGCTGTACCTGGATAGCAGGAGTGTATACATTTTTTCATAGCATCAAACGTCTTTGTGTTTCCTGGATGAGCATCAGTAAGAGATACAGACTTTTATTTAAGATTTTCCTTATTTTGTCCCGGTTTGCAACAATTTTGTTGTTGTATAAGCATTAATGAATAAATCAGGATAGCTATTTGAACTCATGGGCTTTATATCAGTCACACGTAAACTAAGGCTAGATTTAAATTCTGTCTTTGTATTTCTTTCTTTACTTCCTGTCAGACCATTAAACACCACTGAGACTACAGCTGAAAGACTGAATGGTAAAGCTGTCTTATGCAAATTTAAACATTAATTGAACAGAATACAATTATATACTGTATACTAATACTATATTATAACTCATCAGATTCTCTCTTGACTCCATGATAGAGTTGTGATATTCAATTGAAAGTATGCAAGTTTGCTAACACAGCTTTGCTTCCTGTCTTCAAATCAGCGACGCTTCAGTAATACAGTAGCTTTTTTCCAGTCTTATTGACTAAAATGTTTAAAGTGCGCACACGTTCATACAGTGTTTTAACACTAAGCTGCTACTACTACTGTAGTGCTTGTCTTTTATCTGTCGCAGCTATTTTATTATCATTCTGTAGTCGGTGTGTAACCTCTTCATATTTCTTTAATATTATCATTTACTCTTCTGCTGTAAAATCATCCACTCGGTTGCCGGCGAACTAATAAATGTGACTGCCAGTGCCAAGCCTTTTTATGTGAGTGTGTGTATACCAAGATCAGGAAATACTGGGTTAACACTTGGTTAACTGGTTTACTGTTAGGGTATGTGAATCCAGATAACCGAAAGATAACCTGAGTATGTCAATCTTGTTTTGCAGTGCAGGGCCTAGTTTTCTTTGTGCTGTTAGTATTGAATATATTTCTGTAGATTATATTGTAGTTTATTTATTTATTCACAGGCAGAATGCAAAACCTTTCAGAAAGAAATAGTAAAGCCTAAGGCCTGACATTTTTGGCCATTGTCCTGGGTTTTGATTTTATATTTGATGTGTTTAATTGGAGTTCCTGTTTGAGAGTTGTTTATCCTTTGTGTTATGTTGATTCTATTCTTTAGGTTTGTGTTCTTGGTTACCTTTGGGTAAATACTCCTGCCATTTCTTTGTTCATTGCTGTATCGTTAACATGACTGTGTTTTGGTGGTAGTGTATTTCCACACTGTAAAAACTGTGACTAGAGGTTACTTAAAAAAGTTATGGCAACAAAGTGACACTTGAAATAATTAAGTAGATTTTAATTTCAAAAGATTTATGTAAAATGTAGAGAAAATGTTAATTAAATTCAAATAGAAAACAAAAGTAGATATTAATAGAATTAAACTGTAAATATGTGTTGGATTTAGGGTCAAAATCTCAAACTGAAGGTTGAAATTGCCCAACTTTACCAAAAAAAATAATTGATATGAAATAAGTCTCTGAGAAAAATTACTTTGAATTTACTAACTATCTGGCAAAGGTTTAGTAAAAACTTCCTAAAATATCCATTACAAAGAAATGAAATCTTCTTGTTTTTTCAGTAAAACTCAAATTGGATTCAATAATTTTCCAAATAAACCTTAAAAATAATGACTGAATAATAAGAGAAAATGAAATGAATTTTACTTATTTTCTGAGTAAAATGAATCAATTTCACAAAGAAAACATCAAAACAGTAATTTGTTTAATTGTGGAAAATAAAACACAGTAATTTATAATATAACATTTTTCTGCTCGTATACACTGAATTCTCATCAACAATCTCCTGATCTCCTAAATACATTCCTCTGCTGTAAATTTGTTTTAGTGTCATAAACAGTTTATCACACAGCTTTGTGTACAGAGCAACAGCAACATAAACTGCATGAATGTAAACCAGTTTTGTAAAAAAGAAATTAATCTTTAGACTGTAATATCAACATGAACCTGAAATTTGAATATCCTTTACCGTTTCCTTTATCTCTGTTACTTATTTATGATTGACAAACAAAAACTTTAGTTTGTCAATCTTTTGTTAAATTGAATCACTCAATATAACTGTAGAACAAAGGTTTTTTTAACTCATGTACATGGAATATCAATAATGTAAATCAACCTTTTATCCCAATTTGGATGTTTAACCTGAGAAAATCTAAGACACATGTAAGAGGAAGTAACATTTCTACAGCTACAGGACTGCACTTCTGTTAAATTTTAAAGTTGTTTTAAACCAATGTTTTATAGTAACATACACTATAAACAAAGAAAAGCTTCACTAGTGATTCCTCCAATTTGCTGCCTTTCAAACAGAATATTCCTAAGAAACTTGTAGGTAATAAAAAACAAAATTAAAATGAAGAGCACAAATACAGCCTGACACATTGCAGGTCATTTGGGTAAGATATGAATAAGATGAAATTAACTTAAAAACTGAAAAGATAGCTGCATCTAACAAAGACAAACCAAAGGTTTTCAGTGAGCTTACTTCCCTTTCATTCTTTCAGAGTCCTCGTTTAAGCCAATAACTTGTTCTTGAGGCTGTTCACTTTTGGTGAGAGCTTAGCACAATCCAGTTCAAGGAAAAGTTTCTGGAATACTTCCAAGGTGTATTTTAGCTCTTTGGGATAGGCAAGATCGACTGCATATGTCAATCCAACCAGCATTGCGCATGCTCTTGGAAAATTGCCCAGAGCAGGCATAACTCTCACACCCTCCAGCACAATGCCAATGTCATCCTCCTCAGATCCAACAGCCTTGATTTTGTAGATTTTCATCCTCTGTTCAGAAAGATCTTGTGACACACCATCCTCATCAGCATCCTGAAACAACAAACACATGGGTTTTCTGACTGTAGTTGCACACATGAAATATTTCCTGGACACATCCTGTAGCTGAATGACAAATAAAACATGATAATGCCTCAAATTATTTGAAACTTGACAAACACATATGAATAACAAAAACAGAATAATGTTTCTACTTCAACACTTACACTGTACTCTTTGATCAGTTGATCAATGGACTCCCCAAGGTACACCATCAAGCACTGAATAACCAGATTTCTGGTTATGTTATTGCTAGGATTGCTTGGTGACTGAAAATGAGCAAGAATTCCAAAAATTACCATCAGATAAGTGACCATTTATTAAGACAAAACTGTGAGAATTGGCAGTATTAAAAAAAACTGTTAAATATCAAATTATCATCACATGGAGCATTATGTGCGATAATTAGCTGATGTTAATGCACATGCCTGGGTGCTGACAGTCAACACAAAGGTATTGTCAACATGCTTGACAGGTTCAATCTTTAAATGTGTCGTTTTAGTAAATTACATTAATTTAGTCATTTAGTTTTTTTATCTAATTTAGTTTATGTTCGTCAGAAAGGGTTTTTCCTTCTTGGGACAAAACAAAAACCCAGCAATACCTGTACTTGTGTTTTTTTGTTTGTTTTTTGTTTGTTTTTTTTTTACTAAGAATAGACATGTATTTAAAATACAATTAAAACATGAAACCCATAATTGTGTTGTTAATTATATCAGTGACGTCCTGGCGTCCTCTTGCACTGACAAAAACATGCAAACAAATTAGTGGAGCTGTGCACCATGCAAATGAAATTTGACAAAAAAATTCTTTAAATAAAATTCCAAGCTGAAATGTCTGTGGAAAATACCTTGGCTATGATAGCCTGCAACTTCAATCCCATGCTGATCAGGTGAATTTAAGTTGAGGGATCTTCCATTACCTGAAAGGAAAGCAACATTATCATTTTTGACGTTTAGTCAGCTGTGTAAAAACCAAGGAGGAACCCACCCGGGGGATTAATAAAGTTTTATTTTATCTAATCTAATCTAATAACTTTAATCTCAGCCAAACCGATTTACTCACGAACAAATAAAACACTGAAAAAAACCAAACAATAACATTTTTAGGTTGTCTAAGTGACTTATACATTACGTTTAAACTGAGTAGCGAAACCCCGCGGTGATCTGAAAATGATGTGCCGGGAGTTGTGCCGTTCTCAGCGGCTTCAGTGACCCTCGAGCTCCCGGCTTGCTATCGAGCTGGTGGGTAGCAGATGCTCCGAAAACGTCGAAGCACTTTTGCAAACATGCGATATCTTGATAAACCGAGCAGATATTTGATGTTTACACAGCTACTTTCGCGCCTGAAAATATGTTAAAAGTTTATTTTGTGACCCAGAAAGATTACTAAGAGTAATTTTAAAACTTAGTAGCGGCCGCCATTATTGGAAACTGGAGTTCGAAAAACTGACTGTGGCTGACAAAATCACTCACAACTGACCGCAAAACCTTTTCATGAACTTTTAAACGTGGATGAAAGACGTTAAAACTCATCGGAATATACCGTTGATATTTTTTAATACGGTAAAACATGTGGTTAGTTAAAGCTGTTCAGTAACACAGTCGTGAAGGCTTGGAAAGTGACCTTGTGCTAGCAGTCCACTAACTGCCATTTGTGTAAAAATACGATACTATCATTACAGTGATGATTATTAATAAAATTTCGACGTATCATACTGTTTAAAACCTTTACTCAAAACCGATATACGTTATTGTTTAAACCGTGTCTTATATTTGAACAAATTAAGAAGTCTTACCTCTGACAAAATGGAGACGTCCACTCATGAAGCGCGTGTGTCCTGCACGTGGCACAAAGGATTATGGGCGGAAGTGTACAATGATTAAAATGAAAATGCTTTCATCAGTTAAATCTATTAGATTTCTTAAATTTTTTTAGTACTCAAACATTTTTTTTAAATCTACTCAACAAACCATTGCTGAATTTACCCCAAACAAAACTGTGTAAATTTAAATAACTGAACATCTCAAAATTGTTGAATTTTGCTTAGATTTGATTAAAACTACTCATACACGTTTTTACTGAGTAATAATTACTATTACTCTCCTATTAGATTCTAATTAACCCCAATCACAGTTTTTACAGTGCAGTGTTTTCTGATCTTGTGTCTATAATGCATCAAAAGAGCAAAAGACTTTGTGTTTCTTTAGGACTAATCAGCAATAAATGCTTTTTTCATCTGCCTCGAGAGTATCTGCTTGTGGTTTCGCTACTCTTCACACAGCTCATTGTGACAGGTGTAGCAGATTACATAGGTATTACCACAAAATATTACTAAACTAAACAAGAATGAAGCGTAAAATCACAGTGTCATTGATAAGCCTGCTTTAGCATGAAACATTCTCCATTTTAATGCCTTCTCTACATTTAGAAACAGGTTTTTATTAAAGTATGACAATGCCTGCACAAATACAAGCAGATAGTCATAATAATGAAACATAATACTATTTCGGCGTTTAAGCAACATCTTATTGTGGCTCTCCGCCATTGAGCTATTTATTTAGTAATTGAATCCAATCCCTAGTGAGCGCCAGGAGCACTTCTTCCCTCGCTGTCATGGCATCGAGCAGACAGCTGCAACAGAAGAACGTGTCAATCCTTCTGATCCCTCGTAGCTGCTTTATCGTCTCTGCACAGCTTATGATATTGGATTGTTGCTGCGTTTTGTGTCGCGTTTCAACCCACCTTAAATCACAGGAGAGAGAGCGAGCGAGAAACAGATAGCACAGGTGGGAGGAGTATGACTTTTTTTCCCACCTATTTACTGTATATGAAAGGTACAGCAGAAAGTGTTTGTCATTTCTGTCCCCACAAGAAACAAAAGCCTTTCAAAGGGGAAGATGAAAGGAGAGAAATGGCTTACTAGAAAAGAAGGGAATTGGACAAGCAGACGATGACAGCTCATCAGGTGACAGGCTGGAGGTTTTTGAAGTTTTTTTTTTGTCCATTTTTTTTGTTTTAGGTCATGCCTGAGTAAAAAGATAGTGAAAGGGAATTGAGTGAAAAGGGAGGGAAAGAGAGGCAGAGGAGTACAAATGCATGTCGGACTCAGGCAATGACAGGCTGTTTGATGTGTTTTGTGCAGGTCCCACATAGAAGAGTGATAAAATGTAAATGAGTGCTGCTTTCGAAAGAGAATATACACCTAACATGCATAAAATACCCCTCAAAATACGGCATGGCAGCTTTTGGCTTGGTATATTTATGTTTTCTGCCCTTATGTATTTTCTTTTATTTAATAAATGATTATTTCTTTTCAAAAATGTGAAGTGGGCAGCCCTGAGATGGAAAATGAATTTGCTAAAAGCCATGTATTGTATCAGGGCAGAATAGAGGAGAAGTGGGTATTCGGCTGCAGCAGACAGTGAAAGAGAAAAAGAAGTCTTTTTCATTCTCCCGACTCACAGCTGACTGAACTCAAAAGGGCTTAAGCATTTTCCTTCACTCTAAATTTTTTAACTCTCCTCTCACACTCGTCCACCCGTCCATTCTGTCCATTTAGCTCAATCTGTCCCCTGTGCCCTCTTTCTGAATCTCTCTCGTGTTCTCTTGTGTCTATGCAGCATTTATTTATTTATTTTTTATCTGGTTTCTCCTCACCGACTCTGTGCTTGTGTTTTTCTTCCACTGTTTATCTGCCTGATTTTTTCTTTTTTTTGTCATTATGAATGTTCTCTTTTTATCTCTGTTTCAGGATTTATCTTTTGTTGCAGTTTGTCTCATTTTCTGTCAAACTGTGCAAATTTGTCTCATTTGTGAGACAAACTATTTTTCTACCAGCACTGAACAAGTGAGAGAAGACAATTCAACGTTTGAATATAAGCTAAACACAAAAGGAGTCTAGATGGGGTACATACACTCACGGCCAATTATCCAATCACATGGCAGCAACTCATTTGAGGCGAGTAGGCATGGTCAGAATGACCTGCTGGATTTAAATATGAGCAGCAGAACAGGGAAGAAAGCTCATTCCACTAATTTCCAACATAGCATGGTTCAAAGTCACTTAAACCATCACTAGGGTTTACAGAGAATGGATCCGAAAAAGAAAAATGTTGATGGAAGAGATCAGAGGAGATTGGTCAGATTACTTTGAGCTGATAGGAAGGCAACAGGAACTCAAATAACCACTCGTTATTCCCAAGGTATGCAGAAGAGTATCTCTGAATGGACCACATATCGATCCTGAAGCAGATAGACCACAACAGCAGAAGACTACCCTGAGTCCTCTAGGAACTCAAACAATGTTGTCTGGTGTGTTAATTCTCATCTATCGACATTAGTTGAATTTAATCATTCAGGTGTACACTCTAAATTATGACAAAAGCTGGCAATAGTGGAACACGCCCATCCTTAATTCATGTAGCACACCTCACAGACTGGCACCTCAAATGCTAAATGTTCGTCTCGCTCTTCTATGTCTTTTTTTCTGAGTAAAGTCTTGCTGGGATTTCTGCTTGGCCTATTGTTGTTGTACTGGCCATGTGTTTGGCTGAAAGTTATTAATTAGCAGAAACAAATTAGTGAAAGACTGAAAGACACAGATTAAAGAAACTTCTTTCAGATGAACAACCACTGTGCAGCAGTTCTTTCTTCACTGCATGTTATCACAGTTCTTCCTGTGAACATTTGTTTACACGTTCCTTGATAAATGGATCACTGTGTGCAGTGTGGAGCACACAGTCATCAGTGGCCTGAGGTTGTATTATTTGCTGTAGAATTGAATCCATTTCTTGGTCCCATCTTTGCTCTGCAACAGCACTGAAATGGGGGAAAGACTGGTTGCAGGAACAGCCAATGAACAGAGCCCAATGGTCCTGAAAGACAAGGCAATTTGGCCAGAGTGATGGGAATAATGAGAAAAGCATCGTGATGTTGCCTGAGTCCAATTTAGAAGGTAGGGAAGCAGGGAGACTGAGAGAGAGAGACACTGGGAGAAAGAAGCAGATGCGAGGATGGAGAAGGAATAAAGGAATGCGAGCGATGGGAGAGAGAGAAAATGAGCGATCACCCACGCAAGAAAGCATGGTATTGGTTTTATGTTCATGTTGAGGTGGCTGCACATTAACCTGTGCAAATGGAAGTTGTGGCTTTACTTCCATAGGGTTAGCCAGGAGGGGATAACAGGGGTTCTTCCAGAAAAAGAGAGTAAGAAATAAATGATGGCAGAGGAGAGAAATGTCAGTTTTTCCATCTCTACAGCATGTGGCTTTCAGTCTGAAAATCAGCATCTCCGGACGAATGGAATTACTTCACAGTGCGGAAGAAATGACTTTCAGGGATAAAGAAAATCCTCAGAGAAAGAGAGAAAATGAAATCCCTGTTAGTGAGATAAAAGAAGATGGTGAAAGTGACAACTGGAGATAATAAAAAATGAGAGAAGCAAAAAAGAGGAGATGGACCGGGATAGAGCAAAGGTAATTTTTCTGAATGAGGTGAATAAAATCATGAGGGGGAGAAAAGTCGGGGGGAAAAAACGTTGTCGCCTTCATCCTCTCCTCACCGACTCCATGTTGTAATGTAGCGGTGTGTTACTGAAGAGCACCGGCAACATTTCAGCAGATGGATGTGTTGTGCCCCCTGATAGCAGTTCAGGCCTGAGTCTAGCATCCAGTCTGCTGCACCTTAAAGCAGAGGAGGGCTTGATCACAGTGTCTCTCTACGCCGATGTGTCTCTGTGTCTTATAAGCTAGGGAGGCCCCAGAGATCACCAGGGCTGGATTACAGAAGACGATTGCTTCATAAACACTTTCACTGTCCTCCTCTGGACAGCTGTAAAGGGATAGTGACAGTCAACTGCTCCCAGGGCTGATTTATCTGTTCTCGTGAAGCCCCGGAGGCTTCCACAGACGAAGGAGACCACATGCACAGATTGAGACATACAGGGCAGACAGCAAACACTTATTCAGGAGGCAACAGTCTAAAAAGCCCCGTGGCCATGGAACGAGAGCGGCAGACACACACACACGCACCCACACATGCAGAGTTAATGAAGCTTTCCAGTACGCATCCCTTCCATAATCCAACAGAGATGTTAATCTCCTGTGGGTCCCTAACTGCTAAAACACACAGATACACACACCTACACACACATTTTTTTTTTTTTCTGAGAGACTCTATGATCGTGAGGGGAGTGTGGGAAGTGAGGCATTCAGTGGCTGCTTCCCGTTTCATGGTGCAGCTGGCTGGATGAGAGAGGCTTGTTCAGCTGCGTGCTCCTTCTCTTCAACTTTCTTTTTCATATCTCTTGAACCGTCTTCTGTTGGTTCTCATGTTTTTTTTATTTCATTATTACATCCCTGTAATCATTTTACTTTCACTCCTGTCTGTAATTACATCTTGTTATTTTTGTAGCATGCTATTTCTTTCTGTGCACACTCTCCCCCCCTTTTCCCTTGTGTTCCTATAGTTTCTAATACTTCATCTTCTTCAAATCTTTCACTTTTCCCCCTAAAATAATAACTGGTATAAATTATGAAAAAAGTGGGTTCATGCAGAACCTTACAAGGCGCTCATGTGTAAATGCAGGTGGTGCAACATGTTTTAAGAGAAAACCCACGGGAGCGAGAACGCCACGAGTCGTTGTAAATTTTGCTATCCGCTCAGTAAAGAGCTGCAAGCACAACACTCGCACAATTCATGGCTCGGTTCACTCATCCGCGGTGAGGGAATCATAATGGATGAGGCAGGGAGTAGCGCTTACAGCGGCTGTTGATACTGTTGCGCTAATAACAACCTGTTGTGTTTTTTGTTGCTCACATAGAAAGACAGGTTTTCACACCTCCAGTGTAAACTAAGAATAAGCTGTACAGCACTGCAGGACTCTGTGTGAGTCTGTTGACATCAAAGTTCAATATTAAGCACAATATGTTTTTAAAAAAAATATCTGCAGTTTGAATGACCAAACAACAGCAATAATAATCCTTGGGAAAAGTACAGCCGAGTGTTTGCAACTACCTACTGCAACTACCCAAATATAGCAACAGCTCATTCTTAAGCTACTGTACTGGCTTGGGCGATGTGTTGTTTCACTATCATTTGTACAAAACTGTTTATTTGAAATCCATGTGTAATAAATGGATATGAATCTGTGGGTCGAAATAGTCATCAGAAAAATATGTTTTCTATTCCTGTTAACAAAAGTAATATTTGCTATGAAAAACTAGACTGTCTTTCAGTTCTAAGTTTTTACATGTCAGGGCATGATAAAGAACTTCAGATGAACAATAAGACGCGACATATAACAATATATCATTATTATTAACAGAAACTAAAGAGAAGTCAAGAGTTAGCATGTAAAAAAAAAAAAAACTAGGCACAGCCCAGCTTCTATGAGAACCAAGGAAAAATGTTTTGTTCAGTTCAACTTTTTTTGTGATTTCCTTCCTGTTTGGAGTCAGAAAAGAGGCCACCCAAACACATGAGATATCATTGGAGTGGTCAGGATGCTCACTGTTGAGCACATCAGGACTTAGTAGGGTAGCTCAAATAAGTAAAAAGATATAGAACAAATACGAATGTCTATTAAAGAGGGCATCCAAGTGACTTCTTAAGTCTCAGCTGACTGCAGGTTTTCCCAAACTTTCAAACTGCACATTTACATAATGACTGAAACTAGCACCACTAGCGAACAATGAGCTGTGTTCGCCAGCGATGCTAGTTTCGGCCCCTTAGATACGAGGTTTTCTCCTGGCAACACAGTTCAGTCTTTTTCTAATTATGCTGTCATAACATTAGATTTTCAGTGTATTGCTTTTACTTTCGCAGAAAGGACGTACTCATGTTTTTTTCACACACTGCTTCTGCATTTTGGCACAGTTCTTAATAACATGCTATGTTTTTTTTATCATGTTATTTTTATCATGTCCTCATGTGTAAAACAATAGGAAACAATAGGCTTTGGTTTTATAGCAACTCATATCTCATCGAAAAAAAAATTTATTAAGTATTCCCAGGTTTGTTATTTAACCAGTGTGAAATACAGTCTGAAATACAGGTGAATGGATAAAAAGCAAAAAAAAAAAAAAGCTGCCTCATAGATGAAAGAAAGTCCCAGCTTTCTTAGTCAGATAAAAACTTTTCTGACACATTACACTGTGTGAGAGTCACGACACAGTCACATCAGGATCTAGTTCAAAAAAACAAAACAAAGGGTCTTCTTTCTCCTACCGTCAGTGGCTATGCTATTACACAAACATGCTTGTTAACTTGGTCTGCAAGCTCCTCTAAAGGATGAATAATATAACGGCACCTGAATATATTATACGTTCAGTGTGGCTGGGTCAACAGGTTCAATTAATGCTTGAATAAGAGCCAAAATCAGCAAGAGGTGTGATCTAAGCAGAGCCATTGGAATAAATGCCAGTGAACATCATGTGGTGCAGCAGTTTTTCTTTTTTAAAAATAAAAAGTACTGAGAGAGGTCTAAGGAAAACAGCAAGGAGAGACACAGAAAAGCAAAATAAAGCTCCCTTATACATCTCAGGATGGTTCAGTTTCCATTGTCTGCTCTGTCGCATATGGCAAAACCAGAAAAAAAAGAGAAATATCCTCATACAGAAACATAATGTATGTTCAGATTTGAAAGGATCACCTTTAAAACCTGGGGAATACACAAAAGAGGTTAAGTAAGATTTTAAGTAAGAATGTGATCAGAAGCATGAGCATTACCTAATCAAGGCACCAAGCAGCATTGACACCCTTACACTGTGATTGAGTGACTTGCTGTCTTCAAACACAAATTGCAGTAGCCCCAACGGAAAACACTGCAGTAAACTTCCTTTATTGTAGTCGAAACTTATGAGTGATGAGTTACAAAAATAGGTTTAGTTAATTAACCATGCCTCAGTGGTTCGTAATGAAAACAGTTCTGTATATTGTAAATATTGTAGAAACTTGTGTGACAAATCGAGTTCTATAGCACAGATTGTAAACGTTTGAGCTAATATCAGAGAAAGAGAGAGAGATCCTTTGTTAGCTCACTTGAGAGTATGTGGATATTCTCTGATTTTACTTTGGCTTCTCCGAGTCTGTTGGAGCAGCTGGTGATCTTCCCAGGACATCTTATTAGATCCAAAATGCTATTTTTAGTGAAAAGGGTAGAGGTTGGGTTCAGAAGATGAAGACTTCTACTGACAAGGCCAAGTGTTGTATCACTTTGTGGAAATCTGGCTAGAGGTGCTAAATTGATTATCACATCACTCAAGCGAACATTAAGCCTGCAATATTTTCTGCACTGCCTATTCAGCCAGGGTAGCAACTTGGATATGCTGGAGCCTGTTGAAGATGATATTGGATAAGAGGCTAAGAACAGGCATTCACATTTCCATATATCTATCCATCCATCCATCCATCCAGTAGGTATTGGGGTGGGGGGTAGGGTCGGGGGTGGGGGGGTATGTATCGTTAGTATTGCAATTTTTTGCATGGCAATATTGTATTGATACAGGATCATCAACTACAAGGGCTCATCACATCTAGTAGAAGGCAATCTTTCTGCAACTAGTTGCACTCTGACTTGGACTGACTGCGGCCACTCTCAAAGAGATTTTCGAAGGTTGGTAAATGATCGCTGCCTAGTTTATAAATGCTGAATGAGTCTTTATCAATGAGTGTAACTCCAGGGGATTTGACTCGATTGACTGTAACTATTTACCAGTGTTAATTGCTGTATTACCAGAAACAGCTTGTCCCTGATTCAAACATAGGCTGGTAACAAACAGTGTCAAATGACAACATTTATGGCAGGTTTTAGTGGCAGTGATGGTTGCTTTACACAACTCAAAAAAAGAAAAACAACTGAAGTGTAACACTAACAAATATAATTTTAAGGATATAATTAGCAGTTGGAAAAAAATTGTAGTATATATTGTTACAGTACTCAGCATATCACAAAATGTTAAAAATGGTAGATTCCCACAGCTATCCGTCCATTTTCATTTTAACACTTCATCACAGGGCTAACACAGAGAGACAGACAACCACACACTCTCACATCTGTACTGTTGGCCAATTTAGAATCAGCATTTAAATTAACAATCCTGTCTTTGGTCTGTGGGAGGAAACCAAAGCAAATGGGGAAGTATCATGCTGGCTCATGGACAACATACAGATTGCACCTGTAAGGCCCCAACACCTTCTTGCTGTGAGGTGAAAGTGTTATGCACTGCTCCAACTGTACCACCCACTGGCAGCCATTTATCATGCAAATACAAATAGATGCTATACATAGCACATGTTACAGTTTCAATCAAATGCTAAAACATCACAAGCAGGAGCTGTGCGGTGGAATGCAATCAAAAGACTGACGTATTTAATGTCAAAAAATGCAAAGAATATTTCAGTATTGCATTGCTTGAGTAAAATACTTAATATGTTTTTTGAAGGTGGGATATTTTGTCATGTACTGCTGGTAACAGCTGGTCTGGAGACTGTGAGATACACTTAACTCTGTATAATAATTTAATGATTCCGCTTTACAGTATTCATTAATCCTTTGTAAACATCATCTACATCATCTACATATTGATATGTGTCATAGTTTGATTATTATGTCTTAAAACCAAGATACAGTTTTGCCATTTACCAGCTCCAGCTTCAATATCTACTAAATATGATTAAAGGACTGTTTCTAAATAATGGGATAAGTATCTCAGTGTAATTACACTATGCATTTTTAGATTCAGTTCTCTTTTTATGTTGACTCGGTTGCTCATAAACCCCATTGTGGATGAAAGGGAGAGATATTGTCAAGGATTCAAACATTCACCTCAGAGAGAAGTTTAATCTAACAGAGATGAAAAAAGTTAGAAAGACGAGATCAAAGCAACTTTTTTTTAACATCAAACTCATAAGCTTGCTGGCTTTTGTGATTCATTTTATAGCGCTAGATATTTTGTAGCGGCCTCCTTTGTGTAGGCTGATTTTACCTTTTCCTTTGTGACATTGCATAAAGTGCCCTGATGGTTTTTATTATAATTGGAACAGGCAGTTTCATTTCAGCCTCGCAGGGGGTGAACTCACCCAATTTCACTGAAGAAAATCACCAGGTAATACATGATGTGACAGCATTGTTTCAGAGCTTCCTCAAAGCCATAAAATTTATATTCTCCTAGATGAACGAAATAGTTAGCGGTAAGGAAATGGCTTTGATCTTACATGCACATGCGCTCATATTTTCCTGTGAAGCTGAAGAAATATTTTTTAAACTTCCACTTTAGGCTTCTATTATACAGAAGAATTAAAAACACTTTATATTTGACATAAAGTGTGTTTTTATGAAAATATACACATTTGTCAAACATTTTTTGAAGTACTTGTGCATACGGGGGCTTTCTGTGAGTGCATTGTGGATTTGAAAGCATGTGTATCATTGCTGGGTGGCTTTGTGTTTGCTTCTCTAAGTGCATATGTTCTCTCTCCTGGAAAAAAGTGAGTAAATTAAGCCTGTTTTACTGCCTAAAGCATGTCGATTCTCTTCAGTGTGAATGAGTGGGTCTGTATTTAATTGAGCTTCCGTGAAAAACCTTGTCTGTGCGGTAATGCTCGTGGGCATCAGCTTGCACCATGACCCTGGAACAGAAGTATACTCTTGTGACTTTGAACCTCTTTCAAAGTTTTATTACTGCCAGCGTAAAAATATATATATGGGTTTGCTATTTGCCTTGAAGGATGAAACTCTGAATGCACACCCCAGACCTCTACCTTATTTGTTTATAGTAAGAGAAATGAAAATTTTTGTGATACTTCTGTGTCATTGTCCTTCTGTGTCATTGAACAGTCTGATATGTTGACACAAGTCCTGCTGTTTATATTATAACATCGTGGTAAAGGTTGATCACGAGAGCTGCTTCCTGTCTTCCCTTTCTTAGGAACTGAATGAAATCCCTACATATGTAATGCCATTTGTCATTTTTTAAGAATGCGTCCGCCGTCCACTGAAGCTCGCCAATGGCATCCATCTTTGGCTAATGGCTGTGAACAAGACAGTTCCAGTTGGCTTTGTTCATCTCACTTTGTCATCATCTTCATGCTCATCGTTTCTGTGCTGAATTCACCAGTTAAATGGCTCCAGTCTTGTCGAGCAGTAGCTCCATGCTTGAAGGGAGGTTTCAAAGTACAAAAAAGTTCCATCTCTTCACCATAAAGTGAAGAGCGCTGGTTGGAAGTCAATTTCTGCAAGGCCAAAGTCATTTTTAAAAGTGCTAGAAGCACAGTGTGGAGCGAGGCGTGCTGGAAATGGTAACATATGACCAACCATTCTCCTCCTATGGAACCGTTTTGATAAACTGTGTGCGCTGTCGTGCTTTGTGTGAGTGTAGATCTTCACCACACATATAGAAAATCCCTTGCACATCTACTCAGGGTTTTTTGTCTCTGTCACAAAATGAAGGATGTGCTCAGGTAGATATGTGACTGTGTGACTAATCTTCAGTATAGAAGCAAATAGTCCGAGACACTGCGTATGCATTAATTCCAGAAAAAAAATCATTTTCTCTGAATGAGACAACTTTAAAGATGCTTGGCTCAAACGCACTGGGGGTCTCTCTGTTTTTCATTTATGTGCAAATACACTCATGTTTCAACATTTCCACCCTAAATGATCAAAAAAAAGAAGAAAAAAAGGCCTGAGCCAGTTAGGTGCGATAAGAACATTTCCATCTGTCTCTCACAAAAGGAGCCAGCTGAGAGCAATAGCCTGCTTCACCAACATGAGATTGTATTGTTGTGATAAAAGGTTTTTTGAATGCAGACAACACAGACTCGTTTTTAACTCCTTCCTTTCGCCCCCACTAACCACATATGTCTGTTAAAACTTAGGGGTAATGTGCGAATATCTACAGTCGAGCATAAAATGAAAATGTGTTATTATTGTGACAAAACTAGCAGCTTTAAAATTAAACTTCAGTCCTGTCATGTCCCTGCTGATATCTGACAGTTTGCTTCGAGCATCTGCGTCAGCTGTGCGGCTTTTATTCCAGTAGTTTCCCGTTCTCCCTCTTCTGCTCAACGGAGAGGGGATTACAGCAGCATCACTCAGACCGTGTTTCTGCTGAAATCCATCTATCAACCCTCTCCCTGAGCAATATTTCTGTATTGCTCCCAAGTGGGAAGATCAAATATTTGGTATTGCACAGTGAAATCCATTCAAAGGTTCTTAGCTGACGCCATAATCCCCGGAAGAGTTTCTTTTTCTCTATAAAGCCAATTATTTCACATCAGATCAAAGGCATTTATTTATCATTTACAGTGGATAAGCTGAAGGTACTACAACTACCCATTCGCTCACGTACAGCAGACAGAGAGATTCAATTCAATTCAATTCAATTCAATTTTATTTATATAGCGCCAAATCACAACAAAAGTCGCCTCAAGGCGCTTCATAGATACAGAGAAAAACCCAACAATCATATGACCCCCTATGAGCAAGCACTTTGGCGACAGTGGGAAGGAAAAACTCCCTTTTAACAGGAAGAAACCTCCGGCAGAACCAGGCTCAGGGAGGGGCGGCCATCTGCTGCGACCGGTTGGGGTGAGAGAAGGAAGACAGGATAAAGACATGCTGTGGAAGAGAGACAGAGGTTAATAACAGATATGATTCAATGCAGAGAGGTCTGTTAATACATAGTGAGTGAGAAAGGTGACTGGAAAGGAAAAACTCAATGCATCATGGGAATCCCCCGGCAGCCTACATCTATTGCAGCATAACAAAGGGAGGATTCAGGGTCACCTGGTCCAGCCCTAACTATATGCTTTAGAAAAAAGGAAAGTTTTAAGCCTAATCTTAAAAGTAGAGATAGTGTCTGTCTCCCGAATCCAAACTGGAAGCTGGTTCCACAGAAGAGGGGCCTGAAAACTGAAGGCTCTCCCTCCCATTCTACTTTTAAATACTCTAGGAACAACAAGTAGGCCTGCAGAGCGAGAGCGGAGCGCTCTAATAGGGTGATATGGTACTACAAGGTCATTAAGATAAGATGGGGCCTGATTATTTAAGACCTTGTATGTGAGGAGCAGGATTTTGAATTCAATTCTGGATTTAACAGGAAGCCAATGAAGGGAAGCCAAAACAGGAGAAATATGCTCTCTCTTTCTAGTCCCTGTCAGGACTCTTGCTGCAGCATTTTGGATTAGCTGAAGGCTTTTCAGTGAGTTTTTTGGACATCCTGATAATAATGAATTACAGTAGTCCAGCCTGGAAGTAATAAATGCATGAACTAGTTTTTCAGCGTCACTCTGAGACAGGATATTTCTAATTTTAGAGATGTTGCGCAAATGGAAGAAAGCAGTCTTACATATTTGTTTAATATGTGCGTTGAAGGACATGTCCTGGTCAAAAATGACTCCAAGGTTCCTCACAGCGTTACTGGAGGCCAAGGTAATGCCATCCAGAGTAAGAATCTGGTTAGATACCATATTTCTAAGATTTTCAGGGCCGAGTACAATAACCTCAGTTTTATCTGAATTAAGAAGCAGAAAGTTAGCGGCCATCCAGGTCTTTATGTCTTTAAGACATTCCTGCAGTTTAACTAATTGGTGTGTGTTATCTGGCTTCATGGACAGATAGAGCTGGGTGTCATCTGCATAGCAGTGAAAATGTATGCTATGTCTTCTAATGATGCTGCCTAAGGGAAGCATGTATAATGTAAACAGAATTGGTCCTAGCACTGAACCCTGTGGAACTCCATAATTAACCTCAGTGTGTGAAGAGGACTCTCCATTTACATGCACGAATTGGAGTCTATTAGATAGATATGATACAAACCACTGCAGTGCAGTACCTGTAATACCTACAGCATGTTCTAATCGCTCTAATAGGATATTATGATCAACAGTATCGAACGCTGCACTGAGGTCTAGCAGGACAAGCACAGAGATGAGTCCACTGTCAGAGGCCATAAGAAGATCATTTGTAACCTTCACTAAAGCTGTTTCTGTGCTGTGCTGAGCTCTGAAACCTGACTGAAACTCTTCAAATAAACCATTCCTCTGCAGATGATCTGTTAGCTGTTTGACAACTACTCTTTCAAGGATTTTTGATATGAAAGGAAGGTTGGAGATTGGCCTATAATTAGCTAAGACTGCTGGGTCTAGAGATGGCTTTTTGAGTAAAGGTTTAACTACAGCCAGCTTGAAGGCCTGTGGTACATAGCCGATTATTAGAGATAGGTTGATCATATTTAAGATCGAAGAATTAATTAATGGCAGGACTTCTTTGAGCAGTTTTGTAGGAATGGGGTCTAAAAGACACGTTGATGGTTTGGAGGAAGTAATTATTGAAGTTAACTCAGAAAGATCAATTGGAGAAAAAGAGTCTAACTTAATATCAATGGTACTAAGAGTAGCTGTAGATAATATTACATCTGTGGGATGATTATTGGTAATTTTTTCTCTAATGATAAAAATTTTATTTGTGAAGAAGTTCATGAAGTCATTACTAGTTAACGTTAAAGGGATGGTTGGCTCAAAAGAGCTCTGACTTTTTGTCAGCCTGGCTACAGTGCTGAAGAGAAACCTGGGGTTGTTCTTATTTTCTTCAATCAGTGATGAATAGTAAGATGTTCTGGCTTTGCGGAGGGCTTTCTTATAAAGCAGCAAACTATTTCTCCAGGCTAAATGATGATCCTCTAGATTTGTGACACGCCATTTCCTCTCCAGATTACGAGTCATCTGCTTTAGGGTACGAGATGCACAGACACAGGAGTAATTCCATACTTTTCTTTTCCTGAAACCTAATTTTTAATGATTCCCTGCTTCACTTCTTTCTCTTCTACTTCTTTGCTCCTTCGCAGTTTCCAGTGGATGGTACTGTTCACTCGGGCTGTCTCCGGCATGCCGATGGCACGACAGCATCACCAGGCCAGTGTGCCCACAACAAGCTGGATCCTGGTTTTGGCTCTGTTTCTCACTCTACAGGTGAATTAAAAAAAATATTCCTGTTGGTTTCTTTATTTGTTCTGTTTTCTGTTTTTTTTTTCTTTTTTCTTTTAATGAGTAGCACTGTTTTTTCACATTCATTGTTTATTTCCACTGAACTATTATTGGCAGTAATGTTAATCACTTGATTCTGGGCACAAATCCACTGAAATCCTGCCCTGGCCAGTTTGAATATCGAGAAGAAATAATGAGTTCGACTGCTTGCATTTCAGTTTGTTCCAGTTTCTTCTAGAAAGTAGACTGTTTCAGTTATTAAACTCAAAGTTTCACAGTTGACTGTCTTAGTTAATGTTGTGTTTGTCGAGCTTTCTGCTCCTGCGTTACACTTGTGCAGTTTTCTGTAATAAACAACAAAAAGAGGTTGAAATTCTCAGTGAAAGAGGTAGAAAGAGTGCAACAAAAGCAAGCTCCTCTTTTTCTTTTTTCCTTGACAGTGACAGCTGTCCCTGACATCTGCAGCTAGCTACCTAATTAAGCTAATGTTCTCTCCACCAGTTAGTAACTGACATCTTTTTTCCTTTCTCAGATTTCTTTTTAAAGAAAACGCTTTTTTGTATTTATTTGAGAGCTACAAACACAATACAGTGTTCAAGGATGAGGCTAAACCTGTATGGTCAAGTAAAAAGTAGGCATACTCGACAACATTTGACAACCTCCCCTGTACTCTCAATGAGTTTTCACAGTTCACTATATGTCAAAAAAGATATGGTTTGACAACCATTAGAACAGATTGCTGGTTTTTCGAAGGGTAGCCCTAATAAGCTGTATAGGCAGAGATCACATTCACTAACTTAAAACAGAATAGAATAAAATAGAATTATGGGACAGGTATCGAAGGGGAAAAAACTTAAGACATGTTGCTATCATTCTTCAGTAAAGATGTAAGACATGTTCCAGTAATAGCTGTTTGATTTGTATTACCAAGATATGTTTTGTCAAACAGTTTGCTTTCTTTTAATTCTGTCCACTTGTTAGGTTTGACATCATTAGCTATGTCCGGGTACAAACCCTCCTTCAGTTCAGTAATAACCGAGATACTGAGGCACTGGGAAAGTGGTCCAAATTCTTTCAACTTCAATAAAATCATCAGTGTGGCTGTTCTGCCAGGTGTAACAATAAATTTTAACAGCATCGATGAAAAAGAGGATTTAGGAGTTTTAGTTAGCAGGACGTTAGCTTGCTAGTTTCAGTACAAAGATAATACACCATGTTCTGACCGTTGGTGTTCCTAAAAAGCTAAAATGTACAGCTCTTCTACAAGTTTGGATGTAAACAAGGACAAAAGACTAAATAGCAGGGTTAGTGGTTGGGCAAGTTTACATATAATGATAGCTAGTGGCTAGCTGCAGAGCTATCATTAGGCTAATATAAACACTATAGCGCAGGGAACGTAACATTTTACGAAGACAGCCTCAGTCAACGTATAGCTGACTTGGACTGGGGCTGATGTGCCACCACTTAACAAGCAGATAGATGAATACACTTTTCTGAGAAGTGTCTATGCTTTTGGCAAATGCACTCTGTGACTCTTAAATAATGGTCAAGTTGAAATAAACTATAGATAGAAAAGTAATCACCAAAAACTTACTAACATGTAGTCTGTATTTAACCAGTTATTGTGGGCCAATATTACTGGCCACTATTAGCTATTTGCCAATATGTTACAACGTGTTGCTGTTGCAGTTAGGCCACCAGAGGACACTTTGCAACCTGCCTGTTGGCAAATCGCCACAACTACCAGCTGATAACAGATGTTAGTGAAATCCTAAAAATCCTATATTATCAAGCTATAGCTATAGCATGATAGTGTGATAGCACTGACAAAAATATTAGTTTATTGATTAATTTGCTACAGCAGAATATATACAGGTGTACAGCTACTGTGCCATGTGGAAACATTTTGAGAAATATATGCTACATACTGTACCATTTGCTGTGCTACTGAGGGAATGAGTTTAACAAACAGTTAATTGTGTAGATAGGTGCAGTTACTCTATACTAAGAGCTCATCCAGTAGAGTTCAAATGTACCTGCTTCAGGCTGTATTTTTTTACTTATCATTCCCTTTCTGCTTCAAATATTACTTCTTTATTAAATGTCAGTAATTCTCCAAATTCTCTACCTCACACGCCGGGAGTGCAAGCTGAAAACACTAAACTGTCACCACAGAATTTTGAAAATGACCCAATTTTTTCATGTGAAAATTGTTTTGTCAGTGTTGCAGCCAGTGAGAAAATCTTTCATATACTGTATATTAGTGTCATCTTGTTTTGTGTCCCCTGGGTTCCTCTGAGTTTTCACTCTATCATTTTGTAAACAGAAGGTATCAGAAAAAAACAATTGGAAGCCTCTGAGTACAAACCACGTGTCCTGGTTTTTATTTTTTTGTTTCATTTTGTGTCTCACTCCAGGGTGCCGCTCATGCTGCTCCATCAGGAGACAACAGGCTGGTTCGTACCACCAGAGTGAGGAGGCAGACCCCAGGGGGGGATCTGCCCCCCTCCGACTTATCAGCCAACCAGACCCTGCGGGAGCAACCTTTGGTCTTTAACCACGTCTATAACATTAACGTACCCTTGGAGTCTCTATGCTCTGTTGACTTGGACACCTCTGCACCATCAGGCCCAGGGGACGGTGAGGATCGATTTCTGGTCCTGCGCGTGCGCGCACAAACACACAAATACACACAAGCCTTTAAGAAGTTTTTGAGACTTGTTCTTTTTGCTATCATAGGTTCTCGTGCTGAGTTGGGATCCAGACCTTCTGTAGAGGGTCCAGTGGATCCAAATGGAGCAACAGAATACACAGAGCAAACACTGGATGCTGAGAGCCAGGTGGGTGCTTCAACAGTGTTTTATTTGTGTGTAATTAGCATTAAAAATTTGGAAGAGCTACGAGACGTGAAGAGACTTCTTGGGTTGAATTAAATGATCTAATGTGAAAAGATATGATACGAAAGAGTTTCATGGGGATGTTTTTGCCAGAGTTAATTAAAACAAAAAAGCAATCAAAAAAATCTCTGTTTATCTCATACTGGGCTTTGTTGCAGCCCCTGATTGTAGCTCCTCTCCCTGTAAGGTCGCCCTCCTTTTAGGCAGTATTTTCCTGATTGGCTACCCCTTGTAAATAATAAAACTGAACAGCAGGTAAGTTGGGCTTCTTTCTGAGATGACCTTATTAAAGTTACCACCTCTCTTCAGATTCAGGTTAGGAATAAAAAAACTGCCATGAATGTTTAGCATGAAGCCAAAGCATTTGACTCACAGGGATTACGTAGTGTATATGCCAACCTCATTACTTTAAACTATGTCCTGTTTAATGACAATTCAGTTGTAACAGTTAATGTGGGACAGAACCTTAATAGTTCCCTTTATTACGATTCAGCGCTCTCCAACAAGAGTGCAAACAGGTGAATTTTAAATTGTATCTGGGCACATAACCCTCCGCTTCTCTGTCTGGGTTTTGTTCTTCTTCTTTTAAACTGGGTTTGACAAATCCAGTCAAAGTGAAACTGTCAAACTGAAAACTATTGTTCTACAGTGAGATTCTGGTAATAGAGAGCGCGAAGGACAGGTGGTTAGGATGTAGATGGTCTGGGTGGGTGAAAAGAAGCTGGATCCAGACAGCGAGCACTACAGCTTAAAACGGCTTTATTTACAAAAACAGATCAACAACATCACAAGACATGAACATACAAAGAAAGCATGACAAAGCCAAAACAAACAGGATAGAAGGGGGGTAGATGGTAGGGTAACTGGCGTGTAAAAGAGTGTGACGCATACTACACTCAAGGCTGTGTGAGTGTGATTAATTACATCACACATGACCAAGATGGGTTAAGGATGAACGAGTACTAATAACAACAACAATGTCATCTATGATAAAAATGATCAGAATCCTAAGATTGGAATAAAATAAATGAATTAATATACATATATATATATATATATATATATATACACATATATATATATATATATATATACTGCAAGTATATATATACTGCAAGTATAGACTGCAGTATAGACTGCAAGACCAGACTGACCAACCTGTGCACTGCCTGGATTGATTACAAGAAGGCCTATGACTCAATGCCCCACAGCTGGATACTGGAATGCCTAGAATTGTACAAGATCAATGGGACCCTAAGAGCCTTCATCAGGAACTCAATGGGGATGTGGCGTACAACACTAGAGGCCAACTCCAAGCCCATAGCACAAGTTACCATCAAGTGCGGGATCTACCAAGGAGATGCTCTGTCCCCACTGCTGTTCTGCATAGGCCTGAACCCCCTCAGTGAGATCATTAACAAGACTGGCTACGGATACCGACTACGGAACGGAGCAGTTGTCAGCCACCTCCTGTACATGGATGACATCAAGCTGTATGCCAAGAGTGAACAAGACATCGATTCACTAATCCACACTACCAGGCTATACAGCAATGACATTGGAATGTCGTTCGGACTGGAGAAGTGTAGTCGGATGGTAACAAAGAGAGGGAAGGTAGTCAGAACTGAGGGGATTGAACTACCAGAAGGCAACATTGCAGACATAGAGGACAGTTACAAGTACCTGGGGATCCCGCAGGCAAATGGGAACCATGAAGAGGCCGCTAGAAAAGCTGCAACCACCAAGTACCTGCAGAGGGTCAGGCAAGTCCTGAGGAGTCAGCTGAATGGTAAGAACAAGATCCGGGCCATCAACACATACGCCCTGCCCGTGATCAGGTACCCTGCTGGGGTAATAAGCTGGCCAAAGGAGGAGATAGAAGCCACTGACATAAAGACAAGAAAGCTCCTGACCATGCATGGAGGGTTTCACCCCAAGTCCAGCACCCTGAGGCTGTACGCTAAGCGGAAGGAAGGGGGCCGGGGACTGGTGAGTGTCAGCACCACAGTCCAGGATGAGACAAGGAACATCCAAGAATACATTGGGAAGATGGCCCCAACTGACCGAGTGCTCAGTGAATACCTCAGGCAGCAGAAACCCAAGAAAGAGGAGGGAGACGAGGAACCATCATGGAAGGACAGGCCCCTGCACGGTATGTACCACCGGCAGATAGAGGAGGTGGCTGATATCCAGAAATCCTACCAGTGGCTGGACAAAGCTGGACTGAAAGACAGCACAGAGGCACTAATCATGGCAGCACAAGAACAAGCTCTGAGCACAAGATCCATAGAGGCTGGGGTCTATCACACCAGGCAAGACCCCAGGTGCAGGCTGTGTAAAGATGCCCCAGAGACAATCCAGCACATAACAGCAGGGTGCAAGATGCTAGCAGGCAAGGCATACATGGAACGCCATAACCAAGTGGCCGGCATAGTGTACAGGAACATCTGTGCCGAGTATAACCTAGAAGTCCCGAGGTCAAAATGGGAGATGCCCCCAAGGGTGGTGGAGAATGACCGAGCTAAGATCCTGTGGGACTTCCAGATACAGACGGACAAAATGGTGGTGGCTAACCAACCGGACATAGTGGTGGTAGACAAACAGAAGAAGACGGCCGTAGTGATCGATGTAGCGGTTCCCAATGACAGCAATATCAGGAAGAAGGAACACGAGAAGCTGGAGAAATACCAAGGGCTCAGAGAAGAGCTCGAGAGGATGTGGAGGGTGAAGGTAACGGTGGTCCCCGTGGTAATCGGAGCACTAGGTGCGGTGACTCCCAAGCTAGGCGAGTGGCTCCAGCAGATCCCGGGAAAAACATCGGAGATCTCTGTCCAGAAGAGCGCAGTCCTGGGAACAGCTAAGATACTGCGCAGGACCCTCAAGCTCCCAGGCCTCTGGTAGAGGACCCGAGCTTGAAGGATAAACCGCCCGCAGGGGCGTGCTGGGTGTTTTTTGTTTTTTTATAGTTAATTATTTAAGTTAATTAAAGTAATTAAATGACAATGCTAATAAAGAAAAGGAAGGGGGTTGTTGAGAAACTCTAGGAATGGAAGGGAAAAAAAATAGATGGCCAGACATTAATAACTTTGTCACGATGGATCTGTTCCCTATCTGTATCTGTCCTTTAAATGTGGCCTTCATTTACGTCTCACCTGGACACCTCTAAAGCTTTATGATTATCCATGAATTATATTTGTTTCTAAATGATTCTACACAAGCACACACAAGGTAAGAAGTCATATAATTAGTGCTATTTCAGGCTTTGGAGCATGAAATGCAGCTCAACAGTCTTTGCCGACTCATCCATTATAAATAATTAGAAGTTTAAAATGCTAGAATGAGAACGTGACAATGTGAAAAAACATTTCATAATGTGAACACGGCAGCTCAGAGTGATAAACCTACAGAGAATTATCACCCAAATCCACAGCTTCCCTGGGTTTACAGAGCTTATAGCTAGTCTAGCTTATCTTCTAGCGATTTGGCCAACAACTCTTTTGGTAAGCTCCCGTCATTCTCATAGCATTGATTTTTTGCTGCAGCAGGCAACTGTTTTTGGGGAATAAAGCTCTAAAAACCCACTCTACCTGCTCAGCATTAAACAGCAGAGCTGGCAACTATCTGGTGAATACAGCAGAGACTTTTTTGCAGCTAAAGAGACAGCTATTTACATCAGGAGAGAGTAGCACAAAAACAGAGCTAAAAGGGTGAATCACAGAGCTATCTGTGGAAGCCATGAGCACGACTCCCAATGAATGATAATGTTTCTAAGCACCTCTTGGTTGTGTAATAAAAACACCTTGAAAGGAGATATTTGTGTGTGCATATACTCGGGATTTCCTCAAGATGTTAATTAAAGATGCATTTCTACTTCATGGTGACTCTTTTATCTAATGGATGCACTTAGTTGTCAAAATTTTCTCCTTGTTTAGGTGACATTTACACACCGCATCAATATCCCCAAAGCAGCGTGCGGTTGTCCAGCAACGGCCACAATCCAGCAGCTTGCCACCAGGGTGGAGATGCTAGAGAGAGAGGTTTCCATGCTCAGAGCTCAGTGTGGATCCGGATGCTGCGGGGAGAGCTCGGCCATTGGTGAGTACTGTTTAACACTGACAACAAATACTATAGACAAACTTGTAGAATGTAGTTTTTGTCTATAAATCCCCTCAGCATCTGTACAAACAGACCGTGGTGTTGCAGAGAGCTTTTTGAGGCAAAAATGCAAAGAAATAAGACTGCGTTATGAAAAGAATTACATGAACTGTAAACCAGGCAGAAAAGAAAAGACAGACGGCAGTAAAATATTGATGCTGGAAGGTGGGTTTTCTTCTTCTTCTTCTTCCTCTTTTTGTCTTGCTCACAGTCTGAAATGTGTGGAGAAACCTTTGTTACTGGCAAAAATTTGTTGTCTATTCAAGAGATGCTGCCATTATAATATGAGGGGACTGCAACTGATAGAGTTACAGAATTTATTATGGCTAAAGGATTTGCTCCATTGACACCATCCCCCCCGTCAAATATTTTCTGAAAACGCTCCATCTCCACTGTGAGAATATGATTATCTCCAGCAGTCACGATCAGAATCAGAAAGAGGATGAAATGTTTAGCCTGCGAGAGCAATGGGAGGATGGGAAAGGCAAAGTAGAAAAAGTTGGAGTATTTTAGATTTAACTACTGTTTCTTTAATCAGGGCTGTTTGACAACATTAACTAAATGATAACTGATTGGTTGTTACTTTTTATTCTATACTGAATTGATATGTTTCTTCAAATATGCTATGTATTTCATGGTGGTTACTTGAGGTAGGTATCACAAAATGCACAAAGTAATGTGACCCTAACTTTTCAAACTCCCGCTTTAAAGATGTGTGTGTGGGAGGTTTTGTACTTGAATCAAGTACTAAGCGATTCAATCTGTCTTTTCAGGCCGTTTGGACTTTGTCCCAGGCTGCAGCAACCACGGCAGCTTCAGCTTCGATATGTGCAGCTGCATCTGCGAGGAAGGGTGGACCGGCAAAAACTGCTCCGAGCCTCGCTGCCCAAATGACTGCTCCGGTCAAGGGGTGTGTGTTGAAGGGGAGTGCGTATGCGACCGTGACTTTGGAGGTGACAACTGTTCGGAGCCGCGCTGCCCTTCGGACTGCTCTGGCCGCGGATTGTGCATCGATGGGGAGTGCGTTTGTGAGGAGTCGTTCACAGGCGAAGACTGCATGGTCGGAAGGTGTCTCAATGACTGCTCGGACCAGGGGCTGTGCATAAACGGGACGTGCCAGTGCCGGCCTGGGTATGTGGGAGAGGACTGCTCGCTCGTCTACTGTGCAAACAACTGCAGCAAGAAGGGAATCTGCAAGGAGGGCTTCTGCGTCTGTCAGGATGGATATGCTGGAGATGACTGCAACTCTGGTAGGCTGCTAATTTTGATCTTCCACTGATCGCTTTGATCGTCTGCCTGTTGGCAAGTACCAAAAGCAGTTGGTCTGACGTTTGTGGTTCTATTTCCTAGAGCAGAAACTCTTGGAGAAGGAGATGTCTTTCTTAACACTTGGTATCGGTGTGACCAGGATCATACACTCAGAACAGAAATCCAGTCTAAGCAGATTTTATAGTAACACTGCGTGACCCACAGACAGATTAGACTGAATTCTTTACAAATGAGGCATGTTTTTTATGGAATTGTAGCTAAAATGTTTAATAGAGTGACTCTATTCGGTCTTTAAGTGATGACGTAATGAGTCCTGCTTCCGGGCCCAAACTACTCTGCCTTTAATAAGGCTTTTGTGTTTTTTACATGTTTTAATGCTTTGTATCTTGTTCCATTTAATCTCAACAAAGCCCTAAAAACAGTCTGTGATCACTGTCGGCCTCTCTCGGTTTTTATTACTGCTAAGCTCAGTTTTTAAAACCTTACGATGTAACTACAGCTCAGCCCATGCAGCAGTATGTTGATAACTAACCTCGTATTGTGAATGGATTATCTCAGTTCTCCCAACTGAAGTTCAGTCCAGTTACAGCAGGAGTTGGCAACCCTAGGCACGCGTGCCACAGTTGGCACTGTGTGGCACAGTTGGCGGTCTTTCTCAGACTTACTGCACCAAAAAATCGTTTGAGGCAATGACTGATTGCGTGGGGTCGCAGAACTAGTCCTTGTCTCCAAAACAACCATTTCAGAGGAACAAGAATCAACTTCAGTGTACAGACAATCTGTAAACAGTGTTTCCTGAGTGTACCATGATAAAGTTTTCCTCTTTAAGTTCTGGTTATGTATCTCATAACCATGCTTGATGTGACATGTTTCAGACGAGTATCTTTATAAAGAGGATATCAGTGTTATTTCTATAGAGATCTAAAAAAAAAAGAAAGAAAGAAAGGAAAATAAGAAATTGTCTCTTGTTAAAAACAAACTACCAGCAGTAGATATTTTTAGTCACTATTTTACATCCAGCTAGAGATTTTACAAGTCCTACATATTTGCCCCACATACAGCTAGGGCTGCAACTTCATTGTTATTTAGTTAATTAATTAAATTACCTGAAGGCCATCACAATTGAGCCCAAAGAAACAGCAATATCAGTTATCGGTCATTAAACCTAAAGATGTAAATCTTACAGTTTTATATAAAGCAGTGGAAAACTGCAAAACATCACATTTAAGAGGCTTTTTGTTCTTATTTGACTAAAACCGTGATCAAATATGTGCGTAATTCACTTTCAGAATTCTGTCTTAAATGTATTAACTGACTGCTTCCACATTAAGTGGAACATAACACAGAAACTTAAAGCTTCCTGTAAATACCCAGTACTATCTGTGATTGCCGCAGAGAGCTTGCATGAACACGTGCACGAACAAAGGAGGTTGTTAATGCAACAACCTAGTGCAGTGTTTGGATAGGAAGTAGACTTCACAGGTTTGAAAGCACACCTGAAAAATAAACCCATCTGTGCTTCAAATGGAGGTGGTGGGGTGCCTGACTTGCTGGACAGCCAAAGGTGTAACAGCATTCATTTGTCAAAAGTCACATTCATCTGGGGGAGAGCTGTCATATTAGCCGTAGCTAAGACGTTTTTTTGAGCCTCTTTTGTTCAAAGCCAGCTCTCCACGCCAAAATATCAGATCCTCCTCTGCCATTTAAGAGGCCTGTCAACGTGGTGACGGATGGGGACAGACAGAAGAGCGAGTGATAGAAAGGCAGGGATGCAAAATCATATTACTAAGGTGTCTCGGTCCTACCCCACCCATTTAATATCTACACCAAGTGAGGGAGACCGAATTGCCTATTTCTTTGTAATTAGAGACCAAAATAGGCAGCGCTTGTAGGGGATAGTTTGCTGAATACCAAACGAAGCAGTTCAATTACCGGAGACTTGTAGGGTGACAGGCTTAAGTGTTTCACGTTATCACAAACTGGAGAAAGCGGCATGTATTTTTGCTTCAATAATGGTGGCCTATATTCTCCCGCTACGAGAAATAATGGAGGTTGTTGAATTTAAATTGGACGTTTCAGGCGTGCAGTAAGAAATAGTATATCTTTACATAAAAATACATTCCCCCCAAAAAGCCAAAATCACCCGGAGGAAAGTGACATTCAGCCATACAGCAGAAGTGCTCCACGATCATTTCTATGAGTCCCGACGCCACTGTGGAGAGACAGTGACACTCTTGCTTTGTTGACATCCTTTGAGTGCTGCAGTGGTGACAACTGACATTTACATTTCTCATCATATCAGCGCTATGATAAAGCTTCGGGGCCCGGGCCTCACCGCTTACCCGACCTGCGCGTGACGGTCGTGGATCCTCATTTCGAGGATGTTGACAGGTTAGAACAGCCGCAGAGCCTGCGTGGCGGGAGTTGTGGCTCGAGAAGCTGCCGCAGCACGTCATCTAACATTTCCAGGCAAGAGGAAGCATGTTGCTGCATGGGTGTGAAAAAAATTCACTCTTATTGACGTCATACAAGCAAAATTGCATCACCTTTTGCTGTACTTTTAATATTAAGGGCAGTTGCTGCTTGCTTTATGCGCCATAACTGTAATAGCTTTATTATGCCATTAAACTATATGAATATTATAGATTTTTAAAAATGTATGTAACCATTTTAATGGATGTGTGTTGTAAAAGGACAAAGTGGAAGCCACATGTATACATTTTATTTTTTAGAGTTAGGCGCTGTGGTCTGCTTATAGATGTTGTTTCCTTGTTTTATTGCCCCATTCAGCATCAGTCAGTTTTATGGCTTCATGAGTCAAAAGCATGGCCTTGTTACTTACAGCAGCCCAGTTAAAACAAGCCTACTGTTAAAAGACTAACTTTGCTCCATACAATTATATTATGATTAACAGCTCGAGCGATTTTGGCAGGAATGTGACACTCGCCTCATCGCACAGTAATGCATTGTCACAATCGGCTGACAGCTGTGCGGGTGGGTTTTTTTTTTTTCACGTGTTGCTTTCACGGACAGCCTCAGCAGGGTGAGAACATACATCGTTATTATGGTTTCGACTGAAACTGTGCTTCAGCTTGTTTTTTTTGTTTGTTTGTTTTTAGCTCTTTTTGTATGTGCAACACAAAATTATTATTTGCATCTCTATCAATGACTATTGTAAAAACAACACAAAAGAAATTTTTTGTGCTTGTTGTTTATTTTTTTTATTCAGCATTGTCTGTGTTGGCAGTTATCACATTTCAGCGGGTAGTCGCGCCTGTGATTCACGATTATCAGGCTTTGTGAGTCTGATAACTCAGTCTGTTTAACTTCAGCTTGATTTATTATTGAGATATTGGTTTGTTTGGATCATTCAAAGTGCAGCAGTAAGTCTTTTACTCTGAGCCAGAGGAAGAAAACAATCTTGTACTGTATCTTCAAAATATCTGTCGTGATTTGCTTCCTAAAAATCATCTGTCCTTTCTTTTCCACCCAACAGAAACTCCAAAATATTATAATTAACAGTAAAACATGCAGTTTAGTCATTTAAGCGTGATTTATATGAAAAATTCCATTACACATAGCAGCCTGAAGGTAGGTTCCTTCTCTGATGATGCACTGACCTTCGTTGTGTGCTTAAAGTTGTACCATCGGGGTCTTAGTTCGGTGGATACTGCTATATCTGCCTATAATAGTATACTGATTAGACTTAATGAGACTTAAACACTCCGGGCAAGATTCTTCAACAACCTTCAGCAACTTGCCCTTTCTCAAGCAAACATTCAGAAGAATACAAGCTGAAGAAGACAAAAACCTTGAGCATTTTAATTAGTTCATGTGATTCAAGCAGTGTACTTTGAAATATGTGATTTATGTTGCGGATCGTTTTAAGAAAGGCGATTAGTTCCATCCAAGATTGGTTGGTGCTGCCTGTCATTCACTCTTGGTTTTTCACCAACTAGAAATGTTGATGGGATGTCTGAATGCACCAATCCTCTGTTAGACCACTCATCAGGGTAAATAAAAATTAACCAAAACCTTACCCAACTTAATTGTTTGATAGTGAGCTTTTACATGGCCACATAGTGAAATAATATTTAATACTGTTGACAGACTTCTCTGAGTAACCTTGTTAATCACTCTACCCCTGACCTTCTGCTGTACTTACAGTACTGTGCAAAAGTCTTGAGCCATCCTTCATTTAGATACTTTTAGAAAATTCAGTTCTTTGCTTAGTTGTATATATAGACACAGTTGTTTATCCCTTGAGCTGGAGTGGTTCTTGAGTGGTTCATAGGTCAGTGTTAAGTGGCATAAGAAGCAAAACAGCATTCCTCTAAAAATGCTCAGGTACTAGGAGTGGACTAAAAATGAGTGAAAAAGTAGGCAACAACCAAAGGAAATCAGAAACTCTGGAGAACTACTGCCCAAGACCACTTTGAAATGTCCGAAGAAAGTCTGGCTTCTCGGAAGGAAAATATCAAGAAATGAGGGGTGGCTTGAGACCTTTGCATAGTATTGTATGCCTTTGCTTTCGAGGAGTTCATCCATTCATCTCTTGCATGACCTTATTCAGTCACTATTCTTTTGTCCCGTGGATTATTGCCCCTTCTTTGATTTATCATTCCCTTTATATACCTGACAAGTTGAACTGACGAAATAAATCTCGTTAAGTGAATGCTGCAGGATTTGCCCCTCAGTTCTGAAATGATCTAGCCACTGTACAGGATGGGCCCATCTGTCGAGTGCGTGAGAAAGTGCTGGAAAATTCTACTAAAGTGCCCAAGGGTTTCCGGTGGGGGATTCACTGATCGGCTGTAGTGTCCTGTATCACAGGGGTGGGGAGAGTTTTGTTTTTCACACCATCACAATTCTCCTTTATCTCCTTCTCTCTTTCATCCTTTTTGCTCTAGTTTACTTTTAGTTGTTTTTCAGTGTTAAATTATTTATTCTTCTCCAGCAGATCTCTTTCTCCTCTTCTGTGTCTTCTGTGCATCCAGCCCATCCTACAGTTTTTTCCCCCCCAAGTCAAACTGTTTGTATCATCTGTCTTGTCTCACCTCCTTTATGTCCTTCACTTGTCTCCCCCTCCCCTTTTGTTGTGTTTGCCTGTGGGAGTTGTGGACGGTCTTTCTTTATGGCTCCACATTTGCATTCAGCACCACCTCTTAGGTTTACGACCTGATGATCTCAAGTTCAGGATTTCTTGCACCCAGCACTGGATTCTTTTACTGTCTGGGATTCGCTTTAACAATGCAATCTGTTCAAATATGAGATGGGTGTAATAAGCTGTCTCTAAGTATGACAGGCTACCTGGCTAACATCTGTCTCTAATCACAGTGTCTAAACTAACAGAGCACTATTTAGGCGTGACTTCGGGATAATTAAAACACAAACAAAAGTTTTAAATATAATAATTACTGCCTGCCTTATGGGTAAGAACATTTTCATAACCAAGATCTTAATAATCTATAAATATATTTTCTACTCATACTCCATTACCACAAAATAGGTTCGCCACTCGATGATGATGACGTCTTGTCAGCCTGCGTGAAATGCACGGGTGGCGGTATGAGGCAAAAATGTAAAAAAATAAATAAAAGCTTCTGACCTTTAGCCAAGTCCCGCCCCTGTCGGGTGCTGCTCCAGCACCCAGCGTGTCAATTTATGGCATTTTCAACTGTCAATGAGAGACATTCCAAAGGAAATAATAGTAAATCTCTGAAATGAATGAGAGAAAGCACTTGTGCTGGGAAGCCACATTCACTATTTAATTTGTCAGCTGAATATTTTGAAACAGTATATGTGATTTGCAGGTTTCATTTGCACACATTCTGAATTTCCCCCTCTTCTGAAAGCTCAACATGCCTAGTTACTATTGCTTAACGTTAAATCAAACTGTGGCTTTGCAACGGTCCAGTTGGATGCAGGAAATTTGGTCATACTAGCTGTACAACCTATTTGTATGCATGTTGCTCAATAAGCAGTGGAGCATGTGCACTTTCTTAATTACATCACTGCTTTCTTTAAAAAGAAAAAAGAAAACATTAAATTGAGATATTATCTCATACAAAGCAAAAAACAGTTAATAGCCAATTTGGTGAAAAAAGCTGTAACTCACTGTAAGGATGTAATGGGCCAGAAAAAAGGAGTGCATCACAGCTTACCATGGATCATCAGTTTTTTAAAATTTCTTCAGTGTCAGTGTATTTAATGCTGTTAGTTAACATATCTGACGTTAGATCGGAAAAAGAGAAATTGCATACTTAATGTTCTAAAATCTAAATAAATACAGGCTAAATAGCAGAGTACCAAAGACCGTGATTAATGAGTTAGAAGTTCTCGTTGTCACAAAGTCAGCTGGCGACATGGTGGTGCAGTGGTTAGCACTGTTGCCTCACAGCAAGACACTCCCCAGTTTGAACCCATCACATCTGCAGCCTTTCTGCACTTTTGTGTTCCCCCTGCGTACCCTGGCTTCCTCCTACACGCCAAAGACATGCATGAATGGTTGTGTCTTTCTTACTGTAACTTAAAACATAACCGGACTCAAAGCAAGTGTTCAGTTAAGGCATCATTTAGTTAGTTTAGTGTAAATTGAGTGGAAGTGACATGTTTTCAGTGATTCTTTTCCTCGGCGGCGGTATAAGTGTGATTTATATTCTCTGGTGAATAGATACAGTTTATACATTGAGCTTGTTTAGCCATATGTTGGTAATAACACCAAAGGAAATGTGGAATAATTGCACGCGTGATGAGACAAATGTGATACAAATAGTGCAGGGATATGTTTTTACATTTTGTACTAATTCAACATCAGTTTAGTTGTACAGTCCTGAAATTGCTGCCAGAACACAGACTACAAAACTGATCAGTCTGTCAGGAGGATAGTTATTACCAAGAATGTTGCACGGATGAATTTTACTTTGTTGCCACAAATCTAAAGAGACCCGATCAAGCGTCAGCATTGCTTTCTTACCTTATTTCCAACTAGTGCTCTGTTTTGCCGTTACACTCCTCACATTCTTTATAGATCTCCATCACCTGTTGGTCTGACGGGGTTTCTGACTTGAAGTAGGCTGCACTGAATCGATCCACTTTGTGAGAAAGAAAAGTCAAATGATGGGTCAAACACCTCCTTTAAATGGGAGCACGCACAGAGCCTGAAGGACAACGTGTGGGTTAACAAAGAAAGATGATAACTAACTAACATCCTTTCTGACTGGGGTTTGAAGTCTGGCTATGTTGAACGTGCACCAAAGAAACTCCACTCACAGTATAATCCACTATAGCGAGCCAGTTTCTTTTAAAAAGTTTCAGCCTTTTCACAGGACCTTCAATGATTATTGCAGAAATGCTTCAAAAATACACAAATTCTCATATTTCCTACATAAGTAGCTTGCGAAGCCCACAAGTAAGACTTTAATGTCTCTTCTAAAATCAGCATGATTAATAACCACCTTAACATTTTCTAGCCCTTTGACTGATCTGGCTGAGCTGATAAGGCAACAGCTCTCATGTAAAATTATCTTTTATCTGTAGAGTTTGGATGTCAGGCTTACTTAACTCACTGGACAGGCTGCGCTTAAGCTGGCTCACCAAAGGATTACAGCAAGGGATACACAACCTGGTTGACCGCTCTCTGTGCGAGTCACTGAAATAATGACATATGCCATGTGAACCTTCTGTTGCAAATTGCAGCCTTTATACTAATTCGATTACTAAATGCTCACAGTTTTCTGATTAAAGTAGGCGAATCCACACAGAAAACGTTTTTTGGAAGCAATCTGTCGCTCGCCCATCTCACAGAGCAGACAGATTGCCATTCTTGTGAGTCACACATCACCGCAGGCGCACAACATTTTTTTCTTCGTCGTTTTTTTGTTTTGTTTTGTTTTTTTGGCATCTACTGAAGTAATCTCCACAGATACTTGTTCAAATCACACAAATAAACAAATTATTTTTGTAAGAATTAATATGGTTCCAAATGTTACTTAAAAAAAGAATCCGTACAATTAATAATAATTAAATCTTCATGTTAAAACAGTAGTTATTTCCTTCCGCTAAGCTGATGACAACTATTTTAATCCTGTAACTTTCTGCTTCAGTGTCAGCCTGATGAAGGGACAGATTGTCCGGCTGCTCATCTTTCTGCTGCTGGTAGACAGATGGTACCACTCAAGCCTATTTTTCAGTGTTTTGCTTTGTGTTAAGGTTTTTTTTTTTTTTATCACATATTTATTACAGTAGCAGATTACTAGTGTAAGATTTGTATTTTTCATTGCTACACCAAAAACAAATGTACAAAAAAAAATTCAAATTAGTTGTTTTGCTTTCTGTTTTTCGTTAACAGTTGCACCCGCCATGAACTTGAAAGTTCGAGGGGTGACAGATCAAACCATCGAGCTGGAGTGGGAGGGGTCAGTTGTGCTGACAGATTTCTTGGTGACCTACACACCGAGCACCCCCGGAGGTAAGTACAGATCCACGCTGACCTTTCAAAGCAGGACAGCCGTGAGTTAACTTCCCGTTGCTTCGAAATCTCTTGAAAGCATCGACATCTCCTATTTCTTTGTAAAAAAAAAAAAAAAGCAGTGCATCCATGTATCGGTGTATATCTCTTCACCTGCCTCCCTGTCAGGTGTGCAGCTAGAGATAAGGATTCCAGGCAACACGACTACCTGCACTATCTTGGAGCTCCAAGCTGGCATGGAGTACAACATCAATGTGTTCGCTGTCATTAACAACACTATCAGCGTTCCTGCCAGTATTACTGTTTGGACCTGTAAGTGCAATCATATGTTTTTGTTCTTTTTTTGTTCTTTTTTTTTATAAAATGTTCCCTTGTGGTGCAACAGAAAGAGCCTGAAAGCATCTTTGTTTCCCAATTTAATATCTCAATTTACCTTCATGCAATATCCCCGGGCTCCTGGATTATTGCACGTGCAGTTCTACATTAACAAATGTGCACACAGTGTCTATCACGATTTTTTTTTTTTTTGTCAAGTCCTCCCAAAGATGTTTCTCTGTGTCAACAGAGTGAGAATACCACTTGCTTGTCTGTGCAAATTGCTTGTGATTTTCACCTGTAACAACTGCTTAGTGTCACTCACACACACACACTGTGTTAATGCCGGGTCCTTGCACCTGATATTGAAATACACCAATTGCTTTCACGCTTACCAACACTCTGCAAGCATTAAAACCCTGAATAAGTTTTTTTTTCTTCCACTGGAAGCAAAATATTGTATGATCGGTGTATTAGGTGACGTTTAGGTACATACAGTGTATTGCTATTAGTGCTGGCTTGGCTTGTAAAATTATTCTCAATTTCAACAACAACTGAATTTAATTTAAGTAGAATTTCTACTAATAAATTAGATTCAGGGCACTTTACTCTGATGGATCCATTTTTCCACTAGAATATGATTTATTTTGGGCATTATTTTTTTGCTAAACTTAATTTTAAGGGTTTAATTAGATATTCTGGAAAGATTGTTGGGAAACATTTAATTATAGCACTTGAGCTGTTCTTTTTCAGTGAGTTATATATCATCAAAACTATGAAAACTTTCACGTATCCAAACTTAAAAAGAGAAAGAAGAGAGTTTTTTAAGCATTAGACAGTTGTGATTTATGGACTGTTGGTTAACTGAAGAACAATGATATGTCTCTACTCCTTCAGATCTCTCAAGTCCAGATGTTTTAGTCTTCAAATCCATGACAGAGACATCAGTGGAGGTCCACTGGCAACCGTTCTACTATTCCTTCGATGGATGGGAGATTAGCTTCATCCCCAAGGTACAATCTACCTGTCTGAATCTAAATGAATGGAATTGACACTCCTCCTTATGTCAGACTACACCACAGATGCTGAAAGTACAGTGAAACATATCCAGTATGGTTCTGCAATAGTCCTTCGCACAGCTGGCTGTGAGTTTTGCAGACTGTTGTCTACAGGTAACCATTTATTGTCGCCACGACTACCTTCGCTAGTGCTGTTGTTGGCCTGTCAACCATTGGTTAAGAAGAAGACCAAAATTATAACATACAAAGACATAAAAACAATGAAAAGTGTAGAAAAGTGCTGTATAATAATCAGTCCTTTTACCATTAAATAAGCTTGCAGACTCAAACATGACACACATGGATGCGATTCTTGATTTTGGGCATTCCTGATATGTGTGTGTGTGTGTTTGTGTGTGGCTGGGGTGTACCTTGAGTGGAATCACAAGGCAAGCTATTTGAGCTTCGATTGTTCAACAGGTTGATTATTCACCGCAATGATCAACTGCCCAGGCAACCAGACTCTCAGTACATTTGCGTACCATCGTTTCATTGGTTAATGGCTCTGCTGGAACATTTGAATCAATGTGATTTGACGACGTCTACGATGGTGCTTCAGAGGTTGAATTTTGATTGTTTTTTATCACATACAGTGCCAGAAAAGTAAAACAAGGGATTGATAATGTAGTTCAGCACCATGTGACATCTACCCATTCAGAAGCGAGAGTGCACGAGTCTCGCCTAATCCCCGTGTGTTTGTGAGGTGAACAGAAGGAATAAAGAGTTATTTATGCTTTAGATACATATTTGCACAGTCTTTATTTTTCAGGGTTTTGCTTGTGAAATCTTGATTGGAAATAATTGTTTTCAAATCTCACTAATACCATCCTCTAGCTTTGAATGTCTGTAAAAACGGGGAGAAAACTGCATGGATTTAGGTTTTCTTGGGGGTTTAAAGCCCATACCAAATTAAATGAGCGGATTGTCTTAAGCTTATTGGCTATTAGATGGATGAGCCATTGAACTCTTTTTTCCTGAATAACCCTTCGCGAAGCCATACTAGGGCCAGGTTCAAAGCCAAAAAGCAAAAGCCTTTCTCTTTCTAATTCCTGCTGTAAACTCAGGTACTCTGAACTCTAATCTTGTCCCCTCTCACAGTAATTGGTTTTCTCCTTTAAGGTGTTCTCAAGGGAGATATCCTTTGGTCTAGCCAGGCACTAAGTCTCAAATCTGATGTTAAGATGCTTTTGTGTGTTTGTTTTTCAAGGCCTTTTAAGGATAGTAAGTTAAAAAAAAGTGCTCATCTTAATTTTATTTTATTGCTTTTAGTGTTCCCATCCTCCTTTGGTCTGTCCATTCCTTCATGTCTCATCACTGTTGTGTTCTCCCATCCCCCCCGGGCCTTTCCACCTAATCCCTTGTTTCTATTTTCCATCCAACAGCCCTTGGTTGAAATCTGTAACTGTTTTTTTTTTCAGTTACCCCTTGAAACTGCCCTCCATCCCTTTTTGTTTCACCTCTCTCGCATCTCTCTCTCTCTCTCTCTCTCTCTCTCTCTCTCTCTCTTTCATATTCTTTCCTCAATCGTCCCTTGCTTTCCCTCCCTCCCTCTCTCTCCAGCCGCAGGGGAAATCATATTATGAGTTGGCAGTCCCACCCCTGGTGGGTTTAATCCAGCAGTAGGGATTGTGAATTTTGACAATCTTGTAATGGAAGTAGGCATGAAAGCTTTGGCCTATGCGAACAAACACAAAACTCACTACCCTGTAAAAAGGAAACAAAGCGAGAGGGAAGGGGGGAAGGTGAGCTTTAGGACCCACCATTAATATGGTTAGAAACTGCTATAGCACAGTATATATGGTACATTCCCATAATGTAATATGCTGCCAGGGTTTTTGTACTGCATGCGTGCAGTACTGCAACATCTCATATGTTGGATTTTGTAATTCAATAAAAAAATAGATAAGACTACAAAGAAAGGCAGTTGTATATCGGAGGGACGGCTCAGGTTGAGCAGTTTGGAGGCAAAGAAAAAGAAGGAAGGTTGAGAGGGTTTGGACATGTGCAGGTGGGGTGGGATTGTAGATACACTGGAAAAAGGATGCTGACGATGGAGCTGCCAGGAAAGAGGAAAAGCGGAGAACCACAGACATGCAGACGGTTGGTGGGATAGAAAAGGATGGAAGGGAAAGAATGAGATAAAAGACACCAAGAAGGAGAAAAAGCAGAAGAATCAGTCAGTTGACAACTAGGGCTGGTGTTATTGGACAGATATTGCAGTCACATATTGACATTAAACAATTTTTGTGTTCATTAGTGTCATATTTGTTTTCTGTAAGGACTCTTTCAACTTTAAAAAAATGCAACCATGAAAAACTCCAATTCAAGTCTATTTTTCTCAAATCACCTTAAAAAGAATTGTGTTAATAAATGAGAGGATAACAAACGAGCTCGTGCACACATGTTGTTAACTTTCTCCTACTAGTCTTTGAGGAAGTGTTTCTCAACTTAAGACAGCAAAGTTGATGATTTTTTGATATTTGTGCTCACAGCATTAAACATGACATTTAAAAGACAAAAGACGAGAACGTCTTTTCCGGAAGCAGTGTCACCGTTACTTTGAATAACAGACTATACTTTTGTGTGTCGGGCTGGGGGAACTCTTCGATCTTCCTTGTTACCGTCTATTGCTGTCTGTTTAAAAAGGATAATGAATGATTTTCACACATAAGTTTTCAGCGCGGGTAACTGTAAACAAATTAGATGTATTTGTTGTACAGAATTTTTTCCTCTGAATTGTGAGATGACTAAAAACACTTCCCACTAGTTCTTATCATTAGAAAAGAACGAAAACAGTGAATGTATGAATGGGCAGTTAAATTGCTACATTTTCTTTTCATCCAGTGAAACGGAAGCAATAGAAAATACAAGGGACTAAGTCGCCAAAGCGATCTTGTCGGCACAGATAATGATGACTAATTATGAGCAAAGTGACACATGAGATGGGAGTGGGATATACTTTTGTGGTGATTCATTTTGCTTAATTTAGCATTACCTCCATGAAACTGTATTATTATTGAGATTGAACACCACTTGTTGTTAGAACATTACCATTGTGAGTGTTACTGCCCACCCTGGTAATTGGAGCTGAGGTGATTAAATGGATTACATCTCTAATTACAGATTTGATTCAGGAAAGCAGCAAGCTGTTATATGTTCTGTTTTAATAGCAACCGTCAAAGCGCAGGGGTTTGGAGATCTCGGACCAGCAGTGGGTGTAACATCTGTGTGATGGCAGGTAGTGCATTAGCAATGCTGGCTCTCTGAGAACAGCTGGGAATGGCTGTGACTCTGTATGGATGAGTGACACGCCTTTGGAAACGCACACAGTGCTGCCTTTGCAGAACATGGCCAGAGAAATATCACTCTAGCCCGTTTGATATTCGGTTTGAGAATTTAATGTGCTAAACCTTCCAAAAGTTTAAGCATACAACACAGAAAATGTACTGCATGTAAATTAGCTGCTGAAGTTCTGTCATTGGGGGAGGGCCTTTTTCTTACCTTCACTGAGAGACGCTGTTTGTGCCACACAGTTGCTGATATTTACTGAAAAATTAAAACAGATAGGAGCTTTCTCTCTCTCTTCCTTCCCCTTTGTCACTTTAATCCTTGCTTTTCTTCCAGGATAATGATGGAGGGATGACTACACAGCTGCCCAGCACCATCACGTCATTTGTGCAAACTGGTTTGAGGCCAGGCGAAGAATATACAGTGAACCTGGTGGCGCTCCGGGACCAAGGTCGAAGCCAGCCAGTCACAGCTACTGTCACAACACGTATGTATTCAGTTTGGAAGCTGTAAATTAACAACAATTAGCTATAATATTATAACCACCAAAATTTGTATTTAATGTTAGGCTGCTGTGCGAAATGTGCGTTAAAAAGAAAGGCCATTTTCTGCAAATCTCATAAATCCATATTTTATTCACATACATACAAAACGTATAAAATGTTTAAACTGGGTTATTTTACTATTTCATGAGAAGTATTAGTTATTTTTTAATTTGATGGCAGTAATATGACACAATTGCTTTTGTTGGGATGGGCCAACAAAAGCATTGAAAAGAAAATAGTACTAAAAAAACCAACTGGAGGAATGTTTTGCACATAATTCGGTTACCTGGCAACAGGTAAGTAACATGAACAGGACTAAAAAGATCATCTTTAAAAAGATGGGCAGAGTTTCACTGCTCTGTAAAAACACTGCATCTACAAATCAGGGAACAACTTCAGAATAATGCGTGTTGTCATATGTCGTACGTCTATATTATCCTCAAAAGGTGCAGAGAATCTGGAGATATCAGTGTGCAAGGGACAAGACTGAAACTCAGTACTGTGCATGATCTTCAGACCCTCAGCCAGCATGGAAATCACAGCATGGGCTGAGGAACACTTTCAAATAACATTATATGTGAACAAAGTTCACAATGCCATCAACAGATACAAGTTAAAGCTCTGCTATGCAAAGAAGAAGCCATATGTGGTGATGATAATCTTCTCTGAGCTGAAGCTCATTTAAAATAGACTGAGGCAAAGTGGAAAACTGTTTTGTGGTTAAAATTTAAAATTATTTTTGAGAATCATGGACGCCAGATCCTCTGGACTAAAGAGGGACTAAAAATGACAAGGTTGTCATCAGTCCTCAGTTCAAAAGCTTGCATCTTTGATGGTATGGCAGTGCCATATGTAACTGACAGCTTGCACATGTGGAAGCTCGCCATGAATGCTGAAAGGTGTAAACAGGTTTTAAAGAAACATGTGCTCCCATCCAGATGACATATTTTTCAGGGAAGGCCTCGAATATTTCAGCAAGACAATGTTAAACTACAAACTGCAGCTATTACAACAGAATGGCTTCATAGTAGAAGAGTTTCTCCAAGTTTAAACACATAAAAGCATGAAAAATAAAACAAAGAAGACCCACAACTGTTGAGTGACTCGTCTCTCAGACAAAAGAGGGACAAGCAGCTGGTCCTCAAATTGAAAATGAGCCAATATTTTTCATAAAATAGTACAATTTAAAGATCTTATATATTTGATTAAGAATATTAGAAGAGATTCTGCTATTTATGTACATTTTACACAGCGTCCCACCTTTTTTTGAATTGTGATTATAAAATCCGACGCTGATCAACCATAAATTCTTTCAGTCATCCATTTCAGAATCTGCTTACCATGTTGAGGGTTGCAGGGAATGTTTTTTTTTTTTTACCTTTTTAAGCTAAATCAGTTTTTATCCTCGGTAAACTGGGAACGTGATTAGGCCAAAAAATAAGTTCAGTCTGATGATTTTTGGGGGTTTTGTTTTGTTTATTTTGCTTAATCCTTGTAATTGTAAACTGAAAAAAAGAAACAGTTTAGCATATTTTGTGCTAAACCTAAATATTTAATGAAACTGCATAAATGTTTACAAAAAGTTTTCTGTTAATCAGTTAATTAGCTAATCACTTCGACATAAACCGTAGCACAGCTTTCCCTGCACGCTCCCGACTCACTGTACGCTCAGCAAAGCAGCGAATATCACCTTGACGTATTTGCTCTGCAAACCATTTAGGCCCCTGACGTAAACCTCGCTGAAGTATCGTTCCCCCCCCCCCCCCCCCCCCCCCCCCCCACTCCTCACCAATTCAAACCTCCTCCATAACAATTCAGCCTCTGATATGCACAGTCAAAACACCATCAATTTCCTGTCAAGTCTTTGTTCATTTCTTGGGTTGTAATTAAGTATCGATTAATAATTCATGGCACCCGCTCATTATTTTTTTACAGCAGCCCACTCTATGACACCGTATTGGATAAAGAAAGAGGAAAAGACAAATTTGAAGTAACTAAATAATTTAGAGCAATGATTTATCCTTCCTCTGAGACAAGGTAGCGCCATGAGGAGTCAGAGGAAAGCCAGAGAGTGAGCGCAGCTGATCTGGGAACTGGTTCTCAGCAACTGTCTTCCCTGGGATGCTTTCTAGGACGAGACCCTTGGGGCCAATTTCTAATACATCAAGAATCAGGCCGGACCTGCAATATGTCAGGCCTTAGTCTGAGACTTTATTTAGACCTCAGAAAACTAAAAAGAAGAGAAAAAAAGGTTTGAAAGAAAAGAAAACTGGCTCTACATCACCCAGTGTGTGAGATCTGCCTTTCACCTGAGTTCCCACAGGGTTGAGCAGTGGAAAATAATTATGGTTTTACAGCACAGCATGGTGCTTTCAATTAAAAAATATATATGCTGAACTATCCATTGTGGAGTTTTCTGTTGGTCAGTACCTCAACATTTAAAAATTTCACGCATTTTTCAAACGGAACCAAAAAGCTGATTACTTCAAATTAAGTGCCACGAACTGTGCGAGAATGCCATTTCATTTTAAGCTCTGAACTTCTTTTAACGGCAGCAAATTTATGCCGAAAAGTTTCAATTTGAGATCAAACGCTCCTTCATTCTCCCAGACAATATGTTAAACGCAGCAGATGTTAAACCGTAGCTTCTGCGGAAAGAGGTAATTAACAGGTTAATGAAATAAAGTGCTAATTATCACATTCTCTAACACCCCATTACCTTGACAAAATGTCTGTGCATTGGCATAGATGCTGTAACAAGTGCAGAGAAAATGTTTAGTGAATCCCTCCTCTGTCAGACATTTGTGTTTTCCCTTGATGTATTTTGAGCTCTGCGAACTTGATAAGTGTTGTTTTCTAGCAATCAGCATGGAAAGACTTCAATCACGGCTTATGTTTTAACCCTTTCACGCAGATAAATCCTACTGTCTCAGCGTGCGTCAGGTCTGATATGTTTTTCGTGACTGGCTGTCAGAACAGCTTTCACTGATATCAAATCCACATCCAGCGCTCCAGAAAATTCAAGGCGATGACACTACATCCTCTTGGGATTAGATTACATTTTAGGGGTTCAGCTTGTTTGGGATCAAATGACAGATTAAATGCTATTCAGTAAATAATCTGTTCAAATGTTTACCATCTGACAGTTTCTTTCTGGGGATGTCTCTCCAACTGGTCTAAACTATAGATTCTCTATATTATTACTTTATGTATTCAGGCATTGGTTAAGCCCCATTTTAAAACCTTTTTTTTTTTTAAACTACAAAAGTATAATCAGCTGCTCAACAAGCCATATTATTTTAATTACATTTAAAATGCCCCGAAAAGCACCAACACCGGTTGAGTGGTCAAGTTAAGTGACTTGAATTCGCACACAGCTCGCAGCACAAATCAGTCAAAGCAGCCATGCCTCTAATAATAAATACCCCTTAGCCTAAAAGCTTTATAGATTCTTAAGCCATAAAGAAAGTCACCTCTCGTACAGTTGTCACGAAAGAAAAAATTATCTATCCAAAACCAGACAGTTATTTCTCCAGACTATTTTTATCTCTATTAATGTGGGCGTGTGTGGGGATTGATTTGCTTTGGGGCCATCCTCAAGTGAAGTATTTAACTTTGCATATAATGAAAGTTTACTTTTTTAAACTATGATAGTGCGTTGTGAAAAATTAAGAGATCATAACTTGTAATAGTAATTGTCAAGTAATAGTTTGGCATTCAATTTTAATACCCAGCCTGGTCAACATGTACTTCATCCAAGTTCGGAAAGGTTAACAAAGAAACCGCACCCTGGTGACTGTGCTTTGTAACAACATCACCAAGGGACCTTATAATTAGACATTTTCTTTGTTTTGCAGTAATCGATGGTCCCACTCAGCTGATTGTGCGTGACGTGTCGGACACAGTGGCATTTGTGGAGTGGACGCCACCGAGGGCAAAGATTGATCAGATTGTGTTGCGTTACGGCCTCGTGGGAGGAGAAGGGCCACGGACCACCTTCCGCCTCCAGCCCACACTTAGCCAGTACTCTCTGCAGGTGCGTGTGCTTTGAAATGAGACTTGGCTAGAGTCATTATAGGTCACAAGTATAGTATTACCAGTATATCTGTGTGTGTGTGTGTGTGTGTGTCTGTGTTTGTACTTGCCATGCTTGTTAAACAATCTAATCTCACAGTCTGTCTGCCTTCTGTGTCTGGAGATAAAACAAATAGAAAACAAACACATAAAAAAACATAATGCAAAGAGATTATACACAGACTAAACGGCCTCTGTTGTTTTGGGTTTTTTTCCTCTCCACAGGTCCTGCGTCCTGGCTCGCGTTACGAGGTGACAGTGAGCGGCGTGAGAAGAGGAAACGAGAGCGGATCCATTTCCACTGAATTTACTACCGGTGAGGTCTGACAGCAAGCAGATGTGGTGATACTGGTGTGTGTGATCCTGCGTCTGCCTCTGAGAGTAGAACAGTAATGACATATGGCCTAATATACGCCACACTTTTTATCTGTATTGGAGGGAGTAGTGAACATCTGTTCAGGGGAATGTTTACGCTCCTAAAGTTTGTACTTATTTATGGAAACACTATGCTGATTTGTTTTTCCCCGCTGATGCCATATTTACACATTAAATATCTATTTGTGGTTGATACTTGAAGTAAAATCTACAGAAAACTGAAGAGGATACACCTTATAAAAATACAAAGAGAAATGTGTTTGATGAACATGAAGAGCTAAATATGAGTAACTGACAATTTAATGTGACCTGTGTTTGTTGTTTGCTTGTTCACAATCTCTGAGAATGGGTCTCAGTGTCCCCAACATTGTCAGCTTTATCGTTTTTCTCAGAGATTGATGCCCCCAAGAACTTGCGTCTCGTTTCCAAGACCTCTACCACGCTCGAGCTTGAATGGGATAACAGTGAAGCTGAGGTAGGAAGTCTTTTGACATTTTTTAACTGTCCATGTTCTAGTATAGTGAAGCATAACCAGCTTGACTTAGTCCTCATGACTGCATAATTACCAAAAATTTGCAGGTAATATGAAGCCATCAATAATGAAAAGTGTATTGGACCCTGGCTAATATACGGCCAATATGAGGTATTTGCCAATATATTAATGGGTGCACTTATAATTGCTAATGACTATAAAAAAATAGTTATAAAAAAGTAAAGAAGAGACTGAGAAACACCATTCAACCATGTTACGAGTGCTTATGTTTCTATGTTTGTCCACCAGAGGGCACTCTGCACATTCCCCATTGGCAACAAAACACAGCAACCAAGTAGAGTTGGGCAGAACATAAACGTTTATTTTTAATCTGCATTATCATATTTTCCTAGTAAGGACTAATAGAAAACTACACATAATAAATGTTAGGCAAATCTATTTATGTCTGAAAGAAAACATTTGTCAGACCAAATATCGGTGTTGGTCGTAAACATCCTATATCGTTCTGGCTCTTTTTTAAACTTTATCATTAACAACACCTTTGACACGAAGCATCTGTTGTTTATAATTTTGGCTTCCATATGCTTACAAAAGTGCATCTGATGCTATATTAATTATATCATCTTTAGATTTAATAGCTAACACATGACAAATATATAGAATTATACGCAGTGTAATGCATTAAATCACCAAGCATAAGCCAAAGTTATCTAATAATAAAAATATTAATCATAATAAACATTATTTGTAAAAATGATCAAAACCAGTGTTACAAAGTACTAGAAACACAGAAAAAAAGAACAAACTAGATGGAAATTTTCAAAACAATTTATATATTAAGTTCTGTATGTAGTCAGTATAAGAATAGGAATAAAACACAGTATGATTCCACCTTAAGGAATAACTTAAAATCAACATAAAACTTTAGAAGTTATAAGATAAGCTAAGAATGTCAGACAATATAAAATCCATGTTAAAATTTCCCCCAAAAAGTGTTTAGCAGTCATTTAAAAGAAGATACTGATGAGGCCAGATTTCCTCAGGCAGTTCATACCACAACAAAAGCAACCCCAAGAAACTGATGGACATTATGGACAATGCCAGGCATCCTCTGCACACGGCCATTAACAACCAGAAGAGTCTGTTCAGTGACAGGTTGCTTCTCCCAAAGACAAGAACTAACAGACTTAAAAACTCCTTTGTCCCACACGCCATCAGACTGTTTAACTCCTCTCTGGAGGGGAGAGGGAGGGGAAACAGGAGGACAAAGGAGGGAACAACTAAGCTGTAGTGCCTCTTCACCTCACTGTGCAATACCTTTTGTGCAATACTTTTGTAAATAGTCAACGGTGCAATAGACTCAATACTTGAAATGTGCAATTCACTTGTATTTTTATTTTTATTCCTATTTATTCTATTTATCCCCTTCGTATATTTTATTTATATTGTCTCTGTATTTATATATATGTGTGTGTGTATAACTCTGTAACTTCTGTCGGTGCTGTGCTTTTTTGGAAATCGAATTTCCCAGAGGAACCCACCCGAGGGATTAATAAAGTTCTATCTTATCTTATCTTATCTTATCTTAACAGCAAACGCTGGATTGCCTTTTGTTTTTAAGCGAGAGGTGGGAGCAGTTATCAGGTTTTGCCTGAGAATCTGAGGCTGCACACTGGTTGGGAGATTTGATTGGTTTAAATTCAGGGGCCAGGCCATGAAGGGCTTAAAAAATAATGAGTAAAATCTTCAAATCAATTCTAAAAGTCATGGGCAGGCAGTGTCGAGTCATTAAGACCGGCGTAATATGTTCAGTTTTCTTGGTTCTTGTAAGAGGTCTTGCTGCTGCCCATTTATGCTTTCTGATTGATGCCTGATAAAAAAAAAAAACACATTATAATAATCTAACCGAGAGAAAATAAAAGCATGAACGATAGTCTGAGTGCCACTAAAGCTCAGGATTGATCGGATCCTTGCAGCATTCCTTAGGTGGACTGGGCGACCTGAATAATGAGAGAGTTTACAACATAAACTCATACACTGAGATCTGGTGTCTGTGGGCGAGATTGTGCTGATGTGGGTTCAAATGTAAATCAATACAAAATTGAAACATGGAGGTGATCTCTTCCTGGGTTATGATCCACAGGGCTCACTGGATGATTTAACAAGTATAAAAATCAAGTGAATCAAACTATGGGAGTCCCGTCTAATAATCTCCATCACCATCATCAAACACCAAATGAGGGAAGATCTTTTGGGCTAATGCTGTCAAGTCAAATCAAGTTATTTATAAGCACATTTAAAAACAACAAGCACTGACCAGAGCGCTGTACAGCTGAAAGGTTAAACAGCACGAGCAGTAAAACAGTTAGTGTTAAGACTCAGGCAGGTTTAGTGGATACATCTGGTCAGCTGACCTTCATGATCTATTGGGAGTGTGCATTGTTGAAAGATCAGGAAGGTAAGGCGGCGCTAACTCATTCAGTGACTTAAAAACAAGCAAATCTTAAACTCAAAACCAACTGAAAGCCAGTGTTCGGCACCAGAAGACCTTAGACAATCAGTACCAAGGTACTTGAAGCTGTTTTGGTGGCATGTGATGGCCTAACACCTACCAAAGATCCTTCATTATGGCTTACCTTTAATTTGTCACTGGATTTGTAATACTGTGCAAGCTGCTGTTTTATTTCACTGCATTAAATAAGTGTAGTGGACCATCCTGAAACACATTAAGGCTTCTGCTGGCTCTCATACTGCAGGTACATCTTATATCAGTGAGCCTGCTGCATGTTTACCTTGCCCTTTTTATAAAAAACAGCTAATTTCCTCTTAATCCCTCTGACATTATGACTCCTCTTAAATTGTTTCAATAAAACAGCTTTTTTATTCCTTCTACTTTTTCTTTTTTTTCCCCTTCTTGGACACGTTACCATCCCACACAGACGGGTCTGCCTTTCGCTGCCTTGGAAAATGCCAGTTAGAGCGCTGGAGCAAGCGCTTCACTCGGTGCAAATGGTCACCGAATGTTTTGCTGTGAATGAAAATGTGATAAATTGCGTTTTGCTCAGCTGTCACAATGATATTTCCAGGGCTCGCTAACCACACATTCAGACTTATAAAGTCTGTCTCGATGCCGGCAAATTTATTCATCCTTCTGATTCTGCACTGCAGTGTTGACAAAGAGCCAAACATCACACTGTGCCGAGACAAAATAAACCAAACAATGCACAGTAAAAAAAACCACACAGTTTTGGACTGTTTGTGTAAGTCTTGCATAGCGAGACTTTTTCAGGCATTACCTTCTCTTTAATGCTGTAAATATATTTGTGTTTAAATGTAGGTGGAGAGTTACCAGGTGGTTTATAGCACATTAGCAGGAGATCAGTATGACAAAGTCATCGTACCGCGCAATGAGGGAGCCACTACTAAGACTACTCTCACAGGTAAGTGAGGAATAACCATTTTTTTGCGTTTTGAATTATTTATCCTCGACATTTGTAGAGTTCCTATTTTCCTGATGCTTTCAGTATCATCACAATGCATCTAATATGTACCAAAGAAGCTGGAAGTGTCTGTGTTTTACATGGCAAGATTATCTCCGGAGCTAACACTTGGCTGACGGCCCACTGATTGTATCTGTAGAAACGCTTGTTGTCCTGCGGGCGTATTGAAAGGCTGTCAGAAAGATGGGGTCAGCTGGGATGTTTTTTTCTGAAAGGCCAGAGTGCTGAAAAGGGCACGGCCTGCATAAGAATAGAAGCAAAAGGTCCCCGTGTTATTCTGTTCGCTCGTTGCCATCGATGCTCTCCCTCACTCTCATCCATTCTGTCATTCTCATTTTCCCTCTCCCCCTGCTCTCCTCCGCTAATAATCTCTGTCGTCCGCCTCCTTATTTTTCATTCCTCATCTCTTCATCTCTATTTCTGTAGCTCGAGATCCTCTCTGTGGATGCACTCAACCGATTTGAAACTGATCAGTTGTGCAGTTGATTTAAAAAAAAAAGAAATTTCTTCAGAAATCACAACGATGCTACATGTAAATTTGCCGAGACCTCATCACCGGTGTCGAGCTAATTGGGGCTGTCATGAAAAAAAACTCAGTGTAATTGATGTGCACTTTGCACGAGGACAAGAACGTGAAGCACTGTCTGTGATTATTATTATTATTACGATTTTTTTTGTTCCTGCTACGTTATGTGTTAAATTAGTTCCCGCTTCTCTGTCTCTCTTTGTATCTCAGACCTGCTTCCAGGCACAGAGTACGGCATTGGCATTTCTGCCATGAAAGGTAGCAACCAGAGTACACCAGCCACAATGAACGCCAGGACGAGTGAGTGAATTATGCTTTGTGCTCCACTGTAAAAAGCCAGTGAGTCACTCGCGCATGTACAACACAGAAATCACAGCGGGGAATCGCAGCATCACAGCAGGCTCGTGGGCTGTGGGTCGGCGCTGCCACTCCAACTACTAAAAGCCATTTTAGAAAATTAAGCAAAATATGTTTCGCCGTGACTTGTACTCTTCTCCAGAAGTGTTTGGTATTGTCGGCTTGGGTCAAAGTTCCCGTTACAACATTTTAAAGCTGTTATAATGCATACTTTTTTTTGCTAATGGCCCTCTCTTTACCTCCATACTTGATCCTTTATTTGAATATTTATTGTGTTGTTGAGTTGTTTGGCTGAAAGGAGAAAAAAATGTAACCCTTTGTCTGAAAAGTGAGTGCGTGGAGGTGCCTCGCTAATCTTTCCCCTCACGTTCACCGTCAAGCACATCTTTCATCCAGGTGCAGTTATTTTAATGGCTAAAGGTTTTCTGCACTTTATAAAAAATTATGCTTCCATTTGTCTTACAAACAAGCTCGTTGTAACGCCTCTTTTCCCTGCACTCGTTTTGAACTTTAAAATGCATCACATCTGTCGCATTTCTCTTAAAGAGCTTTAAGAGAGCCGTTTATGAAGACCGCTTCATGGCAGCGCCGGTGTTACCTTAAGCCAGAGCTGCTAAAATAATCATTTCATTTAACACACATTTACATCAGGTTTTGTTTATGTCTGTTTGACCTCCTAAAAAGCCGTGAAACACCAAAGGTTCAGGCAAACAAGGCGGCAGATGATTAGCTGAGGATTAAACATTGATGATCCACTGGGCAAACTGGGTTACTCATTCTGCAGGGAAGAGAACAACTCACTTAAAAACACAAGAAATATAAAAAGATTAAAGGAGACAGTCAGATCGTTGTGGTAATATGCATTAAACCCATTGGAAACGCTGTAAATGTTTTATTAGTAATGGTCTGTCCTTTAATGTGAGAACTGCACCACAGTTACACAAGTAGACAAGAGTATAGCAGAAACTAAACATGAATTAAAAAACATAGTAACCAGTAGCAGTAATTATGTTTCCACTGAAATCATGAAAGCAACATTTTTGTTCTTATTTTTAACCATTTCGAGCTAGATTTACTAACCTGAATAAAAGCACTGTTGGTATTTACAAAAATGCGATGACAAGGCTGTGAGATGTTTGCGACCACACCTGTTGCATTTCTGAGAGATCTTTTCTCAAGGTGCAAAATAAGGACAGGAGGATATTCAAGCGCGCAAACTGATAGCGCTTGATAGTGAAATGAATCTTTCTAACCACATGTGTGAGCACTATTTGGGGATTATGCTCACGTGATGTTTTACCTTGTTTAGTAAATCTGGCTCTAAATTTATTTGAAAATATTGTTAAAAATCCAGCGCAATTGTGTTGCCCTCAAATGTAGAAAACAACATGTCAAATCAAATTTGAATCAGTGAATATTTCCATAAACTCTTATTTTGTTTTATGCAAATGCACGCGAGCACGTACTGTAGGTGACACAACACAGTAGTATTTTCCCAAATGACAGCAGGTGGTAATGGGCTAAGAAGCTGCAAAGACAGTTGAGAAGACGACTGAGAACAACATTAATATAAATACTTGTGAATTTGAAGGAGGATTAAGAGGAAGGTCCCTCAAAGGTCATGTATTTTTTCGATGTGCACCCACTCAGATATATCTTTCAGGGTGAGAGTGTTACATGAATCTGGGCTGGAGTTTTGAGTTTAATTTTGAGTGTTGCTTTCCCTGTTTTAGCTCTGGATGTACCTATGAATCTGACTGTGACGGCTTCCACGGACAACACCATCACTCTGAATTGGGGCATAGTCCAGGGCCCCATTGACCACTACAAGGTCACCTACACATCAGCCTCCGGCGTCACTAATGAGGTAAAGAACACTGAAACGATAACCATGTATATGTCTGATTTGGACCTTGTTTAACTCATCTTCCCTGTTCTAGCTGACGGTGCCTAAAGACATCAACACCACCACTTTGAAGGACCTGGAGCCTGGGACTGAGTACACCATCACTGTAGCAGCAAGAAGAGGAAGACAGCAGAGCACTGCAGCTACCATAGACGCCTTCACAGGTAGGGAGCGTAGTCTAATTTCATATAGTGAAGGACTAACTTTAAAGTGTTTAATGAAGATCAGCAGAGACGTGCATACAGATAACATAATGATGAGATCATTTCCTCGACAAACAGTCTCCCTTTGTCTTTTCCATTGCAACAGCTTCAACTAAACGTTCCTAAACAGCACTCATTTAATCCGTTCAGGCTTCATAAGGAGCTCAAATAAATTCACTCACGAGCGTCTCTGCACAGACAAAGACATGAAAGATCAGCCCATTACTACGGAAAGCTGGAGAACACTTCTAAAGACGGTATAGGGTGTAATGAAGTTGAATGATGGATATAGTGAACTAAAGTGTGACATCAGGTGAGGGGAGTACCGCTTAAAGAAAATGGAGGACCGTGAAAGACTTCGAAGGAGCAATTAGCAGAGGCAAATTATTCCAGCCCGTTAATGAGCTTGTTACAAGCGCTCCTAATTGCACCTCTCTTTTGCATCTCAATGTATTTGTGTTTCTGTTTCTTCTTACTCCGGTTCGTACCACATTCTCTCCCTTTGCCGTCACGCTCTGTGCTGTCTGCTCGCCCTGTTTTTCAGCTTGATGTTGCTCCTTTCTTTTCAATCACTTCGTTTTCCTCTAAACTCACATCCATCCGCCCAACTATACGTCGGACCGCCTGTCAGGCTACTCCACTCTGGTAGTTCTTTGTTTTTTTTTTCTTTTTCCGAAAGCTTGACGTGAGTTTCAGTTGCACAAAGGCCGGTTTCAGAGATGATGGACATGCAATCACCTGCCATCATTCCTTTCTTTACCAGTGTCATTATCATCATCTCTTTTTCTTTATTGCTGCGGCCATCGTTGTTGTCACCGCCGCAGCGTCATAATCATGTCATCCTACTTCTAATCTTTTTGTTATCTCGCACTCCTTTGGTAACACCACTTTAACTGTCTGGGGAGACGTGAAGGAATGATACGATGACAGATCAAGAGAATCAGAGGACAAACCATAAATTACCTGTCATCTTCTCATCCACTATTCACTTATTGGAGACATCTGTCCGCCTTCACTCAGGTATACTCAGGTGATGCGTTCATTTGCATGTTTCCAGCATTTATGCGTTCAGAGTTTTCTAATACACGATCTGCACATCAGTAAGAGTAACCATAGAGATAAAACATGGACTTATCTTCTGGGTCCAAAAAATGAAGCTAATGCGGACCTGCACTTTGTCTGAAGGCCACCAGATGGCGATAGCTGCAGTAGCTATGTATATTGGAAACCAGCTTTCTCTTTTGACCTCTGTAAATGCTTGCAAACACTGATGAGTTTATGCGCTCAGTCACTTTTAGGACATATTTATTTATGACTATTTCAAAAAATCTTCTCATACTGCGTTTCAAAACAGAGGATTATCTGTGGTATGAAACGGCTTACGAGTCAATCACAAGTCAATAGCCAATGAGTGAGCAGTTTCACAGTCAGAACCGCCTCTCTTTGTCACGTGAGTTTTTAAAAATGACCATCTCGAGACTTTTAAACAGGACAACCCACTGGGCACGTCGCGGTAGCTATGTTCATATTTATGAAGTGTAGAAGTGTAGTGAATTATGACAGATTATTAAGTGATTTATTTTGTCACACTGGGATGTGATTCTTAATATAGTCCAACCTCCGAAGATGTTAAACCCCATATTTTTGCGTTTAATAGCATCTTTATATTCTAACCTTTTAACCAAAGTCCTTTCAGACTCAGAGTGTAGCCTGTTTCCACAGACTGCTTGTCGCAAGATCCTCCATCCTCAGCTAGAGATAATATTAACTTTTCTTTTATTAACTATGAAGTTGAAGTTTTTTCCCAATCCATGACAAGGGTTTCTCTTTAAGGAAACATAATTTTCTCTATAAAAAAGTTCCATTAATATCTACAAATGTGAGTCACATTGTCATCTCACATCACCCACATTGCCTCTATGTGGTCTTACTTGCTGTTAAACCATTAACTAGCTTATCACTGTCATCTTGATCAAAGACGGCACTTTCATCACGTCTGTGGAATTTTGCTTCACACAGACTCTCGACCCCTTTTGCATTTTTTTCATATTTAATCAATGCGTAGCCACAATCTTCTCTTTTTAAAGCTGCTCTGGAGACACGTTTGGATCTTTTTCGTACCCCGTCTCTCCACCACTGTTGAGATCATGAACGCACACAGGCACTGGTATCGTGAGGTCTATGTGATACAGAATTTCTGCTGACTGCACATGGCAGTAATGCATACTGACAACTTGTGAAGAATAATAAAAGGCAGCAGCTCACCAAGAAGAATACAGATGCAGGCCAGTGTAAACAATGCAGGTTTCATATGATGATTGATTGCAAAGAAAACTCCGCAGGATGCCTGTAATCCTGGCAGTTCAGGAAAGTCAGTGTTGCCACATTTCCCCTGCTTATACATCCACGCATGGCTAATTAAATTCAAGTCCTCTTGCATTTGTTGCTGTGTCAGCTGGTACACTACTTCATATTCATTACATCATCTCCCGTCCAGGTCATACATTTTGACAACAGCATCTGCTACTATCATCCTTTTTCCATTTTCTTATTATGAACAGTCCCATCACATCTTCATCCTAACGGCGGGTAATCTCATTAGTTTCCCTTTTTATGACCAATTAATTCATTACTGCCACATGATTGTGGTTTTCTTTGACTCTCACCTTCCCCATCAAGATTACACCCAAGGCTAATTTTCTCAACTGTATTATAAACGGTCTGTTACATCATCGAGGACGGCTTTCATCCATCACTTAACGGCTTGTCTGTCATCTCTATAATGACAGCAACTGCCTGTTTTTTTTTTTCCCATTAACATTTCGTGCTCATAGCAGGATTTTTGCCTGTCCTTGAAAGCTCCTCGGTGACCTCTAAACCCCCTCGTTCCTCCAGGAATCAGACCTGTAACCCACCTCTACTTATCAGAGGTGACTTCAGACTCTGTGTCAGTGGCGTGGAGCGCCCCAGCACCGCCCGCTGAACTCTTCATTCTGAGCTACAGCTCTGCCGACGGGACCGACACCTCTAAGGTGACACTGCATGGCTCCAAGACGAGGTCACTGATCCAGGGGCTGCTGCCGTCCACTCATTACACCGTCAGTCTAATCACAATACAGGGGGACGTTGCTTCAGAGCCCATTACAGCTTCACTTACTACAGGTGAGCTGCTTGAATGATGGAAAAAAAAGTTTGTAAGTGATGAAAATAGAGAAACATCAGCAGCAAAATAAAGGTTTGTGACTTTGTGGGGGTCCTGTCCAAGTAGATATGCACACTTAGGGTCATAGTAATTTTGTTTGTCTATGTGTGGCAAGAGTACATGCATTTTTCTGCAACTCCGACCCAATGATTGTGAATTTTTTTTAAATGTAAATAGAATCCAATCATTTGCAAAACCCATAAAGTTATATTAGAAAACACATGAAATGTTTTAACTGAGACATCCAGCAAAAAGATGCTATTTCTATGACAAAGATGACCCAGAGGCGTTGAATCCTATATCAGACCCAAGAGTCCAGCAGCCAGTCTTCTCAACTCCCAGTCGTTTGTTGACTGTTGTGAAAAAATAGTTGATGTTACACAGCACATTGTCTCACTTAAAACATTTAATATGTTTTTTATGTTCTGTGAATAAAATATGGCTTTGTGAGATTTACAAATCATTGTATTATGTTGTTATGTTGTTATTTACGCACCATCCCAGTTCATTGGAAAGTGAAGAAAAAAGATGATCATCACAACTTCTTGAAGCTCAAAGTATTATTTTTAACACTACAAAACCCCAAGGATCCTAAATATTCTGAGTCTAGTATTATTCAAGACAATCTCACACCCCAGAAGCTCTAAATTAGCAATGCTTTGTATTTGTGCATGTAAAATGACATCAAGTTCCCAGCATTTATTTATTTGTTTTAGCTTGATCTACTTAACAATTAAGAAAGATTCCAACTCTAATCACCTTAATCATATTTATGAATGAGGGATACAATGTAAAAAACAGAGATGGGGAACAGGAAAGAAAGGATTTTGGGGGAGCAAAATATTGAATTAACATGTATGAGGTAGCGTGTAAAAGGAAAGAGAAAGAAAATTAGTTTAAGAAATGGAAATACAAAGTGATTTTAAATTAAATATGTATTTGCAGAAATGCTTTTTTTAGGCTTTCATTTGCGCAGCACCACAGCAGAATGACTTTTGTAATTAGAAACTGCCTTGGAGGCTTTTTAATTTTTTTCATTTTTCTCCTTTTTTTCTGTTCAGATGTAGATGTAGAGATGCAGTGCCAAAAATAAAGGTTTTGCTCCTCAGTGCTATCAGATGGTTGAGGTTTGCACAGTTGAAGCTAACCTCAAAAACCCAGATGTAACGTTGGATTATATTTGAGAAAAAACAAGTGGCTAACAAGTGTCAGCCTAATGGAGTGAAGGCCATGCAGTAACAAAAAGGAGCAGTCTGCTTGTTTTGTTTTTCCTGTGTATTCACCCATTTAAGTATATTCTTGTCTTTTTTTCTTACATCTTAATTACGGTTTCTCTATCACTTCTCTCCATGTCTTATTAACCTATTTTACCTTCAGCGACGCCACCGTGACCCCTCGTTAATTAGTACAGTATTTCTGTGTCATTTTTCTGCAGACTTTCTAAATTCCAGTTTAATTGGCAGATTATGAAAAGAAGCTCTCCCTCTCCCATTTGATTGCGACTGTGCTATTTACATCTCAGAGAGAAGAGAGATAAATGAATGAGAAGAGGGTCAGTATTATAACCTGCCGGAGAGTTTGACAATGAGCTGGAAGAAAGAGGATCGCTCTCTTTCTTTGTAGCGAGGGGGACAAAAGGAAGAGGATGAGACAAAAAAATAATGGAGGGCTGGAGACAAATGGAGAAAATAGGAGAGCCAGCAGTAAACAATAGAGATGTTAACTTAGCATCGGTGGCAGAAACACCTGCACATGCCAGTTTCAAACACCCCCTTGGCAGCTTGGAGCCTCCGCTTTCTCGCTTTACATTCACGCACACACAAGAGGCAGATTTTCAGGGGGTGAGATTGGATGGGATGGGACAGATGTACACTATTTCTTGCACCGGTCTTTACGCTGTGATCATTTTAGCGCCCTGCTTTGATCTCACGTGTTTGAACGTGAGCATTGATGGGGGGCTGCTTGCTGCCTTGAATCACTTGCTACACTTGAACTGTGCTGCATTAAGATTTAACCACAGTTTTACTTTATGGTCCAGCTCCGCTTTGGCTGACATAATGCAAAAGTGACTAGCTGTATATCTCTGCCTGCGCCCCCCCCCCCCAGGAACCTTTATAAGAGAATAAATTTTTACAGCCATTATTCTTTCTTTGGCTCTACATTTGCCAAAGCAAACGTAATTAGTAAAACATGCACGACTTGAATAAATGCAACTGTATTCCATGCGAGCAGACTTTAAATTAGTCCTCTTCCAAGAATTTGAAATCTCCTGCTTTCTGCGTGGGAATAATAGCCATAATTCTTCTCAAATCAGGGAAGAGAGAGTGTAGCAGTCGTCTATAAGTGCTCTTACCCATCGCCCACAACAGGAGATGGAAGCGATCTCTTAATCTTGATCTTTGTTTTTTTTTTGTTCCATTCTCGTACGTTCTTATTTTTTTTTCTTCACTGTCTAAATATCTTTCTTTTTTCCCCTAGGATCTGTCAGGGCTTTAATTGTTTGCTCAAATTGTCTTCACCGTAACCTTTTCCGTGGCAGCTCAGTGGTCTGAGGAGACATATAAAACAGAATTTTGTCAGGGGAGGGGTCTCCTCTGTGTAAACCCTGCTCAGCCTCAACATTAACGGTTGTGTTTTTTTTAGCTTGATGCTGCTCAGTTTCTTCTCGCTAATCTTTTGATGGTGTTTTGTTCGTAATAAAAATGTGCATTAAAAATTCACACAGTCTCGCAGACCCAAGGACAGCTCTGTTTCTATGTAAATTTAATGAAGAGGACATTAAATGTGGACAAAATGAGGGTTACTGAACTACTCGGGCCTTCAAGGGCAGTCTTTCTTATAGATTTTCATGAAAATGACTGAATTAGCTTTGTACATAACATAACATGCTCCTATTATATGCTGGGGCTCATCCTTTTTTTTTTATACCATTTGAACCGCATGACAGTGTTTTCTTTCTCATCGCACTTTTAGGCATGGACCCACCAAAAGAGATGATGGTGTCGGACGTCACCGAGGACGCCGTGACGATCTCTTGGATCAAACCGCTGGCTCCGTTTGAATACTATAAGCTGTCCTACCAGTCGGCCAGAGGTAGCGTGCACATAACTGCAAACCGTGATGTTATTCTTAAGTGCATTTGAATAACACGCTATTTATTATATTAGCATACACAGAGCACACTGCTGTTCCTTGTTACAGTTAAATGAGCATGGCATTTGCTGTAGGAGGCTCCCTCTGATGTAAGATACATTTTGTAGCAGAGCGCCGTGCCACACACCTAATTAATTATAACATTTTATCAGTGAAAGGTAATTGAAATTTTAATTAAAATTCCATATTTATTAAGTATTTTCCCTGTGATGCAAAAAAAAATAAAGGAACAGCAGCTGGCTACGCTGCGTACCCTGTACGTGAAGAAGGAGATCAGTGTGACAGTTCTGGTGTTCAGGTGCTGGCCTCTCTCTCGTGTCCCCTGCAGGTCGAGTAGACAGCGTGATGATTGACAGCGATGTTACAAACTACACCCTGTCCAGTCTGTTTCCTGCCACAGAATATGAGATCAGTCTCAAAGCTGTCAGCGGGAGTCAGGAGAGCAGTGTTGTCAGCACTTCCGTCTTCACAGGTAGGAGCTAACCACAGAACCATTAGGTCCATATTGTTGTGGGGGCCCTTCGAGACCGGGTTTACTCATGCAGGAAGAACGTTGAGGAGACTCCGATGTCTTACACAGAAACAGTTAGTGCAGGAAACTCAGCCAAGGAGAACAGAGTGTGGTAGCTCAGGTGGACACATGTAAAGGTATTCAAGTGTGCTGAGCTGTTCTCCACATAGTGCCCTCTCTTTATATAAAACCTTATTGCATTGCGTGTTTGTTCCAGGTCTTAAATAGCTGTAAGGTATTTCTAAGACACCTAAAAAAGAGCTGCTGTCTACTATAGTTCTGCTATAATGTCTCAAGTAAGGCAACACTGTGAATGACTGGTAAGTGAGCAACCCCACCTCAGAGTGACACGACCTAAATTTCCCTCTGCAGAAAAATAAATGAATAAAAAGCTTCCACATTTTCGCAATAGTGAAAGACATACCTAACCATCGATTGTTATTCATATACACAATTGTTTTTCTCTTGTCAGGTTTTATGCATGTACTGTAGTTAGGTGCCTGTGCAAAGGATGATGTTACTAACCTTTAATGTTCTGGTAAGCCCATTGTTTCTCCAGCTAGCAGCAGCGTCCATCGCCAGGCAGATAGCCATACAGTCTTTATCCCGTCTCCTATGAAGATATGTTGGCTAACAGCAAACACACTGAGTATAGTGAGTTAAGTACAAAAGCAAAGCAAACTGAGCAGTAATGGACTGAAACAGGTTAAATTAAAGGTAGGCCACTAATGACCATGCTTATACTCAATTTATCAACACCAGAGTTATCATAGTTTTGTATTTTCTAATTATTATTATTTTCTCTTTTTTAATTGAGACTTTTCTTCTTAACTTCAGACAGTTTCCAGAGTGGATTTTATAATTTCAGTTTAGTTTTTATTGTTTGATTAAATTATTATTGTGTAGAGGGCATAATGGATTTTTATTATAATAAACTTTTCGAATCTTTAGTATTCGATTAACTATAATATTCTGATCTAGACATTGTTGTCCTTAATTAATATTAAGAGAAACAATCACAGCTGTGTTTCTGAAATCGAATTGTTTACTTTTTCTTCTCCTAAAAAAGGAAACAGTAAATTAAAAAATGAGTCAATCAAAGTCAGATAATCTGTAAAATAGTTTACGTTTAATTTTCTGAAGATCACCTCACAGGTTAGTGGTATTTTGTTCTCCTCTGAGGTCGTAAAATCACAGTGCTGACAGTTCTCGAATAAAGTAAGTCTTGCTGTGAGAGGGCAGCAGAAGGACAAATGTTTGCCATGTAAAATAAATGAAGAGTTCCTCCCCTGCTAGACTTTCGGGTCAATTGCTCTGTCCACAGCTATAACAGCTGTGTTAAAAACGAGCAGCAGACTAAAATGCACACACAAGTATGCACACAATCCAAGGGTGAAGCTCATGTTGTAGACGGTGCAGTCTCTGCCGCTGCAACAGATGAAAGCGTCCACTCCGTGACCCAGTAATTGGTAACCTGCTCCCAGCTCCATCTCACTGTCTTCTATCTCTCTGGCTGCTCTCCTGCCTCCTATCTCTATCCTTTGACTCGCTTCAGTCTTTTAGCACTGTGATGTCTCTCTCTGTCTCGCCCATTCTGCCTCGATTTCCTCCTCTCCTCCTTCCTCCGTCTTCTCTGCCCTACCTCCCTCCTTTGTTGTGTCTTCAGAATTTAATGAAATCAAAGGTCTTGTGTTTTCATGCTTTCAAAATTAGCACCAAATCATAAGTTAGGTAAAAATAAAACCTCGCCGTTGCACACACGTGTGACAATGAGATACCATTCTTCTCTGAAGAATTCCGCTAACCTGAGATTAACACACTCTCCCAGTGCTGTATTCAAAATGCTCGGTGTACGTGCAAGAGAGGGGAAAGGGAAAGCTGAGGAGAGCGCAGAATTGGAGCGGGAACAGGCGAGTAGAAGATGTGTTTGCATACCAATGAGACCTGATTCACCTGGAGCGGCAAGGTTCAAGAATCCAGTAAGAAAAAAGAAGCTGAAAGAGACCCTTTCCCTTGTTTTCTCTTTCTCCCCCCTGCCTCGCTTCCTGCCTCCTCCTGTTCTTTATTATCAGCGCCTTCTTCCAACAATCCCAGCGTGGGTACAATGAGCAGAGACGGAGGGGCTGTAATAGCCTGAAAAGAACATAACTACAAAGTCAAGCTTGTTAGAAATGGTAAACAACATTTTCCTCACATCCAAGAATGCTCAACCAGGGACACTTTTACACTGCTTTCAACAACAATACATAAACAAGGGATTTGAAAGCGTAATCCAACACTGCCTGGTCAAGTATGTAATAACTTGGGTAACGCTGCAATTTCGACTTACTTCACATCCGTAATCAATTACTGTGCGAAGGGCTGAGAAAGCGGGGAGCCATATTTCATTTTGCAAGCGCAGCAGGTACTGCTAATCTAAGATGAATTTGGCGGGGGTGACACTAAATGGACTGTGTGAAGGCCTGTTTAAGGGCTAATGACGGTGCTCATTAGCAAAGTGTCAGGACCCCCAGTAAAGTATTACTCTTCCCAAAACTGAAGTTTGTGGAAAGAACATTAACATCCTCCCTGCCAGCTGCGTTAAGAGAAAACAGAGGAGGGGAATGCACTTGCTTTGTTAATTGAAACATGCTTAAAATAGTCCACACAATACCAAATAACACTTAATGAACATCAGAGATAACACATAAATTGACAGAAAAACAAAAGGCATAATGCCAGGCATGCAGAGGAAATGGTAAATACAAAAATGGAAAAAATTTGACTAAAAAGGGTAATGAAAATAAAGGAAAGGAGAAGAGAAAATAGGTTTTTATTCTTTTTTTTCATCACTAGTGGATTAGGATCACTAAAAAAAGAAATGGCACAGAAATAGTTAACAGTCGGTGACTGTTACATGTTTGCTAAGAAACAGTTCTCGAGTAGGGATTGCAATAATGTGCAGCTCCACAAAACAGAGAACTCACTTTATCAGCAGGACAGTTACCGCTATGCTAATGTTATGATAATTATTATTTTCTGTGAATTTACATAATGATCCTTATCTTAAAGACTCCTTTAGGTTCAGCTACTAAGTGCCACAAAACCAGTAATTAATCTTTACTTAATGATTGGGCGTAATGACTGGTCTCACATTTTAAATGACTGTATGAGTGAGCATTTTACCTACACTTGAAACACACTCAACATCCAACATCATCAGTCAACCGGTATCCCTGCGGCTCTAAAACGCCACAGATTATATGCAGCCAAAACACTGTTTATGTGTCTAAATATTTGTGCGCCTCATGAGTATTAACGCGACACCAGGAGCACGCATATACACGTTCAGCGTAGCTCCGAGGTTAATGTGTAGAGCATGCGGCTTTCTTTTGCTTTGCCACAATAATGAGAGGGTGTACAGAGATTTACTGGAGTTTTGTGTCTTACTGGCTTTAATGGCCACAGTCTCAATACAACGCAGGCTGACCTCGTGACCAAGCGGCACAGCTGGAGTGTTTCTGAAATATCCTACGTTGTGAATTACACACTAATAATGAGCTGAGAGCATATTTTCTGCATGTAACAGCAAGCCGAGCGCCCTAAATAAAACATATAACGACGACTTAGAACATCAAACCTCAATCATCTCCTCACCAGGACTGCTGCAGGTCTATCAGGTATTGCTGTGTTTGTGTTGTTTGTGTTGTGCCATAATTAAGATCTGAAAAATATGGTAACAAGAGAAGAAGAAATGGTTTCAAGCAACTGGTTTGCTGTGTGAAACTCTATATTTTTCACCCTAAATCATAGTAGTTTTGTTGCCTAAATCTAACCAAACAGTGGAAAAGAAATAAGCAGGTAAAAAGTAAAAAATATTGGGAGAAAAATAAGTCTAAAAATAATATGTTGCCTTTCTTATCTCTTAGATTGGCATGGATATCAACTGTCTGCTTATCCAGATATCATGGATGCAAAGAAAGTTCTGAAAAATATCCACTGTTCCCAAGGCTAAGTCAGAAGATGAGCCAATAAATCATCGTAGTACGACACATACTGTACATAATAAATACAAAGTTGTGATCAAATCATTTTCTGCAATCATATAATGGCCTGCATTTATATTCCCACTGGGCCTTGACTTCCAGATCTGAGTGAAAGTATATAGATAGCCTGAGCCTGTAATTCACCCATGCAATCAGTAGATGCAGTATGATGATTGAATTATCGCAGCTCTTGATGAAGGAGGATGACCTGTTTATTTTTTTCTATTTTGGCCATCTCTACTCTATCTCCATTGCCAATCTAATTGACTTGGCAAGGCTCCATTAAATTCACTTAAACCTTTTTGCAATTAAAGTAATGATTTTAATCAGGTTCGTCCATCTATCGCAGTGTTAAGAAAGAGCACAATTCTTTTTTTTTTATTATTCTGATGAGGGCAGGGCAACATTAATTACCTCATCTGGGCAGAGATTGGGATCACTCGCAGTGTTCTGTGTTCTCCTGCCACGCTCTCTGCTGTGCCAAAATAACATGCCTGAGGAGAAATTGGGGTTGAAGCACTGAGGTTAAAGGTATAATTAAATTCAAACTCAATTTTGGCATGTCCAGCAGTCTGAGAACAAAATTAGGGAGAGGGTGTGAAACAGGAGGCCTAAGAGAATATGAAACTTTCGCATCACGGTGAAGTCACCATTAATCAGCATTCTTGCAAAGTTTTTTTGTCTCTGCAATTCATATGAATATATATCTCGTTGTTGTCAGTCTAATTAATAATTTAGGTGTGTCTCCAATTGAATTTCACACAGTGTTCATCAAATCAAAATACAATCAAAATACAAAGCTCTCTGCATATGAAGGGAAATATGATGCAGCTTGTTAATTTGTGAACAATTCAGTGATAAGTTATTTTCCATTAAAAGCGGTGATTGACAGAGTCAATTTCCCTTTTTCTTTTATTTGCTCTGAGCATACTGGGCGAGAAATCCAGTGACAGCCAGCAGCTAAGAGATACATGATTTTACATGAACTTTGTTATGTGATACAAAAAGTAGTGTAGCAGTCTCCTGGTTTAACTATGCACAGTAATATAAAAAAGATCCTTAATTTCTCACATTTTACTAGGAAATCGGGAGTTTATGGAAACATATTAGCCAAGCTTTTTTTCCCACTTCTTTAAATAGACTTCAGGAATAGTTCTCCAGGCTTTTTGAAGGACATTGAAAACTCCTCTTTGAACATTGGCTGCCTTTTATTCTATTCTCTGTCAATCCGCGATGGATTTTGTTCCATACACGTTTGACAACAAGGTATAAACAAGGTACTTTTACTGCATTGGCCTTGTGTTTGGGATCATTGTCATTCAGAAAAATGAAATTAATGCCAATCAGATGCTTTTAGGATGGTACTGCATGGTAGATCAAAATCTGATTATGCTTTTCTGCGTTTATAATTACATCAATTTTGATAAGATCCAACACCACTTGCTAAAATGCAGACCCAAACAATGACAGAGACTCCACAGATGACTGTAGATACTCACTGATGTACATCTATCCCGACCTTTTTTATACATATTGATGATGACTTTTGATGATGACAAAAATTTGGATTCATTGCTCCATAAGACCTTTTCTATTCTGGCATTCCTCAGCCTTTTCCCCCACATTTCCCGTAAGAATGGCTTAAGTGAAGACTCATTTGAAGTGTAGATTAAGCAGCTGATAGGCTAGATACATCTCTCAAGTCCAGGGTCAGATTTTTGCTGGATTTCTTTCTTATTTCTTGAGGACATGACTTTCAAATACTCCTGATTGGCTGTAGATCTTTTTGGGGGACATGTCACTTCTTTTGTCATCCTCTTGTCCACTTCTGATTTTTTTTGGAACAAATTATGTATTTTTACAACAGGTTTCTAGACACAAAAAGGCCAATTTAAAATTTTAAAAGGGTTCTTTGGTAAGTTCTCTGTTATGTGTTATGCTCTCTGTTTCTCTCGCCTCTTGACTTGGGTGCCTATTTTTTCCTCAAATGATTTATAGGTCACTGTTAAGCAAGCTGACAAAAAATTGTATAGATTTGCACACGCTACAAACAAACAAGATCATTTCGACAATGTATAGCAAACATGTTGTGTTTGTCTGCAATGAGCGGACCGCTGTCATTCTTGGTTGTGATCCACAGCTGTCAATTTATCTGTGTAGCACTGACACAGTATCTCATAAATGATGGGGAAGATGTTCAAAGAGCCTGATATTATCTTTTGTTTAACTGTTGTGTTCATTCTTGTCTTGTATTGCAAACATAGCGATGGATATGCCGTCGGAGTTGACGGCCCTCAACATCACCCCTCAAGGAGCCCTGCTGAGGTGGAATCCACCCGTGTCCAATGTTGACAACTACGTGGTGACTCTCACACACAACCAGGGTGAGTGTGCATTCATTTGCTTGATTTGATGTTGGAAAGTCAGTGAAAGGACACCAATTAGATAACATCATTAACAACCATTAAACTGTAGCACGACACTGTGACTACTTCACATTAAAACACATGAAAACATTAGCTTATACTTCCTTACGTTGACAAAATTACTGTAGTGCCCATCTACAGTTGGCTCTAACTTTAGACCATAAATACCATACACACACACACACACATATATATATATATATATATATATATATATATATATATATATATATACATACATATAGTAGTACTGTAGTAGTGGCAGCATACAGTGCAATGAGAGTCATCGGTTGCATGTGAAGATGTGACAGGTACCATCACAGTTTTCCCATTAAGAAGTGAGATCAGTGCAATGAGTCCTTTGAGGCAATATAGATCCATTTGTCTTGCTTTCAGAACAGTTCATTATGCTTGGTTAGTATTTAGTATTTAGTATTTATTTATTTATTGTCATTGTCAAGAACAATGAAATTGCGTTTGGGGCTTCCATACAACCCAAAAAAAAGAAGAAAATAATAAATACCCCTTAAAACCCAAGTGTACATATTTAACCCAGTGTGACTCCAATGCAATAAGACAATCCTTAGCAATAATGTTCGTAGAAATTCAGACAAAGACCTGAGAAACATGACAAAATACAACAATGCAACCCATTCAATATTACTGCTTAGCCTTGGCAAAAACAATGCAGTTACTAGGCGGCATGCATTTCTGATGCAGCCCATGTCTTCAGCATCTGACAGCCATATCCAGACAGGTAAAAGATAGCCATATTGCTTGGCCCCTCAGAGCCAGTCTATAATGTGCTCCCTGAACCAAGTGGATGACTGCCAAGCAGCAGTAGGTACAGATATGGCTTAAAGACACTTGACATGCACACAACTAGAGCGCTGATATGTGTAGGTATAAAAGGTTTCCAAGAAATTGGATATTGTTTTACTAATAGGTCAATACAACACTCAACCAGTGTTATCTCATGCTGTTGTTATTTTTATAAACTGGCTGGGGAAAATGTAATGGGAAGCATCTTTCTCATTTGCACATGACCCCACGCAGTATGCCACGCCTGGAGTTATCCAGAGAAATTTGTATTACTCAGCTGTCAGAGTCTGAGTGTAAATTACACTCTGACTGACTGGATTGCAGCCAGATCATCACAGATACGGAGACAGCATCTATATGCTGGACACATATTTGGAAACCAGCCCCAGCCAAGGTTTAGAGAAGTGCAATGTAAGTTGTGGACAAATTCCCTTGAGTGTTAATGTACTAAACCAGGGTCAATAGTTAAATATTTCATTGTGCATTGTCCTGCATGACAAAATAGTTTTTATTGATGGAAACACCCACATAAAATAAAATCCAAGCCATCGTGGTATCAGAGATTAATGGTATCACATGGACTACGAATAATATATACCTGTCTACTGTAATGTTTTAGATTAATTAAAATGCATCAGTGCTCTTGTGATGTTTCTGTATATAAAAGGATGAAGGAGAAACTGAAAAAGGTTCAAAATATCCAGAACTGCATCTATAAGATGCTTCAGAACATCGTGTAGATGACCTTCCATCATTGCCACCTTAATTTAACACTCCACAACCACAAATACTGCCAGTGAGCCTCTGAATGTGGCATTGTTTTTGTATTATTATCTTTCTTAGCCTGAGCACAGTGTCTTACATGGTTTCATAATATTAAAGTAAATAAGAGCTCTCTTAATACTGAATGTGTAATGTGTAAATCACTGCACCATGGAGCCACACAGTTAGGAACAGAAAAATATAAAGTGCAATAAAAATTAAAATGAAATATTTCCAAGTTAACATATTACTATGTACAATGTAGAAGAGAAAATAGTCCAGGTGTCACAAGGCGGAGTTATAAACTTTGATGTTTCCTGTGTTGGGAAACATTTTCAGAGATACACACTGCAATCTTTTTAGGATGGTTTAAATGTAGTAAACATTCATGTGTTTTCTGTGTTCTGTTTTTCATTTTCTAGTAACAGCTGATACTTTCCTCGTGGAAGGCAACAAGCAGGAACTGCAGCTGTCCAACCTCAAGCCAAGCACCACCTACTCTGTAGCCCTCTACGCCACCAAAGGACCACTTACAAGTGGCACCGTCATCACCAACCTCCAAACCCGTATGTATCCGTTTGATTCGGCTAGTACAGTGGGCAGCTGACTCAGCAGCTAGCACTGCCGTCTTCTTGCAGGCCTGAGTTTAGCCTACTGGGTCTGTGCAGGTGTCCTGGGCACATACAGTTTTATTTATAGCAAAAACTATCGTTATGTTAATTGTTAATTTTTCTGATACTTTTTTAATGACCAAGGGCAGCTGCTGCACTACCCTTGAAAAGTTGCAATGGATCATTCACCCCTCAAAGGGGATTAATAGAATTCAAAATAATCAGCTGTGCTATTTCTTACAAAAAATATATATAATTAATTATAATTAACAGAGAAAACTGCTAGTGCATATCAATTTAATAATAATAATAATGGATACTTTATTGATCCCCATGGGGAAATTACTTGTTTTTCTCTGCATTTGACCCATTCACTCAGTGAAGCAGTGGGAAGCCCACTAAGCAGGCGCCCGGGGAGCAGTGTGTAGGGACGGTACCTTGCTCAGGGGTACCTCAGGGTAGCCGTTAAGTGGATTCGAACCGCCGACCTTCCGATCATGGGGCAACCACTTTACCTACTGAGCTATCCCTGCCCCATAATAAGTGTGCAAAATGGCAAAAACAAAATACTCATGCCACTGTTTTTCCTATTAATTGGTAACTAGATGGCAAGAAGGTGGGTCTTATATAATTCAGGCCTGTCACAGACTGACGCCTTAATGATACAAGAAGCAGTTATGTTATGTTATGTCGAACCTATAAAGGATAAAGAATACAGTGTCAGTTGGTTTAATTTCTGTCTGCATTAATATAGTTACACAGTAATGTGATTACTATTATTGGCACCTGCTGTATGAAACTATAGGAAAATATGACAATCAATATCAAGTAAAAAAAAAAATATATATATATATGTATAATAAGAAAAAAACGACAACTGCATAACGAATGTTCCCTGAGGGATAGAGACAAGGTATACCACATCAGTATGTGCATTGGATCCTTGCGAGACCTGAAAAATTAACTTCAACGTGCCTGTCAAGGCCAATGAGAGTGTTGCTGGCACAAGAGGCTTCGCCCTCCCTAAGGGGTATTAAAGATGCTGCACAGTCTCATCTCCTCAATCTACACTGCACTTCACAGGCTCTTTAGGCAGTAAGGAGCTGACCTGTGTTATATCTAGTTTCCTTCCCTCATTGGTTATATGCATAACACCCAGCCCCCTTTCAGTTGCAACCAGTGATACCCAGGCAGATAGATTAGGATGACTTGGCCCTAAATCAGCAGCTGTAGCAACAACTTGTGTGAGTAAAGGAGGTGAACACATCCACAGTGGCCAAATCGTTTCTGTATCTGTTCTCCGTGCACCGCATTCTTTCTCTGGAAGGAGCTGAAATCCATTCAGTGGTTTAGAACTCTCAGTTTATGAGGCGCCTTTAGGGATAGCAGCTTATAGCACCATATTTAAATAGGCTGACAGAGAGAAAGAGAGAGTGGGGCAAAGGGCAGTTTATCCTAACACTGAATATATGTGAATATGGGGGTATTGTCACGGTCTACATCGTGGTGCAGAAATAAAAATTGCAGTGGGATTGAGGCTGTAAAAATGCCTCAGCTCTAACGGAGTGATATACTACCTTTCCTCGTCCTGCCAAACAAAATTCACATATTTGTTTTTGCACAGCCCTGCCCTGCATGTTCATGTTGAAAGGAACTTTGTCTCTCCAAAAGAAGCTGTGTGGTCAGGTAGTGTGGACTGCCTGACCACACTGGGATAACCATGCATTATTAATTACAGAGTCCAACTTCAACTCTGGAAAGAAACTTTCTAACTGGGAGGAAGATGGTATTTCTCTTGGTTTGAACCTCAGCGATTGTAAATCTATTATCAGCAGGACTGCGTGAGTGCTGGCTGGATGAGCCAATTCTCCCAAATCAATAGCTCATAGAGGTAGTTCAGGGGCCAGAAGCCCTCTGTCATGATGGGTGCCAACGATGCCTTGAGCCACAAGCAAGACTCCGAATGAGAGAGCACAATATTTTTATGCCGTTATCCAGTACACAAAAGGACTGCTTCGATGAAATTAGGACTTGCAATGAAAATAAGGTTCTTTCAAATCTAACCAGCTCCTTGTGCACGGTGACTCCAACCCCCTGACATGCAGTTAGCATTCTGAACTGAAAGTACTTATTTAGCATGGTTATCTCATGGCTCAGAGGGCTCTTTCAAAACAATGAAATAGTAGCTGTGGGTCTTTGGAGTGGGAACTATTGGAACCTTTTCTCCAGCAGAGTTTAGATTTCTTCCCTCACCTCAGGAGCAAAAGTTGATTGTGCTGTTGACGAGGTAATGCCAGGTGCCTGTTCAGTTGAAGTATCCTTGGACTATAGATCCTGCCATGCACTGTGCGGTGCACACATGGAACAAAGGTGCCCTCTCAGAAAGTCTGTTGAGCATTGCCTTTTGTGGACAAGAACTGTCACTGTTGGATAGCGAGGACCATCAACAAGAAGAAGAGAAAGAACCCAAAGCTTTGAATTGAACCTCCCTATTGCTCTGGTCAGCAGAGGCTCCACCCTCGAACCCCACAGCACCCAAAGAATTCACTGCTGCCTGATGCCAGACACTCGAGGACCCAGTCCTCCCGTGTCAGTGTGATGGCTGTTTTGGTGGCTCAAGGGTGTAACATTAGCACCATAATATTAGAAAGGTGGCTTTAACCTTTTAACTGAAACCAAGCAGAGCCTTTTGCTTGATGAACTTAAGATGTAAAACGATTGCTTACTATCTAAAAGAAAAACAACAATAAAAACTGGACTGTTTTGAACTTGTCCAGTCCTGATGTTAATGGCACTAAAACCAGAGACATGAAATCTGCCAATGAAGAAAGGAATTCTGTAGACATTTAAGAGCTCGAACACAGTGGAAAGTAAGAGTGGGAGAAACTACCAGCTGACAGGTGTAAGAAGTCATCAGTGTTGTTTATACAGCTCACTGCATTCTTGCCTTTTAGGGCTCCAAGATCACTGCTGTTGGATGAAGGCAATGCTGGCTGGCAAACTCACCTGCATATCAAAGTCACACTAGCTGCAGAAGCTCTGATGGGTGAACCAGCAACACAAAAACAATATTGAAAAGAGGGAATTCTGTCTTTTTACAGCCCTCATGATATGTTTACCCTAAAATCTGCTCCTTTGTATCAGGATTATAACATTAAACTTTATCTGCACCATCTGCTGCTTTGATATCCCACCCACCCACCCCCATTTATTGCAAACACAAATCTGCTCCAACTTAAGAAATATGATTTAACAATAAGTAGCTGTAATGTTTAAATAATTCAGTATTTACTGCAGTGTGTTTTTCTTGCCTTATTCATATTCTGCGCACTAAATCCTGACAAATAACCAAAGTTATTGACTTACTTATGCTGATGTCACCATGAAGCTACCTATTTGTTACAATGGTATTACCCACTTTGTACCACTCTTGTAAAGGGCTACCTTTACCATCTTTCATGACAAGTTTTTTGCATGCATGCATCAAAGTTTGGAACAAAAAGACTAACAGCAAGAATTTCAGGCATACTTAATATTGTGATGGATTGTTTCACAGTGCCAGTCAGGTGTATGTACACCTTTATTACATAATTTCCTCAGGGATTAATAATGTATTCTGATACTGATTTAAATAGCTTTGATTCTTTTTCAAACCTGCTGCAGAGAGTCTGTATTCTGCCTGACGGTAGATGTGGTGAAACAGTCGTTATGTGATGAGGATTAAACTCATCCCTGCTCCACCTCCACCTGTCCCCCACAGTAAATTCACGTTTGTCGCCTGCTCCACTGAAAGGAAAGTTAGGGGTGAAGGAATTGTTCTAGTTTAGCTGAGTTGCAGCTCTGTAAACTTAGATTTTTCTTCCAGGGGAAAAAAAATAAAAAAAATAGTCAGCAGAGGAGTTCACATTCCCTATGGGATCTGAGCACCAGAGATGCCTGTCCTGCACTGCAGCAGATACGAACTACTGGAAATGGAAACAAGCTCTGACAATGTATGAGAGCAAGGCTCCAGACACTTCAAAACATGTATGTGGGCTCAGGAAAATTAGGTGTGCCTGCATCCATGTCAATGCGGCATATGCATATAGTAACTCATACATAAACAAATGTTCTTGGCAGTTTAAGGTGCTTCTAATTTTGAAACAGTAGCTCTGCTTGTGCATCACGTACCTCTGCTTCTCGAGAAAACAAAACAAGAAGGATGGAAACGCGCGCTCCTGCCCCGGTTAGAATCCCTCATATAATAGAAGCTGGGAAATTGCTGTGATCCAGGCAACGCCACGGAGTGAGCGAAGAGGACAAGGATTTTGTTTTGTTTTGAATGTCCTGTCTTATTGGATTAAGAAAACGGTCGGGTGCTTCCCTTTTGTTGGTGTCCTTCTCTGAGTGGAACAGACTAAATGTATTCTCGCTGTGCCAATCTGGAGGAAATATTCTCAGGTGGGGAAGACAGAAAAGAGGAAAAGGCATTTGCAGAGGACTCGGTGTATTCATTCAGAAATGTATTTGATCTATTCTGCCCTACATTAAAAGAGCATAAAGCCACAGAAATTATCAAAGCTAAATTCTGTTAAATTTGTAGATGAGAAAATAAGTTTCTTCCTTCTCTTTTCTACTGTACTTCTGTTCTGTCCACTTATATATCCACTGCTTTTTCTCTTGAGTTTTGCCCGAATTCACAAAGGGACTAAAATCAATTTGAGTTTTTGACAGTGTCGGCCTCACAGTGCACACGTACTGTATACAGTAGGCTCTATTCACACAGCTGTGTGCTGTGTGGCCCTGTGAGCTCTCAAACGCACAACAATTAAGTCTTCTGCCTTCCAGGACTGATGATGACATGTCTCAGCAGGGGGAGCCTCAGTCAACCTCAGCTTCAAAGAGCTCTTCCAGTGTTGTTAATTAAACTTCCTAATTGAAACCTTAAAGCGCGGTTCTGTTCCTCTCTCACAGCTTGCATTCTCACGCTGTTGCACTCCAGCCGAAAATGTCAAGTTGCGAATGAGCTGGGAGAAAACATGAGACCTTTGATTGTTTTGGTCAGCTACTCCGGCTTTGGATCTATTGCTGTGCCACCCTGCCTACTCCCGCTATCTTTTTTTTCTGCTTTTTTCTTTTGTTTTGAATACTTTGTTCTTGTGTCTGTCTACTTGATCACAGGGTTGAGAATTACTGCTCTGTGTATTTTTTATGCAGTAAGCCTGTGAGTAGGTTTTGTCTAGAGCACAAATACTGCTGACTAAAATGTTTTACACAGAAAGATCATACTGTTAAATTTGTAAAGGTACTCTCACGTTGCACTCATAGATATATTGATTAGCGTGGAATTAAATAAGTTAACAAGTTCTTTTAAACTAAGAATGAATCCATAAAGGTTCAAATAGAAGCTGCAGTTCCTGTCTACCTGATACAAACACATATACATGTCCAAAAGGTCAGTAAAAGTTCTAGATGTCAGGTTTTCACTTTTCTTCTATGCCTGCTGAGCACAGCACAGACAGAAGTGTGGAAAAAGAGATGAGGCTCATCCACAGTTAATATTTATTTAATCATTTATTTATTTATTTTCGGGTGGTGGCACAGTACTTTTTGGATTCCCCAAGCCTGTTAACCACAGATGAAAGTTTTTTGTTGTCAGAAGAGGCAGTTTTGGCTCCCCACAGGCAGATATTTAAGCTAAAAGGCTAGAAAATAAGGGATTTTGCTGAAGGTGGCCGCATAAGCCTGTAGGTTGCAGCACCGGGACTTTTCTCTCAGATGTGTCTGAACCCGCTAGCTGAGAAGAGCTTGGCACGTTTCTCAAGCAGCAGCAATCCTTGCTGCAGGCAGCTCTGGTTTATACTGTAGTTCTTCACCGAGTGCCGCTATTACTCAACCTTTATCTTCAGGCAAATGATGCATTTTGGACAGTTTTATCGTCTTGCTTCCTCAAAAGCCTGCACTGTTAAATGTTTTATGGGAAAATAGAACATCGTATATATCGTATATTGTGTTTTTAGTATAATATCAAATAATATGCACTAAAGCCGTCAAGACATCCTTTTTTTGTCGTTTAAATATTGTCCGTGCATCATAAATGATTTGTTAACAGACAGAAATGCTGCTTTTCATCTCAGCTGGTTATAGGGAATGGATGTGTTTGATTGACAGCAGCCTGCAGACTTTCCGAGTGTCTTTGCTCCACCGTAGGACACAAAATACTCACATCTAGTGAATTTTGCAAGTTTGTTTACTTCTCAAGTTCCACCAACTGACCAGCTAATTGGCAATACATCCTACAAACTGACTTTAATGGAGCACCTTTTGCCATAAGATGTTTGTTTCAGTTTATATCCTTAAAGAAGCCACACGTGTGTTCTTGTTTAATAGTTAGATAAGAAAAAGACTTGAGCAGAAAAGCTAACATTAGTTATTCAAGGTATTTAGTCCTTGTGTTGTGCAGCAGGTTGCTGTCTAGCTCAGTGTGACTGATTTGCATACGAAGGCAAAACCGCGGTGTGAGCAATTGTGAAAACAAAAGATATGACATACACATTTATTTTATTTCCAAATGTTTTTGTTCTCCAAAAGGAAACGGAGAAAAAAGTGACTGACCGGGCACGTATGTATACCGGAGTAGACAGTTGGACTTTAAAAGATAATAACACAGTGTTGTCTTGGCCATCATCGCTCCATCTGTGAGTTTTATCCAAGTAGCATTTGCTTACATTTGACTTCATAAACACAAATGGATGGCCTATACATCATCCAGACACCATCACTCACTCGTAAACTGGCACAGGGATGTGATATCCACTCAAAAAAAGAAGAGTCACTTCCTCCCTCTTGTCTCATTGCAACAAATTGCTGGTGCCCATGCTGCCCTTCCCATCTGCCGCTCTGTGTGTGCTTATTTTTTTTCCTCCTCTGGAATTGTTTACAACGTGTGTTAATGAGTCATTAGATGTAGCCAAACCTATTCATCCCAGTCCCATTGTTCAAACCTCGTCATCCAAAGATAGAGCGCCAGAGCTGCCAGGAACTGTGAAACACCTGCTCGGCCGCACTCCATGCAAAGGTTTAATTGGAGGGAGAGCCTGAAAGAGAGAGAGACAAGGGGACAGATTTAGCTGGAGACGGAAGAGAAAGGGGAGAATAAAGACGAGCTAAATGATGGTTGTTATATTTCTATGAATCAGAAGCTCCACTCTCACCTGTCCCCTACGCAGCTATAATCCAGCCGCAGTGTTCATCAGAACGGGGGAATGAAAAGAAGAATAGATAAACTCCATTGTTTCTGCAGCACGCTGAAAGAGAGTGACAGCCTGTCAGATAAGGAGGACAAGAGGAGGTGGGCAAAGGATGGGAAAACGAGAAGAAGAGTGAAACATAAGCGCTAATGGAGATAAGGAAAGTGGAAGGCCCCGGGTTGATGTGGACGTGGGAGAAAACAGACAAAGGGACAAGGAGGAAAAGCAGACATAAGATGCAGATGAGGTCAATAAACTTAATGCAATGAGAGGAGGTTGCCACGTCACCCTGGACTTCTGCAAAGTGCCTCTTCTGTCTTAAAGCGGACGACTCACTCCTCTCACCCTAAAACATCCCCCCGTCAGCGTGAGTCTGCCTATCACCTTCTGTGAGAGAAGGCACCCTGCATCTCTCAGGAGGTTATCAGCTCAGGTACACGCAGTTAATTACCGAGCTGTCATTGATCTTTCCACATGTGTACACACAAAAGGATTTAACTGACAAGTGTGCGGGGAAGCTGGTGCTGAGGATTTTCTTTGTATTTGCAAAGTTTTATGAAGTCTGAGTTCAGTTTTGGGGCTTGATGTTGAGCTCAGAGTTAACTCCCCAGCTCTTCTAATCCTTGGAGTCCTAAAAACTCATGTTAATTTCCCTACAGAGGACGAATAGAAGAGAAAAAAAAAAAAGGGGGGGGGGGGGGCGGCTATCAAAAGCAAGGAAATCAGACAGAGGGAATCGGAAGAAGAGACGGCCATGTAGAGGATATCTCTATTTCTTATTCACAGAGGTGACATTGGACTGCTGAGCGCACAAAGCTCAGCACTTCATTTGTTTCAGTCCTCCCTAACACTGAGCGCTGTTGCGTGAGTGTCTGACGATGTGCCCCAGAGTCATGATGTAACTCCAAGAAACCGATTTTCCAAATAGAGGGTCATCTATTTTATATTATGCACTAAAATAAGGCTGGAGCATGTCGGTGCTTCCGCGACATGTCAGAAGATCAGATATTGGCTTAAAAAGGGTGATGTAAGGTTTGGAAACTGAGGTGAGTCTTCTTGTGATGTGGTTAAAGTAGCAACAAAGGCACTGTAATCAGGCCTTGTTTAAAACCGTGCAGGGACCCAGAATATTCTTGGATGATGTAATGTAATGTGCGGTAAAACTTGGGTGGGCTTGCTGATCAAGGGTTTGAATGCTTTTTGAGGCTGTGATATGCAGCGACTAAACATGGAAAAATATCTTGCTGCTCTTTTTAGCCGGCCCTAAAGGGAATCAGGAGTGCTGATGTGGAGATTTTAGAGTACACACCTCCTGGAGTACATTTAAAGTGTACAAGTACCTCCTCTTTTCTTTTCTGTTGTTAATTTCTTAGAAGGTAGAGATGGTGAGGTGTGCTTTGAATTTTTTTGTTTATTCTATTAGCTTATGGCTATAAATTTAGTTGTAAGATGCCAAAATCATCACTGGTCATAAAGCATTAAGGTGGACACACTGGACTCACTTGGACATGTCGATGCTACAGTATTGTTTAGTCTGTGGTTTTAGTCCATTGTTAGGTGCTTTCGGAAATATACAACGTATAATTCAGGTTTTGTGGCCATAAATGAGACCTTATAAGGATGTTTATATGATGCTGTAGGTGCATAAGCCATAAAAAATGGCTCATTTTAGCCCATTGGCAGGTGATCAGTTTAGAAATTACATCAAACACTATGTTGCAGTATTTTTTAGATCTTTGCAACATTTACATAAAACAAATGAATAACACATACGTTGGTCGTCGTACCAAGGGTTCAATATCACAGATGCTATGAAAGGTAAAAAGGAAATTAGAGTTCTGCTATCGTTTGCAGTCTGTAGGCAGCTCAGGGCTGTGTCATTCTGTGATTCACATCGATTCTCCGTAGGCAGATATAAAACATACAACAGAATTTAACAACCACTAAAGAAAGAGCACACCTAGAACATTTTGCCATCAAGTTGTGCATTTATCAGACTCACTGCTTCCATCTGTAAAAGTTGCTTTGAAGCAAGCTAATGGTCATTTACAATGATAATATGTGATGTGGAAAAGGTGTAGCTGTGGCTCAAGTTTGCCTGCTCGTCTCCTGACTGTGTCAGAGTTCACAGATGGACAGACAGAGAGATTTTGTGTGTTATATGTAATGAATGTGAAAAGAACATTTGAAAAGCTGGATGTCGGGGATGGTGTGTTCACTATGAGCCTTTTTGTCCAAGATAAATAAATCAATGATGTCATCTCGCACCATAGATATACAAAGTCACAATTACAAAAGCAACAGAATCTGACTGAAGAGCACAATAGGGGCCTTTATAATAAAACTGGCATCTTTTAAATGCTTAGAGTATATATACAGAAAACTTTTATGGTCTCGTAGTGTAAGTACTAAAAAGCTGTATCATAGACTTTCATTCTTTTGAAAAAAAAAAAAAGACTAAATGAGTCACACAAATTAAGCGGATGACACATCCCTTCATACATCAGTGCAGCACAGTAAATATTTGGCATATTACTCTGCAGCTCAAAATGAGCCGTTGACTCCTGTCTGAGTAACATTTTTTTTTTCGAAATAACATATGAAATACTGACGTATGGACTAAAACAAATTACTGTGCATGATCTCTTCATTTTGTTAACACTAAGAGATATGTGGTAATGGCAGCCTCATCCTTCTTCATGGAGATCAGCAGCGCTGCACTTGTGGTTAAGTGGCAGAAAAATCTAAATAATTAAACCCTTTCAAGATGGCCTTCAGCAGTACTGGCATGAATGCAATTTATATCTTAACACTCGAGACTCTTTCATCTGAGCTTCTGAGGTTTTATTAGAAGGCTGGATCACTGCCACTTTTCTTCGTCTACTGCTTGTTCTGTCCATAAAGAGAAAACCTGAGCAGGCAGCGGAGGCTGTAGTTTTATCCAAACAAAGAGATGAGCTTCAGAGATGTCATTTTTTGTACCCATCTGCATCTCCTAGCTTTGCTCAAGCTCCTCAAACTGCAGGGGTGGTACTTGGACAATGCACTCGACACCAGTGTACCATATCACTACTGGACCAATAAAATATAAAGGTAGTGAACATTTTAATAACAGTCTTGAGTAATAAATCATGATCTCAGTGGGTATTTACTCTGTAAGACTCAACCCGTCAAAAAATAGCCAGAAAATTATGATTTTTTTGGAACTGAGATGTTTATTAACCCTTATAACAAAATCCACATTTTTTCTGCTATATCATGTTGTGTATAATATATTTGTATTATGTATTTATTATATATTTTTTGTATCGCATTTAATACATTGGGCGTTTTTGGCAACTTTTTGTTAACAACAATGTTAATTTTATATTTAAAAAAAAAAAGAGTTTTGTCCGTAACATTTTGAAATTATGGCTAGTATTGATCATGTTGCTGAGATAGAGGTCTCGGAAACAGCAAAAATATGATACAAAGGGCATTATAGGGTTAAGAACAGCATTATTATGTGCAGTATCAGCACCAGTAGAAGTCTTTTCACCGTTGCCTAAATGTCTTGCAAACCTTCTTCACGAGTGTCAAAGTAATGTGTTTTCTCTGTTTCTGATAGCCATGGATGCACCCGTGAACCTGACAGCCAGTGAAGTGAATCACCGCAGTGCTCTCATTTCATGGCAGCCGCCCATTGCAGAAATAGACAACTACATGCTCACCTACAAGACACCCGACGGCAGCCGTAAAGTAAGTGGCATAACCCGCTCGCCTCAACTCGACCCCCTAAACCTGAGCTCCACTGGTAGTGCTGGTTCCTATTTTTTGTATAGCATAATTAACCTGTATTCTGATATTTGCAACCTATTTAAATGAAACGACGAGCAGTGTCTAAAAGGCGAGTCTATCCGATCTTGTCACAGTCTCGGTTCCATCAGATATCGGATGGAAAGGGCTGGTCCACTTACTGATCCAAAGTAAACCCCACGTCGAACCATGAACCTGCTGCAGCTTCAGTTGGTAACTGAACGTGAAAAAAATGATAAGTTGTTGATTTGACTAAAATGTTGTTTGTTTGGAGAGGTTTTAGTCTGGAAACAAAACAAGAGAACTACTTGTAACAGTAAAGCCAGAGGCTTCATGTGAAGGAGTATTTTTCCCAGTATCCACAGAATCCACACACAGGACAAAGATCTTCCTGTATGTATTTATCTTATTTTCTTTTTTCATTTTCCTATTTTCCTTATTTTTTTCTCTCCCCTCATTAAATAATATCATCTTTTAAACCATATAAAGCTGAAGACATCCACCCAGCACTCCCACTCTCACGCACTTTCTATTTTAGTGTTTATACTAATGTGGTATATTTTGACCTTTTTTTCCTGTGGTTCCTCCTTTTTGTTTCGAAATGAAATGAAATATTACAATAAAATGTTTATGTAACTTGTATAACAGAGATTTTTGAACACTGGCTTAACAGCAAAGAGCTATTTGAAATTTAAAGAATTAGTGGAGTAAATAGTGGCATCGCTTGGATTCAATCAAATCTGAGATCTCATCCAACCACGGAATACACAGCCGCAGTTTTCCAAGACATAGGTGTGAGTCTGGTGTTCATTTCATGTAGGTGTGCATGCGTTGCAAGCTACACCTCATTAATTGGAACATACACTTTAACTTGGTGTACACTTAAAATCATATGCACGCATACACATACATTTTGATAGATGTCCTCTGTAGCCTGCAGCTACACGCCCACAGTGAAACAGATAGCACACAGACAGAGAAGAGCAGCCAGCAGAGACTCTCATCAAACAGATCACAGCACAGCCATCGGACCCCCTCCCCGTAGGGGTCAAGCATCCAGCCTGGTAATATCTCCCTCTCGTTGTATTCGTCAGCGGGCAGTTCTTGCAGACACAGTCTCGTATCGTGTCCTCGATAATGACAAATGCACGAGCATTGCTGTCATCGATTGTAAACTGTCAACAACAAATTCTGACAATATTTACTGATGTCATAGACGAAGATGTGACTATATTCACTGCTCCTATTGAAATATCAGCCAGTTAAACTGCATTTGTGACCAAAGCTCATGCCATCATTGCCCCAACAATGAACCCTGTTTCTTTTGTAAGGTTATTAAAAATGAATAAATAAACAAACAACAGAACCGAATGATCCTCCTCAAGAGTTATATACATGCCATGGAGGATGATTGGATGTTAATTGCTCAGGTATAATCAACAGCAAATGCATCGGAAAGATGATAATTCATGTCAGATGTGTTGAAACCTCTTTTTGGAAAGTGCGAATTTAGTGAAATTAATACACCGAGTTAAGCAGTGATCAGGACAGAATATTAATGCAGAATCACAACTTCATGATAATCCCTTTAAAGTTCTAATTTTATCTTTCAATCAGGTAAAGCCCCTTGTTGGGGAGCGGTCACGCATTCAGGGACAGACACGCTCACACAGTGAAATTGCCTGTCAAATAGAGATATGATTATAATGTGCCTCGGTAGAGACGTTGTTTATTTTGATTAAATGTTTTGATGTGGCTCAGTAACGGTAATAAAGCACATTAGCGAGAGCCATGTGGTCAAAACAAGCACAAAGATCCATACTGATGTACTGTAATGATGACCTACCACAGGCCTTGCTCTCTCAGACAAACACAGACACACACACACACACACACGCAAATTGACCTTGCAAGTGTGGCACTGCTGTGCGGTTGTCCATCGGGTGTCACTCATGCACAAAGAATGCAGTCTGACTCTTGAGATGAGCTCTTTTATGAGATTTTACACAAGCAAAGCTCTTTCTTAGATCAAGAATCTCTCTGCTGACCCTGTTCTCTGTGTTTCTGTCCTTTTCCCCACAGTAATGGTTTGTTTTCAAACACAGAATCAACATTTCATGTACTAGTTTTAACACTTTGCTTTCATGTGCATTAATAACTCCATGAATTTTCTGAATTTAAATCGAATGTAAGTAAATAATATAGTAGTACACGTTAAATATATGCTGTTATATTATTTACTTTTGCTCTCTCTGGGTACACCCAGCAGCCACTTTATTAGCTACACAAGTTCGGCCACTTTATAATGCATATAATAAGCCAATCACATGGCAGAATTGGAAGCATTTAAGGCTGGGATGTCATTTTACACTGTGGGCCGAACCAGTGAAACTATATAATAAATGTGTAAATTACAGGAAAAAGGTGTGTCAGACTGTCCCATAATTAAAATAAAAAGGTTTTGTTAATTCAGAGAAAATCTTATTTTTTTCTGTGAACACACTGTAAAAAATACATACAAATATACATTTGAAGACATAGTGGAAAAACAGGAACTTTGTCTCATGTAATTGTTTGTCTATTACTTAATTACTTTTCTATTAATAACAGGAATCGTTATCAGTAGGAAAAGCTGTAAAACTTATGAAAATACAGTTAAAAGTAAATGACTCCTTCACATTTTCCAGAGCCGTCCAGTGGCTTCTTCTGGCCCCCAAGCCTTATATTTGATATCCCTGATTTAAGGCATGTAAACATACCCGAGGTGACCCTAAAGTTCAAACTGGGAATTGGAAATGGGGGAAACCGCAGAAGATCATCGCTGAACACTCAACACATTAAACCTTAAGGGAGGTGGGTTAAAGCTGAAGCTGGTGACACTCCTGTCTGCTCAGAACGCAAGTCTGACGCTATGGTTCATGTAAGCTCACAGAAATTAGACATTTGGACAGATTACAAAAACTTTGGCTGTCTGCATGAGTCTCAATTTTTGCTGGGACGTTCAGATAGCAGGTAAACTATTTGGAGTAAACAACAGAAAAAGCATTGGCCTATCTTGCTTCATATGGTCAGCTCATCCTGGTGGATAAAAAGAAAGTGAACTTCTTACTGGATTTAAAAAAAATATGCAATTAAGATTTACTTACCTAAATGTTGATTACACATATATATATGCCACACACTCTAAGCGCTTGGAAGGTAGTCAAGTGGAAAGAGGGCATTTCAGCAGTGATCTCAAAAATCCATAGTGGCCATAGTTTAATTTTCTTTATTAATAATAATAATAATAATAATGATGATGATGATGATAATAAAGTGCCATCAAGGTGCTGAAGTATTTATGTTAATTAGCGACAGATGGCATGACCTGCTGCAGACGATGCTTTTGCAAAAAGTGAGCAATGGTCAGCACTAAACCAAAAAGCTGCTACCTGAACAAGCTAAACACTCCTCTTACTGTTCTAGAGGAGAGATGGAGAAATGTTCCTATCTTTAAAAACTGACACATAAGCTGCTTAAAATTTCCAGCTGTGACTTCACTCATTTTGTATCTTGGTTGTTCTTACGCTTCATTATAACTCCAAATACACTCTTTCAGAGACAGAGAGGAAAAGAAAGCTATTTAGCTATTTAAGTCACTTTGACATTTATTTATTTTTTTACAACGTATGCCTTGTAGCATTTTAATTGTGTAATAGAAAAAAATAAGCTAACAGATTTAGAAATTGTTTTCATTTTATAGGCAAACTGAGGGTTTCTATAATCTTTTGAAGATGATTTCAGACACATTTCAATGTGCAAAATTAAGCTTTTCCAGCCCCACACAGCTGGTATAAATGATATATGTGCATATTTATGTAAATAAGCTGAAAAATTGCATTTCCATACTTTGGGAGCGGTTGTGTGGAGGAATGTGGAGATGCATGATTTCAGGTATACCTCTCTGGGGTTTTATAGTACAACTGCTGGTGTAATGCCACGTGATATGAGGAAAAATCAATATAGATCAATATACACACACAAAAGCTATATATGTACATCTGTTTCTTCAGACATCAGGCAACAATGTCCTGGGTGTTTTTCCAGATGTTAATGACTGGAAAGAGTTCAGAGACTTGACCGAGTTAGCAATGTGAGAAAGATCAGATTAGTCCAGAGCTGAGTGAGTGAAGTGTGAAGAGTTTACAGCTAAAAAAAATAAAAGCTTTAGGAATTTCACTGGAGACTGACTCTCTGCTGCTAAACATCACAGTCCATTTCATCCTCAGGAGTCTGTGTGTTAACATTGCCAGATGGGGTACAGATTCAAGAAATGTATAATTTAGCAAACTGAATAATAAAAAGAAATAAATAAAAACTTGCGGTTCATCTTTTACAACGCAAACTCTCTTACTGTGAAAGGCTGCGTGCTCTTTTTGCAGACTTTTGAGTATTTGCTCCTCTTTTCGACCACGATTTGCGGTTGTTATTTTTAAGCCCTCACTAAGTTAAACAGCAACATCCTGACATGTTGTCATCTCCTGCTCACGTTGCATCACAGGACGCGCATCCAAAAACACCGGCAGATCACATTTGACGCCACGCACGAAAAGATTAAGGTGGCAAGTGAGCCTCGAGCGTTGTCTGTGTTTGTTGTAAAAGGCAAAAGCAATTATCCTCCCTCGGGCTTATTTACTTTATCTAAAAAGCAATCTATTTAGGCAGATATGGCAGCGAAGTTTCAGTTGCTTTGTTTCAGTTTCAGTTGCTTTATTCAAAATCCAAGCTCTTATAAAGCCTTGAAAACACCACATTAAAATTCAAGCATTCTCAAGTATTTCAGCACCTGTGTGAACCCTGTCTTTTATCATTTATTCAGATGTGATGATTTATTTATTCATTCTTTGTTCACTGCTATGAGCTGCGTAAACAACGATTGTTCATAGCATCATGAATTTAGGGTATTGAACAACACATGAGTCATTCAACCCATAAAAGCAACAGCAACAGACTGAAGTGCTTTTAAGATTTTTCTCTTTCAGTCTCTGCTTTAGGGTGTGGCTTGTTCTCGCTTCGGTCTTACCTCAGCAGTAATCTAACCACATAGTGGTGAGCCTTAAAGCTGTTCAATCAGCTTCTCCTCTTAGCGAGATAATGGGCTCTTATAATTTACACAAAGTAGCTTTGAGATTAATTTCTTATCTGATGAACAGAACAGTTTGTAAATACATGTATCAGTAATGGTCATGCCTGGAATGATAAAGATCTTACACAAGGACAACATCCAACCATTCGGCTACACGTACACAATCGATAGCAAGCGCACGTAGGTATATATTAGCCTTGATAAGATGGGGCTGCTCACTTGCAATAAAAATCTTATCTTGACCCTGAAAACCCAGCGGGACAATGACAGATCCTCTGAGACTGAGAGACACCGTTTACCAGCTGCTTCCCTGCATAATTCACATGGACACATTGCTTCAGAATGTATGATTTTTTTTCCCCGGCCAAACCGGCTGAATATTTCATTTTTTCTTGTTTATATTTAATGTGTACTCAGGCCAGACTGTAACACACACACACACACACACACACACACACGTAGACGCACAAGTTTGTATTCATCGGTCAAACCTCATGCCATTGGATTCATGCCACATGTAAGAAACTGGTGTCACAGAAAGTACGCTCACAAATCGGTCAAACGTCTTGGCTCCTCGAGACAAAGACAAAGGAAGCGACTGCACTGTGGTGTCACGCCTTAAAATAGAAATTCTTGTTTCCTGATTGCTTTGCAGCTTCTCAGCGCAGCTGTCTGATAAAAGTCTTTCATTTCCCCCACCCACCCCGCCCTTAGCATCTCTTGTTTCTCACTTCCTCTGCTCTTTAAATTTTTGCATGTTCTCTTGCACTTTCACCTGTGAAAACAAAGGAAGTGTTACCGTAACTCGTACAATATTTAAGTTTCACCTAATGTGCAGTTTTAATTTCTTTGCTATACTCCTCATTTGTTTCTGTTAGCATGAGAATATACAATGGATTGCATTGATATAGCGCTTTTCGGGGCCCTCAAAGCGCTTTACAATTCCACGATTCATTCACTCTCACATTCATACACTGGTGGAGGCAGCTACGGTTGTAGCTACAGCTGCCCTGAGGCAGACTGACAGAAGCGAGGCTGCCATATCGCGCCATCGGCCCCTCTGGCCATCACCAGTAGGCGGCAGGTGAAGTGTCTTGCCCAAGGACACAACGACCGAGACTGTCCGAGCCGGGGTTCGAGTTCGGGTTCAGCAACCTTCCGGTTACAAGACGAACTGCCAACTCTTTGAGCCACGATCGCCCCATGGGCCACTGGGCCTGAAGTCCAGCTGTCATGTGTTAAAAACGAATATCTGAAGGTCTCAGAATTTAATTTCACAGTTTTATTTTTACTCTGAGGTTTGTACTGAATGCACATTAAATTATTACTTTTACAGAATGTAGTTTCTTTATCGGACATCGCCTCCCTCACACAGTATGCGTTACGCGAGTGAATTTGGTCCTGTGTGTGCACTAGGAGCTGATTCTCGATGCAGAGGACACATGGATTCGACTGGAGGGACTGGCCGAGACTACAGAGTACACCGTCAAGCTCCAGGCTGCGAGGGGACTAGACACCAGCGCTGTAGTCTCTACCACCTTTACTACAGGTACAGAATGCACTCATTCAATCACACACACACGTAATGCATTTGTATTCTTTAATTGAAGCTGGGAAAGCGATACTAATGTGTAGAGTTTTCTTGGCCCCTGAGACTTTTCGCTGCATTTTGCATTACAGTTACTCTAACAGACGTGCACAGTAATGGTTCCCCAAAGTCAAGCACAATTTCCATCCTTACCCCATCGCTTAGTGAGAGAAAATTACTGTTAGGCTGCACCTGCAGGGTGGCTGTATGAATAATGTGCTTTAATTTTTATTGTGTGACAGCATGTCTGATGCGTCAGGAAGCATCATAAAGCAGCAGGAATAAATCACAACATCTGTGGCATACAAACATATCACTGGCAATCAAAAAGGATAGACATCGCGCCATGGTCTGAAAAGTTAAGCCATCTTAGAAATGCCTGTTCTTTTTATTGGCCACCAGGTGGCGACACCTGTGGTGACAGAAATACACCCAGAGCTATAGAAAACAGCTTTCTGACTAAACGTCTGTAAACACCTGATGAGTAAGTTGTACTCATTTTGGGTTGTACTGAATAAAAAATTGAGGCCTATGCTAGATTGTTAGCCAATGAGTGTGTGCTCTCACAGTCAGACCCAGCCGCTCTCTTGTCACATCCAATTTCAAAACACCAAGTTCATGTTGTTGCAACCTGCTGCATCAGCAGTTTCTGAATAGATTGAAACTGACAGCAAATTTACTGGCCTCAAAATATAAGACACAGAAATACTTTGTAAGTGAACTTAATGCCCTGATAATCAAGCCCTAGATTTCCCTAGACTTTGGTCATATTCCCTTTTGACCAGAAGCACTTTACTAGAAAGACTGGATTCTTTTGTAGATGATGTTAATCCTGTCTCCTGTTTGCCTCTGAAGTCAGATGCCAGAGCTGGGAGTGACGTCACTCCTAACCTGAGAGCATTCCAACAGTAAAGTTGAAAAAGTAAAGAAAAACAGGAACGTTTTGCTCCTCAGTAAGGTAGAGCCAGCATTACAGCAATACAGCCATTGGTTGGTTTTTTGCACTTAAAAACAAGCTATAGCACGTTCATAGAGCGGGCCTGGTCAGTGTTCTTCAGATGGAACGTACCATGCTCACACAGCAAATTGTTAACTACCCAGCATAGGAGCTAGGTGTGAATGACTCTAACTGGAGTCCTGTTGGCTTCTTTTCAAACTCTCAAGACTACCTTTAACCGGATAACTGTAAACCTACACAGATGACTCCAGCATTGGCACAAACTGCCAGGCTTGTAAAAGTGACAAATTCTGATTTTACTTCAATGCCTAACAATTGTTTCTGGTTATTCTCTGTGTTGCCTCCAAAGTCCTGAGAACGACTGTTGACCTGCAGAGCAAATTACATTGCATGACACATCCTTTGCAATTTTTCAACAAATTGCGCCATGGACCGTTAGAGTCAGGGGAGAGCTCATTTTCTTAAGGCAAAAAATACTTAATAAATGATGTTTAAAAGCATGCCTTTGATATAATATCTAAAGTAACAAGCTTCTAAATACTGTAATAGAGCAACATTTTGACAAGCTGAATATTTTTAAGTCAAAATGGGGAACAGCAAGCAAATTTTAACTTCTCATCACTGGTCCTCCGCCTTTTTTTCCAGGGAGTCGCCTATTTGCGACACCTCAGAACTGCGCCCAACACCTGCTAAATGGAGAGACTCTGAGCGGCATCTACACCATTTACATCAACAGAGACCCCAGCCAGGGGGTGCAGGTGTACTGTGACATGACCACGGATGAAGGAGGCTGGATTGTAAGTGGGTGTAAAGACAGCTAGTGTATAATTATGTACCAATCTGAGTATAGGATGTACTACTTTGATTGGTTGATCTATAACCTCCATAGAGTTTTGTTAGATGCGTCTTGTGTTGTTATATGTGAACACGCCAAGACAAATTCCTATGAGCCGTGTGGTTCAAACGGTTTCAATAAACCTTATTGTTCTGCAGGTATTCCAGCGTCGTCAGAACGGCCTGACGGACTTTTCCAGGAAGTGGAGTGATTATCGTGTCGGCTTTGGAAACCTGGAGGATGAGTTCTGGCTTGGTAAATCTCCCACTAGATAACGATTATATAAACTGTGGTTCCAAAGCAAAGGTTCACTCATTATGTTTAGTTGTCAAATGCAAGACAGAGAAAAAAAACATATTGAGTTTCTGAAAGTCTGCGGGCTTGGCTAGAAACATATGTTGCATCACTCGGTGAGGTTAAGGTGGCAGGGGTGAGATTATCTGCATTTATTTGTTTTTCTTGGGAAAAAAACTGACACTGATTGACTTGTAGGTGAATCGCACATTTCACAGGTAAGGTCAGGTCTGCCACCGTCGTATTTCAGCCTGTCACCCTGCCCAATATATTTCAGCTGCATTTTATGGGCAATATTGAGCTGCAAGCTGCCACCCATTTTGTTCAATTTCTGCTGCAGTTTTCTGAAGGCTGTAACACTCTCTCTGTCTACACCCTGTCCCCCATGACTGAGGTGGATTTAATAGGTACAATCAATAGAGGTTCATAGCTTTCACTTGGTTTCAATTGATATATCTGTTTTATGGAGAGGAAAGATGTCTTCAATATTTTGTGCAGGCTGTAAAGTCCTTCTCGTCAGATTTTTCACGTTGTGCAAAGACAGAGAGTCACGCCGCTCATCTCGTCTTTTAGCACTTGACTTCACAAAGTCTATCCGATTCATTACTGGAATCTCTGAAAGCTCATTTCTCTCCGAAATGACTTGGTAATTGTTTTTTTAGCGTCACTCTGATCCAAAGACAAAAACAACAGAACGTCCTCACTGCTTTGATGGACGGCTGAATACTTTTCACCCAGCCCCCCCCCCCCCCCCTCCAAATCTCATTATGAAACAATAATTATATTCATTAAAAAATGTGCAAATGACTCATGTTTCTTCATGGGCCAGTTTTTGTGTTATTGTTTTGGTGCAGATGATTAAAGGAAAAATATTACATGAATATTTCATCAAGTGAATCAGGACCTTGAGTGGAATGCTTTTTTGAACTTTTTGATTAAAGAAAGAAATAACACGGCGGGGAAATTTTACGGCATTGCATTATCACCAGAAGGAAGCCTGCTACTTTGATGACACATTTTGGATAATAATGCAAGATAGCTGCGGCATCCATTTGTGACTAAGCACGCTGTAATAGGTAAAAGCATAAAGGGATTTTTTTTTTTTTAAATCTAACCCATCATGAGCTGACAATATAATATAATCCAGTAAAAGAGTGTACAGTTCTTGTTGAGCATATCAGATTTGTTTGGGGTGGGGGTTTCACGCTGGCTATTTTTAAAGATTTATTTTGAGTTGTTGTTGAGCCGAATTAAATAATATTGTCAGCTGTTCCTGTTACTGTTATGCACACAAGAGAGCGCGTTCAAAGGTAGCTCTTTATCTCAACAGGAAAAGTTGGATTGCTGTCTGCTGGTATGAATTAATAATTTATCTGTTTTTGTATTTCAACAAAGAAGAGAGGAAATTACTCCCGGAAGCAAAGAGCTTTTGATAAAAATATTAAATATTTTTGTAGGATGATACTGCACACACACACACACACACACACACACACACACACACACATAGAATAAAGAGAGAAATCCCTCTCCTTTGCACACTGTTAAGTATTGAGTGTGGATAGTGAACTATAAAGTGACAGGAATGTTTTTTCTCTTTCTGATGGAGGCACCTGAAGGCATCGCATAGAAGCTTCCTGGCACAGATCTGAAAGATTGTTTTTAATGGCTATGTCAGTACAATACAGTCTAAAGATGCCTGAGCGTATCTGGCTCAGTGACTACATTTCATCTGACCTGTTTCCACTACAGCTGAATCAGCTATAATTTGCCCTCTCGCCGATTCTGAGCAGGCCCCGTAGAACGGTACCTTCATCTCCAGGGTCTTCCTTTACTTTCTAGGTGCCTCCCAGGATACACTTTCCCCCATTCCATCCTATTTCTTCTGGCTGCGCTGTAACTTTGTCCTCGGTGCACAAAAGGAGCTTAATGTAACCTCAGGGTGTGGAGCGTCAAGAGCGGCCCCATAAAGCAAGACAGATATGCTGACAGCACAGCACACAGAAGCCTCAGCTTTACAGGTCTTAACACAAAATGTTGAGACCAGAACACTAATTTCTTTAGTGTATTACACTTATTTTAGTTTTATAGTTTTTAATTTTATTTACACTTTATTAGGTTCTGTTCAGCTGCTCATTAGCACAAATATCTGATCAGCCTATTACATGTCACCAATTCAGTGTATTTAGGTATGTAGACATGGACTAGAGCAGCGGTCCCCAACTCCCGGGATTGGTACCGGGCCACGAGAGTCGAGGCTTGGGTGTGAAATTCATCGTTTTCAGGGTTTTTATTGGTTTTTAAGTGTTATTTTTTAATCGTTTTGTCATTAACTCGGTTTCCCTGGGTCTTTTCCCATGTGTTATGAATAAATCTTCTTCATTTTTTGGTACCGGTACTGGTTTCATTTTGTTGTTTGTATCCGTGACACCTTAAAGCCCGGTCCGTGAAAATATTGTCAGACATAAACCGGTCCATGGCGCAAAAAAGGTTGGGGACCACTGGTCTAGAGGACTCGCTGAAGTTCAAACCAAACATCAGAATGGGGAAAAAAGGAGATGTACTTGAATGTGGCATGGGCTTTGGTTCCAAATAGAATGGTATAGTATTTCAGTAGCACTCATTACAACTAAGGTATGCAAAAAAGCATCTCTGAACACACAATGCGTGTGTGTGACAGAGAAATCAAGGCTATAGTTCACATAGGCCACTAAAATTGGACAATAGAAGATTGGAACAAATTCTTCCATGTATTACTTTTTGTATTAGCGCTGTTAGTTTTTATTCCAGTTAACTCCAGTTTTTTTCTGTTCATCCACGGGTTAAAATTATTGTGAGCAGGAAACCATTAGCACAGGAATCACCAGAAACATTACTGATGGCTTTCTGCTCTTCAGCTGCCCTCGTAACACCATGACAGCATGATCCGGTATCCACCTACAGACACCATGAAAATGAAACTGCTGATCAGAGTGCAGCCATCACTACATATATCGCAGGTTTTTGAAATGTGTTATGAAAATATTATGTGTGAAAAGGATCCGAGGAGGCGGAGGAAAATGATCACTCTGGGGTCGGTGAAATTTGTGGTGTAACTGATGTAAGGCCTACTTTTATAACTGTAATGAATGCTTAATTTAAGAACAAAATCCTCAGGGTTTCCTTGCAATATGCAGTGTTGCCCCCCTGGTCAATAACACTAATTGTCTTTTAATGTCTTTACTGCCTAAAATGCATGTAAAAATCAATCAAACTCTACATAAGGCCCAGTGTCAACTTGTTTCTCCTGAACGAGCAAAGTCTCTGATGACAGGAATTACACTGCTTCGCAAAGCTGATTGTGAAATGAAATGCTGGTTTTAATCGCTGCCCTCATCAAGCCCCAACACAGCGAATGTTGCATTTTTTGGAGTATATTATGTGTTATACATAGACATCTGTTGCTAGCCAAAATAAACAAGTAGAAATGGACATTACTTCCTCCCAAATCACTGATCGGAATATCCCTGCACTCCTAAATGTTACAGGGAGCTGTGTTCATATCAATTAAGCTAATTGCTATGTTTCTGTTGCGTCTCATTCTGGCGCTGTAGTCGCTCTCATTTCACTTTTCACTGTGTAAAGAAGTCTATCCTCATAAAAACGTGAAGGTTATCGTCCTACAGATGGTCACTGCAGTTCCAGAGTAGGTGACCTTCACTCCTCTTTCAAGAGATTAGGTCACCGTCTTAGCCCTGGAGAGCCATTGCAGGGAACATTTAGCTAATCACTGCCTCTGCACACAGAATAGCAATATACCAACCATAAACATTGATACTAAATCCACTCAAACTGAAAAGAAGGAGCACTTAACGGGCCAGCAGTAAAGAATATGGAAATTGAACTTTCATTATTATCCGTTACAGCTTGAGAACAGCCATTTTTATTGCAGCTCTAGGCCAATCTATTCTCCCCCACCCCCGCTGACCTTAACCGGTTTATCCCGAATCCAATGCCAGTTTGATGATGTCATAATGGAGAGAAACGCACAGCGACTGTGTGCGATTTGCGATCATTATCCCCTGCTCTCGATTTTTCTTTAATCCCCCTATTCCTTGTTTCTACTTCATTGTGAGAGAAATGTAGTGGTAATAAAATTTGATGAGATGGTAATATTGGTAGTATAATAGGAGAAGAGCGCAATAGTGTTTCACAATGCATTTTTAATTGCCTCAGTTTGGAATAGAGCAGTCTGATCCCATAAAAGTGTTGGAAGAAGAAAAAAGAAAAACGATGTGCGACAGATTAATTGCTGATAATGCGGTGATATGCTATGGATATTAGAGATGACTGAGTGTTAAACACAGTTTTATTATAACAATAGCTTTTCCCCTGTCACCCTAAGTGCCTTTGGGTTGTAACATAGATTTTATCTACTTTCCATTGACATATTACAGCAGATTTAGTTTCCCTGCTCTCCCCCGATTTTGACTTCCTACTTCTTATCAGCGAAGGCTTGGGGATTTTATTTTATTTATTTGCTGCTCAAAATGTTCCAAGGGTTCAGAAAAAGTGCATGTGTGTTTCTGTCGGAGGTTAAGCAGGGAAGGAGGCTCTTTTTCCAAATGGGTGCTTGTTGTAATCTGATAGCGAAGGCAGTTCCAATCGCTCAGGATAGTGCGGGGCCTTATCGGCTGTCGGGGCTCAAACGAGCCCCCCGTATCTGCTACCTTTAAGATAGAGAGCAAAGCTGCATATCTCGCAAACTTGGCATTTGCCGGAGGGCTGGTGGTGACGGTGTCCACCGGCCGACACTGCCAATCATATCCAGTAGAGCCACAAGGCCAGCTGATGAAGACGCTTGACATCGGGCCTGTGAAGATTGTAACAGGTGGTTAAAGCAGTCACATGAGAACATCTCGGGGCGATTAGGCGTTTGCAAACAACAAATTGTAAATTGTTCTGTGAATTCTTTTAAGGGCTTTGCCTTATCTCGGCAGCACAGTCTTCATTTAAATCTGCTACTGCTCATTATTGCCTATGCTTGCACATCTTGGTGATGTTTCTGTTACAGGAAAGTCTGACTAAACCTGAAATCTTTTTTTTTTTTTTTGGTGATCGAATGTTGGGGTAATTCAGACGGGAAATATAACTCAGTTTGAATCTAAAATTGCACATTTCTCTGCAGGTCTAGACAACATCCAGAAGATTGCCGCTCAGGGACGTTATGAGCTGAGGATTGACATGAGGGACGGACAGGAGTCAGTCTACGCTAATTATGACAAGTTCTCCATTGGAGATGCAAGAAATCTCTACAAGCTCAGGATAGGAGAATACAATGGCACAGCTGGTAATTTATATGTATTATATATATATATATTTATATATATATACCCCAAAATAGCCAGTGGTGACATTCAGCGCTGTCAGTTTTTGCTATATGACCCTCATTTTATGTCAGAATTGTCCCTATGCCTCTGCCATTTTTTTGTCGTTGTAAACCTGCCTCAGCACTCCTCCACATTTCCATTCCTGTCCACTCAGTCTGTTAGTGTGACAATATACCACAATTACCCATGATGCCCTTATGTTTATGATCGGAATTCTCTCTCTCTCATGATAAACTCAAAGAGCCTGAAGTTGGGACATTTTTCCTCTTACATCTTCCTGTCACCCTCCTGCTTTTATTGGCTCATTTATGTCCCGCTGTTATTCACAGAAGTTCAGTGTTTCTTAGGAAGCAGTACTAATATTAAAAGCTCTCTACCTCTCTCTCTCTGTTGTGATCCCAGGTGACTCTTTGAGCTACCACCAGGGTCGGCCCTTCTCGACAAAAGACAGAGACAATGACATCGCTGTCACTAACTGTGCGTTGTCATACAAAGGAGCCTGGTGGTACAAGAACTGCCACCGGGCTAACCTCAATGGCAAATACGGCGAGTCCAGGCACAGTCAGGTCAGTGCTCATATATACATATTAAGTGATGAAAAAGAAATGATCCTGAATGAATGATATATAATTTTGACAATTTTGTGGTGCAAGTTTTTTTTTTTTTTAAAAGAGGGCAAAACTATTGTGTTTGTTATTTAAAACATGACGAAGTCTCTTAGAGCAACCTGAGCTCCGAGAGGTTTATGCTAGTTTGACAGTATGTTCAGGACACAACTTCAGTCGGTGCGACCGGAGATAGTTATTTTGTTTTTTGTGCTTCCTGATTTCATTTGTGTTTATGTTAGAAAATATGATGTAAACCACTCTATTTTTCCTTCTGGGATCACCTGGCTGAGTCACACTACAGTAAAAATAGGGTGGCATCCTCCTTGCAATTAGGAAAAATTGTGGGGTTTTTTTGCATCAGGTGAGTTGTTACAGCAAAGTTTGCAATGCCTGGAAGAAGGCAACCTGTCTCCAAACAGCCACAATCTGACTCCAATCACTCTCAGACAATTTCCACATTATCACAAGACCGCTTGAAATTGCAACTTGACCCCATTCGGTTGCAAATTGATTGCCGTTTTATTGTCACCTTGATGCAACAAAGTCAAGGTAGATGCAGATGACTGCAAGTGGTCACAAACCTGAACGATGTCCTGGAAGCAACTGTTTCAGAGGCAGCACGATCGCAAATTCAACACACATGCGATAATTTGTTTGCGGTCTCTAATCACTGCTTTCCTTTTCATGACTGTAGCGTGAAAATGTAACTGTCAGCTCATTGCAATGGGAATGAAATTCAGCACAGTTTAAGTGTTTCCATTAGAAATAACAGATGAGAAGTAGTTGAAGGGAAAGTTGTTGATAGCCGTTTTGTGGGTTATTGAGTATTTTGGCCAGCGAGTCAGTTGAAGTGTGCTTCCATGTCCAACTTATTTTATATACGTGGTGAAAACTTTTGAAATGTCAACACCAGCTGATGCTATGGGATTAAAACTGAAGCCATGAAGTTAGACATATAGTGCATGTAGATGTTCTTCGCCCACATCTTCACACAAATAGTAAAAGAGCTTTGCAGTCGTTGTGAAATACCTCTGTTCAGATTATCGGCCAACAAATGTTTGTGCCGAATATTTTTGATGTTGCAGCTAAATTTTGATCTTTTAAACGTTACAGTTTTGTCCTCTTAGATATTTTTTTTAAAATCTTTTCATAATGTGTTCTGCGAGACCACGCTAACCTTGATCTTTCATGACCAAAATTGAATGACTTCATTCTTGAATCCACATCAACTTTGTGCCAAATTAGCTCCCACGAGGTGTGCAATGGATACCACGTTCACAAGAATAGGAATCCTTTGAAAACTTCATTCAACCTTACTGCATGAACGTGCCAGTTCTAAGTGGGAAAGTTTTTAAAAATGTGGGTTTTTTTTGGCTATTTGAATGAATCAAGCCTTAAAGTAAGTGCCATCTTTTGAAAAAGGTTGCGTTTTGAAAGTGTATCTTGGCATTTACAAGTCTCACTTTAATGGGATCCAATACAGAACAGTGATTAAAGGCTAAAACTTGTCATTATGAAAGGGTAATAATTAGCAAATGAAATCACATGGAACTTGCTACCAGCATCCATCTTGATGAAGGAGTTTTTTAATGAAAGGTCAAAATTTGAAGGACCAAATCTGCTACACTACTCGTCTGATTTTAATGAAAGAGGATGGCGCTTAAGACTAATTTGTCAAGAGATACGCTTTCATTTCCCAGTAAGTTCAAACAATTCAAGCATTTCAAGTTCCTTTAAGGAACGGAACAAATTGTTAAATGTGAGATTAAAAATAAAAAAGCACTGGCACCCCAGCCAAACACGAAAATGGACACTTTTTTGTGTTTTGTACATGTGATGTGGGATAATTGAGGGCTTTTCGTGTCCCTTCTGACTGGTGTGTGGTATTCCTCGTTTTGCTTGCTTCATAGTGAAATGGCTCAATGTGTTGTGTGAAGCCGTGATTAGGATTTTTGAGCATCGCCGCTTCTCCCACTCTGCTCCCGTGCCTTCCTCTTCATCTGTTAATGACATGAAACGGGAACAGGTGGCAGCAGAGATGTTTGGCCATAAAGACATGCGGCGAAAGAAATGTTGGTGGTGATGGGGATTAGAAAGGCTAGACTCAGGCTGTAATTACACCAGGGTCGTATTTTTGCTAGCTATTAAGTCAGGATTCCTATCATCCTGGATTGAATGCTTCATTTAAATGAAAACTACACTTAAATAGAAGCATAACTTTTCCATCTTCAGAAATATCTCATATCTCATGTGCTCAAAAAAAAAATAAAAGAAGAAGAAGAAAAAAATCCTGTTGATCCGAGCTGCTTCCCAAATTGTACTTCTCGCTTTTTTACAGGGTATCAACTGGTACCACTGGAAAGGCCACGAGTTCTCCATTCCCTTTGTGGAGATGAAAATGAGGCCGTTCAATTTCCGCAGCATCAGCAGCAAGAGGAGGCGGTCTGCCCCTGTATAGATGAATCGCCACGATCCAGCCCAGAGTCATGGATAAATGGAGTTCGGATGTTGAGTTTTTGCTATTCGCGTGCCTCACTGACAGGAGCAGCAGGCTGGGATGTGACCGCGGCAGGGCAACGTTAGTGAGGCTCAAAGAAGAAGCAGAATATGACAAAAATCTACTAATATTTTATTAAAACATTAACAAGAAGATGTTATAACCACGGATGTAATCATAAAATAGCAGCGAGGCTCGAGCAATGTCCGAACTCTGTTGATCTCTCCACCTGCCCAGCTTTAGCTGTCTTACCCTGCTGTACTTCTGCCCAGAAGTTAGAAGACACTGTATGTAATTTATTAAATACTATGAATGAAAATGGTTCTGTTTGCTGTATAAAACAAACAAAAAGACAAAACAAGAGGAAAGGCAAACCAGGAAGCTTTGTTTTTTTTTTCTTTTAATCCGTGATTTGTCTTTCCCTACGATGTGCTCAGAAGCGCCCTCAGGAGTGAGAGCTAGCATTATTTTAACCGTTACAAAATAACACTTTTAACTAAAAGAAAAAACAAAAAAAACCTGTATATGCCCTTAAAACCCTCTGTAAAATATATATCTATTTTTATACCTGATATTGTGACAAAGTCCATTTATTTGATGCCTTGGTTTTTGACCCTATATTAAAATTAATATTAATTTTCTGGATAATTAGCATTAAAAAACAAAACATTCACAAAGCAGTGCACCAGCAGCAGCTTCATAACCATCTACTTTATTTTTTTCATTATCTTATGGATTATGGATTTTAAAGCAGAATAAAACGATTCTCTTATTATTATCATTATTATCGTTGTTATTATTATTATTATTACTACTACTGGTGGCCACGCTGAGACAGTATTTGCACTGTGAGTGGGAACACAGCAAAGCTATTGTTGGTCATTCACTTCATTTCTTCGGTTGCTAATGGGCATTAGATTTTTCGAGCTCGTCTTCTTGGCCAAAAATAACAATCTCTTAATTGCTTTTTGACCCCTGCTATAGATGCTCTGATTGCTTGCAGAGATGGCGCTGATAGATGCAACATTTAACCAAAGATCTGCATAATAACGGCCCGGCCTGCTGTTTGGAAAGATGCCAGTCACCAAAGTCACTGAAGCAGCTTTTTCCACCCTGTGTTAATAAGAGTCCCACTTTTTCAGGGACTTTTTATGGTAACTGTGTCCCCAGGCGTAATTTTATGCATTATGATCGCTAAATTCTATGCAGGGGAAAGTCAGGGGTACAGCGCATGTTTTGGCCCACCTCTCTCCCACTGCTGGCTGAAAATGAACCTAACAAAGAAAGCAGAACAGTAGGTGGAGAGGAGCCAAGTCTTTCTTCTGTGCTCTTCTTTTACTCGCTTCACAATTTAAGCTCCCTGGTGAAACAACAAAATCAGCAAACACGGCTGAGCCTGTATTCCTTTTTAGCTGGGCGGGTGTAATCTGCAGCGTGCCCACCAAACATTTTGCTTTAATTCACCGCTCACAGAGTCGCACAAAGTGTTGGGAGCCAGTTGGTTTTCTTGAAGTTGTTTTCTTGGAGTTTTGCTGGCCCCTTTTCGGGGGGGAAAATGCCCTCTGCGGAGTCGGAAGATGAACCACACAGCAGTCCACGGAAATCGATGTCACCATCACTGCAAGCGACATTTGGTCTCACGATTGATAATCTGATTCTGTTTTTTTCAATTTTTGATCAGCTGGAAAGTGAACTTTTCTTTATTTCTTCACTTTTCTCACAGGAGTGAGCAAGCGACTTTGGCTCCTATTGCGACTTTGTATATTTGTCTTTATTTCTTCCCCATTTAGACTTTAAAATATTAGTAACTCTCCCCTCTATGAACTACTAACAATATACTCATGTAGATATAGAGCTGAAAACAGCTTTTGATGTGTTCCCCCTTAAGATGCAAACTAATTCAACAAGCCCTTTTGAACATCTCCATTTTAAGTGCTGTATTTTTAACCAGTGTTGTGGTGAAGGCTGGAGGGAGACTTGTGCATGTGGACTAAAATGCAATCAAGAGCCTGACAGTAAAAACCATATGTCCTGAGGATGCGTTGCAATCTGATTTGTAGTCATGTTTCTTTGTTGATCTGGGTAAAAGGTGCTCCTGAAGTTTGTTAGGTAGAAGATATAGATCACTTTGATTATCAGCCTCCAAGTCAGGTGATCACATGATCTCTCCTGAGTCTGATTTATGTTTCAGTGTCTAAGTAACTGCTTCAGGTCTAAGTAACTGCTTCAGCCCATCTCCTGTAGTGATTTATAATAGAATAGAGAATTATCTGTACTTATTTCATTAACTAATTAGAGGAAGTTTGCCTCATTGGGTTTTATGTACGAGGAACAAAGGTCGGGAAGCAGAAAAGGAACAGAAATCATTTGCATTGTGAGGAATACCTCTCACTGCGGATTATAAGGTGCTCTTAAAGAAAGCAAACGTTATATTTCCATTGATTTTGATTTTTTTCTATTTTGCAATAATCCTTCAACCGTTAATAACTTCACAGAACGAGCATTTTGTTTAACGTCATCCACAGATCCACATCCATTCTTCTTCTTTGCATTTACATGAGAAAACAAATCCAATGAAATTCTACAGAAAAACAGGGGCCTGAAATATTTTCTTGATATTATTTCCTTCCCTCATTACCTGAGATCAAGTTGTGTTGATATTTTTTTCCACATCTGGTCTATATTCTGTGTTTTATAAAATCTTTTCCACCTATTGCACAGCATCCGGTTTAAAAAGTACATTTTATCCCCATTGCTTAAACTTAAGACTCGTACTGAACTTCTTACAAGTTACGATACCACCTTTAACCAATGTTATGGCGATTATATGACCTTTTTATGCTACTGATATACTGACAGCATAATAATTAGGGCTGAGCCAAATGCTTCAAAGCTTGGAACCTGTCCGTCCTAGACATCACAAATCATACACTTCTCTTTTTTTCTCCTGGTAACCATTTACATTGAGTTAGCTAAAACGTTGGTGATGTTCTCTGTAGACACAATAGGACAATATTGACCTTGTGTCCATATATTGTATAATTACCCAGTAATGTATTTATCTCGACTGGCCCACTCACTTGAGAGGATATCTGCTCCCTTTATTTATTTCACTGCTATTTATTTTCCTGTTTCTTTGTGACTGATGTGACACAAAAACAACAAAAAAAAAAGAAAATGCTTTTATTTATTGGGTTTGTGTTCACAGATTACTTAACTGATATTGCCACCGTGGTTGGTAATAACTCTTATATAGGCAGATAATGTAACTGCATTCATTTGACAAATCTTGCCATGGAAATGTAAATGTTGATAAAATGTGATCTTGACTGTTTGAAACGCTCATGTAAGCTGAAACTAGGAATTATTGTTGGATAACCTTGGATATTACTGTCAAATTTAGCTCTAGTTTGACTTAAACATGTACTATATAGTTCCTTTTTTAATACATTTTCTACATATTAATAAAATATTCAAATAGTCTGAATCGGTGTCTGACTCTCCTTTTTGTTTCGTGAGCGCTGACTGCAAGCTGTTACATAAATTTGATGACACAATGAACTGCTCACGGGGTCTTTAACTTGCTTGGATGTATTTGCTTAATAGACACTCATTTTTGAGTCACATTTTATATTAAACAAATGGGATTATGGTTACTGTGAAAATCCTTCTCCATTTTGCTCCAATGAAATAACGAAGCATGGAGAACCAACTCCATGTCCTAAACTTATCAAAGTCTCTCCACCTCTAATTGGAGGCCATTAAAAACTGAACTGAAATGCAACTTCTACTCGTGAATAGTGCCAGGGGCAGTAATAACAATCTGCCAGTGTGGTTTGGCTACAAGACCTCTAATTTATTCTCAAACAGACAAAACAGGCCTGCATGAACCTAAAACAACCCAACCTATGCAATATTACAGGTAGGCACAGAAGAACAATAACACGTTCATTTTAAATTTTAATCATTCAAATTTCAAATTCAAATTTTATTTGTCACGTACACAGTCATACACAGTACGATATGTAGTGAAATGCTTGGACAACTGCTCGTGACCTAATCATCATCTACAAAGAGGAGGATTTTTTTTTAGTATTGGTGCAATTTTAAGTGAAATTGTTTAAAAAAAACAACCACAGGAATTGGATAACGTCTGCTCTGTAAGGTTAGCTTAGAAAAAAAGAGGAGAATCAGCTGTTGTCTACAGTTTAGTGTTTTTACTAATTGTAGACAAAAGTAAAATGTGTATTTCCCGTACTCAATACATAAACATTTGCAGTACACGCTTGCTTCTTCCACAGGAATTAAGAGGCAGCCAGGTGCTGGAAATCAACTGCACTTGATTAACTGATCATTAGCAAGTGTCAACACCTCTATGAAAGCAGAACTTTAGCTGGTGTGGAGCCCAGCAAAGTTGCCACAAGGTCAGACTGTGCAATGCTGAGAGAGCATGGAAAAAAACAGATCTACATGTCAGACTCTACTCTAGGCCTCAGTTAGCATGTTAGATGTTAAAGTTCATGACAGTATAATTAGAACAGGACTGAACAAGTGTGGCTTTTTCAAAGAGTTGCCAGGAGACAGTGTCTGCTCTCTAAAACGGACATGGTAGCACAGCTTAGGTTTGTAAAGTTGCATTTCAACAAATTAAAAGACTTCTGGGACAATGTACTTTGGAGAGACAAGACCAAAGTTGAGATGTTTGGACATAATGTGCAGCATCACATATGCAAAAACCAAACACAGCATATCAACACAAACACATCATGCCAAGTGTCAAATACGATGGTGGAGGGTTGATCATTTGGGCTTGTTTTGAAGCCACAAGACCTGGGAACCTTACGCTCACTGAGTCAACCATCTGTCTACCAAAGTGTGCTAGAGTCAAATGTGAGGCCATGTGAGTCCAACAACTAAAGTTTTGCAGAAATTGAGTCATGCAACAGGACAATGATCGCAGCCACAGCAGAAAACTTACTACAGAATGGCTCAAATAGAAAAGAATCAAGGATTCTCAATGACCCAGTCAAAGTCCAGACTTCAATCTCATTGAAATGATGTGGTAGGAGAGAGATGTGCAAGAAATGAATGTAATACTCAATGAAATAAAGCAACACTACCCAGAAGAGTGGGCCAAATTTCCTCAACAATGATGATGAGAGACTGAGAAAGTCACAGTGAAAAGAATTACTTCAAGTTATTGCTGCTAAAGGTGGCTGTACAGGCTTTTGGATCACGAGGTGGACTTATTCACGAGATTGCATGGAGTCTGTTTAAAATATTTCTCAAATAACTGCATGTTTAGGCCAATATGGCAGAACAATGGAAGAAGACTAAATGTTTTTTCTGCCAATCTGACTTGGATGCAGCACCTAATGTATGTCTCCTAAAGGTAGGGGAACAGCATCATGTCCTTAACTGTAAATGTAGGCTTAAAGACTATGCAATGACTAGCATGGATCCTAAATCAAACAACTGAGCCTGCGGAAAAAAATATGTGCAACCGCAACTATACCCATGTATTATTGTTTTTATTATCATTATTATAATGCACAGCTACAATACTCGCAAATCTTCAGTTCAGCAGTTTTAAGATTCATTGTTTGATTTCAGCATGTTCTAATTATCCAATAATAATCCATTCATGTGTTTGGTCAGCAAAAAACAACTTTGGTAAGTAATGAGCTTGTGCGGAGTTTGTGAATATATTAGAGTCAAGCACAAATAGATGAGCAACACAGACTTTACCAGTGGAATAAAGGTCAGTGAGACAAGCTAATCTGTTCAGTCTTTACCAAAACAAAACATGTCACATGCACAACTGGATCATTAAAGTAATCCTCGCAATTCGACAGGGTTCTCCGGTCATGTGGAACTGATATGTGTAATCGGGTGACATTTTCTTCATAATCGACACAACATTCAGAAAGCAACAAGGAGACACTGTGCCAAACGTATCCTTTAACTAATGACAGAGCTCAAGCTAGAGGCTCTCATTTCAAAGTGGGATTGGGGCTAATTTCCTGGTACATTCAAGGTTAACTGTGTCTTTTTATTTATGAAAGGGGTTCAGTTACAAGGTTAGATTGCCATGGCAAATTATGTTGAGACCTAACCCAGACTGGAGCAGGTTAGGCTCGAGATTAGAGAGCAACAAGTGTAAAATAACTGCCTGCCACCCAATCAGCTCACCAGGTACGTCCATGGCATGAAGTTATTTCTTGGTAAGATCAGACACTTTTTTAATTGGTTCCTCCAACTCTTCGGTCAGTGGACTTGGACATTTGATTCATCCAGTCTTCACCTCCAGCAGTATTTAAACTCATTTTCCATTAAATCATCACCAGCATGGTAGTGTAGCCTGTGGGCAAGCCAAATCTAAATCTCATGGGTGACTCTTGTTTTTTAATTCCCAGTAACCTCTTGTTTCCTGTGCCTCAGGTTTAGTTCCTCCCCTCACATGTGCCTATTGCTTTGCTCAGCTCTTCCACACTGATTGAGGATTAAGCCAGTGTGCCCTGCTCCCTGCTCTGCATCGTTTTTCTCAGTGGGATCCCCTTATATCCAACCAGCATGTCACCCTCTCGCTGCTGGCTAAAATGCTGTTCTGCAGCCAAAGTCACACAGGCTACTTCATGCTTGTAGCCACTCACAAACACGTGCCAACTTCCACTAAACCAAAACTAAGATCTCAGCTACTGCATGGCAACTGCAAAAATATGGCTTGTACAGCTCAGCCCATATAATTGGACACTGGCCCTTTTTGTTTAAGGTATTCAAATGAGTTATGAAATAAAAACATTCAAATCCAGGCATTCAAAGATAGTTGTATACAAATTATAATCCACATTATTTAGGAATTACAGAGGATTAACTTTGGATCTTTTTCATGGCAAATACATTTGAAAAATGGCGGACCAGTTTGCAAACAGCATCGTTTGGACCAGCAGGTGGGGACATTTTCTTTCTTGTTTCAACTCTTTTGTTGTTTATTATAATATTTCAAAATATGAGAGTGTGTTACCAAGGCAGCAAAGGCTATATCTCACAAAAGTATAGTATATATCTGCACTTTGTATATATTTATAATGCAATATTTGACATTGTCAAACAACAGCGCACATGACACTTTGAGCTGAACCTGCCGAGGCTGCAAAAATGATGAAATAAAATTTCCAGGCTAGATTAGATCTGTTCTGATGTCAGAACCAATTAGGAGAAGTATGTCTAATCTTTAACAGAAAGCATTGTAGTGGAGATATGAAGCAACTTAGTGTATATTAGCTTACTCATTCAGTTTGCAAGATTAAGCTGGGGGATACAGTTATTATGTTGGACTGGTGCAGAATTACTAAGCATCACATGCTACACTGGTTTATGGACACAGATTTGGGAGTCACACAAAAAATCCTGATTTGAGCCAACACTTCAAGAGTCTTCTTTATGTCTAAGCTTTTATTGAGAATGATGTTTTCATCTGATTTCTTAACACAAGGTCCTTTTCACAAAGCCACAGTGTTGTGAAAAAGCATTTGCAATTTCTTTTGTATATTTGCATTTAAATGTTCCAGTTTATCAAACAAACTGATTTGTTTGATGAATGATTGAAAACAAATGATTAACCAGTTTTAGTTTTGGAAAGCTGAGTTCAGTTCACCCCCAGGCCTGAGTTCTACTAAACCTATTGAACCAAGAAATGATTTATGTCGAACTTGTCTGGCAAAGAGAGGTAGGCTAAAATGTCTCAAAAGAATCCAGCAGAGAAGCAAATTCATTGGCATCTATAAGTCTGGAAAAGGTTACAAAAGCATTTTTAAGGATTCGGGACTTCAGTGAACAACAATGAGAGCCATTATCCACAAATGGAGCAAACTTGGAACAGTGGGGAACCTTTCCAGTAGTCGTCCACTCAAAACTACTCCAAGAAGGCATCAATGACTCATCCACAAGGTCACCAAACAACCCAGAACAACAATATTACCATATTGTCCAATTTTCTGGAGAAAACTTTAACAATCAAGTGACTGCTGAGGAGCGAGCACTTTGTGACGGTGGGAAGGAAAAACTCTCTTTTAACTGGAAGCAGCAGGGAACTTTTTTTAAATTTACAAAAACCTTTAAAAACTGACCTTAAATGTAAAAAATACAAAAACTGTAATTAAATATTGGTTTGGTCTGTATACTCAAAACATATGTACCAGAACAACAACAAAAACCCTAAACAACCCAAAACTCAGCATAGAAATTAGACACATACAAATAAACATAGATACAAAACACTCACAAGTCTTAATGAACCATGCAAACATACAATAACAATGCGTACTGTATATGAAGATAGCATACACCAGAGGTGGGACCAAGTCATTGTTTTGCAAGTCTCAAGTAAGTCTCAAGTCTTTATCCTCAAGTCTCAAGTCAAGTCTCAAGTAATGTCAGGCAAGTCAGAGTCGAGTCTCAAGTCACTGGTGTAAAAGTCCGAGTCAAGTCACAAGTCTGAAATTTTGAATTTCAAGTCCTTTCGAGTCTTTAAAAAAAAAACGAAAAAAAGCATGTTGCAGTTATATGCTAAATGTAAATATTAGACCATGTAATTTTTAAATCTGTGTTTTTCTCAACACATGACAAAATAGTGAACTTAGAAAATATACACAAATTGTGAAATTGCACCTCTTTAAAATGCAGCTCAATTAAACCTAGCTCCAAGAATAATTTTCACCGACAGTTCTGAGATAAGCTGCATGTCATTCTTGGATGCGGTTGTAGGACCAGCTTTAAAATCGCATGACAAAAATATCATACATATTAAAAAAAACTGCATCACCAACGTAGCCTGGACAACATTTGCTAGTTAGATGAAGTCAGCTATCTCATCTTAGCATATTTATATGCATATTTATAATTATACACTTCTTGGAGTGAGTGCATACACTCGTGAAGTTTAGTAACTTCAGGTCACTGCAACAAGCCCAGGTACAGTTTACCGACGGATGGGTGCAGGACCTTGAAATGCACCGTGTAGAACGAAAGACCATCGTACGTATCATAAGTTTACCAGTCTCACAAATCGTCGTCATAAATACACATTCGTTAACCGTTTATTAATAGGACCTTTGAGCTCAACGGTAATTAATTAGCAGTGGAAATAATTTCTGGTAGCATCACAGAAATGCAGCAGTGACAATAATACTGTATGTTGTAATCGCACTGGGCAATTAGTGATACAAAACAACTGTTTTACCCTGTGAATAAAAGTATATGTTTTTGTCAGTGTACCATAATAACAGAAGCGAAACGCAATATTGTGTCAGGACAATTCACTATTTATGCACAATAAACAAAGGAGCATAGCGCGACAATTTCTGTTCAGCGCCAGACTTGCTTGTAACCTATATCACTAATTATGTTAAGAAAAATGACGTATTAACTACTAAAAAACACTGACCTTTGTGTAAATGCTTGGAGCAGACTAACATGTGAGCTGGAGTGTTCTGGGACGTTATATTTGGTCTTTGAATGGCTGCAATCCAGGCCATCCGTCGCCTCTTTGTTACTTCGGAAACATGGCTCGAACAATTTCTCTTCAACGACGTAATCCGATAACAACCGATCTCTTTACCCGTCGGCTTCCCGTGGCTGTCATGCGACCGGCTATTGCAGTTAATAATACAACAGCTTCTTGACATTTTTGTGTTTCTTTTTATCGCTGTGTGACTGATTTCAATTGAAAGGCTGTGTGCGCTAGTACCTCTTGCCACGAGTTCCCAGAATCCTTTGCGGTTTTACCCCTGAATGACGTCACATTTTCAATCTCTATATAATATGCATGTTAAATTTTATATTTGGGGTAAAATATCAAGTCTTTTCAAGTAAACCGGTTCAAGTCCAATTCAAGTCCCAAGTCATTGGTGTAAAAGTCCAAGTCAAGTCACAAGTCTTAGAACATTTTTTCAAGTCAAGTCTAAAGTCATAAAATTAATGACTCGAGTCTGACTCGAGTCCAAGTCATGTGACTCGAGTCCACACCTCTGGCATACACTCAGTCTGAAAGTAAAAGAGAGAGTTTACTTACTATTGTTTTGTTTTAGTCTTGCAGTAAAGGAGAGCAGCAAGAAACAACACAGGTGTCTTTGTTGAGGACCTACACAACAATTGGAGGAGTCCACAAGCAATCCCGTTTCCATACACATACACACTAAAGAGACCAACTTATTAGCTGAAAGAAACATTTACAACATGGTTCGTGAATAGTTTTGTTTTCTGGAAAGTATCCCCTTTCACCGAAACTGTACAGTTGGTACATTTTATTTTTAAATAGCTAATTTATTTGGACAGAGTACTGGTGAGGCTTAAAGTAGGGTGCATGGCTGCTGTGATGGACAGAATTGCTGAAACAGGTCACTACAGCTCACCGCTCTTTCCTCACCATCGCTAATTGGAGTCCCTGAACAGGACCTCTTGACCATGTTTGCGGTCTTGATGGTTTTTGGAGCATTTTAATTGAATTATTTAACCAATAAAATTGCTTTTTGTGTGGCCTGAATGAAATGTTAGTGATTTATGCTGTTACTGCAGTAATTATGAGATATGTGCCTTTGCACCCATACAATTTATGGATGTAGCTTGCTAACTTAACTTCTAAATTAGCTGATATTATTACGTCTGCCCACAAAACGCAACATAGCAGCAGCCAAAATGGCACCTTCAGGCAGAGCCATTATAAAAAGGCTTTTTGTATTGTACTGCAATGCATTACTGTACTGACTAAAACCCAAGTATCAGGTTCAGTACTACTCATTTCCCTCCAGTGAAATATATTCACAATAACTATTTTGGCTTAATTAGCCAGTAAAGCCAATTTAACCCTTTCTGGTGGCAGGACCATTTTACAAGCACTATTTTACTGACCGTAGCTGCGTTACTGTTTCTGCTAGAGACAAAACTCAATGGTTTCTAAAAGAAGAGAAGACATACTTTATGGGGGATATTCAGTTTATCACAGTAACACAAAGTATTTACAAAGCAGTACCATCTGAACACAGAAAAATCAGCTCTGCCTACATTTTACCATGTGAGCTTCACATTACTATAACTCTTTAACCATTTTAGACTAGGAAAAAAATCCAAATCGTTCCTGAAAGATGAGAATTATTTTGTAATTTAACAGCCAGAATGACAAGTCCAGTGATCCTGTATGATACTATGATAAAAGGTTAATGAAACCCTACTGCTTTGGTAGCAACTTAGCTACAGCTAATACTTTCCACTAGGTTCCACTAATTGAGCTAAGTCAAAGAGTGGTTTTACACTGTAACACACACACACACACACACACACACACACACACACACACACACACACACACACACACACACACACATTTCCTTTTCTGTATAAAGGGAAATAAATGAAGGAACATGTCTGATGGCACTTGTAAGAAGACAGTAGATTATGATTATCCCATGCGCTGCACATCTCAATCTTCCTCAAATGCTTACTGTGCATGTCTGTGCTAATCTGAGCTATAGACTCACACTTCCCTATTTTCATGAAGGAAACGGAACTCTTTTTTTTTTTAATTTGAAAAGGCTTTAAAAACCATTCATGTTTAATGTCTGTTGTCACTGTAACTCTTGCACTTAAAAAATAGCTCTGTTTTAATCTGCTTCATTTGCATACTGCCATCTTTGTGTTATGATTTTGTACTCTGTATTTCATATGGATACTGTGCATCTTGTCATAAAAAATATAATATTAATCTTAATTTTAGACAGTTTCCTTAGATACAGTGGATAATGTATCTACTATGACATCGCCCACTGGCTTATGAAGTCCCATTTTGAAGCCTGCTGTCAACATTTTGGCTGCAAAAACCTGGGTATGATAAAGGGGGGCAGGTCTGACTGCAAAAGCACATAATCATTACCTAACGAGCTGACTGACAGGTCATTAGCCAATGAGCCAGAAGTTTCATACCACAGATAATTCTTCATTTTGACACATGGTATGACCAAGATTTACAAAACAAACTTGATTTTTTATACAACGTGACCCCGAAATTAGTAACTGAGAACATAAAATTATGAGAAAAGTGTTGATAGATGTCAAGTCAGAGGGATGTTTTCCCACAGAGTTCTATAATCCTGGAAGTTTTATTGTAACTACCACTATCGCCATCTGGTGGCCTTGAGTAGAATGCAGGTTTGAGTGACTTCGTCAGAAACCACGTCCACATTTTATACTATCTGTGATCATAACTAATGAACCATTAGTCATGACTAATCAAAATATTTTCTTTTGTTTGTTTGTTTGCTTTGTTAACTGTAAATGCTCACATGAAAAAGCATTGAGAAAGTTTGTTTTTACATTAAATCAAATACCAAAAAAGCACAAATGTGTGGAATAAGATGCTCTATTGCACTGTGACAACAACAGTGGGGAAAAAATATGAGGCTTTCTGTATGCAAAGTACGATGAAAAAAAGCTACTACAACTCAGTTTAGAACTAAAATGCCATCGGCATTTGTGCATTGCAAGTATTGTTACATTATTTTGCAAACCCAATTATTTTAAATCATTTATTTCCACCCCAGGGCCACTGGTGTTTAAAATAACTTTATTACATTTATATATATAAACAGAAATAGCAGCATGTTTATTATCTAGAACTCCCAGGTGGAACAGCATGACTTCTTAGGGCTCATTGTGTGAAAATAAGGGATAAACTCAGAGGAAGTTGTAACAGTTTTGTTAGAAATGAGGTTGTGACTAAACTTCGGTTCAGTCATGTGCCAGTCCAGATAAAAAGAATTAGTAATCATACAGACAGAGGGGCTACAGTGCACCAACCTGGAGATTATTCAAAACTAAACACAGAATTTAAACATTAATGAAGTCAGGTAAACATCCTACTCTTATGTGGAGCAGCAACACTGTGCTTTTTAATTAAATTATGCGTTCACTAACCATTACACTGGACATATAGTGGTTGTTAGTTAAAGAGCACAACTGATGAATCCTCTTTAAAGCCCAGCAGGCTCAAACTGCTACACTAGGATGTCTTTGCCCCGACACAGTTCCAGCCATAAGATGATTTGTTGACTCCAGTATGTCAGCTCACTAACTCAGCTAAATCCCAGTGTCTTCTTTCTCTGCTTTGTGGATGTTTGGGTGCATTCCTGCTAAGTCCAGCTTATGAAAAATCGACAGAGTCCCCTCTACAAAAGTGCCAGAGGGCTTTGTTGTAAAGTCTTGTGAAGACTTTGTGAGTTTACAAAGCAATGTTTTCATATGGAAAACTAATTAAGCTCTAATCAGGCAATTCAGAACCAAAGATATATCATATGATATTGCTGTCTGAAAAAAGAAATAATAATGAAAAGATACAATCAGTTACTACATAGAAAATTCCCTTTGAGACATAGAAGTTCGAGTTTTCCTTTTACTGAAAAGGTTAAGTTTAAACAACAAGCCACAAATTTCATAAAAAACAAAAAATGCTGCTACATGACTTCAGTGTTTGGTGAAAGGAACGGCAGACATGCATTTCTTCGTGTGAGCCATCATCTTCTTCCTCCCTCCTCATGCATTTTCTGCCCTCACTCATCTTATTCTCGTCCCATCCATCCAGTAATGTCTCCACATCTCTCCACAGGATTGAATGCAGATGGCTTGAAGCTGATGAAAAGCGGCGTTGTGAGGCATCCCGAGTCTCCCGTGCGCTCCTGGAGTCTCTTTACATCTCACTGAACTCATACAGCTAACAGGCCCTGGCAGGCATCTGAATAAGAAGGAGGTGCAATCCAGCTCTCCCAGTTAGACTCTCTCTGTGATAGCATTGTAAACACTGGGGCTCAATTGGGCATGCGGCTGGTGAACAGCTTGATTTTCATCATGCTTTTATTGGCGCTCCATGAGTTGGGATGGGGGAGCATGAGTAGGGCCTCACATACATCACAAGTGCAGTGGAAGGCATGAAGACTGGTCTGTGCAGCCTCAGCAAGTTGAATGTGAGGTAAGATCTGGCTGTGCTGGTCACAGTCTCATACGTTTTTCCATTAGCTTTTGTGTGTGATGCTCCAGTTTTTTTAAATTGGAAAATACAAAAAAATGAAAATGGGAAAAGCTCCTATTATTCAAGAGGACTGTCTAACCCTCATTAGGGCTTTCAGCACACTTGGACACTTGCAGCTAATTAATGAATGCATTAATTGAAGGTTTGACGCCTGAGTACTTTTTCATAAGACTATTTTTTTTTCCTGTAGTGATTGACCAGATATGACTGGCACTTTTTCATCTTTAAAATTTAGTCCAAAGCATTTACTGTCTGCAGCTGCTAAGCTAAGCTTTAACCATCATCCCTCTGGACATGGCTGACCTGCAAAAGTAGATATGAGTTGACGTGATTCTTATGGTGCGGTTATTCCGGGTAAAACATTAGAACTGACAGCTGAGCTCCCGGAGAAGATTTAAGAAAAGAGTAAAACAAGAGAAAATGATTTTTTTTAAAACAAATGATTCTTTAAGGATAAAGCACGCACTTTCTTTGTTCTAGTTTTGATTTCATTCATTCTATTAAGGACTGTTACCATCCTCCCCCTGCCTCCCCTCCTTTCCTATGAGGTTGTTGTATTTGATATATAATTTAAATTAGTGGTCTCTAGTCCTTCTCAGCGTACCCCTGACAGCCATATCAGATGAGCTTGTGTAAGCCTTTATCGTACTCCCACAGACAGATTGAATTTTTGGAAAGGTTTGTAGAGTAGTATTTATCTGCAGAGAAAACATAGCTGCATGCAAATTCATGTAAAGCATGGTCACTCATATTGTTGATATTAAAGCTTTATGTTTTGTTTTTAAACTACCATTTTGGAGTTTCAGAAGCAGGACACTGAACTAATTTACAGTGTGACTTTTTTGTTCCCGCTTAGTTCTTATGCAGTCTTAATGAACTCACTTTGACCCAGGCAGAACACCAAAGTAAACATACCCTATACTCAAGATATTATACCAGTTTGTGGTCCTGATTGCATATCAGAGCCCAACTTTCACATAGCTGCAGTAAGGTGTGAAAGCCCATTACTGTGAATAAGAGAATGAGTGAAGATGAATTGTCACGCACGGGGTGATCGATCATGCTTTGGGCTTGTGCTGCAGCCATTCTCAAGTGAAGTTGGAGAGGAAATAATGGGTTCAATCCAATCCCTGAAAGTTCTATAACAAGTATTACGGCATCTATCAGAGAAAAAAAAGGGGGAAAGCTGTAGATAAAAAGAGAATGGTGTCTACCAAGAAAAACAGGTTGGCTGTCATTATGAACCTCTGCGTGGACTCAGGAGACTTTAAGGAAGTTTTAATGCTCTTAGCCCAGAGAATCACAAAGCACAAATCCAAGTCCGAAAATCCCGGGGCTTCTGAAGCGCTTAGCCAGTGATTTGATGACTGAGAGACTGAGGCAATATATACAAAAGGTAATGAGGGAAGAGGAAACAACTAAACACAACTGAAGACAATCAAGGAATGAGTGAAGGCAGGGATAGGAAGTGAAACTAGACAAGATCCAAAAGCTAAAAGCACTTACAAAATAAAACACGAATCAAGGTGAGTAAATGGGGAAACAAGATAAACTTGACAAAGAGGAACACTGAAGGTGAGGCACATATTTTACACTGGAATGAAACACAAAAGGGAAGTCACTAAAAACAGCCTGAAAGCCACAGTAATTACTGAGAACAGAAGATTAAGATAACAAGATTAGAAATACAAAGAACTAAATAAAGCAAGGAAAAGAAATATATATATATATATATATATATATATAGATATATAGATAGATATATAGATATATATATATATGACACAGATAATACGCTCAACATATGCAAGGCTGAGCTATGACAGCTGAAGGTTTTGCCAGGGTCTCAAAGTCTGTGGCTCAGACCAAAACATCATCAAAAGTCTGTGAAGCAACCTTAGAATAGCAGTGCATAAAAGACTGCCCAAGGTCTTTTATGCACTGCTAAAAGACCTTGGGCGGAGCCTTTTATAAGGACAAATGGTCAAAAAGCCAACAAACAAGAAGTGAAAGACTCTTACATGCTACAAAAAGCCTTTACAAGCTGTGATATTTGCCAGAGGGTGTATTACTAAGTACTCCAAGGTGTCCAGAGTTCTGTGATGGGTTTTGTGTTCTGTTACTTTCTATATTACTGTGTTTTATGTGAAAAAATAGTAAAGAAATCTGTCATAGTTGACTTGAAATCAGCTAAACAAGATACATTGGATGTGGGGGTGTGGGTATCCAAACATTACATGGAGGACAGTGAGACTTTCCATTTCCTGTTGCTTGTTTTTGCAAGATTAAGGTGTAACATTTAAAATTTATAGCCTAAACTGAAGACCAAAGGTGTTTTGCTAAAAATACTTGGCTTGTGACCTGCTTTATAAAAAGCCGTTTCCTCCAAGGCTAATTTCCTATTAAATCTATTAAAAGATAAAAAGTGAAGAAAAAAATGCTCACAGAGTATCTCACTATTTAGTGTATATCAGCTGGTGACCCGTTACAGATAGTTTATGACCAACTGGATGGATTAGCTCCACCTTATTCAGCTACAACAGCAGTGTCACCAGCATATGGATACACCAGCTAATGAATTGCTAACATGTGTGTGCACATACACAAAAATAACGCATTACCCACATGGGGAGCCACACTTGATTAACCCATATTTTGCTACTGTTCGTATTTGTTTACTATTTGTACTCAGAGTACGTCAGGTACCCCCCCCCCCCCCCCCCCCCCCCTTGCCTTTCTTTCCTGCAAAGACATGCTTTGCCATTTTCTTTCCATGATTTAAGGCCAAGTAGGAAATGGATTTTGATTTTGTAGTGTGCCAGAGGGGATCCTTAATGCCCCCTTCATCATTTGAACTACACAGAAGTCCTCGGGAGCCATTCAGATATGAGAGCTGAGACATGTGAAAGTGTCTCTCAGGGCTACAGTGACCCGAGGGACAAGCGCAGTAGAGAGTATGTTCTGTACTTCGTCACATCACCTAGAGGGAAAGCAATTCTACACTGAGTAGACTTTGGATAGAGATTTGTTTTTAGTGATTCTTGCGGAAAATGGTGGGAAAACGTATGTTTTTGTCTGTGCATTTATGAGGGCGTGAGATCGCTACACCTCTCACTATGTGTAGCAAATGGTAATTATGCTGTAATGGCATTTCAGTAAGGCTGTCAGTTTTACTTTTTTTTTTTAAAGTAAAGACTTAGGAACAAACACGGGATGCCAGGAATGCTTGGAAATAAAATCTCCCTAAAACAAAATATGATCACCATCCAACTTTCAGTAACTCAGAATGAAGCACGAGCACAATCAAAGTGATCATCACCCAAGTTAAGGACTTTACTGAGAACTTTCCATAGACTGCCTCAAGGCTAAATCGTATTGTTTTATACCCCGCTGGGTAAACACAAGCACAAGCTGATTAGCCATCAACAACAACAACAGAAGATGTTAAGTCATATTTACCATACCAGCATATCTGCCTTACTTACATAATGGCCTCTGAGTGATTTAGATTTAAGTCTGAATAGTTGATCAATGGTGATAACAAGACGAGAAAATTTGACCCAGCGGGGGGGATTAATGCAAGAAAAACATTCAATTACCATCACACTGATATAAACTGGGGTTGAACAGTTAAGTGCTTTTGAGTTTTAATAATAATTTAAATAAAAGTGCAGGTTCAACATTTTCTGATTGGATTTGTTTACTGTGTCAAAATGTTTCTTTGACTACATGTTAGAAATTAAACATGTGCTTCAGGCACTCTATTATCATTTTCACTTACACTAAACAGTTGTGAAACACTACACAGGTTCTTTCCTTTGAAGCAAACAGACAAACCCGACAAACCAAACACACGTATGCATTTAAAAAAAGAAAGGAAGTGTATTTATGTTTCTTTGTTATCTTATGACCACATATTGTTGCCACACAGCTTGTTTTTGTCTCAAGACTGTCCATCAAGCTTTTCTATTTGTCAAAAAGAAGTTAAGTCTGTCTGGAAGAGATAAAGACAGTAAATGTTATGTCGCCTTAAATGGGCACTGCAAACTGTGCAGTAATGTCTTGAGCGGCCTTAGTTCTTAGGATTTTGCTTAGAAAACAGAAAAAATGTGCAGTTTTAAGAAACATCAAAGTCAATATTCAGTATGACCACCCTTATACTGAACTCTCTTTGAGCTCTCTTAAGGTTTCTTATACTCCTTTAGTGGTCTTCAGTAATCTTTGTTCCATTTTCTGTCTATATGATTGCACATAGCTTCAGTAATGTTGGGGTTTGGTCTCTGGGAGGCCAATCCATGACTGACAGTGACTGATATTTTTTTTCAAAAAACATTCCTATGATTCAGGTATGATGGCTGGACTAAAAATGAGACTGAAAGCCACAAACGTTGAGAGAAAAACTTTGAAAGACCTTCAGAAAGCCTGGAGAACTATTACTTCAGACCAGTTTAAAAAAAATACAAAAATGTCTGACTCCTTGGAAGCAAAACATAAAGAAATGAGGGGTGCCAGAGATTTCTGCATAAAAATAGGAAAGAATGCCTGGTCTTCTTCTGCGGTTTGTATTCGTCATTTACACTTAAGGTATTTGTAAGCTGTTGTCCAACACGAGTGACTTTATTTTCCCACAGTGTGTCACGCTGTTTCTTCTGTATTTGGAAATCCTAGGCCAAGAAAGAGGAACTTAGAAAGTCCCCGCTGATTATAATTAAGTGCTCTGGAAAAACACTTCCTTCACTGCAAGCTGACAGCATTACTCTGTATTTATTTATGCAGCAGAACAGGCAGGACATTTCTTCTTCACAAGCCAAGAAAGACATGTTTAACATATTTATTCCCAAAGTAGAGCTTGTGTCACATGAGAACTATGCTTAGATTATTACATAAATAGATGTTAAAATAGCACACTGACATCATAGCTAGATTTTTGCATTTATGTGCTCTCATAAAAAAAGCCCAAAGTTTATAATGCCAACCGATTGCTATTGAAAGATGACTTTCTCTGAGAGCAAGAGGCAATTCCTTATATAGACAAAATCATTTCTTTCTCTGTCTTGCTCTCTGCCCGTTGTCACAGAGTTGGCCTTAGACATTTTACAGGACTGGATTATAGCTCAGGTTTTCCTCCGGGGACACTGGATTTATTAGCAGGCTATTTCTGGACATTTGTCAGATTCGTCTACAGCAACCCTTTAGCCAGTTTTCATTAGCACTCCCATTCAGAAACTCTCACAGTGCACTGGATAGGGTTCATACTCATGTTTCAGTGTATGCTGGCAGAACCAGCAGGTCATGGTGATTCGTAATGCCCTTTTGCACAGTCCACTGATTCTGTGAGGCTTTATTTAATGCTGCTGGTAATGTCAAAGTCACTTTTTTTGCCATCATGATTGTATGACCAGTGATCCGACATGAGCTCAGTGGTCTTTCCCGCAATTTGTTCAGCTACAGACCTGAGTAGGATAAAGAGATATATCGTTGGAACCTTTTTCTCTGAGGTGAGCTCCGCTGCGAGCAGTTTCTATAAACCAGATGGGAGCTGCACCCTTTATAGCACAGGGTCGAGGTAGTATAAATGGAGAGTAAGATTTCCATAGAGGAAATGGGACGTATATGAGGGTCACTGCAGTATAGGCTAAACATAAGGTGTCCACAGAATGAAGGAGTGAAGGAAAGAGATAATAGAGACTGAGGTTTATAAGAACAAAACACAGTCTGTCAGGGAAATGCATATAAATCATATATATATCTTTATAAAATAAAAAATAAAAAATCCCTGACAACATATTTCTACAATATCTGCCTCTTATTTGTTCTGATACTGAAACCTGCTGTTTTTTTCCATTATTTGAAAAGGCAAATTGTTACATCCGACACCTTTCAGATTGTTTCTTGTGTCGTCTCAAGGTTGAGAAGCAGATCCAACAGCACACATAAAATCTAGGTTAATACAACCCTGCAGGTTTAAAAGTGTGCCTGTGCAAAAGAGTAGATCTAAGCAAAAGAAAAGGCGGCTCCTGCGCGCAGGTGTTTGAAGCAGCAATCAAAAGCAGCAAATGGAATACACAGAGAAATCATTTTCATACAAACTACTGTAAAGAAGGATTTCCATCAAGAGAAGTGCTGCTGCACTCAGGTCATTAATCAACGCTTGCTCGAGGTGACTGGACACTGTATTGCCTCAACAGCAGCCGGGATAGAGTCTCACTGTGCAGCACTGCATGCCCTGGCAATCAGACGGCACCCTCTGTGGTGGTATGTGTGTGTGTGTGTGTGTGTGTGTGTGTGTGTGTGTGTGTGTGTGTGTGTGTGTGTGTGTGTGTGTGTGTGTGTGTGTGAATGCCTGGTTGCTATTTGTCTGAAATGGCTCAGGCAAACCTGCAGACACGGTGAGGCTTGTCTCATAGGTTTTCACGTAACCATGTCTCATAGCTACAAAAGAGCCCACTTCCTTCTTCAGGCAGTCTGAAACCTGTCAGGAGGCATGATTTTAAAAAAAAGAAGCAGATTATCAGATGAAATCGTCCCATCTACATACACCATGAGCAGTGAATAAAAGAGCGGCGACTCATCTGGTCTCATCATGTTTCAGATAAAGGACACAGACATCTTTTGCATCTAGCTATCTATATATTTAACTTTTTGATTTCTTCCACAACTACTGCTTCTTAAGAGGGTGGTAAAAGTTAAGTTCCTTTCCTTTCTGTTCATGACCAGGCTCTGCACACATTAGACACTCTTTGAACTAATTCTCCTTATATAATGTGTGCTTATATATTTTGCATGTATATAAGCACACATCATATAATATATGAATGCACAGGACCTACAGTTTGCATGTCAAAGTAAAACAACCCTCTGATCAGAATAGTGAACAGAGTTTTCTTTAATGTCAGCTGAACCCTTTTTTTTTTGCTTGATTCTTACTTGAATAAAAATCGTGTTTTGCTTGACTGAACTGAAAGGGCATCGACCACAATGCCACAGGCATAAAAAGTGGGTTTCTGTGTGTGTGTGTGTGTGTGTGTGTGTGTGTGTGTGTGTGTGCACTTCACATGACCTCCTTCTTTCATATCTTTCTTGTCTTGCTCATACCTCTGTCACTGTATTTACAGCACACACAAACGTAGGCTCGCGCAGTTTTTGTTCCCCCTTTTTATTCCTGTTTCGGGGCCCACAGATGGGTGGAGCGGTGTTTGTTCAAGCAGTCATTTAGTGCTATTATGCAAAATGTTTCAACCTTGCGTGCAACTTCCGCTGTAGTTGCAAGGTTTTCAGATGAGTGCATGCATGGAGGCCTTATTGTGGAGGGATTCAGCTTTTAATACGGCATTCCTGTGACTTCATATCAGACTTTTTAACTTCATTTATCTGACTTTCCATCTTTCTGCCTGACGTCATTTAGTGAGGGTAAAGTAAAGCAACCACAACTCTTGAGCACAGTGTGTAGGAAACATGTAAGCACAGACAGAGGGCCCATTCTTATACAAAGTGGGCAGGGTGCAGTGACGCTGTGACCAAAACACACACTTACACAGAGAGGAGGAGGAGGAGGAGGAAAAGGAGGAGGATGAAACAAGGGTAGCGAGGGAAACAGGAACAGAAAGTGACGATGTCAGAGTGAGGGGGACCAGACCAGAGCTGAAGCCAGATGCCAAAACAGAACCAACAGAAGTTAGAGCAGCTAACTGGATTAGACAAGACGCGAGACCTGACCTGCTACTTCACAAGTGCCTGCGGGGTAAGGTTCTGCTTTCAATGAGATCTTAACTGCCACTGAATACTTTGATACTGCTGTGGCTTAAGTTGGTATTTGCTGATGTTTCTTGTTGTTTGATTAAACTCAGGTAAAATTGCTGCTTTTGGGACAATCTTCATTCTTCATCCAAAAAAAAAAAGAAGCTTGGTTTTGGCTGGGGTTAGATTAGATTTCAGCCAAAAGCGTCTGTAATACACTCTCGTCTCCTTAAAACAAACCATCCCACTCAAACGTCTGTTTCTAAGAACTTTCACTTTGTCCCTCACTTTAGTTTTAAAGGGCTGACTAACTTACTGATGATGTTTACTAGCTTCATCTGGCTGCCCCCTCCCTTTTCTTACTGGCAGTGTGACCTCCACTTTGCTCATTTCATTCCAGTTAGGACTGAGCTGACACATCTGACATGTAATGGGCTTGTGCACTTGCTTTTGTTCACTGTCAAGCATATCTGCGGGCCTGTTGCTACGACAGCAAAACAGCTGCACTTTGAGATCAAACACAGATCATGTTTTCTGCAGAAAAAAAAATCTAGAGGTTTAGCTGTTTACTGGTTCTTGACTCAGGTCAAAACAAACACACCCTAGCGCTGTGAATTAATGCTGACTGATGAGCGAACTGCTCTGACTCGGTGCTCGGGGCAAGTCATTAAAGATTCCTGCCATGCCTTCTGTCGCAACTTTGTCTTTTAGGTCACGCGTGTTCCTTAAAAAAGCAGCAGGGGCTAACTGTGTGCAATCATAACATTTTTTCTCAGCCCCTTCCTGGCTTTGTGTGGCCCAGAAAGGGCCTTTTCCTGTGTACGAATGCCTCAAGAAGAAGACAAAGTCATGAGAAAGTGAAACAGCCGGTGAGTCTCTGAAAGAATGTTGTCATGAGTGAGACTCATTTTAATTTATTTTTAGTAAAAATAAAGCTACAATCTATTTAAAATAGCCATTAAGTTAGGAACAAGTACCGGTCATCTCACAGTACTGCACAGAAACGGCCTGCTGAGAACGAAACAACAGTGGCAATCAGTTTGTTGTTACTTCTCTTACTGGATTAATTCCCTTAGCACGTTGATGAAATGACACGTAGATCATAAAGCATTGTATTTCTTCTGCTAGTGTTTCAACTATAGTTCACCCGTGTATAAACGCATCTCAAAGTGGGCTCTTTGTTCCTGGCCAGAGGCTATAATTATCATAACACTCAGTGACTTGTCCATTCTATTTAATGACTTTCCTACTGATTCATTGTGAGTCACTTCTTTTCTACCGGCTAGATCACACCTCCGTGCTTCACTCCCGATCTCTGTCCCTCTCCGACAAACTTATTGCTCAGCGGCTCTGGCTCGCCGCGGTGGCAGAGTTTTCATAATGGCGGGATGATCAGAGTGTGCACAGAGGTGCTGCAGCTCAGCCAAGCTCATCACAACAACATGTACCTGCAGCCAATAATCAGGAAAGATGTGGCAGCGACGCCATCGCTCTCAGGAATATGCGCGGGTTTCCATGTCGCCTGCAGGCAGCCTTTGTTCCAAACGTGGTGCACATTTTTGAAATAAGGCACAATCCTGTGCACAGCTTTTATGTGCTGCTGCTATATGGAGATGAATATTTGGTGGAGTTATTAAACCATCGCAGCAGAACGAGATAACGACGCACGCTGCCCTTGTTTTTCTTCTCATCAGAGGAGCACTGAGTGGCATTAAAATCACTGTCAGTCTGTGCACTGTGTGCATTTTACTTCATTAGTCGACCCAAATTTCCCCACTTCAGCAAAATCTAGATTAGTTTTTTCTTAAATTTGCCGGTGACCTCATTTGCTTCTATTTTTTTTATGAACAAACCAAAACTGCACAAACTAACACGAAGAGTCTCTAATAACCCAAAAAGAAATGAAGCACAGTTTCTCATGCGGTGGTTTGGATCGCTTCTATTTTCTGAAATGGGATTGCTCTTTCTGATCTCTCACTTAAACATTTCAGGTGCTACTTAGCTTTAAGTGCTTAGCTTCCTGTTGAGCAAATGAACAGGAGGGAAGTTAGCGGGCTGTCTGTGGGTAAACTAATTTCACACATGAGGCACAACGCACGGTGGAAGCCGTGCCTATTTGCTCTCCACTTGCAGGTGCATCTTTATCTCTCTTTCTCTGCATACGAAGCAACCGAATGTGAGATGAAAATCTTTTTCCTTCCTGCGAACAGAATACAAAGAAGCCCTGTAGCCGAAAGCTACAGAGACTCTGTGGAGCGTACTTGAGTCAAATGGTGTCTGAAAAACTATAGATGTTTAACAGCATTTAAATAAAAATGTTGCCTCAAGGCTTCAGGCTTAATCAAATAGCTTTTTAGTCTCAGAGTAAGGAACAATATGACTTTTATTTCCATGTAGGACTGACAATTGAAGTTCCTTACATCAAGGATTCCTATTTGGCGGTGGTTTTATTTGAGGCCAGCATAAAATTGTTAAATTCAGACATTTAGGAATACTTAGGCCACATTCCATCCATCTCCTGCTTTGGGATCCATGAGACCTGTATATTCATGAGCCTCCTATAGCAGATCTTTCTCTGGCCTACCTTTCTCCCACTTCGCTTCTTTTTTTTTTTCTGACACTGTCACGTTCTCCATCTCAGCGGGATTCTTAGGAAGATTGGTTACCTCTGTCTCGGTCTCACCTTCCCTCAGACACAATCTCCCTCCATTTCTTCCACTCCTTCTTACTCTCTCTCTCTGTTCGCCGCTGTCTTCCTCAGTGGGACTCTTAGAGAGAGAGAGTTGCCCTGAATCATGAATGCCCCTCTGCAATATTAATGAAGGGAAAGCTGAAAAAAATCCGAAGCTGACATTGACAAGATGGGGGGTGGGGTGCAGGAGTAGAGATGTTAAAGACAGAGGCAGAAAGATAGATTGGGAGGCAGGGAAAGAGTGAGGGAGACCGGTTGTCTGCCTGGACCCAAATTTTCTTTTCATGTTAACCTTCTTTTTTTTTTTTTTTGCAGATACATCCACATTAAGTCACTTCTCTACAGCTCGTCAGACTGAAAGTTAAAGGGGAGGAGGACAAGAGGAAACTCGAGAAAACAATTACTGGAATGTCGACCTGGATAAAGAAACTTCCGCTTTCCTCGAGATCAGAATCCTCATATTGAAAGCCTTCTCTAACCAAGTGACCTCTTGGTTTTGTGGATTTGTTTAAATGGGCTTTGGCCTTCTCCAAAGGAGCACTTTAAAGCAGAAAGCATCAGTGGTGTTTGCTTCTGGTGTTTTCATTTAACACACAGAGCACAGCCCTCGTTGGATGGACGAGAGTCTCAGGGAAACGATTTCATTTTGGGCAGTTTTTTAACCTTAATCCAAACACCCAAAGGGCTCAGAGGGACATTATATTTTTTATCATTTTAGTACCCCAGCATCCTAACATGCACATTTGCTGTCTCACAACTATTTCAACTCTCTAAAGGATTTAGCAAAACTTTTCCAACAGTGAGATAGTCTCATTTAAAGGGCTTACACGCCGGTATCCTAAGCCATGGATGGGAAAACTGACAGCATTCAGGATTTTTTCAACCAACTGTGGCACTTTGCTTCAGAAAAACACAACCAGGGGGCCTATAACACAGTCTGCCTGGTGGTCCTCCTGACGCTTCCCCTGCTTGTTCTCCTCACAACGGTGGTGGTGTGCTGTCACTGCTGTTGCTGTCGTCATGCCAACAGCTGCTGTTGTTGTTGCTGCGGCGACGCCGTGTCGTCTTCAAGGTCAGAAACAAAGAAGAAAAAAAATTCTGCCAATACCGAAGACTTGTGGATCTCGGTCAAGCCGGGGCCGATGACGCCCGACCGGGTCGCTCTGGCCATGGAGTAAATATCCCTTCTTTGACCTGAGACTGCTGACGAGTTTATGGAAAGGAGCTGATGGAGCATCCCGAAAAGCATAAACCGTGGATGCTCTTGGACTCTGCTGAGCTGATAACCAAACAAAAAGGATGAACTTCACCTAGTAGCGGGCACAGATGTGGTTGAAATATGTAAAGAGTGTATATATCGTTGTCACTTTTCATTCATAAGATGTCGTGCGGTGGTTTTATGACAATGTTTACAGCATTTTTATGAGCATTTTTTTTAGTGTTTGGTACATAAAGGAAGAAATATGAAGACAGAAGCACATATATAACTGCAAGTGTGTGTGTGTGTGTGTGTGTGTGTAAGAGAAGCACAGTGTTATTGAGAGCACTTTGTTCTTAGAGCTCCCATGTGAAATTCACTGCGTGTGTATTTTGGAGAGAGAGCCAATTTAGGGTCTGCCAGTGCTCAGAAAGCTGCATTACTCACATTCAGGCTGCAATGCAGACTGTGATTGACTCTCAATTTCTAAATCAAAAGGCACTGACAATCTAAAAAGCTGAAATCACTGCCTACAGAAAGAAACTTTCTTCATTACGACATTTTTCCCCCCGTTTGTTGAAGATGTTACAGCATTGTCACAGGAGTGGAACTTCACTTTCATCAGGCTTTTTTCTGTGTTTTTTTTAATTACACTATTCAGGGCCAAATAAGCATTAAATAAAAGACAATTTGTAAAAGATAAAGTGAGACCCTCCCCACCAAAAGACAAACAAACAACACCGGAAACTAGAAACTAGATACTCATACCAATGGAGGTGTTAGCAATGATGACTAGCCATGTATTTATGGAAATTTTGAACATTTATTCCTCTAAAACGTATGACTATGACTGAAAGAGGTGGCGTAAGTTGGTTTAGAGCAGATCCATATGCACTTTTAATATTCTGTTTTGAAGTCATCACACAGAAAATTTGGAAGGAGGACCAACAACACACTTAGCCCCAATGCCTAACCCCAAATGCGATCTCCTGCCTTTTACCCTCGTATCTGGGGGCGTTGGGGCTTAAGAGGTCAAACTGGCATTAAGTTTGTTTGTAATCACTTTTGGCTAACTTCCTAGCACGGATGTGGACAATTTCAGATTGTCAAAAGTGCGTTTAATTAAAACAAACAAATCTCTGTCTAAGCATACATCTTTGCATATTTCGTCATGCTGAGAGCTTCCCCTACACTTGTGATTGTGCCTTATAACTGCAAAATCCATTTCACGTGGATTTCTTTAAAAAGTTTGATGAGTGCTTACATGGATACTGCTGGTAAACATTATTTGCCAGCAGTATTTTATTGCCATTCTGTTGAGATACAAACATAATGCTGATTAATTGGATCAAGTCCTCACTATTCACGTGTATACAACGTTTTTAGAAACGGGTTAGAACAGTATTCAAAGTATTTTTTTGTTTTAGCTTAATTAAATTCACATACTTTTCAAAAGTTCCAGTAAAAAGAAACTGAAATAATCAAACGTTTTGGGCTTCTAGTGGATTGTGCCTGAAGGCTTCTTGTTTTGAAAGTGTACGACATCTCAAGGCCCAATTAAGCAAAAACGTCTCAGCAGTATCATCATCTTTATGCATTAGCTTATTTTGGCACTAAGTTGATCTTCTTGCTCAAGTGCTGCTGGGAAAACCGGCCCCACTCATTTCATTACGGCTCAGACAGATATGTCCCCATGTGGAAATCTGGGTTTGTCTCTTCTGCTTTATGTTCACAGAGAGAAACTATACGTGTTGAGTTTAATATGAAAGCTTGCCTTGCAAAACACAGGCAACGTATGATGACTAATAATTGCAAGAGTGAGACGTTTAACAAGAAAACACACTGCCATGTTCGGGGTTTTTTGCCGAACACGTCATCGTGGTTTGTGTTTGTCAAAGTAAAATTTACAGTTTTTACTGGTTATTAAATGCTGACTGTGGCAGGCTTCTTACAACATAAATAAAAATGTAAAATGATGTTAAAGACTGAAAAAAATTAAAGGAATAGTTTGACCTGTTCAGAGTTGTTCTTGCTACTTTTACTTTCTCTGTGAGAGGTACGTGATTCAGCTTCATGTCTGCATGCTAAATATACACCTGCTGTCGGCAGCTGGTTAGCTTTTCTTATTACAAAGACAAAGAGAAAACAGCTTGTCTGGCTCTGTGCAAAGGTAAGACAGTAATTACTAAAGTAGTGATCAGTAATTGTGAAACAAGAATTCACAGGTTACTTGGTTTTTTATGTGGTAACCTATTCTTGTTGACCAGAAGAGACTTTTAGAGGTACAAGTTGAGTAGTAACTTCCTGTTTTCTGTCATTTGCTAACCTCTCCTAGTATTTTAAACTGAAAGGATATTGAAGCTTAATCCAAGGATATCCCCTTAAATACCAGAATATGAGTCACACATTCAGTAAGATCCATAAACAAATATAAGCACTGATTCTAGAGACTGGAATCGGGGTGAAAATGTAAACTGTATGTCCAGCATGGATGCTACTGTGATGCTCCCTGTTGGTGTGAGGACTTCCAGAGTTCTCAATATGCTCAGTTAATGAAGGAGTTAATGAAGCTGTAGCTGTCTCATGAGGTGGTATGAGTCAGTGACCACTCCGGATATTTTTCCACTGTAAACTTTAATCAGTCCAAGCACACAATACACATAATGGTCAATCCCGTCACGTACTGTTCCAAATGGATTAGCCCACACAGCGGTGGCTCATAACAGACAAATGGTGCAGAGTGATCATTTAGCCAAATGATCTACAGAAGCTAAGAGGCAAATATATTTGTTTACACTTGCGTCTAGACAAAATGCAGGGATGCTAGCGTTCTGCTAATTTCCTTAATTTGCTAGCAGTTGATAGGCAACATGATAATTTCATCAATCAAGAATTTATAATAAAACTGAATTCCCCATTTTCCAACAATAACCTGACAATCTAGAAATGCAGCTATCTCAAAAATATACATGCATGTTAAAGAAGCAGCTGGTTGTTGTAATGGTGACTCTCGAGGAGGCTTTTGCTGAAGATTTCTAATGCTGCTCACTTGATACAGAGAATCCATGTTCCCAGCACTTGCTAAAAGATATTTCTCCACAACTGAAACACTTTAAAAACCAAAAAATTGAATTGTATCGACATAAAGAAAGTATGTTCTCTTTAAGTTCTGCTAAAGGTTTTATATAAATGGAAATCATAAAAAATAATCTGGTTATATAGTTAACAAAAATGCAGAAGCAAGGTGTGAAAAACAACAACTTGACGTAGTCGTTGTCGAAATCGTGTGACTTTCTCAATTTCGCACATTGTTGTTGAGGATTTTTGTCCCACTCTTCTTTACAATGTTGCTTCAGTTCACTGAGGTTTCCTGGCCTCAGTGCAACACCTCATCTTTCCTTTTTCAGCCATTTTCCTGTAGATTTGCTTCTGTTCTTCTGTTAATTTTCTTGTTGCATGACCCAGTTTCAACATATTTTGGTTTACAGAGTTCAGTTACTGCAAGGTGTGCAGGTCCTGTGGCTGCAAAACAAACCAAAATCATCACCATCACAAATGCTTTACAGTTCACGAGATGATTGTTGTGATATGCTGTTTCAGTTTTCACCAAGTGTGGTTTGGTCTCATCTGTCCAAAGGACATTTTATAGAAATCTTGTGGTTTATTCAGATGCAGTGTAGTAGACTGCCATGCTATTTATCGAGAGAAGAGGCTTTCTTCTAGCAACCTCTCCAAATTAAGCCATACTTTTAGTTTTTTTCTAATTGAGTCTGAGGTGTAGCTCTTGGAGTTTTAGCTGTTTCTCTTAGTGTGGCACAGTCTGGGGTGAATTTGATGGGGTATCCACACTGGGAACACTATCTTGAATGTTTTCCACTGAATAGTCTTTCTCACAGTAGAACAATGGACTTCAGATAATCTGGAAATGGACCTATAACCCTTTCCAGAATCACAGGCAGCAACAATTGCTTTAATAAGATCACCTGTATGGTTCAGACCTGTAAAACTGACACAAATGCAGATTTCATAGATGTGGCCACACTTGCTGGTCATCAATTAATCAAGTAATCAACTGAGTGTCCCACACTGTCCCGATATATAAAACCTTAGAATTAAAAGAGGGTGTACTTTCTTTTTACCATGACTGTATATACTCATCCGTTCTATCAAAAACACAACAAACATGTTGCCCACATTATTTTTCTTTGTGCTCCAGCTTCATTGTGTCTCATTTTGAACGGCCCCCTCATAAAAACAAGTTCACATATTCAAATCTCCCCTTTTCTCTTTCAGCATATTTTAATGACCCGGCAGGCAGAAGAGCGCAGTTATCACAGACTGTATGTAAAAAACTAGCATATGGCTTCCAGATTCCCAGATCCCAAAAAATGATGACAGTGAGAAAGTGCCTTAAAACTGAGTTTATGGTCTCATTTAATTTAAAGTCTTATCTAATACAACATGATGTGTATTTTCTAATGTTGGTCACCATCAGTGGAACATATGAGCATGTAGTGTCCCTTCATTTAAAAGTTAGTTTACCCTCAGGCTTCAAATGGTCACAAAATGATGGTAAATATGGATAGAGGCTTCAGAATGGCCACAGTTGTTGTATTAAGGTTTCTTTTGTATTTTCTACAGTTTAGTATATTGCACTGCTTTCCTGCTTGGTTATGAAGGTACACCAGGAATTCTATATTTAACAGGGTGCTAATGCTAACAAGCAAAAAATCGACATCTCTGTATTCACTGACAGAGCTGAGCTTTGAGTTATCAGTAAGGTTAGAATAGTCACTGCAGAAAAAAATATGATTATGGTTGGTTATGACAGATGGTAAGCTTTTCATAATACAAAGACAAAGATAAGATATAATTACTAACATTGTAATCAGTCAAATTAGTTCTTGTGAAACAGGAATTCACAAATTGGCGGGTCTGTGGTAATCTATTCTTGTCGACCAAAAGAGACTTTTAGAGGTACTACGTGCTTTTTTAAAAAATTTGGTCGCTGGTTTAGTAGTTATGTCTCGTTTTCTGTTATTTGCCTTGGGTCGTACTTTAAACTGAAAGCATATTAAAGGTTAATCCATGGTTTTCCCGTTAAATACTAGCGTAAAGACACACATGCAGTAAGATCCAAAGATTAATTTTATCACTGTGGCAAATATAGAAAGAAAATACATGTTTATGGTTTTTATTGAACTTTTTCACACTCTAATCATATTTTAAATTCATTCCCGCTCATTTGCCTGCCGATTAAATTGTTTACAGGACAGCCATGGGTAACATATTCCAAATATGGCTTGCTGTTTTTTTTCACGTCTCTGTACTATAAATATATATATATTAAGCTCGAGTGTCTGATAACACTTTATTTCCGCTCATGTCCACACATCCATGCCTTTTTCTTCAACACTTGTTAGGCAGAGACTTGACCTCCGTCACTTTAAACAGATGATAATTTATTTTCAAAGCACTGTTTAAATTAGCTGCAGGAGTTGGGGGAGGGGAAATAACACATAGTGTATATTGTCTTCAGTTCTCTGAGATCAGAGGAAATGGAGGTGAGAGTATTTGTCATCTGTTTCAGCGTCAGATCTACCTTTGTGGATAGCTTCCTGCAAGATCGCACTATGTTGTTGTTTTTTTCCGCCCGTCTAATTATGCATGACATTGTTTACTTAAGACATGTTTGCATTGTTCCACAGTTAAAAAAGTGCTGATGTGATTCTTTTTGTTTTAATTATGTGCATGACTGAGTTTTGTTGGTTGCTCTGCATGCATAATTTATCGTGATATATAGAGAGACAATGATAAAGCATATAAAAACAGTATGGGAGATGACAGGGACAGAAATAAAGTATTTTCCTAGCTTTGTGGGATCTCATTTTTCTATTTCTAATTTAAATTGAAGTTAACGGAGCCTTTAGGTTTTGACACGAAGTCATTATGTTTTCGTTTGCACAGGCGTCTTCATTCAGTGTGGCTGCCAGGACAATATGCTTACAAAAATTCACTGTGTATACAAGCAATGCGTTTACTTGGAGCACATATGCATGCCAATGAAAACGAAGTTGCTGATCGCTTTTGCAGCGTGTCAACACACCGCGCTTGAAGAGACCACAGGAAGTATGATGGACTGTGAAATGTGAGGATAAAATAAACATAGACTATGATCCCTGCTGTGGGGCATAAACATAGAATATGACGCCTGCCGTGAATGATTCCGTACTGCAAAGTTTTCTATTACACAACAGGACCATCCACCGTTACTGCGACAAATTGCAGCAAAAAGTCAACTAAAAGCTGGACCATTGTTTAGTTAGGTATGAACTGCAATCAAAGAAAACGGAAAGCAGCTGAAGCAAAGCAATTAATAAGCACTTCTGCCCACAGTGATCCTCGTGAACATATAATTTTCATCATTGATTTGAAAACCGTAGCTAAGAAATCTTTGATGCACATAATCTGTTTGGCTCGAGGAGCAATTCGTGTTTGACAAAAGACGTGCACTTTGTACAGATTAGTTACGTCTCACGGATCCGGATTTTTGGTGTTGTCAGAGTATTACCATAACTTGAATCTCAACATGTAAACATGCTCTTTTAAAGCCTGAGGTATCGTTGGGTACTATCTTTGACAACTTGCTACTTTTTTTTTTACAGAGATGTGAAAATATATTAAGAAATAAGGCACCGCACATTCTGCCAGGAGGTGTAACCACTTTGTTGACAACTAACTGTATGCTTTGCCAAGGCAAAAAGAAACACAAAAATTGCAGTGATGACAGGTTTTTAGCATTTCAAGCGAGCACTTCATCTGAGTATTTGGATGTAACTCATAACACATTCGTGCAAATAATATGTGAAGTTTGTCATAAATGTAAATGGTAACACTTGAGAGATTAGGATATACACTCACTGGTCACTTTGTTAGGTTCAACTTAAAGCACGTGTCTAATCAGCCAATCACATGAAAGCAACTCAATGCACTCGGTCAACATGAAGAACCTGATGAAGGTCAAAATTGAGCATCAGACTATGGAAGGAAGGTGTAGGGACACTTCCAATAGACCACGTTCAAAAATGTTCCCGGTTTCCAAAACAAATGCTTCTAGTTGAATTATGACTTGATTGTTTTTTTTATTACAAACTAAAATAAACATGAACATTCCAAAAAATAAGATATTTATCCAGAACAACATGTGTACACGGTAAGAAAACCACAAGACTCCTAACCTCTACGTCCAAGCTCCTCCTCTTCCTAAACCACACATGCTGCCATTGCACTTACATGCTTGAAGTGATGGGCACCTCTTTTAGATCCTAAACAGTGACATTTCATTATCTTATGTGAACATAACTTAAATGTTCAAATGTATTAAACCTGAAATGATTAATTATGTAACTAATCTTTGAATCATAAACCAAACATGAACTTAATCATTCATAGACTGGTGCCTACAGAAGGTTATTTAAATAATGTTAATCTTGGCATTGTTGGTGGTGGTGAATAGCCCAAAAAAGACAAAATATCCAGTGAGCAGAAGTTGCTGAGTGAAAGTAGCTTTCTGAATCTTTCTGGAGAGTGACCAGACTGCTTTGAGCAGATAGCAAGGCAACAGTAACTTAAATAAACAGTTATTGTAACTAAGGTATGTAAAAGAGCATCACTGAATGCTTAACATGTCAAAGCTTGGAGCAGATGGAAGGAGACCATAATGGGCGCCACTCGTGTCAGCTAAGAACAGGAAACTCGTGCTATAGTTCATACATGAAAGCATGGATCCATCATGCCTGGTACCAAGGGTTTGGTTGTTAGTAAGAGAATGCTTAATGATTCAAAAAGAGTCAATCAAGGCTCTGAGGGTTTATAGATCCCTGGTTGATAATGAGCTTTAAATAAACATTCAGTTTCCCTAGAAAGAAAGAAAGAAAGAAAGAAAGAAAGAAAGAAAGAAAGAAAGAAAGAAAGAAAGAAAGAAAGAAAGAAAGAAAGAAAGAATCCACAGTGTTGCAGAAATGAGTCAATGGAAATTGTTAGTGTTCCCGTGTGCTGTGTGACAGTGGCTATCTTGAATTTCAAATGTCTTCTGTTTTGCAGTTTCTCTCTCTTTCCATGAACTGCTCACACTCCACCCCTTTAAACAAACACCCACTTGTTACCACGGTACCAGGTTCTCTCATGGAAAAAATACATCACACTGAACCCAAGGCATAAGTGTCAAAATTCAGACAAATGTGTATGTCAGCAACCTTATACTGTACTATATATATGCACAAACGTAGAAGGGAGAGGCAGAAAGAGAGAGACAAACAGGGCAAAGTGTGTTTTCTCTCCTCTCTGTTTATCCTGGCACTGAGCAAACCACTTGCCCCGTAAAGCAATGGCAGGAACCAATCTCCTTAAAGTAATTTGCAATCACTGTGCCTGAAAAGGCCTCTCGCATCAATGAGCTTTTGTGAGACCTTTCATTTCAAAGTTGATATGAATTGCTATTCTAGAAATATTTGCTGGCAAAATTTTTGTCAGCAGCCTTCTCAAACTCTTATTTGGTTTTGATGAATAAACACTTGGGGGAAAAAACCCCAAGACATTTTTCACTTACTCATTCCAAAAGTGTTCCATTGTTGTTTGAACAGATTATATCTTATTTCAGTATCTTTTTGTGTTTAAATGGCGTGATGACCTTTTTATATCCTTTCCGTACACCCTCAGCAGCTTGATAAAAACAGCTCCTGCGCAGAGAGCCAGTGGCTGCTTCTGTCTGCAGATTATGAGATAGAGAATTGGGAAACTGCTCTGAGACCAGACAGCAAACAATCATCAGTTCCTGCAAATGTAGTTGCTCAACTCAGTATGATGAAAGCGTGGTGTGGTACCAAAGAAAGAACAGCTGAGTTTCACAGGTCAGAGTCACGCCGTAGCAAATTCATGTCTGACTGAGAGGTTTTATTTATGTCTTATTGATAAAATTAAGCATCAATACAAGGAAAACAGGTGAGTGATAAGCACTGAACATCCATCCATCCATTCTCTGCAGGGTTGGCCTTCCTATTGCTTTCAGAACTGTCCTAATTCTTCATGGCACAGATTCAAGGTGGTGGAAGCAATTTTCAGAGATTTTGGTCCATATTGACATGACATGCATCACACATTTGCTGCAGATTTGTTGGTTGCACATCCATGATGTGAATCTCCTGCTCCACAACTTCCCAAAGGTGCTCAGTCAGACTGAGATCTGTTGACTGTGGAGGCCGTTTGAGTAAAGTGAACTAATTCTCACATTCAAGAAAACAGTTTGAGGTTATTTGAGCTTTGTGACATTGTGTGCTTCTCTGCTGAAAGGAACTATCAGAAGATGGGTATGCTGTGAAGCTTTTTCAGACCATTCCATATAAACCCCAGAGGTGGTTGTGTGGGAAACTCCCATTAGGTTAGCAGTTTCTGAACACTTAGACCAGCTCATCTTGGACCAACAACCATGCCACGATCAGAGTCACCTACATCAACCTTTTCTTCCTTATTCTTATGCTCGACTTCAGAATTAACATGTTAAATGCATTGAATGGCTGTGTGATTAGCTCATTAGATATTAAAAAACAGTTGAATGGGTGTATCTAGTCAGTTGCTCGGTGCCTGTATTTCCCCAAATTAACATGAATAATTTATTGTAAAAAATACAAATTAGCTGAAGACAAGATTTGTCTCCAGAAAGTCCTTTAATGGAGCACTTCAGGTCCAATGAACAGGCAAAAATATAATTAAATAAAAATGAAAAGAACTAATAAGTCCATTACTATGCATATATACGTAGACAAATCTATAAGACAAAGTTAAAGAAGCATGCATCAGCATTTACTGCTTCAATATGTCTGCATAAAACTTAATGTAGCTTCTAGTGTGGCTGCAGATTTTTGGGGGGTTGCTATGTATCTTCTTACAGCAGTGAAACACCCAAATATACTGAATAACTATAACATTTTGTCTGGCTTTTCCACGGTAACATATTCAGTTTTCAAAGCAACTCATTAAAATCTGCAAAGCAAAAAAAGGTTTAGTACTACTTGCTTTCCTATATCCCATAAGGCCATCGCTATATTGAGATGAGAAAAACAAACAAGATTTTCACATATAAAAAATGTTTTAGTTTTATTCCCTGAATGATTGCATTAATATGAATGAGCAGCTATAATGTCAGCTTGAGAATACAATTAGTAAATAAAATATGGATAAACAGGTTTTTACTTCCTCATTTCTGACCTTCAAAGCTGATCCTAAGGATTAGCTGGAAGTTAAAAAAAAATCACAATAACTTTTAGGGGAAAGTAATGTGTGAGAGTCACTGACTGCAAATCAAATAACTTCTGGCAGATTAGGAGAAAAGTTGATTGATGTGCTCAGTCCTTGTCACCTAAACCAAGTTTGTAATATAAATGTGTAAAAAAAGAAGAAAAAAAGAGAAAAAAGTAATCAAGTAAAGTCAAAGTCAAAGACGTATTAATAACTTCTGTCAGCTTTCCAGACTGAAAAACTAGAGTATGGTCATTATGCTCCCGAGGATGGGGCAAACAAACTTCATTCCTATTGACATTTGATAAAGGCACGTCACATTGATGGATATTAGCTGTCTCGGTCATCTGAATGTAAAGCAGGAGCACTTTGGCGTCTCTAGACAGCCATCCGTTGTTACTGACGGCCTTGTCCCACACAAACTGATGTGATGTGACAGTGTTAGAAGCACAGTGGCAGTTTCATGCGACGAAGCCAGCTGGCTTCACAATCAATAAACAGGGTGCTAACTCTAATAGTCTACACCTGATCCACGAAAAAACCCAACAACAGACAAGCTATTTTTGTTTTCTACCATGCACTCAATTTCTTTGGAGGATGTGAAATAAGCAAATATAACACAAGCAATATAAACAGGTTCAAGTTTGAGTGATAAACAAAACCAATTAATGTCAAAAAAAGTCAAAGGACGTTTGTCATTTGCCACTTTCTTGCAGTCACAGTAAATCTTTGAATTTCTATGAACAGATATTAAGGTATTCGTTTTTCTAAAAGGTGTACATATTGTCCAAGATTTGAGACACACAGAGAGGGAGACCAGTAGGTATTCTAGTCTAGAGTATTAAAACATGCATGTGTACATATGTACAGAAACACCAAAAGCTTGTGTGATGTCAGGCTGATGGGGCTGATGTGGTCACAGGCGCTCTTCTATTTCTTTTGGAGTTTTGTGTTTCTGCTTTTCTCCCTAGCCGCCAGCGATCGCCTCTTCCTGCTGGACAGGGCTCCCACAGGTCGGATCTTCATCTCAGAGAAGTCGAGGGATGTCAGGTGGCCCTTCCACGGTTCCCAGTTCACCCCCTGACAGCAAAAACAGCAGATTGAGAGAGAAGCTGATTGGGGCAAAGTAGGGAAGAGGAAAAATGCCGTATGTTTAGACAGGAGAGTCGTAATGAAAGGGGGAGACAGCGAGCGGAGAGATCGAGTCGCGAAAGAGGCAAGTGGCATGACAGGCAGGCGGAATGACATGCAGTAATAAATACCTACTGCTGCTTCATTTCATGTGAGTACAAACTTGTTTTGACTGTTATTGCATTTTGCCGACAAACATTGCAGGAGACATCTGCAACGGCAATATTATGGATGAAATCTCGACAAGAGCAGAGAAATCCCCTGGCATTTCCTTCGGTATCAGTCTTCCTTAGACATAATAACTGTTGTTGTTACCCGAGCAGCCTGGTAAAAACACTTATGGTTTATAGCTGGTGTGAGAAATGTGTTTTCTTATCACTTCTGATGGATGTTGGCCATTTCTGCTTCACCTCAACAATCCAAAACAAGTAGAAGTGGGCTGGGGTGAAGCTGTCTTTGATTGCTGACCAGGGAGCAGCCTCCCAGAAAGCTTTTTTTTTTTAGCTTCTTTTTGTTCTTGTTGTTTCCATATAAGATGCTTAGTAAAGATCCTAAATAACAGGGATGTGTTTTTCCTTCACAGCAGTTAGTTGCGGTACTTGTGTGTTGTTTTAAATCCTAACAGACAATGTTGTAATATATACTGTGAAAAATGGTTAGAAAGGCAACTAAAAATGCATCTGATCTTCAAAATGGAAATGGAAAATGGATTGCATTCAAAGAGCTCTTTTCCAATAGTTTTGGCTGCTCAAAGTACTTTTACACCACAAGCTGCATTCACCTATTCGCACAGTGCCCACTAATACAGATTTATGGATAACCTGCTCTGCATCGCGGGTCACAGCTGGACAGTAACTATGAAATTACATATTTTCAGACTGAAGAGGACTGATAAATAAAAAGAGTAAAAAAGATTTTTGAAATCCAAAAGTTTTCTTCAGTATAGTAAAACTCCTAAACTGTTTAGGAGGCAAGCTTTCAGTAATGTTTGCCATAAACATAAAAATGTAATGGTAGAGATGGACTGATGGGACTTGTCCAGAAAACCCATGTTGTTAACTGGTCACGGTCTTAGGGTAATTACAGTGTTAATACAAGTCTATTATGATTCCACCAACTGGTGAAGCGGTATGGTATAACGATCATACAGTAAAAGTGTGACTTAATGCAGAGCTTAGATTTTATGTTGCCCATCTGGACAAATGGAGCACAAAAGATAAAGGTGCTAGATTTTGTACAGCAGATGAGCAGTATCTTCAATCATGACCTTAAGAAATATGAGTCCAACAAAGAATATATGCAGGCCCTGAGAGATGAATCTGGCCCGAACATCAACATTACTGAAGCGGTGTTGGATCATCTTGACATAGAATGGAACAAAAGGAAGAAACATCCAGAGAAGAGCGTTGAATGATCTTCAAAAACACCCAGAAAACTATTTCTGAAGGCTACTTAAAGAAATGATAAAAACGATTTCTTGAATAAAGGTGTTCAGATCAAATATTAATTTTCAAGCTCATTAGCAATGCACTAGCTGTTTCTGCATGTATGAATGTTTGCACATTTCAATAAATCACTGCACATATTTCCCATTTTCATTAAAGAAATATAAAGAAATGAGTCTCAAGACATTTGCACAATACTGTTGATTTAAATATGCGTGTGTGTGTTTTTGTGTATGCTATCCAGAAAACTAGAAAATCAACACTGAGTCCAATAAACCAGAGTTTGCTGCTGCTGAGGTGCTACAGTCTCATTCACTTACCATGCTGTGCCTGGTTTCACCCCATTTGCCGTTAAGGTTGGCCAGGTGGCAGTTTTTGTACCACCAGGCGCCACGGTGACTCAGAGCACAGTTGGTCAGGGCAATGTCATTATCTGAATCAATGGTAGTCCAGGGGAGGCCTTGGTGGTAGGTCATGGCATCACCTGGGGATCATCGAGAAAATTAGGATTGCACCGTTATTACCGTAAGATGGAAGAAATTGAATATAATGCCAAACTCAGGGTGATTCAGTTCTGTAGCACATGTTGTTTCAGCACACTGAGTTATATGTAGACACAGCATAGCTCTCGCTGTGTGTGTCTGTGTCTGCCTGGCTTCAAAGCCCACTTAAGCCTTGCTTTCATCCCTATATAGATACTGTCTATAAGTGACTGAATGTAAGTTTCTGAAACAAATATCCCACCTACTGTTGGGTACATTTCTTTCTCAGCATCCTACAGCATGACCGGTGGGGTGCCTCCCGCTTGAAACCCTTCTATTTTCTGACCCTGTCTGTTTCATTGCTATTTTCGCCATCCCCTTTTGGCTATAACTCATTCCATTTAAGTGCCACAGAGAATATAATTCTTGAAGGCTGTTTGATTTGTCTGAACAGCCTCAGCCTTTTATGTTGCCTATAGTTAAGGAGGAAGAGTCACCTGCTGTCCCACTGTATTTGCCAATGGTGAGCTTGAACTTCTGCTTGACTGGTGCAATCTTAAAGTTGTCGTATACAGCATACGCTCTCTCTGAGCCCACACCCAAATCAAACCTCAGCTCATACTGAGTAGGAGTGTTGGTAAGCTCGTATATTTTATCGAGACCTGAGGGAAAACACAAGCAGAGAATTTCAAGAACACACTAGACATTCCTCTAATGCTCAAATGTGCATGTTTATGCCTGTCTGCAGAAAAGCCCTCTTTCCCAAAACACTGAAGTGCTCACCAATCCAGAACTCCTCGGTTAAGTTGCCAAAACCTGCAATGTACTGCCTCCAGCGTTTCATAAAGTCCAGCTTGCCAATGTTACGGCGCTGAAGCACCTAAAAGTGGAAAGCACTCAAAGTGTTACACAAACATTTCAAATGGTTTGTTCTAACTATTTAGTGCTATCATTAGGGAGCTGAGCCCAATCGATACTGGATTTCCAGATTTGATGCAGAAAATACGTCTTGGAGTCTAATAAATTTTTATACACATAACCAGCATTGGGTCAGTTTGTTCACCACTGTTTCTTTGTTATTCAAAGCGAGACTAATACAGGTTGCCAGCATTGACCAGCCAATAAACTGATCAGCCTTTATTAGGGATTCCTTTGATTTAGCGTTGCAGCTTCAAACAGGCATGGAGCTAAAAATCTAAACTGAATCAGGTGAGACCATTTTAGTCCCATGGCCCATTCAGACTCCAAAAGAAATGAATCCACTTCCCATAATACAACCCAGGAGCAAATAAGTGACACGCACATGCCAGTGTTCATGTAGTCACTCTCATTGTTAGACAAAAGTTCCACACCGTGAGCTTCTTTATTGATATCATATCAAAAATTCCTACCAGCCAGCCGCCTCCATCAGTGTCCATGTCGCAGTAAGCTTCTATAGGTTTGGAGCGGTCATTGTTAATATAGACTGTATAGACACCATTCCTCTTATTGCCGTTCTTCATGATCTGAACACAGTCCATGGGGAATGGGTGCAGGAGACCAACTGGTGACGGGGATGTTGTGAGAAGATTATTAGAGTTTTTTTCATACCGATGATTTTTAACAGAGTACGAGATGTTAAGTGACGTGGCACAAACCTGTTTTGAAGATGGTTTCTACCACCTTGCTCCTCTTGTTGCCCCTGTAGGCAATAATAGTGACAATGTACCTCTTCCCCATCTCAAGACTTGATACAGCAAAGCTGCTCTCACCGGCTACAAGCTGCTTTTCAACAGTCTGATGAAAACATATAACAGAACACTGAATATAATAGCATCACATTATGGATTTAACATTTCGGACTAAACAGAAAAGTAAATTGTGTTAGGTTTAATTACTTAGATCTCAATTTTAAAAAGACAGCAAACAGCAACAAAAGAAGCTGATTACTACCAGGTTTGCTTTGTTTATTGCCACAAGAGGTCAGTGTTCTACAGAGATTAAGATTAACATGCACCTTTAGCCCCAGTCAATTTCCCAAATGTCATTTAAATGACTGAGACTAGGAGAACATGTTGCCCAGAGATTCTGCTTATAACCAGTACAGAATAAGAGGAATCATCCTTCATCCTTCACCTTCAGGTCTTGTTTTTTTTGCTGCTAAAGTTACACAAGAAGTGAAAACAACATAATATGTGAGAAATTGTGCGTTTGAATATTATAAGTGTGAATACCGTGCTCTATGGTGCAAACTCATCGGTGCTAATCATTATGGCGACTTACCTCCGTGTTTCCCTCTTCATCCCTGTAGGTGAGGATGTAACCCTCAATGTCAGCCAGAGGAGGAGTCCAAGTTAAAGAAGCAGAGTCCAGCGTCACATCTACAGCCCTCAGATCCTTGGGAGAATCAATGTCTGGTGGGTATGAGTGCAAATCAAAGTGGATTACAGCTCAGCAGTCATTTAGTCATTAATGCATTTGATAATATCATGTTTTCATTTGGTAAATAAACGTGTGCTCCATTTACAAGCCTTTAGCCCAAAAATTTAAACTGTGAAGAACAAATTAATGATTTCTATAAACAATAGGTACTTTTACATGATTTTTACTGATAATGTTAATCATTCGTCTGTCTATTATTTTCCTCTGTGAACCTAAAATGTAGAGCTTTTGATTCAGGCCGATTAAATTGGCAATTTAGATTTTCAGACTTTCTCCACATGAAGCACAACACAAGATATGACAACCATCTACCTGCACAGTTACAATTTGCCTGTGCAGATAAGCTAATACTTGTGCTTTCTCATTTAAATGCTTTGGGAGTTTGACCTGAAGCAGAAGCTGAGATAATTTGTCTGACACCGAGATGCCTGTTAGAGCAGTTGGAGCTTTAACCTCCCATGGATCAAGAAATTAGGGGAAGTCTATGCCACCATAAGGTGCAAAATCATCCCAAACCATTTTCTGTTTGTATTAAAAAAATTACTTCTTTTTTTTTGTAAATAAAAGGGCAAAACAGCGTGAAGAGTGACATTTTGAGCAGCACCTTGGGTATCATAAGGAGAATGAAACGCTCCTGACAAATCTGTGAAACAGTTTGGTTCGAGACAGCTTTAAATGACATAATAATGGTGCTTTTTACTAGGTCCAATAAAGTCACAAATATAATAACATGTTCCTTTATGTGTCCCAGATGATATCGTTTGACACAGTAACGCTCCTGTTTGAACACAGCACCACACTGGCCTTCTGCCCGCTGACGAGTTACGACGAGAAAAGTTTATCATCCAAAACTCGGTCATTTTCTGCCTAATTGAAAAAGACCCAGCTTTCACTCAGTGCTCCCAGATGATTTTACAGATCATCTGTGAATCACAAAGATGCCCCTGTTGTAACACGATCACCACGTGCTGCTGCTTTTTACTTCAAACTAACCTCTGAGGCCCGCCATGTGACCTGACCTCCCAGGCCTCTGGGAATCATATTCCAGTCAGAGAGGTGGTCTTCGATACTTTAGAGGTTCCAAACAAACAAATATTGACTCTGTGATTGCATGTTAGTTCATTTAAAAATCTCCAGCTATACTTAATCTTTGATCCCTCTCAATACCAAGCTATGCCAAGAAGTACAACTTATACTGTTTGTCATCAGAAAGAAATGTAAAAAGATTTCTAGTCAACTCCACAGCAGTCAAGTCGGTGAAAACTGCTGGTCTCTTCATCAGAAACTCACTGAGTTTGAATGATCTGCAGCTGCTCAGAGAACGTGATGCCTTTTTGCCTTTTTTTCCAACCAATAAACCCCCAAAACTAGGGCATATGTACTTTAGTAATAATTTACTGGTCTCAGGTTCGGATCTTTTTATTACCGGTATAAAAGCAATAACATGTTTGAGCTTTTGCATTTGAAAACACCTGGGACTGATTACTAAAAGAAGGTACTGATGGACCCTTTGCAGCTTTTCATGTCTAGTAAGAAAGAATAAATAAATTGCTTTTGGATGAACTACAATTTAATGGTGTCTTCCTCTGCCTCTCTAGGAAATTGTAAGAAATTCTGACTGGTTGTTTTTGTGCAATACTGCTGACACATAACAAAAGGACACTCAAATGTTGCTGTTCATTATCAAGGAAATAATCTTGAGCTGCACCATTGTTTATTCTTTTGGGCATTCTCCATCTTGCCATGAAGTGTCATAAAATTTAGTTGGGTAGATTTTTGGGGGGCTTTCTCATCCAAACAGAGAGTCAGACCCACAAACAGGTAAACACTGTTTAAAAGTAATGGGTATTTTCAGCATTTACAGCCAGTTAAAGCTCAGAGTTGGCTCATGTAAACATTCAATTAAGGACTACTTTAATAGGAGAAACTGGTTTTGCAACATCCTGCTGCTCTGCCCAAATGCATCAATGTATTTAACAGTAGAACCCAAGCCTGCAACAAATTTAAGAGAAGAAAAATGACCCTTTTCAATGTTTCATAAGAAAGAAGAGTTTCAATATCGCCAAAAGGGGGGAAAAAATCCACTTGTTCATATTGTATTGACCTGTCTGTGCTTTTGTTGAAATCTTCCTGGTTGCTTTGTCCCCCTTGACAGCCCAGATGTAGACAGTGTAGAGAACTCCAGGCCTCAGGCTAGTCAGCATGTAAGAGGTCCTGTCAGACCCAACAGGGATTTCCTCACTAGAGCCCTCAGAAGAGGTGTAGGTAAGGATGTAGCCATCAATTTCTGCCTGGGCTGGATCCCATGACACAGTGAAGCTGGATTCTGTTTCATCTTGGGCTAAGAGGTTAGCAGGAGCATCCAGTTCTAAAGGAAGATGTTAGTAGAAGAGGTTTACTGCACTACTCATGCACATTTCAAGAACTGCTTGTGCAAACTACAAGATGTGTTGTTTCATCTTTCACTACATCAGGGGGATGAAACAACTTAGCTTGAATTTTCTACAAGCATTAGTATCATGATTGTGAGTACGTGATGAATACTGATGTTTTTTAAGTTCACTTTGTCCATTTAGAAACCTGCTGGTTTGCGTCACATTTCACAGGCCCAAAGTGGTTTAAAGGAAATGATGAGTCAGGACTTCAGTTAGAAACTATTCAGCTCCTAAGTGGTCTCTTTAACTGTGTTTTCATCACATCTAAAATTATATCTACTGATTCCTGCCTTAATGTGGTCTGATGATCCACTTAAGATTTTCTCTCGCCAAACAGGTGAATAGGAACATTCAGTTCTGTACAAAAACATGATTAAGAGCATAGAGAACAGAATAAAGACAGATTTGGGGGCAAATTACTTGATTTTTGTGAAGAGGATTAAAAATTTAAATTTAACTGCCTGTTTGATTGTCAGAAAGGAGAGTACTTATTACTTGAATATGGTATTTATATTTGATGATGCACTGAGATTTTTTGGTCAAATATTCCTCTGATATTGCTGAAAATGTCTTGTTTTTCTGTCAAGAAACATTTCAGTTTCGGATCTGTTTTTTCCTATGTTATAGGTCCAAGGTGCTGTAGTTTGAAGAAGAAAAGTGCTCGTGATCATCGCAGTTCAAAAACTGCTGACATACATTATGTCATGACTGAAAATGGCTTTAAGAGAACTCTTCAATCCATGCTTCCCTTGCAATCAAAGATGCTGAGAAGCAAGTGAAATTAACATACTGTTGAATAAAAGATGTTGAGATGAAGTTCTCCAATATGCTGGCTAACCTGAATGGATCTGAGTCTGCATGAATCAAGGAAGGGTCCTTCGACTGGAACGGAACTATAAAAGGAGCAACTGCTCCGAATAGTGAGCATAATAGTCAATGGGAAAGAGCAGGCCAGAGTGCCTCCCTGCACTGCAGGCATGACTGACTCAGAGGAAATCGCTGGGTTGTTCCAGAACATGCTGTGAGCTGGCACATGACTGCTCAGGAAGAGCTGAGGTAAGTTATTGGGGAAAAAGATGTCTGGGCTGCTTTCCCCCTTATTGACCCAAAGAAGTTGGCAAGTAGATGGATGAACTGATGAATGGATACATTGGAAAATTGCTTTAAACAAACAAGCTGATTCTGATTGGTCTACCATCTGAGAGACATTTTTTTAAGGTTTACAAGGAGGTTGACTTGCTGTCTTTTCAGAAAAGCTGTAATTATGGGGCATCTGAAGCTCTAGGGTATTAAACATGAATTTACTAGTCAGACAATTTGTTTTAACAAAACCGGCATCTGACACCTGTCTCAGCTTGTGTTGAGATCTTCCTGCTGGCTTTGTCTCCCTTGACAGCCCAGATGTAAAAAGTGAAGAGGAGCCCAGGCCTCAAACCAGTCAACAAATAATCAGACTCATCTGCCCCCACTGGGATTTCCCCACTAGAGCCGTCTTCAGAGGATGTGTAGGTTAGCATGTAGCCATCAATTTCTGCCTGGACGGGATCCCATGAAACACTGAAGCTGGATTCTGTTTCATCTTCTGCTAAGAGGTTAGCAGGCGCGTCCAGTTCTAGGGGAAGATATTAATACACAAACGCTAATGATGAATATTACAGTCATCTGGAATATTATGGGTGACAAATTAAATTAATCTAAAAAATGTGAAGGAATATAATAAATCCAGTTATTTGGTTGATAAACCTTGTGAAAACTGTATGTCAAGGTGACGGTAGACCAGTGCTGACAATTTAGAATTAATACTTTTGGAGGAATTGGGAAGGGTTAGCGATTTACTCAAACATGTTCAAACAATCATGATAAAGTCAGTATTTGTGTGAACAACTCGATTCTTCAACACATTCTGAACTCTCTTGGACAAACTATCTTGTCATTTCTTTAAGTAGTTTTCAGCATTAGTTCTCCAGACTTCAACAGAAGATCCACTGTGTTTTACACACAGCATTAGACACTCACTGATGTACGACTCCTGAGGTTTTGATGATGATTTTACTAAAAAAAATTCAAATTTTGATTCATCACTCCCTAAGCCCTGTGGCACTGATTTGCAGTCTGATTCCTCTGTGATTTAACATTCCTCAGTCTTCTCCCTGTTTCCCTTCCTTAAGAATCGCTTCTTGACAGCCACCTGTCCACTGAGACCATTTCTGACGAGGCTTCAGTGAACAATAGATGAATCTGAAGGAAAAATGCAAACATGTTCCACTTTGCTGACCAAAACTAAAGGGCCAGACACTCTCTCAGATCCTGTGGCAGGACTTTGCTGGTGTGTTTCCTACTTCCTAAAGACAGGACTTTCAGGTACTGTTCATCTGCTCTAGATAGCCTACCACTTCTTCTTTTCTCCTTAAATATTTTTGAGGACACCTGATATATGCCAAGATTTTGTCCAACAGGTAGTTCAGAAATTATATTTTATGCCTGTCAAACTGTGTTATCTTTGGCATTTTTCATAGATTCAAACAAGAAATGGGAACGAATTATATGTCTCTGCAACAGGCTGGTGGTAATAAAGAGCCTGAAAATACAATTTAAAATCAGTTATGTGTCATGTATAGACACCAATAAAGCCAGGGGGAACTATTGCTCAATAACTCAATAACTCTTGTCTGCCTCACTCGGAGCAAAATTTTTAAAAAATGAGGGATGACTCAAGACTTTTGGACAATATTGTATCTTTATACGTAACATAAAATATATTATCATGTAAGAGGCAAGGAAATGGGTTTTGTTTAACTTTGATATTAACCATTTAATGCTGAGGTTTGAAAAGAAAGTTAAATTTCTGAGACCTGTCTCAGCTTGTGTCGAGATCTTCCTGCTGGCTTTACTCCCTTTGACAGCCCAGATGTAGACAGTGTAGAGGACCCCAGGCCTCAGGCCAGTCAGCGTGTATGAAGTACTGTCAGACCCAATTACAATTTCTTCACTTGAGCCCTCAGAAGAGCTATATGTTAGCATGTAGCCATCAATTTCTGCCTGAGGGGGATCCCAGTGCACCCTGAAGCTGAACTCTGTCTCATCTTGGGCGAAGACGTTAGTAGGAGCATCCAGGTCTGCACAGGGAGTTGTAGTTAGTAGATACTGGTAAAAACACGTAATCACAGCTGTTGCAAACAGAAGAACTAAAAAAAATCAGCAGTGCAGAGCTTCACCTGTATCTAGAAGCAGAAGACACTGGAATAGATGTCAAACTTGGATTATACTCTGTGGTGAGCTTTAGCAGCTCTCTAGCCTTAAACAACAGCACCTCTTATATAAACCTGTTGTTTTTCATATATGACATATATGAAAAATCTTTTCAATGGTATCCAAAAATACCACATTCAACTATTTTGACACATTTTTTATTGAATCCAAGTTTGACGGCATGACACACTGCTATGTAAGCAGTGGTTCTAGGAGCTACTTGTAAGCAAAGAACATGGAAATTCTACATCGCATACATTTTACTAAGAGCAGGAAAACATTGTTAAGAACTGTTAAGAAACTAAAGTCATACTATGCTGTCAAGGAAAACTAATTCTATTACTAGCTCAGCCTGTTTCACCAGCTTGTGCCGTCACAGTCATTGTGATCCTGATGCGTAAAGATATTTTTTAAAGCACTCATACTTCTTGTTCTGCTGACTTTCTTCCAAAAACATCAATACCAGCAGACAGCAACAGCTGCTAATCTGCACAACAGCCAGATTAAGAGACATGAGAAGTGTCTTGCTCTGTTGACCAAGCAAAATGCTTCTGCTCAAACTTCTTATGAACATTCAACCCGAGGCTAAACTGGGCTGCTTTTAAATGAGGTGTACCACCTAATTATGTTAAACAGCGTTTTTCACACAGAGTTCAAGTTCCACTCTTGGCAGATGGATAAGAGGGGCTGGTGTGCTAAGTGTGTAATGTCTATATTAATGCTTTTCACACATTGTCAACCTAGCACGCACAAGATCAAGAGGTAGTAATTGACCAATTATCTGTATGTTTTTTAAGGTCGTACATAAAGGAGCTTAAGAAAAAGAGACCCTAAAATCAACCTTTACTTTAGTTCACAGACTGCTCCAAGTTCAAAGGCAGCAAAGAACAGTTGCGCTTTTGATCACTTTTCAGACAATCAAAGGCTATTGTGCAATCAGTAAAAAAGAGACAAAAGATAAAAGCATTTGTTTACACTTTCAGCACCATTGTTAAAAAAAAAAGAGGGGATAAGAGTTTCTTTTTTCTGCCTTACCTTTGTAGATATTCCTAGCTGACCTCCAAAATATGATTCCTCTGTGGGAGTCTTCAATGACGGACAGCCAAATAATCAAATCAGTCTCTACTGTAATGTTTCCCCTTTCAGCACTTACTTGTTTCAGCTTCTGTTGAACTCTTTCCGCTGACTTTGTCTCCCTTATAGGCCCAGATATAGACAGTATGGAGAACTCCAGGCCTCAAGCCTATCAGCCTGTATGAGGTACTATCACGTGCTACAGAGATGTCTGAACTGGATCCCTCAGCAGAAGTGTAACTCAGCATGTATCCCTCTATTCCAGCCTGGGCTTGATCCCAGGAGACTGTTGCAGTGTCCTCTGTTACTTCGGTAGTGACGAGATTTGTTGGAGCATCAATATCTGAAGACGTAAAAAAGCAAAGAAAAAAAAGCATCAAAAAGAGCTGAAAAAGTCAAACAACCCATTAGAAATATGTTCATATATGCATCCACATACATCCCACACGTGGATACTAAATGAATAAGACGAAATTCTACATAAAAAATATAGAAAAAGAAAATAAACATTGAAGGAACAGAAGCAGACGGGACTGTAGAGAAACTGCACGTTCTGAACCAGAATACTAAATACGGCTGCTGAACTCACTTAAAGGTAAAGCAGTGAAGTGGTATTTTTATTAAATGTAAACACTAGCTAAATGCCAGATTTAAATGTGTGATGTTGAGAGTTTCTTGACATTATTGGCACAGTTTGCTTCCTCGGTATATTGAGATAGTCTGTTCCAGATTTTGGGGGCATAAACACCAAAAGCTGCATCCCCAATTTCTCTCTGTGAGGAATACTGTATATCTAAGAGTTTGGCAGCAGAGGATGTTTGAGTGCGAGCCAGGATATAAAGTGACAGACTTTCAGAAATATAAGATGGTCCAGATGGTCCAATGCCATTTAAGTAAGAGTATTTTTAAAGCAGTTCTGCAAGATACTGGAAGCTAATGTAGCTCTGCTAAAACTGGAGCGATGTGCTCTGTTATTCTCTCGTTTTACTTAATAACCTTGCAGCAGAGTATTGGATAAGCTGCAGTCTACTGATAATCTTTTTAGGAAGTCCAACAAAATGAGAATTGCAGTAATCCAGTCTACTAAAAATGAAAAAAAATTCTGAGTCGTGGCGAGCCAGGAGAGTCATATTTTGGCGATATTTCTAAGATGAAGGAAAGCTGCCTTGAGTTAATGCAGGGTTTAAAGCTCAAATCAGAATGTCAAACAATGCCATGACCTTTTACTTGAAATCTTACTGTGTCACCTGTTGTTGCTCACTTATAAATAAACTTGGTTTTTGAGCCAATTAAAAGATTTTCCATTTTGTCTTTGTTAAGTTAAAAAAAGAAAAAAAAACTGTTGTCATCCATCTATTAATGTCAGTTGCTAGAGAGTTCACAACATCACTGACATTGGTCTCTACAGAAACATATAGCTGTAGACTATGGCAATCAATATTGATAAGGTTGTATAATGAAAAAAAAAAGAACTCTATATAATAAGAAAAGTAGAATACCTGGACAACATCAGCCAGGGTCTATTGGCAAACTTTACAAGACTAAACAACATAACCCTGAAGTAAATCCTCATAAATACATGACCTGGGTTTTCTGTCAGTGCCTTTTATAATAGCCAATAATTTTTTTAGTTATTGGTAATTATTAGTGTATTTTATGCATCACCACCTGGTATGGCAACAGCACCGCCTACAACCGCAAAGCTCTCCAGCGAGTAGTGCGGTGCTCTGAACGGATAATTGGAGGTGAGCTTCCCTCCCTCCAAGACATCTACAGGAAGCGGTGCCTGAGGAAAGCGGGGAGGATCATCAAGGACTCCAGTCACCCCAGCCATAAACTGTTCAGACTGCTTCCATCAGGAAGGAGGTTCTGCAGCATCCGGTCCCGTACCAGCAGACTGAGAGACAACTTTTTCCATCAGGCCATCAGACTGCTGAACACGTCATAGACACCTCAGCTTCACTACTGGAACTTCAACATTATGCACTCCACACTGTATATAAATGCCACTGTTTTGCACATGTCTCAACTCTGTATATTTTTATATATTTTGTTTATTGTTGACTCTATTTAATTTGTAAAATATGTGTACACACACACACACACATGTAGAAAAACATTTAGTATACACATCCAGAAATTTTTTATTTATTTTTTTGCATATACTATTATATATTATACATATATTTATTAGTTTCAGATTTAGCCATTCGTATATTTTGCCTGTTTATGTTATTGTATTTTGCACAACTCTGTTGCTTGTGAAGCTCGCACACAAGAATTTCACTCGCATGTGCTGTACCAATGTACCTGCACATGTGATGTGACAATAAAAGTGATTTGATTTGATTTGATTATTATGGTTTTATATTTTTACAAATATTTTAAATTTTTTATTAAGGGTTATTGTGGTGTACTTTATGTGTATGAATGCTGGGCAGACTTTTCAAAACTGAAAGCATCACAAATGTGTAAGATATAGTCACAGTAACTCCACCGATGAGGTGATGAGGGCTGTTGCTAACAGTCAAACATCAGTTGATGAGAAAGAGCCAGAAAGATCTCTGTGGTTAATAGACAGTACTTAACACTTGTTAAACCGAACATTAAAATTGAAGGGTTATACAGAGAGGACTTTAAGAAGTTAACATCTAACTTCTGCAGACACCATTATTCTTTTTTCTTAGAAACATGTAAGTAGTCTATAATTACCCACTTAGCCACCAGTTGCGCATGGATTTGATAGACAGACTTCTTGCCCATTAGTTCACTTTAGCTGATTTAACACCACATTGCAGCCCTGCATTCTTCTAGACATTCCTTGAAGCAAGGACACTATGATGCTGTCAGATCAGACATTAGCAGTCTTCACAGTCTTTCCTGGAAGACCGACAATGTGTTGTGCTTTTCTTGATGTGTGCACAGAAAGTGAAAAAAAGAGTGGGGGAGACAATAAAATAGAATAATAAAAACAATAAAAACTGAAGACAGCTTCAGAGACATTCAAATTGCTGACTTTCTTACCTCAACACAGCTGGCAAAATTGAGGTGAAGTTCAAATTGTTGGTTTTGGAAACAAAACCAACAAATTGTGACACAGGAAATGTGTTCGGCCAGGCATTTTCTGACCATTTCACAAGCGCTTCTAAAAGGTTTCACCGACCCCTTGAAAAACAGCCCGTTCAAATACTGATGGCTGTCTCGCCTTTTTAGTCAGCAGGTCAGGCTGTAACATGGCACATTCGTGATACACATTTTTATCCAACAGAAATGTACATAAGCCTGTTACTGTTTTATTAATGGATGCTGAAGATTAAAAAAAATGAACAAAAGGAGAATTTGTAACATCAAAGCAACCTAGGTTACTGATCTGTTCATTGCACTGTAATGCATGAGCTGTAGAGGAAAGACAAGCAGACCAGAACATCGAGCTTCTGTTTCGGTGGCTCGAGGAAATATGAAGGATGCATACAAGACTCTGGTGAAGCTGTGAGTGTTGTCTGGATGGGCTCTGGGGTCGGTCGAGGTACTCATCATGAAAGTGTAGAGGGAGAGCAACAAAGAAAGTAAGACTGGAAATAAAGTCACAGAGGCATAGTAGGAGAGACACAAAGGAAGTGAAGGGAAATGTAAAAGTAATCATCATTTAGGATTATTCCTCTGTGGCAGCAGTTGAGTCGAGGTCGTTCTTGTGTCAGTGTGCAGTGTGCATCGTGAAAACTGATTGATGATGCATCCAAGAGAAGAAAGGAAGTGTGCAACTGTCTAACTCTATATCCCCTCTTTGTCTCTCCTCTCCTCTCCCTCTGTCACTTCCCTGTCCTTGTGGCTGCACTGCCTGACAGCCTGTCATGAGCTAAACCACAGAAAGAATTTATAATAGCTCCTTTTTATTAGAGCTGTGTGTTTCCTCCAAGGCCTCGAAATGAGAGGTCATTCACTTTTCTAAGCACCTTAACTGAAAAACACTAAACAAGCTTAGTGTTGAACATTTAAGAACATTTTGAAATTAATGACTAATAATGTCAGTTCTGCACCAGAACTGCATGACCTAAAAACAGGAAGTGGCAGTATGCACCACCAGGGAGATGTCATTGCATTCTGGAAATTGGCAGTAACTGTGAGGTGTGAGGCAATAACATATGATGCATGTGGCACAACATATAAAGCCTGTTAGTGCAAAAATGTTTTTCGTTTTGAATTGATCTAAAACACTTGAAAGAACTTATCAGTTTGAATATCTTCATTCTTTTCATCATTCATTATTCAATTATTTGCTATGTGACCTGAACAAAGCTCCTTTAGAACATAGCGGTAGCATTTAGGGCAAGCAAGGCTGGCAGTGCCTTTCCAATAAAATCAGAAAATCACTATAAAAAAAATGAACTTACCGTAGTCTCTCTCCTTTCATCTTAAATAGCATTTTGCCATAGAACCTGTCTTACTGCCTTTAAATTACTGCCATCGTGTGTCCACAGTTGGCTATTGTCTCTGGAACCAGGATTTACTCCGCTTGACTCTGATTCCAATTAAATCTATAGGCCAGCAGAGTTTTCTAGCTGCTTCCACATGCACATTGTGGATAAACCTCTGGTTTTTGACTGGAAATTGATTTGGATACTGGCGCGCTAGACAATCTGCCCTGGCTCTACTTTCAGATCAGTTATCATGTACATTTTATTTAGGGCTGGGTATCGTCACTGATTTCTAGAATCGATTCAATTCCGATTCACAAGGTCCCGAATCGATTCGATCCACGATTCGATTTAATTCGATTCGATTTAAATCTGGGAAATTTTGACAGTCAGAAATATTATAATTCAGATCAGTACATTTAGATATTTTTGTATCAATAAAAAGGAAGCTGACACACGCAAGACTTTATCAAAGGTGTGAGCGTCACAGCAGATACCTTTGTGTCAAGGTAGCTGAAGATAAAACAGAAAAACATGAAGGTTTTCCTGGCCTGGGATTTATAAAAATATTCTGCAGTACATCAAAAACGAAAGAAAACCATTAATCAACATATGAACATTACCTCTGAAGTTACAGCAGTTTTATTAGAGACACGTTAAGCGTTTTGCATTTTGAATAATTTTAAAAAGTTTAAATTTGTTCAGTATTGAACAGCAGAAATGAGGTTTTCTTTTCGGAAGAATGTAAAAGGGAAAAAACTGTGTGCGACAGCGCTGTAAACAACAGTAGACTTGTGCTTAACAAGCAAGCGAATAATGAAGAAAGGGAAACTGTTCTTGAAGTACAGAGAGAGAGAGAGGGAGAGAGAGAGAGAGAGAGAGCTGTGCATCGCGGTGGAAGCAAAACAGTAAAAGTCAGAGTGAATTCATGACGATTTTATGTGAACCGTTTGGATCTTCTTTTGCTGCTGGTTCGGTCAGTATTGTTTGGAGAGAGATCAAACTAACAGCTTTAGAATCGGCGCATAAAGGGCGTGAACACAAAGCGCGGACCCGCCGACAGATCAGAATCAGCGAGCTGTCGGCTTTCAGCCCCGACCGTGAGAAAGGCGTCATCTAACTGATTCTGATCCGCGGGTTGCGCTGTGTGTTTAAGTCTATGTGCAGAATCCGTGTACCTGCTCTCATTTACTGTCTTAACTGTTTGGTGGTTCTTGAAATTTTGTGAGATGTCACCAGAGATTCTGGCATTTCGGGCAAAATAAATTTATATTAAAAAATCGATTCAGGATTTTAATGAATCGATTTTACGTCATCCAAGCCAGAATCGATTTTAATCGATGAATCGATTATAAAAACCCACCCCTAATTTTATTAGATTGCACTGCGAAAGAAGATTTTAATATCTCCTTCAGGACTTTGAATCAGAACTTATGATGGAGAGGGGATCTCAAGTCACCTCTAATTTAATTAAAAAAAAACCTCTTTTAATTAAACCAGAGAAATACCTTGGTTGAACAAATGTACAAACTGTGCTTTGTAATAGATATCTGATTCTCACAGGAGAGCGACCACATGATTTAACTGAATGTGATGCACGACTGTAGAATAAACAGAATATAGTATTTAAAAGATTAATAGAACATTAGTAGAAATTTGACAGCAGAAATACCAATACTATACAACACTGAATGGGGAAAATCGTTGCAGAATGAGTCATTTTTGCAAACAATTGTATGTACAGTTTGCCAGTAATGCATAGTTTATGTGTAGTGAGGTCTGTTTATAGTGTTTTATTGCTCCTATTATTACTACAATTCTAATCAATTCCTGAAGAATTCATCATGGCGAGCTAATGCAAAATATGATGATAACTATAAAAGTCAGACCTTTTCACAATTCTTCAGCCAGGAATGAGTGCAGAAAGGTTGCAGATGTCTATCCCTATTTAAGTACAGCATATAAAAAAAGAACAAATGAAAATACAGAATCATACACTGGTACGCTGATTAAATGTGTTCGTTATCTCTATTCTCTTGTGTTAAAGTTACTGCCCACCACTGGATTTTCTTTTTTCTAATGTTCTTTATTCCCCTCTGAACAAACAAGTCCAATCCCTCAGTCGTCTGACATTTTCTATAAGTTATTTGATACGTTTTCTTACGTGCTCCAAGCCTGCATTTGCTCTGTATGATGGATCCAGTTACTCCAAACGTTCTACCCCACTAGCTGTGCAGCGTCAGTGACTACATGGCTACACAACACAAGCTGCGACTACGGCCATTTGGAGGACAACTTATCCATTATGGGTGACATGTTCAGCAGACACTGACCACAAGGCACTCAGTAGTAGGCTGTCTTTCATCATTTAGAGCCTTACAGATTCACAGCCTCACTGTACAGTGAAAGCCATACAGTATGGCTACATATGGAGCAACAGAGCTCCATTCATTCAGAGACTACAATATGTCAGGCTTGATCTATGCCCTAGTTGAGTTTATTAGCATGTTTGCCCAACGACTTGTATGTGCTTTAAGTAACTCATAATTCTTAATGACAGAACTGACTTATCAACATACCTATATTTTGTCCTTACATATAATATGAATTGTGTGAAACTCCCTTTTTTACGTTATGAACTATCCTTTCATAATTTATTCACTCCACGTGGCAGCCGTAAGTAAGTTTTAACAAATACACAAAGAGAAAAATTTTTCTTTCTTCTGAATGACAGGTTAAAGGTAAACACCACTGTAACTGTAAAATAATCCAAATATGTTCCAACAAGAAAATACAGTACACTGTTAACATGGACATATTTCAGGGAAAAACAAACTGTGATCTTAGTTCAGCCCTCAGATTATACACAACAGCCTAACTTCTGGCACTGACCACTCATGGAAGCATGATTGTTAAACGTGGAATAAAAGCAATCAATCTGTGTTACTGTCTGTGTTAATCTGTGGCAGAAATAGAGCATTTTCTGTGTTATAAGGGACAATTCTTGTCGCAAAATTATATAGTAGGTTTGAGAAAATTTGCCCAAATTTCAATGGACAATGGCTAAAAGATCCTGATTTTTCTTTTGTTCATGTTTAAACAATTTTGGAAGATACCTGTGCAATGTATAAATTAAAATTAATTTAAAAATTAATTAATTAAAATTAATTACAATTATTATGAATATTAGAAAAAGTAAAAAAACAACAACACACTTTTGAGCATAACAGGCTCAAACATCAATGCTACTGATGCAATAACCTACACCAAGATTAAGAAGATACCTACAAACAACATTATCTTTTTCTCACACTTAATAGGTGCATAGAGCTGTTCAACTGCTCCAATTGAATCAACACACGAAGAGTAGTTCTACACAAAATCTGTCATTCCCAGTTTGACCTTTCGGGAATTTGTTTTGAATCCTCATTACTTTTATAAAATGTCTCTTCTCACATTTTCATTTGACATTTTTCCAGCTCTTTGTATTTTGTCTAACGCAAAGAGCTGGCTCAAAAACCTCCGATGGACACATTTGAGTGGAAAATTCAACCCATCTTCGAACGTCAAGCCATCTGCTTTTTGTTATAAAGGCCTTGGTGGTGACTTTATTGAATCTGAATCAGCAGTAGCAGCTGTGGTATGATGTGTTTATATGCCTCTTAAGCTTTGGACAGGTTATAGTAAGGATGACAAGTCTGGTCCTCAGTTTCTCTTTTCGTATGTTGTCATTGGTGGCAATAAAATGAAAACATTCAGTCAAAAATTGTGCATATTCCGCAACATAAACATAAATCCAACATAAAAGTCACACCGGAAGTGCATAACGAGGCCCAGCTATAAATATCCACTGTCATTCTTTTATTTGCTATGTAATACCTTGTTATCAGTAGTGCAGAAGGTAAACAACTATAAAAGGAGCCACAGCAAAATAAGTTTAGCAGGATGCCAATTGTGATGCGTGACAGACACTGCGAAAGAGACGATGAGAAGGCACATAGGACAGATGGCAACAGTGGGGAAACCTTTCAACTGTGGCGCTTACACAATATGTAAGATGGCAGCTGTAGTCTTAGAAGTACCTACCCAATAACGCATTACATAATGTCCCATAAATTGTTTCTTTATGACCCATTGTTTTTATATCCTGTCCTATTCCTGTTCTTAATTCCCCCTATAAATATCTTGATTTATCACTCGACTCTGGTTTTTTAGCTCTAATGCCAACACTTAGTGTCTTATTCTTCTTTATTACAGCTTCCTCTCTGTTTGTGTATTTTCAATATTCCCCCCCTCATGTTCCTTTTATCTCCTCCCGTGTATAACCCCGCTGCCCAAAGGCAACAGCATGTTCGGCGAGATAATAGGTGACTGTGCTCTCTGTTGCGCCATGCCAGTCATCGAGAAACTAGCACATCCTCTCTGCCAGACAGAGCTGAGGAGTATCCTCTTCAATCACCTCTAAGCCTTTTCATGCTACACCTAAAATGAAGGATTGTAGCTGCTGGAGTGGAGACAAGCCACTGTCTGTCTGGTGTAGATTAGCCCATTCGCGCACACACACATACACATACACGCACACACACTTATGCAGTTGCTGCAAAAGTAAGTGGCATACACACAGAAAAAAAGATTAGTGAAGACATGAGTTCTTGAGTACCTGACTGTCTTCAAAAGATGAGAGGTGAGTCTTGAAAATACCTTGCTAAGGCTGATGACTAAAAACCATTAAACTGGTTGCCTCAGTGTCTAAAAAAACAAAAATAACAACTCACCCACCCAAAATGAACAGACTTCAAACTGAAGAAAGCTTTAGAAGTGAGTAATCTCTAAAGAGAGGAGGAAAGATGGGAAGGTGAATGAGAGACAGAAAAGAAGATAATGGGAGAAACTGAAAACCTGATGTGCCACTGTGGAGCATTTGGCGGTCTGTTAAATTATAACTATATAGCAACTTAATTTCAAGAATGGCTGTGAAAGTAAAGAGTAAAAATGTATTCCTCATCACGTCCTAAAACCAGTCCGACTCACGCTAAGACCAAAATGCTAATATCCAACAACACCAGACTCTGTAAATCATGGACCTTCTCACCCTGACTGTCAGGGAGCATCTCATAGTCATTACAGAATTCATATCATGTTTCCCCTCTGTGACCAAGCTCACCACAACCATTAAAGATTGCTCAAATTATTAGGTTGTAAATTCCAGCCCTCCATCCATAACCCACAATCCTGCCTCTTGCTGGCTGTATTCATTGTAATGTTATCACTGGCTCTGTAAGGATGGTAACAGCAGTTTGCATAATACTCCATAGCATTTTTTGTGTCTGACAGATTATGTGTTTTTCCTCTTAGCATCTGACCACAGGTGAATTATAGGTGACACAACAAGAGCTAAGCGCACTCATTGGTGGTACACCCAATTCAAAACTAAGTGGAATATGGTTTTCCTCGCTGTTTCTCTGATGTTTTTCTGTTCCAAGAGTGGCTGATCTATTATATTAAGTGTCATCCACAGTCAGACTTCTCCAGTGGTCGCAGAAATGCAGTCTCAATGCAATTAATGTCAGGCAGCAGTCAATTTTGAGAAAATTGGGCCCACTTTATGCTAACTGATAATAAGGCACAGCAGTATAAGATTCAACAACTCGTGAATGCTGATGTGTTGACACTGACCTGTGGCACCGGTGACAGAAGAAGCTTTGCCCCCATTGTTTCCCTTAATGGCCTGCACTGAGATGACATACTCTGTTCCTGGATACAAACCTGTGGGAAGAGACAGTTAGTCTTAAAAGAAGCAAATGTCCATCAGTCTCTGATATAATGCTCCAAAACAAGGGATTTACAAACTTTGAGGAAAATCTTGAGTAGAAGTAGAAATTACTTTTCTGACTTTTCTCAATCAAATCCTTAAATTATGGGATCCCTTTTCTATTAGACTACATGAAATGTATATTATACCCACTTTCCTGGTAAAAGAACATTCACCCTCTATCAGTTTTACATATCAGAAAATTATATGAAAGAAATTCTGCTCCTTACCAGGTCATATACAACTCCAAATGAACTAGAAAATATGAGACATAAACCCATGTCATTAGTTATTTATTTGTCATTATTTATTTTAACAAAAATTTAAGCCAAATCGCAGAAGTAGTGTATTTAATTTATACAATGCCAAGTAGGGGAAACATTCAGCCTGAGAAGGTCCTTTCCAAATAAATCCAAGTGCATCATGTGAAAAAGATGATTCAGCAGAAAACATTGAAGACAGCTGCCAATCTTCTCAGGAGTGGACATCCAGCAAATTCCCCTCCCAAGGCCAGACCGTACAATGCAACAAACCCAAGAGCTGGCTCTCAGACAAACGGGCCTCAGTTAATATGTTAAATTTGAAGTTCATGACAGTACAATTAGAAAAAGACTGAACAAGCATGGCTTGTTTTGGAGGCTTGGCAGAAGAAAAAGTCTTCTTTCTAAAAAAAAAAAACATGGCAGCGTAGCTCATGTTTGCAAAGTTACATCTGAACAAACAACAAGACCTCTGGAGCAATGTCCTTTGGACAGATCAGACGATGTCGAGATGTTTTTACATGATGCCTAGAGCCATGTTTGGTGAAAACCAGTCATAGCATGGATTGATTATTTGACTTGTTTTTGAATCATGGGATCTGGGCACCTTGAAGTCATTGATTTGACCAGGAATTCCTCTGTATACCACAGAAATCAAGAAATGTGAGGCCGTGTGTTCAACAGTTAAAGCTTGGCTGAAACAGTCAGCCTGAACTTAGTTTTTCTGCACTTTGGCTTTTGAATCATTTTGGTTTTTGTGAATTAAATAATGATGTTTAATATGTCATGTGTTGCTGTTCATCTCAGTTATATATTTACCTAATTAAGATCTGATAATAAATAAATAATTGTTTATTGTTTCGTGATATGTAAAACGCTTGAACGGACAGAGAGCATACCTTCTTTTTACCATTGCTGTATACTGTGTGTTTATGAGATGATGTCATGTTCCATGTTTTATATTCCAACATTATTAATATTTTTACCCTAAAGCTTAATTTGAACTGAATATTTAAAGTAACTGTGTCTGTATATGTAAGTTTTTGTAGCACTTTTACAATATAAATTGCAAAGTAAAACCAGAAGATTATTTTAAATCAAATTGGATGACTATTTCAAGATTTATGTCCAAAAGTGTCCAATTCAAGATTCAAGAAACAAGGTTACGGGACTATTTACTTCTTATTGATTAGCTTAGAACCCATAGCTTACTCTAATAGCACAACAGTTCGAGAAATACTTTTGTACATTGTTCACAAACTTGTAAGACTCACCCACAATAGTGTGTTTGGTGCGCGCCTCTTGGCTCCTCTGTACCTTCAGCTCCTCCTCTTGCCCTTCTGGGTCAGTGTGTGTAAGCCTGAAGTAATCCATCTCAGCTTGAGGGTTCTGCCAGTCCACCTCAATAGAGACCTCTGTCTGGCCAAGAACTCGGATACCATCAATAGTTGAGACATCTGGGAAAGGTGATACAAGGTTAGGTGGAACTGAGTGTACAGACATGAAGCTCAAACTTAGAAGTCTGCCTTAAAGCTTTTGCAAACAGAAGCATCTGCCTTGCTCTGCTTCCACATGTCCCCGAGCTAGACAATGATCTCCCAGCACACTGAAATGTGACATTTCTAGGAAAGAGAGCCAAGCAAGAATTCCGCCTCTGGCCATCTGCAAGATATTATAACCAAATAATAGACAAATATTTGTATTTGGCATGAAACAAATATTAAAATCACTCATGGGTGCATTTCTTTTTTCTTTTTTTTTTTTGACATCGCCAGCGTCATCTTAGAAAAGTGCATATAAAGGTTTATTGATGTTTTCTAAAGTAACCTTTGCGTACTCTGTGCTTTCCCACATTTAAAGTCACAGCATTCACATAATAAAGTCAGGATAAACTAGTTTAACATATCACCCAGCAGGACACACAAATTAAACACAGTCATGTGGGGTTCAATAGTCGAGAACGATCCTTGAGCAGTTCTGTAGACTAACATTTTACAGCTATTTGTAAAGCTGTGACATCTACTACACCTCAAGAATCAAACATCATAGTAATGCTTTAGTGCCGCCTACACTTTACACAGTGTACATTGTGACTTACTTTTATTTTTAAACTTTACATGTCACATGAGCATTTTCACTTCTACCTGTATGTAATTACTTTAAAACAACAGTAACAGCTCAAAGCAGCCGCCATGTCAAAATGCTTCAACCTCAATGATCAGATCCCCATGTTCCCCAGGATGGGGAATCAGCTGCTATAGATTTGGAGGTGATGGGAACGAGATGACAGAAAAGGAGGAGCACAAACCACAAAAAAAACCCAACCAAAAAACCAAAAAACACAAAACAAAACAAAACAAAACAAATCAGAATAAGGGGAAAAACCACTAAAAAGAGGATCGAAGTTAAGGACATGCAATCCTGGTATCCTGGTATGAGTAGTAAAAAGAAGGGCATAGAGAAGATATCAGTGCATCATGAATGGTTCCTCACAGTCTGAGTCTATAGCAGCATAAATGAGGGATGAAGATTGAAGTCTGATGTGAAAAGTAGAGAGCGTGTCTGTATCGTGAACCCAAACTGGGAGTTGGTTCCACAGAAGATGGGCCTGATAGCTGGAGTCTCTGCCTCCCATTCTACTTTTAGATAATCAAATAACCAAAAATGAGCCCGCAGTCTTAGAGAGATATGCTCTGTTGGAATGAAATGATACTATGAGGTCTTTAAGATATGATGAAGCCTGATCATTCAGAACTTTGTATGCCACTGCATCCTCCCATCTCTCAGAATATTCTGAATAATTCAGACGTTAATTAGAGATATGCTTCTGCAATTTCATGAGGAAAAAGTGAGTTCCATCAAACAAAGCAAGCGTTACCAAATGAAAAGCTTCTTTTCATGCCAGCTGTTGTGCTTCCCAAAAGAAAACTTAAAAACATCCATCCAAACCCTCTTTTGAAGTAGATCATTGTTTGAAGTTAAAACAAAAAGTATGTACCAGTCTGCCTCACACAACAATAAGCCAGATGATGGCGTGGCTTCTTATGCCCATATGTGAAAGCTATGCTCTGTGAGGTTTTCCATGGTAAACCAATCTAACCACACTCCCACTTTCTGCACGTCTCCCATCAATCCTGTCAAGTAATCTCTTTCTCTACACATCTGTGTCCCGCCACATCTGTGAGCAAGTTCATGGAGCCATTTCCTTGAGAATTAAAGGCTAACAAGCCAGCCTTTAATGAAACACTTAGTAATTAAAGTCTTCAGTCTGTTCATTGCTTTTTTACCATAGAATTTCTGTGAAAGACAAAGACGAATACAGGAACAATCGTGCTCATTCTACAAAAGTAACAGAGAAAGTGAGGCAGGTTATCAATCCATGCCAGGTCCATATTTTCATTCCTGGACTCTACCAGAATAGCATTTATGGTCTTTTAATGCCAAATCACATACACAATTACGTTTGACTTCAAATGCAACTATTTTATCCCGAGAAAATCTAACTTAATCCCTAAGACCTGCAGGCCACACCTGCCCTCAAAGCCACGGTAGTCTTTAATAGGTAACATCTGCTTTCACTTTAAACCAGCAGCTCATTTAAAGGAAACATGCTGCACACCGCCCAGTTCTGCTACAGCACTAATGTCTGTTAGTCTGAAAAATACTAATTTTAAAGCTCTGTATTTGTTTTTTCTGTCCTGATCAGAGCCATCTGTGCTCACCTGTGGTGGCTTCAATCTCGTCAGCTTCACTTTGGATGCCCTTAACCACCGCATGTACTTGGACAATGTAGGTAACCCCAGGAGTCAGTCCTGTGATGAGGTAGGAGTTCTCTGTGTTGGCGACCGAAATCTAATATGCAGTTGATGAGAATAAGTTTGTAAGATGAAATAGGTAATATACTTTTTTTTTTGCTACAACCTGTATTTGACACAGAAATGATCAAAGTAGAAAAACCTACCTGCTCCTGCGCACCCTCGTCATTTTTCGGATAATATGTCAACACATAATACTCGGCCCCTTGAACGGACTCCCACTCAACCAGGAGAGAGACGTCAGTCACTTGGACCACCTGCAGACCCTGAGGTGCCAAGACTGAGAGAACAAAGAGACATACACAGAAGTCAGGAATTAACAGAATTTAACAGTTATTTTTATCAACAAGTCCGCTATCATGTCCACAAGTTCTTTTTCTGATTTTGTTGTTCAGGCTTGCATTTTAATTTTTCTTTTTTGCTCGCTTCCCTGTCTTCTCTTCCTCTGTCTTGTCTATTTGTAGCTGTTGTTGTCCTCCTAAGGCCTCCACTATGAAGCAGGATTTCATCTTATCCATGTAACTTCAGGGTTAACCTTGGGTTAACTGGTGTTAAATCACTGCCTGTCCTGTAAAAGATCCCCCAGACCTCAGAGCTTGGATAGTGGCAGGGTTTAAAGTTTTTTTCTTCTCACCAACCAAACCACACACACATTCATACGACATGTTTAATATTAAATTACTGAACACTGCATTGTCTACAGCAGCTGTGCTGCTTTAAGCCCTTTTCATATTGTTCCTATAATATGGTTTCAGCTTCCTTTGCAGTTGCTCTGCTGCCGTACACTTAGCTATATTTTTTGATTTGACAGATGCTGCCAACACAACAACGTTCATATGAATTTGCCAACTAGATTGATAAACTCCTGGTTGATAAACAGCTTGATAGCTTGACCGCTAGGGTCAGGATAATCGACCCCAGCCTACAAGGGCTTCACCACCTGACTGTTAGGATAAGTGAATACAGATAATGAAAGCATAACCTGGATATGCTAAACTCACTTCGTACTACAAGGCCCTGAGGGGGGTGTACTATGAAGGAAATTAAACATAGATAGGTTTTCTTCGAGTTAGCTGGGTCAACAAAACCCCAAGCCCTAGACAGAGATAACACATATCATTGTGATCTTTTATCAACTTTCTCTGTGAAACTGGGTTTTCTTAAAGTTTTAAAACTTTAAGTTTGACATAAATTGCTATCTTATTAGTCTTGCCTTGTACTGTAGTACAGCTCTGTGGTTTCCAAATGTTGATTTATTTTGTTTTTCCCTGTGTGTTTTTTGTGCTTTTACTTCCTGTCTTTGCTTTCCCTGCCGTGAGCTCTGTCAGGACATCTATTTTAACAACCTGTGTTTCCTGGTTGTCTTGTGTTTCTCACATTCGTCTTTGGATTTCAGTTCTTTGTGCCTTGCATTATGTTGAATTTGCTAATAAAGCCTATTATCAGTCCCCACAAACACCTTCACTGTGCTGCATAACACCTACACTTATTCAATCTACCAAAAGGCTTAAATCTTTTTTTTTTCAGTTGATTGTCAAAGAACCAACAAATCATGAACACGGCAAAATAGGTGTTTTGTTTTGTTTTTTTACTCTAAATGGAAAGAAAGACTCCTTTAAAGTGCTTCTCTGGCCATTCTGGAAAAACATGGTGGGGGAGCTAAGAGTAAAAACAAACCAAAACCGCAGCCAAAACACAGAAGACGACATGTCAGCCGTGTTGGGGAGTGAGGCTTTTTAAAGGCAAGGTGAGCTTTTGTGGGTATGATAGAGGGAAATAAAATGGCAGACTGTATAGATTTTTTTAAAAAGAAAAAGAAAAAGCAAAACATGGCGTGCAAGTAAAAGCTTATTACAAGGGAAAATGAGAAATGTGAAATGAGTGGTTATGTGGTCCACTATAGCTTTGGCAAGCAAGGAATTCACATAAGATTTAGATGCTGTTCCACAAGGTAAAGTCAGGAAGCTCGATGTTTTTCTTCAAATGCAGCAGTCTTTTTCCATCAAAGAACAGTTAAAATTCTCCTGTTGCTAATCCAGGCATGACTATCAACCATCTTTGCCCTTAAATATTATTTCAGAACAGCTGGTGTGAATACATTTGCATAATAAGATTGGAAAAGCAGAAAATAATGGTGATTTTCTGCCTTTTCGGCTTGAAAATCAGCAAAATGCTATCAGAGGAAGAAAATTTTACTGAAACGACACGTCTGGACTTCTTTGAGAAATTTGATTTTTTATGTGCTATCATCTTTCCTGTCTGTAGCTTGATATTTTAGAGGAAATCCTGATCCAGCTCATTAAAAGAGAACTGGTAAGGAAAAAATGGCTAAATATGGTTTAAAGTCAACTTTTCTAAATGTGCTTTATAATAAAAGGAAACATTTTAGAGGCCGCGAAAAAATAAAGGATAATAAGCTAAATACAGACCATCTGCATTATGTTGAGAAAGCTTTAATAATCTCACCTGTATTATATTCAGATTACTTCATTAAATTTGGTTGCATTTTTACTAAATCTTCTGGATTGACATAAACTGAGGCTAAGAAAACTATTCCTACTGTGCAAGGGCTGCTGATTTCTAAGCCATGAGGCTTCTGCCTTTGATGGTTAAGAACACAAAAGAAAACATTAAAGTGTGCCTCACTGGAAAGGACAGAAACTGTATCTAAACCCATACTTCAAGAGTATTGTTCCCATCAGCGTCCAAAAAACAGATTGCCATCCATCAGCCAGGTGTTGAAATGGCAAATAGCCACATAAAACAAAGAAAGCGCCAACTGTTTTGCTTTTGTGCTCTTCCTCTCAGCCTTCTTATTACCGCTAACACCTAAAATCAACACAGGGTTTTTTTTTTCTTACCTCCCACTTTCCCTTCTTGCCTGACTTTTCTTCTGACACGGTGGCACTGTTGATGTTGGACTCCATTCAACAGCACCTAAACACGAAGCTACAGATCTGTTCTCTACCTCTGTGGTATGAAACACAGCTTGAAGAAATGGAATCGTCATCTACGGTTTGACATTTCTGACCTGCTACTGTGAAGTCTGAAACATTTATGGTTCACGGAGCTGCATTTGATGGATCCAGTTGACTTTTAAAAAAAAGGGCTTTAAAACACATGCTTTGTGCTCTTGATTAAATACAGAGGAAAAACATGCCAAGACAACCATAGACAGATGTTAGCATATAAATAGAATACTATTTCAAATGTAAGAGATCAATGCTATGAAAAAATAAAAGTGCCATTCACTTGCAGCCAAATGTTCAATATCTCTGCAGAATTGACTGTCACAGTGGGAATTCAGTGCTCATGCCTGGCAGCTGCTGCTCACGTTTCTGCTTTCCTGGCCTTAAATTGCTGTAAAATGCAATTTTGTACTCTGCTCCTCGGGCAGCACAGTAACAGTGATTTGGCGAGCAGTGCATTTATCAGGAAAGGTGAGATTCTTCTGCAGGGTAAAAGCCAGATGAAGCCCTGAAAGACTGATGGGTATTCTTATATTTCTGTGGTATTATGTGACCTGATGTTATAGGTTGTCTGGAGGCCAAAAATGCAGTGGTCATCAGGTCAGCCCACTGAAAGCGCCCCGTCGCCTGATATCTCTGAAATAACTGTCGGGAGATATGTTTTGAATTCCATAGTAGGTTTGGTCAGAAACTCTTGAGCATCACTGAGCTGGCTAATAGTTAACTGTAGGGGTTTACTGGCTTTTGAGGCAGCTCTTAAAGTTCAAGCACCATCAGGGACTCTGCTGCAGGTCATTACTGTACCAAAAAGTACAGAGCCAGTGGAGGAGGCTATAGGGGCTGTGAAGAAAGCTGTGAAGATAACAGCTGGGCTCCAATGACTAGTTTAATTTTAGTAAAAATATCTTCTTTCGTTTTTTTTAGCAGAGCAAGGTGCAGCTGTTGAGCAGGGATCTTAAGCGGCTGATGGCAAGATGTAACAGCAAATACTAAAACAGGCTGGTTGAAAAGCTTTTTCTGCCCTGTAGCTGCACCTATATGAATATGACTTGATATTACTTGTAAGGTAATTGCCATTCAGTTGATGTATGACCCTGGACACTTGTACATGAATCACACAGATGGTAGGAGATAGATGATTAAAGCCCAGACTGCACTGCTTTGGCTCTTGAGAATCATTCAGTCTGGGCATGAAAATGCTACTAAAAGGATGCATATGGAAATTTATATGAAGGTGAACAGGTCATTAGGGCCAAGTGTTATATTTTTTAACGGTCCCTGAGCTGCTTGTAGCATCCGAGCTTCGTGACATAGCACTTAAAATTCTCAGGTTAATGTTAGTGCCATAGAGGTGACTGTAGAAATGTGACTTTTCAGTCTCAAGTGAAAAATGCAAGTTTGGGTCACATAAAGTTAATATCCACACCTCGATGCACACAAAGTTCACTTCTTCTTTTTTTTTAACTGTGATTTTTCTGCAAAACTCCCCAAGCTATGTCTTTTAGTTACTTTGATCTTTAGTAGGCTGGATGAGTGAAGCTATATGATAAATGTGTCAGATTACTGAAAAGGTTTTTATTAAATTTCAGTAAATGTCTTCCTATGTCCTTCTTCACATTTTCAAGCCGTCCACTGGGCCAGATTGGAGTCGCTGCCAGGCCGATTCGGGCCACCGGGCCTTAAGTTTGACGCCCTTGTGTTAAAGTTTGCAAAGCATCAACAGAAATCATGTTAAGCTTACCTAACGAACAGTCCTCCCCGTAAAAGCCGTCATCACAGATGCACTTGCCGTTCACACACTGGCCATTATCTGTGCAGTCATTGGGACACTTCTGGTTGCTGCAATCCTCACCAGCGAAGTGTGAGAAGCACACACATTTCCCGTCTACACACTGGCCCTTGTCATTGCAGTTGTTTGGACAGGTCAGTTCGCTGCAGTCTTCTCCGGTGTAGCCCTCATAGCACACGCACTGGCCATCCACGCATTGGCCATTGTCATTGCAGTTGTCTGGACATGTCAGCTCACTGCAGTCTTCTCCGGTGTAGCCCTCATGGCAGACGCACCGGCCATCTACGCATCTGCCATTGTCGTTGCACTCATCTGGGCAGGAGGATTCAGAACAGTCGGGGCCTTCCCATCCTACGTTACAGAGGCAGCTGCAGGTGTCGTGTTGGTAGGTACCATGGCCACTACAGCTTTTGTCCACGCCTTGATAAAGAGATACGCCAACACAGCGGGAGTGAAAAGAAGTGAGTGAAGAAGAAACGTTCAGTTCATCATGGAAAGTCCCCAGCAGCCTAGTCTATCATGTCATGTCATGGCCTACCTGCAGCACCACAGCATCCCTGTGCACACTGGGTCTTAAGGTAGTTGACTTCTTCTTCGAGTCCATTGACTCTGTAAAGCAAAGACTTAAAGCTTTCCGACTCCTCGCAGTCACATCTGGGTGACTGCAGCTTGATGTTGTGTCTGAAGATAATGTCATTGTTTCCATTTTTTGTGGTCTCCATCTGCAGACCTGCAAAATGGATATCTTTGTTAAGTTCATGCTGCTACACCTATCTGTTGCTCTTCACTCTTAATCTCTCAGTTATATCTTTCTTATGACCTGTTTCATCCTGTGTTGATATGTGTTGTAGGTTGCAGCTGATGCTCCCCGGGATGTCAATTTTATAGATGTGGCTCAAGGTGACTTCCTGCTCTGCAGCTGAGGGGTCTGGCTGGGTGTCAGCAGAACTTGTGCGTGACCATGTGCAGAGTAGGGCCAGCAGGCACAGGGCCCTCCACAGGGGTCTAGCGGTCATTGCTAGTGGTACACTGTTCCAAAAAATAGTAATGTCAAAGTATCTTACTGTATATTTTACAGTTTTGTACTGTCTTTCTAGAATATCATTAAATTTACATAAGTAGACTGTGATTTTACATGTCAAAGGTAAAATAACATAACATCACTGTAAATATAGTAAAACACAATTTACTTGTTTTTTAAATATATTTTTTAGTACACATGCATATTTAGATTGTAAAAATACATTCAGAAATGTATCATAATTTCACAAATATTTGTCTGTTATGTGAGAGAATGATCTGTTAAATTCAAATGTAAAGCGCTTTGGGTGCCTTGAAAAGCGCTATATAAATCCAATCCATTATTATTATTAAATGTAATACTATGGAAAAATATATAAAATGATCGAAAATTAATGAGAATAATCAATAATTAAATGAGTATTTGAATTATAATTTTGCTAAAAATTTCATGTCATCTAGATCTGATTCAATAATTCAGAGGTAACAAGTGAAAATATAATTAATAGGAATAAAAACTAAAAAAAAACATATAAAACATTGCACGGCCATGCTGTGCTAATTATATATTTTAAATAATAAATGTAGAGGTAGGAATTGCAATTAATATAAATCTCAAAGTATTCACCACATTCCTGAACAGAAATAGGCCTCTGCACCTGGGGTGTGGCCATGGAAACAATGTGACATGCCATTGGATGTTGGGACACATAATAACATGACGCTAAGCATCGGCCAATGAATGTGAACTAACAACCACAAGGTCGCGGGTATGGCAGCACTGTAGGAAAAAATCCTAATATAAAAGTATTTTACTGTGCATTTTACAGTTTTGTTCTGTTCTTCTAAAGTTACGTAAATAGACTGTGATAGACATTTCAAATGTAAATTAATGTTAAATCACTGTAATGTAATAAAACATAATTGTCATGATTATTAAATGTATCTGTCTGTACATATGCATATTTAGATTGTTAAAATACATTCACAAATCATGATCTCACAAATATCTGTCCGTTATTTGAAAGATTGAACTGTTGAATTCAAATGTAATGCTATGGAAAAGTATATAACATGATTCCTATAAGCTTGTGTTACATCACATAAGTATTATTATCATTGCCATTTAGGGCCATCGTGGCTCAAGAGTTGGCAGTTCGCCTTGTGACCAGAAGGTTGCCGGTTCGAGCCCCAGCTTCGACACTCTTGGTATTGTGTCCGTGGTCAAGACTCTTCACCTACTGGTGATGGCCGATGGTGCGATATGGCAGCCTTGCCTCTGTCAGTCTGTCCCAGGGCAATCCATTATTATTTAAACCAACTGTTAACTGTATATTTCTGTACATTTACGTATTATGATTCATATTGCCACATTCATTGACCAGCACTTGGAAAAGGCAGAATCCCATGTAAAATTAGCACACACAACAAACTGTATTTTCATTACTGAAAATAACTGTATTTTCATGAGAAAGTTATTTTCTGTTATTTTACGGTAGTATTTTGGCGCCCAGCAGCCGGAATATTACCGTTTTTTTAGGATTTGTTTTTTCTAACAGTGTATTTGTGCAACTTATTTTTTATGTTTCAACATATAAAACAGCTCTGACATGCAAAAATAAAATCAACATTCGGGAACTTGTTCACTTTCAGTCTGAGAGTTTGTTGCTGGCAAGTTTGGTTAAGCTGTCATACTTTGTTACTCCACCTACTTCGTTCATCTTGTGACACACAGTTACCCCATAACCATTTTCCCTATACACAATCACTGGATAAGGACCAGCTGTAAAATTGTTACTAGATCTTCAGTTTCAAAACTCCCTCTGAATATATCTTTTTACCATTAGAATTTGTTGCCTTTGGCCCGGCAAGATTTGGAAAATGTCATGAAGTGTCTTAAAGAACTGACATGGACTCTGTTAGCAGAGGTTGCACATAGTCTAACAATGACTGGATATGGACTCGACGTGTGTGTTCTATGGTCTGAAGATCCCAGGAGTGTGAGGAAGCCCATGGAAACATGGCAGACAGTTTTTCTTCATGTGTGTGGGGGTACTCCCTTCTGAATTATACGTGTACAAAAAAGTCTTCTTATGAAAAGAGTACAAAATGTGGTAGAACTTATTAGCTAAGCTTGGAAAAAAATACTAACTACCTCATAATCATCTTCCCTTTAACAACAGTGCTGCATCTTACATATCTTCAAGCATACGGGTGACCGTGGCTCAGGGGGTTGGGAATCGCATCTGTAACCGGAAGGTCGCCGGTTCGATCCCTGGGCTCTCTGTCCTGGTCGTTGTGTCCTTGGGCAAGACACTTTACCCTACTGGTGTTGGCCAGAGGGGCCAATGGCGCGATATGGCAGCCTCGCTTCTGTCAGTCTGCCCCAGAGCAGCTGTGGCTACAACTGTAGCTTGCCTCTACCAGTGTGTGAGAGTGAATGAATAGTGGTATCGTAAAGTGCTTTGGGTGCCTTGAAAAGCGCTATATAAATCCAATCCATTATTATAAAAAAAACGAAACTCCAATGGTATCAGCTTTGTCTTGTTCATACAGTCACAGAAAAGGGAATTGTAGTTTTACATATCAGCACATAAAAAAAAATAAGCTCATTCTGAGTAGGTTTTAAAATCAAGCTGTGTTGTTGTTTTTGTTGTAGTTATTTATTTAAGCCAAAATGCATGAGCTATAAGTGAAAAATTAAGCATACCCCATGATTCAACAGCTTATAGGTGGACGGATTGTGTTCTGAGTTCATATTGTTAAGCAGAAAGTGTGGACTTAATTTTTCATATGCTGCTTCTGTATTTTGGCTTGATTTTATAATGAACTGACATGTAAAACCTTGTAATTGAAAAAGGATGTACTTTTTTGAACAGAACATTATTTTAGAACATAAGAGAAAAATCCAACTTAAACACCAAATCTCTTAAAACCAGTTTTTAAAGCAGAATTCGTGCGTGTGTGGTTAGTCAAACAGAAATTATATCTCATACTGGGGGGCCTAGGAGTCTTGGGCCCTCCAGACAGTTGCCTGCTAGTCTGTGTTTGAAATCAAAGACAATAACGTTAAACACCTCACAGCTCAGTGTGAGGTACATCAAATTTACTTCGAGGACTCTCACATTGGCATGAGCAAAAGCATATGGAGATGAAATATCCCATCTGTTTTTTAGTGCTGGACTATACATTTTGTACAGACTGTATCTTTGGCAATAACTGTGTGTAACAAACCCCTGAAACTGTAGGCGTCTGTTGTTGCGCCTGACTGAACCTGTGTCTCGTGGCTGACAAAGGCACAGATTTGTACCTTCAACAGTGTCTTATACAGAGCTGAGGACAGAAATACATAAGTTACATTAGATTCACTGGGGCAGACTACTGTATATTTAATCACAAGAAACCTGAACCATTGTGTCACCATGTGTGTGTCGTAATGGAGCTCTCATTCCACAGTGTGGCAGTAGAAAGTGAATAGTCATCACTTTGGCAGAGATCGCAAACCATAAATTGTGCTCAGTCAGGCATTTCAAAGCTTCAGCGAATGCAGAAGCTTGTCCTCGGTGATGATGTCATTGTGTCTAATGACAGTGATGTCATGTGAACTTAAAACCTTGCAGCGGCTTCCCCGGGAAGCTAAATTACATGCTTTCAAAATAGAAATCCTGCTTAAGCTTCAATAGCCCTTTTGCCGGACTTTGGTTTGAATTAAACCTTATGGTACAAAAGTTTAAAAGGTGGCTTGAAGGAACACATGAGCTAACTGTGCTGAGCTCATGTGGTCTATGGAAACACAAAACCTCTAATCAAGTGAAGAAGAAAGAAGGAGAAACGGTGTCATGCTTGATAAATGCAAAATAAAGTTTTAATTACTGAGGTCAGCGTATGTGCAAATAATCCATATGAACCAAAATTTCCTTACTATGGTCAGACATACAGCTCTGGTTGTGAGCACAGCAACCCCACCCTCTGCTTATGAGGGGCAGCCAATCAGGTTTGCTTAAAGGGGGAGGAGCTGAAACAGCAGCTTTCAGAGTGTATACATGGCTTCAGTCTCACAGGCCTATACTATTCATGTAAACTGAGTGGCTCCACTGGGTCCAATACAGGACCAAATATACTACTGCACAAATAAAACCAGCAAATATTTCTCAGGCTTTTCCGGCATGTCACGATATACAAAAATAACTATTATTCAGTTTTATTTCAGTGTTTTAGCTCAACTTTACTATAAATTATAAACTCTAAGAACTGGGCAAAAACAGCTCTCTTATTTTGAGATTTATTCCTGTGTTTGCTCAAAATGTGAAATTTTGAAGTGGAAACAATGAATGACTTGGAAATCTATCAAAACATTTTCTCTTTGAGCATCAAAGACTAAAACAGCTGGAAAAGTTAAAAAATAATGTGCAGACAGAGAAACTAATACTTAAAATCCCATTAGACATTGAGAGAGAGCATTGGCCAGAATATTAAGTTGTCAACAAGCAGAACTAAAAACCTGCCAATACCACGATGACACCATTATCAGATTAACATATAATCTAAGCAGGGATCCCAGGAAACTGAGAATATGACAATATCTGACATTTTGAGTTACAGTTGAGTTACATGCTGTTATACGTGACATATTTTCAAACTCTAAAGTGGAAAGCTTCTCTTCATCGAGTCAACACATTTTATTTTGAGTTAAGTGCTGGAATATGAGTTCTAGCTCAAATGAATGCACACAACTCAAGTAGGTTTGTGATTCAGAATTCCCAGTGCTTTTTTTAGGGAGGCAAATGCACGTGTAATTATCATGACCAGTTCAAACTCAGTATATCCAGCTTGGTTATTTTAGCTGTGTATTTAACTACTGCTGGTCAAAGGCTTGAGGTCAGAGACCGGTGCCTGTGCAAACAATCCAAGCTATGACATCACAGACATGCTGTGTCTTTTACCCTATGCTGTGGTGAAAAACTAGACCTTAGAAGGTCTTTTGTCAATGGCCAAATCTTAGGCTTGTAAAACTGAGATTAAGGCCTTAAGACAGGAAAATGGAAATAAAGTGAGGGGTATGGAGAGCGGAAAACAGGATCGAGAATCAGATGGATCAGTGGGTGAGGGAGAGTGAATAGGTAAGAGAAGAAGTGATGGAGAGTTGTGTGTTGGAATCACTGACACTCTAGCAGTTAGCCACATTACAGATGGTATAGTATGGTGTGTAATAGCACTGAGCACGGGCTCACAGAGATGCTTAACAAGCATGTTTATAGCTCCCTGTCAAGGTTTTATTTGATGCTTGCCTTTTTCAAGGCCTTTTCTTATTTCTCTTGGAGGAGATTGCAGTGTGACTTTCCAAGCATAGCACAGGGTCGTGTCTGACTGCTGAGACTGTCCTCATGTTGGAAAGACAGACAGATGGAGGAATTAATGGAGAAAGGAAATGGGATAAAGAGGGAAGTGGGGCAGTTACATTTGAATGGATGGATGGATGGATGGATGGATGGATGGATGGATGGACACCAGTTGGGCTAAAAAAAACAAACAAAACGGAGCCAGTGCTACAGTGTGACAAAACTGCAGTTCTTTGAAAAGTGTTGGTTCCAACACTGCTTGACCATTTTGCACAAAAAATGTTACTGCTCAAAGTTTGGACACATGCAGTATATTGCTTGCTGTGAAATTTTAGTTTCATATGTTACACTGTTTTTGTAGTATTTGTATTTATTTTTGTCCTAAGTCTCATCTACCCACCTTCTTTCTTTTTCTTTTCTTTTCTTTTTTTTTCATTGACATCTGAGGTCATGTTTGAACATGAATCACTCAAAAAGTATTAAAGATAGAACCCTGAAATTTTCACAGGTCTTTCTGATTGTAATGTTAAATTTCGATCTGTAATTTGAGATAGCTGCTTCAAAAAAGGTCTGAGGACTGGCTAGTTGAATTATGTATTTAAAAAGTTAAAGCAGTTCTGTGTAAGTCTCGTATTTGAGCACACACTAATAAAACAAATCACACTGCGAAGAGTAATTGTGTCAAGTTTTGAAAGTTATATAATTTGTAATCTAGGGTTTCACAGTATTGCACCATAAAACATGTATAGTCCGTTTAACATCAAATTCTCAGTGTCATAAATGAAAATATTGCTATTTTGATTCAACTTTCATGCTGGTTTGAGCAAATCTGAACAGTTGGACCACAAAAAACCTAAAATATCAGGAGCTAGTCTATTTTAAAAAGACTGGAATTTCCAGATGGTACTGTAATTATAAGTGAAAACATTAGTTTGTTCAGTGTTTTCATATTTTTCATTTTCCAGACCTTCTTTGTAAGCGTGCACATTGATGCACTTTCAGCTCTGAAACACAGGCAGGTTTAAAGCCTGTTACAAAATGTTATCTATAGCTAATTTTACCTTTTTTTTCTTTGCAACTCATCCTGTTGGACTTTCCATAAAGCTAGTGATGTGTTTTGATTGAAAGGTACTGTCCGCGAGGCCTCACCTTCCTAATTCAACTTACCGAACTGCTGTCCATTTTGTAGCATAGGAAATTTTTTGTACGCTTTGTAGTGCAGACTGTGGGTTCCAGTTTTGCTGTTTGAAATTCAAGTATTTTATTAACTCACCTACCTTATTAAAGTCACATAACAACTCCCTGTCATCCAAATATGGTTACTTTTGGCTCCAAAAGGCAACAATGAGGAAGCCAAAACACTAATGTAGATGTTTCAGTACTGCTGGTTGACATCAGAGTGACTAATCCCATCTTAATTTACAGTCTGTGAGAGAAATAGAAGATGGATGATGGATAATTGGCATATGAATGTATAAATGTGAAGGACAGTATAGAACAAATACGCCGTTATGATTTATTAGGTACCAATCATTCACTCCACTAATGGACAAGTGGAAGAGGGGGTGATTAAAAGTAAACTGACAGGCAAGATTAAATATCAATGAATGAAACAGATGGGATCTAAATAAAGGTGTAGAATTCAATATCTGCCATGACATAAACCATGATATATTTTCGATTATTGTAAAAGTGAGCTTTCTGGCTTTGGCGTCCAGTTGATTTGGAAACATAATTCAGCTGACTGCCAGTAATGACTCTAGACTGCAGGATAAAGCAGGGAAACCGATGGGCTTTCCACATGGGTCATTCGGCATTTCATTATGGCTTTCAAGCCAACACAAACCTAATTCAGAGTGTTCGTAAACACGGTCCTTCCTGACAATGACTTTCCTTTGAAAGCAACGCTGTGTTAGTAGTGTTTGCTGATATAATATTTGTTCACTCTGCCCATCTGTGTCCTGTTTATGAAACTTGGTATTTATGGCCTCCAGAAGCAGTGGAGGAGCCCTCCAACGGTAACAAGAGAAATGTATTCGACCTGAGACAAGACTGTCTGGACTGGCAGACACCTTTCACTAAAGGCTGCTTGACAAGCTGTGAGGGATGATTGTGCATTTGTGTGTTTCTCTGTCAAAGCCTTTGAAACCTCACCGTGTTAAACAATCGGCCACAAGAATACAGAGAAAGAGGAGAAAAGGCAACTGCACATAAAAAGAAAAACAAACAGCTGCAGAGGAAAGCTTGTATCGGGAATACAGACTCCGAGAGAGAAACGTGAAGTAGAATAAGACCCGGTCAGTCTTTGCACATTTGCCCTATCCTCTCTAGAGAGCCATTAAATATCAGACAAAAGGCTGACTGTTTCACCGGATTTCAACTTTTGACTAATCTCTATGGAACAAACCGACAAGCCGGAGGATGAGAAGAGGTAAGGTCGTGCCTCATGTGTGGTTGCAAACTTCTAGACGTTCCTCTCCCTTCTTCTCTTCCTTTCACACATGGCAACTCGCAGACAGAACATGGAAACGAAAATGAATAAAACAAAGCTGAAAGCAATTATCGTCTGAGAGCAGAGCTCATATCTTCACGATTCTGTCTGTCTCCTACTGATACATAGACCACAAGGAGACCTCGATAAGGACCTCGCTTCATCAGAACCGCAGAGACTTAATTCCCCTCAGTGGGCTGACAGAAGAACCCAGTGAAAAGGCAATAATAAAGCAGCTAAATACCTGACATAGATTAGCTTTTCTAAAAATAAAAGTGTTTTCAGTAGCTTTGCAGTAAGGTCATTTTCAGGCGGTTTGAGTAAATAAAATGACTGATGTTTCCATGAAAGCAGTAACATTATGCAATGTGAACACATTTTATAAGCCACCCACTCAGGGTTGTGGGTCTCTCTCTCTCTCTATCATTTTGCATGGCTCAAGGCCCACATCTGTAGCTCATTTTGCGAGGGCTTCTGTGAATTCGCGGTGCCAGTACAGTAGCATTAAAGGTAAATCTACTGGATCAACAGTCCTGCGAGAACATTTCTCACCTCAGCACATAATTGAATACTAATAATTTTTGTTATTATCATAGAGGAAAATCTATGATGGCAGCTTCATTGTCAAACAGCACGGGATTGTCATGACAACAATCATATTCATGATATGAAATTAATATTTTTAATACACCGTTAGAAAAACTGAGGCTGTCACAGTTACTCTGATGGGAAAATAATCACACTGATCACATTTATACTACGTTACGACGATCTGTCTATTTATTTTTTTTAATTTATAAATGTTTACCTGAACGCATGTTCTTCATATTTCAATGAAATACACTAAGTATGCTTTGATTATGCAAATTAAGCATGAAATGCTCACAGGAAGTTGTTGATCGTGTCAAATATCATCATAAATCAGTCTGTATCGCTTACCAAGTTTTACAAAACCTTCTCTTAAACCAAGTCCTGCAAAGCAAGCCCAGACTAACGCAAGAACAGCTTCAGTCCTGGGACACTTGATAAATTCTGGGTCTCACTTTAGCTCATTTGCTGTCATGTCTCATTATTGCCCCTCAAACCTTCTGAGTAAAAAAGAGGTAAACAGGGTTCTAAAAATAAGGGAAAGGCTAAAGGAAGGTAGAACAGACAAAAAGAAATGCACAAATAAAAATATCCTAAGCAAGAGTGAAGCAATATTTGAATCCTCCAAAAAAGAAAAGGAGCATATAGTTAACGTATCTAAGTTAGAAATGGCACTTAAAAATGAAAAGAATATGAATATGTCTTACCCTTGGGGGGAGCTTTGTTAACTTTCTCTCCTTTCTACCTTTCTTCTTTCTGACTTTTCTCTGACGGACCGAGTGTCACTCAGCAACTCTCTCTCTACCACCTGCTGACAGGCCAGGGCCAACGAGTCAAGGATCTCTGCACTGCCAGCACTCTCTCCCTCCCTCCCTCTACAACTGTTAAAATCTCCTCTAAATGCCTGTAGGCCAATGGGCAGTTAGTTGGGGAGTGTCTGCTCTCCCCCATCCGCTCAAGTGATTAAAACAAAAATGGGGGACAAGAGAAGGAGATAATGAGTTGCATTTACTTCTGTTTACCTCGTGGCTCTTATCACTCATAGTTCTCATTCGTCTCAACACTCTCGTTCCTTTATTTTTTCCTCCCTGTGTGAGTTTAGTTACGCTAGCAGAGAGCCAGCAGCGGGAGTTAAATTTAATCTCTATAGCAGAGATGGTAGCATTTAAGACACAATAACTGAGTAGAGGTTGGGTCAAAAGGGGCAAAACTGAAGCCAAGAAAAACTCTGAGTGGGTTTAGGTTAGAAGAAGAAAACAACTTAAGTGTCAAAATTGTGCACAAGAATATACAAGAAGAACTAAAGGGGGGGGGGGATATTTAAAATGGCATGGATATAGCAGTGGCATACAGATTGTGTAACATTAAATGAAAAGAAAAGGAAAGACAGGGATATTTCCTGGAAAAAATATTGTCTTGGGGATGAGTTCTTGAGTGATAATAATCACTTTGCTGTTGGTTGGATGACTGGCAATTAGAAACCCCAAAGTCTTGATGTGATTTAAAACTTACATATTCTTCTCTCTGAAATATTTCTCACGTTATTTTCCTTTTCAATTTATTTCTGTGAAACGGGCCACCGCTAAGCATACTGTGAAGACACATAGCAACGCTAACTCTTTCAAGCCGACAGAAAAAACCACAAGCTTTAAAAACCTGCCTCCTCAGACTGTCATCACTTTAAAACATGCAATGAAAAAGTACTGCGTTTCAAGATGTTTCCTGTTAGCACAGAATAAAATGCAAAAGCTAAGTGCATCCATACAAGCGAGGGCAGAAAACACATCACCCGTTAACACTGCAACTGTTACTGAAGACCCCGTGTGTCACGGATGACAGCTTTAAGCTGACATAAGTAAGGTGTCAGATGTCTTTGGGGCACAGAGACCTGTGATCACATGTTTTCACCTTTGCTTTCTACTTTTTATTTTACATATTCACACACGAGGACCCCAGAATTCGATTTGGATCAGACTGAATATCCCACACCAAATATTCACTCCCTCGTTCGGTTTCATCATCCACCTCCTCCCTGAAGATCCACAGATCTATACAGATCTATAGATATGTTAACATGGTACAACTGCACAATTAGGTGCTCAATCTGAGCAGGTTTGTCTATTTAAGCAGCACTTGTTGCACCATGTATGTCATCACGAATATAAAATGTTTCCTCAAAAACTGGAATTCTGGGCAACTCTTGAGAAAGAATAATGACTTAGAAATAACAAATAGTCTCCTTTAAATAATGATGTAAATTCAGTCTCCCATATAAATATATAAGGTCATAAGTATATAAGTAGTTAACTCTATAAAAATTCACTGTGGGTTTGCTGTTGATGAATGGGTCAGGTTTTTTTCTTTTGTTTTGTTTTTTTAAATAGCATATATATAAATAGCAATATTTTCCAAATAACTAAAAAGACCAATGATAGTATTATTGTCACTTAAAGACAGCATAGCTACTGAAAGATAACATCTGTCCTTCAGCAGCGGTATCTCTGGTGCCGTTAGTGGCAAACTCCTCCCTGGATAATGGACAGAGATGAATGGCTCACCATATGCTCAATAATGGCGTAGTCATTACAGAGAATTTACCTTTCTTCCAGAAGTTAAGACGTAACCTTGGAACATCAGTATGTGTTGCTGAGCCTTAGATTTGGTTCTATAACAGGGCTTTCTAGCCCTCTTTCAAACTTGCATTAGCAGACAACTGTGAATCTAGGACACTTTCAATTACACTATGCCTCCAGAGTAAAGCCAACAGTGATTAATTAAGTTGTCTTGACTTTCTTTTTATCAAGCTGAAAGATTCCTTTCAACTCATACAAAGCTCTTCGGTCCTTGTTATTAGAAAAAGGCATATGTAGATATGAATCAGGGTTTTTTTTAATTAATTTCGTCAGAGTGCAGAGTAAAATCATGAGAATAAGATTTGTATGGAAGAAAAAAAAGAGTCTGATCTGATATCCCCAATGACAAAAAATACTTCTTTTAAAAACTGCCTCTTGTGTCTCGTATGGCCATAGACATCCCAGAGAGAACATATACATATTTGTTTTCTTTCTGGGAGATAATCCATTTATTTGGTATTTCCTCCGCTAAATTTAGAGTATTTCTCCTGCATCTGCAGTATTTGTTGTACTAAGCCCTATAGCTTGTGGCTATAGTATCAAATTGATTGGAGTGGTATCTAGCTTCTCATTAGCATGGAAGAAAAACACATTTTCCCTAATGCCATTCTAATTTTAACCTCCTGAGACTGGAGATCTTGTTTGCGATGTATTTATTTAAAGTTCTCTTAGCTATTTGAGATTGTTTGGACTCGATAAGTATAAAAACTATTTTATTCCTTCCTAGTTAAATTTACCCTTTTTAATTTTTCATATTTATTTCCTTTCTTATTCATAGCCTTTTCCTTTTTTGTTTTCTTTAGGTCACGAGCATTTCTTTAGGTCACGAGCATTTCACTACATATCGTACTGTGTATGACTGTGTACGTGACAAATAAAAATTTGAATTTGAATTTGAATTTGAATTTGAATTTGAAACTATGCATTATCTTTGAACCAAAAGTATGACCTCATATAGAGACAATGGGTTTATTTTAAAATAACCATTGTTGTTATCAAACTATTGGACATTTTATGGAGCAGAATAAAGTATAACAAAAGCTCAAATGTAATGTTAAATTTAAATATGTTATAATAAGCAACATACATGGTAACGTAGTATTTATTGTGAAAAGTGTGACGAGTCAGAGAAATCAACTAGAGGTTACACACTGAACCATGTATTACAGTAGGCAATACTGTAACACCATTATTATCAGGTCTTTTTACCTTTGGTCATTTAGCACTGCATGAAATGTTCCTTCTCTTAAATTGTGTTTGTAGGAACACAACAAATGTCACAATCAGGGGCATGCATGCAAAGATTCACTTGCCAAAAATTTAGCTCTAAATGTCATGAAGCATTACTGTTGTGTTTCTGCTGACAAACCCCTTAACAAGCGACTGATTTTGGTAAATTCAGTGCATCATAAATGGCATAACTGCTTCCTAACGATGGAAACAGTTTTCGTTGCTTTCCTCTGTACTTATTACAAAAATTGCAACTTCTTCTGAGTCATTTTCTGTTTGTTAGCAATTGCTTTCAAGGATTTTGTAAAGAAAGAGTCAGACAAAAGTATCTGAACGGACTTTAATACTAAAACGTAACAATCAACTTCTTCTCATTTTTAATTCACAAATCTATTTAATATCAAAACAAGAAAGACCTCCATCTTTTGGATGCATAAATGTTACAAAAAAGTCTGCAAATGGAACTTTAAAGTCTATCCATACGCTTTGTTGTGGGGGCATGCTGTGTGGGAGGTGATGAGATTTGCATAGCTTCATAGGACAAAGAGAAACTATTTCATGCATGTCACTATAAAAGTTGACGGTGTGACCGTTTAAATTTTGCATTTTTGTACACTGTGAATTTTTCCCATGCTGGGAAATATACGCCACACTAACAGCAGATGTAAAAGAACTTTTCCCAGCAGGATTAATTTCATTTTATGGTTTCTTTAATGCGATGCATGTCTTTGCTCCTGTTCTGTATTATTTCTTTGGGAAAAAAGAAAAACTCTGAACTGTCTTTAGAAGAACCCACGCACCTCTGGTCCTCAAATGAGTTAGCCTGCATGGGATAAAAATGCATCAGGGTGTATGTCAATTCTCATTCGCCCTGTGTGTGTACGTTGACATGTAATATGAAAGATGTAAATGAAAGCTTTCTGAAGGTAAGAAATATAAAAGTACTAGTCTAGTCTGCCTAATTGGACATGGAAACTCCTCATCTTCAACCTGAGCTTAATAATGGAGACAATTCAAAAACAATGCCTGAAAACAACAACAGCAATAACCTTACTTTGTGTTTTGTTCATGACAGTGGAAAATCTTGGCTTTAACATCGCAGTTATTTTTCAATTAGGATAGGGTCTGGTAAGCAGGATTAGTCATGGCTTGTGGTTTGCATTTTTTCCTCATGTTTTTAAAACAAGTGCAAATATGAGTTTCAAGCACACGGTGAGAAATCATTATGAGATTATGTGAAGACAGACATATTTTGTTGCAGCTGACATTACAGTACGTGAGATTCTCTGTTAGTACGCTTGATTGAACTGACAGGTAACATTTCTGTCACAAGGTGTAGCAAAAACAAGAGAATTGTCAAACCACAAACATTTTTTTATGATGCTTTTGTTAGGACGCCTGGGTCGTTGACCCATGTTTGAGTTTATTATATTAGTTATCATTTCTAGTCTTTGGTTTCTTTGTCTGTGTTCTGTCTTATGGTTTACGTCTCGGTTTCCTCTGTTGCAGTCCCTGCGTGTGAGTCTGTGTCTTTAGTTCAGTCTGTGTTGTTTCCTGCTTTATTTTGAAGGTCCATGGTCGTGTCCAAATTCATGGGCTGCATCCTCCTGAGGACCCGGCCTTCGCGGTCTACGTGGGCCGGGTCCTCAGAAGGTCGGGCAGGCCGGAAGTAAACGGCCGTGAAATTGGACGGTCTAGCCTTCTGATTAGCGTCACCGCTGTCTCGGTGGAGTTTAATAAACTCAGCCGTCTGCTCCTTGCTATCTAAAATATAACAGGACACTGGCGTAAATTCTCGACTGTCTCATACTTCTGTTTAATCAGTTTTCTGTTTGACGTTTAGTCAGCTGTGTAAAAACCAAGGAGGAACCCACCCAGGGGATTAATAAAGTTTTATTTTATCTAATCTTATCTAATAACTTTAATCTCAGCCAAACCGATTTACTCACAAACAAACAAAACACTGAAAAAAGCCCAACAATAACATTTTTAGGTTGTCTAAGTGACTTATATATTACGTTTAACCCGAGCAGCGAAAGTCCGCGGTGATCTGAAAATGATGTGCCGGGAGTTGTGCCGTTCTCGGCCGCATCAGTAACCCTCGAGCTCCCGGCTAGCTATCGAGCTGGTGGGTAGCAGACACCTCCGAAAACGTCGAAGCACTTTTGCAAATATGCGATATCTTGATAAACCGAGCAGATATTTGATGTTTACACAGCTACTTCCTCGCCTGAAAAAATGTTAAAAGTTTATTTTGTGACCCAGAAAGATTAGTATGAGTAATTTTAAAACTTAGTAGCGGCCGCCATTGTTGGAAACTGGAGTTTGGCTGGGCCGCGCTATGAATTCTGGGATATGGTAGGCCACGAAGGACACACCCGACCCATCCTTAAAATTCGGGGAAAAGGAGGACGCATTTGTTGGCTACATTCGGAGGAGTCTACGAATTTGGACAGCCTTCGGCGCGTCGCTGTGACGTAATAGGTCTACAAATGCGGCCTCAGGAATTTGGACACGACCCATGTCTGATGTTAATGTATCTGGTTTTGCTTCCCCTGTTTCGTTAGGCCTGATTTGCCCCAGCTGTGTTTCCCTCCTGTTACCCATTCCCTGATTGCTCCCTCTGTGTATTTAAGCCCTGTGTTTCTCTGTGTCTATGTTGTGATCTACCCTTATCTTGCTGTGTGTTCGGGCTGTGTAAGTGTGTTTTGTAGTCTCAGTTTTGTTACCCTTTTGAGTTCACGTTTGTCTCTGGAGTCTGCACTTTGTGTCCTTTTCCTGCCTGCACACAACCTTCACATAACAGAAGATCGCGACCAGAACATGGACCCCACAGACTCTTTTTCCTCGGAGTTCAACGCCGAGATAATGCGGATGGTGAGTCTGCTCAACCGCATTGCCCAGTCACAGGATTTACGGACTATGGCAGTCGGGCTAAGTACAGTAGATGCCATCATTAGGCATAACCCTCAGCTTACTCAGTTTGCTAAGGACACTAAGTTGGAGAGAGCAAGTCAGTGCTGGTGAGCTTGCTCTCTCACTCACTAAATCTTCCCCATCGCTGCTTCAGCAAGACACACACTCTCCACCTGCCTCTACGCTGCTATGGACCTCCTCTCCTTTCACACGCCAGTCGGGACCTTGTTCACCTGTCCATTCACCAGCCTTGTTACCCTTTTGAGTTCAGCATTAAAGCTGTTTAAGTTCACATTTGTCTCCGGAGTCTGCACTTTGGGTCCTTTTCCTGCCTGCACACAGCCGTTCCATAACAGCTTTACTTTTTTAAAGTAAGCTAAAAAGCATTCTTTTGGCCTTTCTGGTGGCTAGTTGTTATGTATCTTTCACAGATGAGCAAGGATCATAACAAGACTAATGTATAACACTTAAAACAACAATAATAAAAAAATATTAGCAGCAATATTTCTTAATTCCCAAAACAGCATTAAAATCATAAAAAAGGCAACATTCTGTGGCAGGAAGCTTTGGAAGAAGAGCAATAAGAGGATAAAATAAAAAGCGTCATAACTGCACATCCTCATAACACAAAGACTTTTTTGATGGTGGTTATAGAGTGTTACTAATTTAGTTCTGCAAGAGCATGAAATGTTAGTATTTTTCTGTGTCTTACCCGCAAGCCTTGAATCAGGGTTTCACTTAACCCTTGTGTGGTGTTCGTATTTTTGTTACTCAGCCAGTGTTCATGGGTCTGGTGGACCCGCTAGAGTTTTGGCTTTCCAAATTAACACTATCAAACAATTTTATGTTAAATTACTCAACAGATGTTTACTTCATCCCAATTACAAGACATATGAACAGCAAACATGGTTAATTTTTTCCCTTTACCTTTGTTAGATCACATTTATGAATTAATGTGCTTCTCGTTTTTCTTTTATATAAAATGTTATAAATAAATCAGTTATAATCAAGTGGAGTGAGTGGAAAGACACAACACATTTACACGTGAAAAAATAATTAATTGTTTAATTTTTCTTTTGAAAAAAACTGAACACGGGTCTCACAGACCCGAACACCATACAAGGGTTAAGGTTAAGACAGATTTAGGTAATATTCTGTGTCTAGAAATCATAAAGTGTTGATGTCAGGATCTTCCGTCCTGCCATATTCCCTTAAACAGATTTTGGATTCAATTTGATGGCTACCTTTTTTCACTGTTTTCACTTACAGCCAAGATAAATAGCAGCTGTCAGCATAATCATGTAATTCTTGGAAGAAAAATCTTGCAAAATATTTTTTAAGCTGCTCCAATACTCTCTTGCAAGTACCCTGATACATAAAACATGCCAAAGATGACATTAACTGAGCTTATGACAACATTATTTATTAATACATACGACATCATTTAATCCAAAGCTATATAAAAATTTTAGGTTTTTTTTTTTTTTTTAATTCCATATTTGCAAATCTGCGCACTTACTAGAAAATGAGTTTGCAGTTATAAATTTGATATAATAAATTAGAAAACAACTGCTCTCCTAATATTGGTGGCTGTGACATCTTTGGTTGACCAAAAGTATAGTTCAACTCTTTATGAAGTTTGCTTCATTTTATATTATATTCAATAAATATGTTGTAATATTAAAATATTATACAGTGACAATGACAATTTAACACATATAAATGGATGCATTTGCTGACCATATATCTTCCTCCTGCTCGCTGAAAATTGGCTCATTGTCTCCTTTCCAGTAAGGTGGTGACTATTAAGGATAGTCATCATACAACATTATGACTGCAGACCACTTGTATTGCTTGTGGTACATTGCATGTAGCAATACTTACTATAGATTCAGAAAGGTATGTTTTTGTACAAAAGTATGAGATCTGAGACACAGAAAGACCTTTGTGTCTACACTTAGCCAACGTTTCTGTACTAACCTAAGTGTAGACACAAAAAGGGTTAACAAAGTACATAAAAATGCTCACCTGGTACACCTTTCAAAGACTGTCCACCTCACTCTTCATTCAGTTAGCTTGAATAATGCTCAAGCTGAACTAAGCTATTTCTGTGTCGCAGATCTTATACTTTTGTATATAAACTTGCATTTTCTTTTAACTTCCTGGCAGGTATTCTATACATAGGTTAGTACAGAAACGTTGGCTATGTATAGAATACCTGCCAGGAAGCTAAAAGAAAATGCAAGTTTATATACAAAAGTATAAGATCTGCGACACAGAAATAGCTTAGCATAAACTCTGATGGGTGTTTTTGGGTCTGCCTAAAGGTATCAAAACGCACATACCAGCACCTCTGAAGCTCTATCTAATTAAGTCAATCAAATAGATATTAAACTAAATAATGGAAACTGCAAGAACTCTACAGAAAAACTCAGTTTCTTGTTTTTTATGCTATGCTAAGCTAACAGGTTAGCTCAGAATAGCATTGTTAGTCATCCCTTCTTTTAACTTTCAGCAAGAACATCAAACTGTTTACTCAACATTACTAAACTTTAAAAGGTTTCATTAGAATCTACTGAGAAGGTTTAGCACCCATCATGAAAACATTTAGCCTTTAGAAGTTTATCAGAACTTGAGAACTTAAAATTGTCTGAGGCTTGCAACCACATTAGTGTAAATACGTTTGATCAGCATCAGACATTTATAACGACAGCTTGTAATTCTGTTCTTAAACAACCATTTTAGTAATGAAGACCTGAACCCTCATTGCTCCATATAAATATACAAAAAGCACATTAACTCTACCCTTTGAATCATATGGCACATTTAGTCATGCACACGCTAACAGAAACGCTGAATGCGTGTCTCCTCATGGATCTGGAAGCTGTTGATTGAGAGCACTGATTTGAGCTGAGGGGGAGCTACACTATGAAGGCCTGTTGTGAAATGAGGACTGACAGATAGGTCCAAATAGCACCCTCAGATATCTAACACATGAAATGTGTTTAAAGACCTACTGAATGCCTGGCTTGTCTGAGGGTAATTATGGTAGATAAAAACAGCCAACTCAGAGCTGACAATTTTCCATCATTGTGGTTAAAAAGCAGATTTTTCCATTTCTACTAAAAAAAGAAAAACGCCAAAAAACAGGCAAAACGTTTGCTCCTTGTTTACATAGAAATGACAAGATCGTATCAGGGGAATTGTAGCCAACACTAGCTTCAGAGTCATTTTCTACATGTTTACAGTTGTCAAAGGTCTTGGTGTGTGACTTTGGTGGAAAGCAGATTAGATGAGAAAACTACCATACATGTAGATAAAGCTGAAGTCATTTCAGGGAAAACAGATTAAAGCCATATGAAAGTTTTGCTGAATGTGTTTCCTTAAGAGCCCATGTTGTGCGGTTAGACATCTTTAATTCCTTCCACATTTGGGATATATGGTACGAACACTTGTGGACACTCATACACCAGCGTAACACACATTCAAACTGTTATCTCCAGTGATCTTTAACACACACCACAGTAAAGCTTTAGTTCTTTTCCAACCACAGAAAGTGGTAAATACAACATATGTGGAGTAACTGTTTGTCTACATCGTGATTAGCGGCTGAAGCTATTCGACTTCTGGTGAGCAATCAACATATTTCTTTTTTTATTTTGGCTTCTGTTTTGTTAGATAGTGTATTGCAAAGTGCTGAAAATGATCTGACAACATGTTGCTACGGCTGTGATCTGGCATCAGACCTGTGATCTGTCAGAAGTCTTGTGACACATATGCTTTGCCTCACAAAACCATTTCTAAAACCATTAACAAAAATATGAATACATTTGTCACTCTAAATTTTACACAAAGAAAAAAACACTACGGTAAAATTACTTGGCACTTACATGCGCTTTGATTCATAAAATAAGATGAAGCTGCCATCAGAATGATAATTAATGAGTCCTAATTCATATAGAGGGAGTCAGTGAAGCGTATTTGAAAACAAGTTAATTGGATCAGACAGGGGAAGTCGAGCAGCAGCGTGACAGATGAGTTGGTGTCAGCAGCTGTTACAGAGCTTCCTGGGCTGATGTGGATACCAGTCATCAGGGTCTGGTCCTCCTGTGCATGTGTCGCCGTGGGGAGACCTGACCTCCATTCACCCAGCTGACATAACTTAGCACTCCTTATGCTTTCTGATCTTAAAGACGCGACAGCAGTGAGCTGGCCTCAGGAGAAGAGAGAAAAGGTGAGAATTAAAAGTGGGACAAGCTGGAGCAGGAAAACTTACATCACTTCTTGTAAAAACTGGAGGTTAATTCTCTTTTTACAGCATAAATAGTCATGGAGTACTATTTTGTGGCTTCCTCTATAAAATGTATCCAACCAGGGAAATTACCAGACTTACCGTAATGTCTTTATGGAATGTGTGACAAATTGTCACCAATTTCATATATATATATATATATATATATATATATATATATATATATATATATATATGGCTTTATCTTCTCTTTGCTAAGATAATGCATTTTAAAAGACAGTAAGTATGAGTTAAGCAGGGCCAAGACTTCAAGGCTTTCTACTTGGAAAGAGAGGCACTTTTTAACAGGGGCAAATAACACACTACCTTCATTCTTGCAGAAGAATTAGAAACCCCTTATTCTTTGGCTATATCAATATGGTTCAACTGCAAACACAGAAAAAGCGAGGTCACACGAAAGAAGACTTCTTCTAACACTGACACATAGGAAATTATTTCAGCCTTGTAATTCGTCACCAGCAGTCTCGGTACAAGAAGGATGTGCGGTCAAAGCTTGTGCACTATACCTCCTATAGGGTGGCTGATGGCCCTGTGAGTATAATCACAGATGTGTTTTTACCCTTCTCTTCCCTTCTCTACCAAAGCAACGAGTCCATTCAAATCCAAAGTTCTTCTTTTTTTCCATCTTCCCAATGAACTAAATATCAAATCTCCAAATCACAGGAAAGAGGAGTATTGGAAATAAATTCAGACTTTATAAGTTTACGCAACAGACCTTTTAATCCCACAACAACCAGCACTGCTTGGAGAGGTGAATTGTGACTTTAGAAAAAAGACTCCCCTAGGTTGAGTATTACTAAATGTAGCATATCTGCAGATGGGACTCAAAATACTAACTTTTCCCCTTCTTATGGTGTTGTGATTGACAATATTAAGTTGGTGACTCATCAGCCAGGACAAAATAATGATAAAGTTGCATAACACTCATGCTAACACTATCCAGACTGGAAGAGAGTTGTGATGTAAGTACACACAGATAAATCAAGTTTCAGTAAATTATCATCTTCATTTCAATCATATTATTTATGCATCTGCTATACCCTGAATTTAAAAATAAATCTTTGGCCTAACACTGATTAAAAGTGCCACATACTGGTATTAATATGTTAGGTATGTATGTGTACTAACTTTACTATAAACTTTCATACATTTTTTATTAAAATAAAACCAAAATCTTTTTTTCACTCCCCTTTATTAAAGGCTCAATTCCATTTAACTGCAAATCATTGTTATGTACTTTATTAACCTTAAATGTCTGTCTGGCATCTGGACTAACCTATACATAGCATACTTGCCTGCAAGCTGAATGGTCTGTCCCTCCTGGGGGAATGCTGGACATTCCTGAGCAATGCAAAGCAGGGACCTCCAAATCAGTCAGGTTATGGCCTCTTGCTAAATGAGCTGTATCTGGTTCAAATGCACACTGATTACTGAGAAGCAACAGAGTTTCCATGCTGAAATGCCACTAAAGAGAAGATATTTTAACACCTATCCTGATGCAGTAACACGAACAGTGTCTATGTTGCTTGATTGTTTTTGTTGTTGTTGTTGTTTTTGTTTCTTTTACAGAAATGTGGAATTCTGAAAATCAGTTCGTAGACGTAAGAATCTTTTTTGATTAAAATGCAGTCACTGTGGAACAAAACCTTATCAGTGTTTATCTCAATAATGTGTTTATTTGTGAAATTTTAGAAGGCTTCAAGGATCATTTTCTCCCCTAATTTTGCAGATTCTCTCACATCTTAAGGCAAGTGTTCACATTGCTTAAATATACTGTAGACTTCTGCATGAGTTTCCGTGATCAAAAATCCAGCCTGAAAGGTTTGCTTTGTCAAAGATTTATTAAAGTGCCTTTAAATGCAGTAGCATATGCTTGGTTCTTTTCATTTGGGGGGGGGGAGGAATGCCCAAGACATCCGGTTCCGAATAAAGGAGCGGTTGAAAACTTGAAAACTGTGGCTGAGATTGTAAAGTTTATAACATCTGTAGGCGAAAGAGTTATTTATTTAACTCTGCCAGAGAAACACAGCAAATGTCTCACTGTTACAGTTTTTCCTTCGTGCTCCATTTACAGTACTACATGCATTTGATTGTTATTTCATAGAAATGGTGTAATTTCTAAAATGAACTGAAATCAGTTTACAGTATCACAGAATGTACCATATGTGTAATGGCTGGTCTTTCAACACAGAATTCTTTCTTGACGTTAAATGACTATGGTGTGTTTAGAGAAGCTATAAAGAGGCACACGAAAGTAGACTATGTAGATTACTTTCATTTAGAAGAAATGAAAACACAGAGAAAATTGTCTACAACTTGAAATTGAGTGAGTTGCATTATTTTGCAACACACACACATATATATATAATAGCATATATATATTGCCAGAGATTTTTGATTTTTCAGCTGCACATGATGTGAATATCCTGTTCTAGCACATCCCAAAAATATTCTTTTGCATTGAGATCTGATGAATGTGAAGGCCATTTAAAGATACCAGCATGCTATTAAAGTTTGTGAAAGGCCGCATTATCCTGCTGAAAATATAAGACGACTACACTGTTGTCATGAATGCATGGCCATAGTCAGCAATAATACTCAGCCGTGGCATTAAGTTATATGATAACCAGCTGAGTCTCATGCTCTTCTGCTGCAGTCTTCTGCGGCTGTAGCCCATCTGCTTTAAGGTTCCATCTATAATGCATTCAGAGATGCTCTTCTGTATAATTTGGCTATGATAAGTATTTATTAAAGGTACTGCTGACTGAAACAGTCTGGCAACCACCTCTGACCCAGAGAACTGTTCTACTGGATCTACTGGTGACTGTGTAGATCATTTGATTGAACTCACTGTCATGTTTCGAAACAAGTCTGAGCTTTGTGAATTTGCATGTTATCCTGCTGGAAGCAGCCACGGGACACTTTGGTGATAAATGGTCAGAGACCACACTCAGGTAGGCTGTGGTGCTGCTTAGTTGATTCTGAGGTACCCAAAATGTTCCACAAAATATCCCCCACTCCATAAAGCGACCAATACACTGTTGATACAAACCAGGACGGATCCATACTTTGATATTGTTTACACAATATCAAATGTGGAAGCAGAAATCAAGATTCATCAAACCAGCTGAAAACTGTGGACAAATTTCCTTTCTTAGATGATAGGATTGGTACCCTGTGTAGTTTTCTGCTGCTGTAGCCCATCTGCTTCATGCTTTGACCTATTGTGTCTTCAGAGATGTTCTTTTACATACCTTGGTTATTTAACTGCTACCTTACTGCTGCCTTCCTATCAGGCTGGAGCCTTGAGACGACTGTTGTTGTGATGTGGAGCTTTATAGATAAAATAGAACTAAAGCAGTCTGTTAAGTGTATTTTTTTTTTCCAAGAATAAAATATAGTTATTTGTTTATTAATTTCAGTTTTCAGTTTACATGACATACCTGAAATGAGCTAAATTATGAATAAAAGTATGACTGACTGACTATGTTTCCAATTGGCCACATCTTTAAGCAGATGAGGGACGCAATTCATCTTTGATTTCATATCACGGTCACATAAAAATAATATATGATATAGGAATAGCTATGATAAGGAATTGCTGGATATGACTGCATTCAAACTAGTGTCTAATATTTGAGCTGCCAAAGGGCTGCAGTGCAGTTTATTTATACGGGCTGTGTATGAATAATGTTCACAAGACATGTTGACACAGGTCAAATGTGGGAAAACCAATCCAGTAAGAAGAAAAATGACACTTTGTTTATTGCCTACAAGCTTTGGAAATATCATTCTGATCAGACGTGCGGACACAGTCGTTTCTACCCAGGAATCTGATGTGGATCCAGAGTGTTTTTCTCTGCATCTATTTTACATCAGATATTTGGGTAGGAAAGCTTAGAGATGCTGGCAGCAAACATGCCACTTCCACCATCCCCTGAAAACCGTGTTATGTCTGAATCAAACACACCGTAAAAAAACACACGCACACAGAAAATATACAGACGTACTACTCCTGTCACATTTTCATCTGCATGTGGTACGTAGTGAATGAGCCTCATGTTTGATCAGCCAAGAGATCCTTGTTTGTTTTAATCATCTTGTTTAGGGTTAGATGAAAGAATGCATAAACCACTAGAGGAGAAGGTATCTTTGATGAATACCAGGAAGGTTAGCTGGTTGCTCGTGGCTGTCTGGTATGTATTAGTAGACTTTTCCTATGGCTTGAATGTGTCTCCCTGGAACTTAAGGACTTTATAAAGACTTTAGATGTAGTGCTAAAGCATGCAATTAATTATACAGTGGGGCAAAAAAGTATTTAGTCAGCCACCGATTGTGGAAGTTCCCCCACTTAAAATGATGACAGAGGTCAGTAATTTGCACCAGAGGTACACTTCAACTGTGAGAGACAGAATGTGAAAAAAAAATCCATGAATTCACATGGTAGGATTTGTAAAGAATTTATTCGTAAATCAGGGTGGAAAATAAGTATTTGGTCACCTCAAACAAGGAAAATCTCTGGCTCTCACAGACCTGTAACGTCTTCAGTAAGAAGCTTTTCTGTCCCCCACTCGTTACCTGTATGAATGGCACCTGTTTGAACTCATCATCTGTATAAAAGACACCTGTCCACAGCCTCAAACAGTCAGACTCCAAACTCCGCCATGGCCAGGACCAAAGAGCTTTCGAAGGACACCAGGAAAAGTATTGTAGACCTGCACCAGACTGGGAAGAGTGAATCTACAATAGGCAAGCAGCTTGGTGTGAAAAAATCAACTGTGGGAGTAATCATCAGAAAATGGAAGACATACAAGACCACTGATAATCTCCCTCGATCTGGGGCTCCACGCAAGATCTCATCCCGTGGGGTCAAAATGATCATGAGAACGGTGAGCAAAGATCCCAGAACCACACGGGGGGACCTGGTGAATGACCTGCAGAGAGCTGGGACCAAAGTAACAAAGGTCACCATCAGTAACACACTACAACAGCAGGGAATCAAATCCCGCAGTGCCAGACGTGTTCCGCTGCTGAAGCCAGTGCATGTCCAGGCCCGTCTGAAGTTTGCCAGAGAGCACATGGATGATACAGCAGAGGATTGGGACAATGTCATGTGGTCAGATGAAACCAAAGTAGAACTTTTTGGTATAAACTCAACTCGTCGTGTTTGGAGGAAGAAGAATACTGAGTTGCATCCCAAGAACACCATACCTACTGTAAAGCATGGGGGTGGAAACATCATGCTATGGGGCTGTTTTTCTGCCAAGGGGACAGGACGACTGATCCGTGTTAAGGACAGAATGAATGGGGCCATGTATCGTGAGATTTTGAGCCAAAACCTCCTTCCATCAGTGAGAACTTTGAAGATGAAACGAGGCTGGGTCTTCAAACATGACAATGATCCAAAACACACCGCCCGGGCAACAAAGGAGTGGCTCCGTAAGAAGCATTTGAAAGTCCTGGAGTGGCCTAGCCAGTCTCCAGACCTCAACCCCATAGAAAATCTGTGGCGGGAGTTGAAAGTCCGTGTTGCTCGGCGACAGCCCCAAAACATCGCTGCTCTCGAGAAGATCTGCATGGAGGAATGGGTCAAAATACCAGCTACTGTGTGTGCAAACCTGGTAAAGACCTATAGTAAACGTTTGACCTCTGTTATTGCCAACAAAGGTTATGTTACAAAGTATTGAGTTGTATTTTTGTTATTGACCAAATACTTATTTTCCACCCTGATTTACGAATAAATTCTTTACAAATCCTACCATGTGGATTCATGGATTTTTTTTTTCACATTCTGTCTCTCACAGTTGAAGTGTACCTCTGGTGCAAATTACTGACCTCTGTCATCATTTTAGGTGGGGGAACTTGCACAATCGGTGGCTGACTAAATACTTTTTTGCCCCACTGTAGCTGTTGCAAGTACGTCGCTACTTTAAAGATGTTGTTTTGCTTGGAGTAGTTCAGAACCAAGCCCAACACCCACATCATCTTGAGTACATAGAGACCCTTTGATGGTGGTTTAGCCTTTTGTGTAACCCTCTGGTGTAACCCGTGATCCGAGCTGCTGCTTGGTTACATCACGTCATGGGTGTTGACTGAGTTCACCGCTGCACCATTATTTTTACTCATTAGGCCACCTCGGTGAGCAATTGCAACTACTCTCAGTTACATCTCAGTTTCATATCGCCTGTGTCCAGGCGTGTCCAAATTACCCCAGTCTTAGCTGTGATCTGACCTTAGATCTGCGGATCTTCTGTAAAGCGCACTGGTGCACCAGGGTGACACCAGCGCAAGACACCTTGAAATTGCATCACTTCCCTAAAGCCAGCGGGCAAGAAACACTATATCATTGATCTAATTTAAATTATCTGCTGGCACGTTGGACATTTGTCACCGGTGACCCCTATCACACTGCTGTTATACAGCGACACAGTACCTCCCACTCTTTACTCTGTCAGTGCAGCTGCAGAGCTGTTCGTCCCAAGTCATTTAGAATAGATTCGCTGCTTGAGAAATAATGATGACAAAGGATGTTGCCAGCTTAAATTAAAGTTCGATTTGCATGCGTTAATCTGTAACACCACCTGTTCTCGTTGTTTTCATATGTTAGGTCGATTGCTTTGAATGAGACTGACCAGCATTGCCCCCCATAAGCTCTCTAAACTATAACTACTTTATATTACCTGTGCTATATTTGAATGATGACCCTTTATCATTAAAAGAGTACCTTACTCTTATCTTGTCAAATTGTTTAAGGACTGATTAAGGAATATTTTTAACTTCCTCTCTCCATCACAAACGTTTATTCCTAATTGCAACGGGTCACCTTTTCAACTCTGCTCAGGAAAGTAAAAGAAATCACTGACAGAAAAATTCTGCCTTCGTCATGATGATCTTGGAACAGCCGTGTCGGGAAGTTTTGAACTACGGGCCAAAACTAACTCGGAGCCAAAAAGCAGTTTAAGTATGATAAACTGGTGCTGTCAAATGAAAAAGCTGTGTTTTCGCAAATTTCAAAAACATTTCTCCTGGTTGACAAACCATATAATTTTGCAATTACAGTGATTCATAAAGAGTTGTTCCCGCTAACCCAGAAAATGAAAGACAGCCGAATATTTTGACATCCATTACAAAAAAAGTTAAGGTAATTTCTTGGTACATTAATACGCTTGGTGCTGTGACAGGTTTACAAATACCATTATCTGTAAGCAGTAATGTGCTTACTTTTTGAGTCATTTATTATTTAAGTCAGTGCTTAGATCCCTATACCAATTTTCCAGCCTGGTTCATAACAATGCTTTTTATAGAGGAAGCACTGCCTGGAGTTTGTCATGTGTTAATATTTATCCAAAAACGCATCTCCTCCAGGCTGCAGAGTACTGAGGAACTGTTTAAGAAAGTAACCCATTCTGCTTATATGCTTTTTTTTATCTATTAAAGACAGCACCCTGCTGAGACATATGTTGAAAGAAGAAGAGCACACTGTTTAATATATGTGCTTCCTTAAAACACAAGGGTTTCATTGTTAGAAGTGCTGGGGAAGCAGAGATGACTCTGTGCTTCAGAAGATTTAAGACACAAGGTTTAGATTCAGCTGGAACAGGGGCCCTGGTCATGGTGGGTGGTGAGAGAGAGAGTATGACCTTATCATGAAAGGACTACATTGCCACCTACTGGTGGTCAAATGGTACTACACGTGACTAAAAATTCAAGTAAATTCAGATTGTTACAGCATGTTCTCAAAGGGGATTATCAGTTACTTGAGACTCAAAGCAAAACTAATCACAGCAGGTTCAGCACTGATGAAGTAAATGTAATAACAAATGTAATGCTGCTGCAAAAATCTAATATTAACTTCACCATAATTAGCACTTAGTGTTTCTTCTTCACTCACCTCTTTTCACTCTATATGTGTTTATACACAAATCTACATTTAATTAATGGTTATCATTCATCTCTGGCTCACTTCTCCAGAGTGTCATTTGTCCTATCTTCCTCCCCCAGCCGGTCACAGCAGATGTCTGCCCCTTCCTGAGCCTGGTTGTGCCACGGTTTCTTCCAGTTAAAAGGGTTTTTTTCCCCTCCCTACTGCCACCAAGCCCTTACTCATAGGGTGTTACTTAATTGTTGGGGTTTTCTCTCTGTTACTGTAGGGCAGGGATGTCCAACTCCAGTCCTCGAGAGCTACTGTCCTGCAGCTTTTAGATGCATCCCTACTCCAACACAGCTGGATCAAATGGTTGGATTACCTCTTCAGCATGCCATCAAGTTTTCAGGCCTGATAATAAGCTATTTATTTGATTCAGGAAGAAGGATGTGTTTAAAAGCTGCAGGGCCGTAGCTCTCGAGGACTGGAGTTGGACACCTCAACCTTACAAAATAAACTGCCTTGAGCATCAGTTATTTGAATAATATTTGTTTATTATACTGTGATTTACACTGTGGACAGAGTAAAAGTGAGAAAAAATATATTTTTGAGACAAAAAAATGTAAGAATAATGCGAGAAAAGCTTGCAAACAATTTTCCTTTTCTTTTTTTTTAAAGAAAGGGCGCAATATCACTTAAGTGTTCATGGTTAGGTTGAAGAGAATGTTTGGGATCAATAACTCATAAGAAATGTTGAAATCCCATTATCAACGGGACTGGTTGGGAGGTGTCTGTAGAAGCTGTCTACAAAGATAAATCATGAAAAACAAAATACATGTTTCAATGCTCACAATCGCTGAACACTCACATAGCGATTTAAACAGAAATCAGCTTGTAGTATATGTGAACTTCCTTGCAGTTTAAGATAGAAAAGTGAGGCGAAGTCTGTCTTTGATTGAAAAAAAAAGACACAATTTTCCTATTTTTCCCTCTTACGAGTTTTTTCTCATAAATTTGTCACGCTTTACTTGTAAATGTGTCGCGTTTTCGCTCATAAATTTGACATTTTTTTAGACACTGTACTTCTCATTTTATCTGGTCACACTCCAGGTCGATAGGTGGCGGTAAAGTTGAATGTTTTTTCTTTCAACCTCCGGTGGTTTCGCGCAAGTCAAATCCAATATGGCGGTTAACAGACTAACATGTTTGGGGTTAAATGCCCTTTATTCCACCGTCTGCGTCCCAAAACAGGTAAAGCATTTACGGTAATCTTGCATGTATTAGCTGAGGTTGTGTTTTCATTCAGACTCAATCTATTATCTCTGACTTTCGGTCGATAAATGTAACATTGGCTGTTTTATTGATGTAACTAGCGTTCTGACGTTAGCTTCGCGGCTACTAAGCCTGCTATGTGTCAAACCTGGCTCAGTATGGTTCTTTGAAGGGTTTAACAGGACATGATACATGTCCTCTTATAATACATGAAAATTATAAGAGGACAGGTAGTATATGCTCAGTTCCCGTGCTTGTTCTAGCAAGAAAGGTTGAGTGATTAACTTCTTTTTACTGCTATGGCTATGGCTTCTAATGATCTTTCTTTTCATTTATTCTGTATGTAATATATAACTGGTCTTTTATGTAGTTGAAAAGTATCTAAGATGTAACAAATACCAAACGTGTGGAACGTTTGCTTCAAAGCAGGATGGATCCTTGCTTTCATCTGGTTAGCACCACATTCTGGTCTTACCATAAAATGTTCCAACAGAAATGAGATTAATCAGACCAGGCAACAATCTTCCTTCCAATCTTCTTCCAATTTTGGTGAGCCTGTGTGAATTGTGGCCTCAGTTTCCTGTTCTTAGGTGACGAGTGGCACTCAATGTCTTTCTGCTGCTGTTGTTTTGATATGTTGTGTGTTGTGGAAAAAAATCAGTGGAGTATGAAAAGAAACTGGTTTTCTGAGATTTATTTTATTTAATTTTTTTGTGTCCTCTCCGGCACTGTAGCAGAATTATTTTCTGAAGGCCAAGAAAAATGCCCACCAGATTTATTTTCCCAAGTAGACCATTACGGCTTTTGCTATACTGGTCCACTTGATTGTCATATTTTATTCAACCTTCATAATTATTATTATTATTGTTCTTGTTGTTGTTATTAATTAATTTTTCATTTTGAGTTATTATAATCAGAACAGACAGGACCAGGGGATGGGAAAGAGAAAGAAAGAGAGGTTGGGAAGAGAATTAACAGAAGGAGAGGGAATAAAATGATGAATAAAATGATGACTTTGTTAGCATTAATTGTGGCCCGTTATCCCTCAAGAGCAACCGATTTCTTTTACAGCTGAGCGCTCGTTATATGGATAAATTTATTCCCTGTTTAGTTTTACTTGAACCTGCAAAGTGAGCCTTTTGTTAACACGATCTGTGTGGAATATGCAAGCGTCATAGGAAGGCAAGTTTTCAATGGATCATCAGAAGTTGCATGTAATAGTTTTATGTCCGAATCACCAGGGTCTCTCCCCCTCTGTTATTTCGGAAGCGTACGAAGGAGGTTTCATTTATTTTTTGGCTCACATCTGTGTGTCTGTTGTCTTGGGCACCTGATGCTCTAATTCGGGCAAACTTGATTTCTGTCATAGAACTGAAACTGCTAACATCAGGTCAGATGCTGTATTTTCAAGTGAAAGCTTGTCCAAATGGCACACGGCAGTGCAGATGAGCCGAAATAATCAGCTTTTGATTTAGACTGCTCTGGCTTGTCTGAAAATTGTTAGGGCCTAAAGGTGGTTCAGACAGTTAGAGCTACAGTGTGTGTAATTGAGTACAGAGGCAGACTAAATACTTGTTCACTAACTGAAGGAGCACTGTTTGCAGGCATTGAGGAGCTGCTGGGGGGCGGTGGAGCAGGTGAGAAGTTACTATGTTGACTGGAGGATGCTGAGGGATGTCAAGAGGAGGCAGATGGCCTTTGACTATGCTGATGAGAGGTTACGAATTAACGCACTGAGGAAGAACACCATCCTACCCAAAGAGCTTCAGGTATACACTGAAGAAGGACGTCTAAGTCATATGTGTATTAATAAATAACTCAGCAATGGTAATGATTGAACTGTTACAGAATGAATCCTTGAAAAGACATTAGTACAGAGTGAAGTACTAATGTCTGTTTACTTATTTATTCATTTTTTTTGCAGGAGATAGCAGACAAAGAGATTTCAGCACTACCCAGAGACAGCTGCCCTGTGAGGATATGTAACAGGTGTGTGATGACTTCCCGACCACGAGGAGTGAAGCGGAGGTGGCGTCTTAGCCGTATTGTCTTTCGTCATCTAGCTGACCACAATCAGATGTCTGGGATTCTGAGAGCAAGGTGGTGATGAGGTCTCACTGGACATTTTGAAAAACAAGATTTTTCAGTGGTTATCAATAGACAGCTACATTTGATTACTTGTGTAAATTATGTTTTCCTTGGTCAGTAAGGTGCTGTTGCTTCCTTATTAGCCTTCTTAATATAAAAAATGAGAAAGTTGATATGAGTACTGATAAATAAATGAATATTGTTGTACATTACAGTTTTGTGAGTGTCTTGGTTTATTATAAAATGTTATGTGTAATATAAAAGTTTTATAAAAGTTTAGCACCTTCTACTGTCACAGGAAAAGAAGTAAGTTATTTTTTAAGGTAATGGCTGCCCTAAAATGAGATGTAATTCATAGGCAAGAAAGCCCACATTTTCCTTTCACTTACTTTCTTTTCATTTATTCTGTATGTAATATATAACTGGTCTTTTATGTAGTTGAAAAGTATCTAAGATGTAACAAATACCAAACGTGTGGAACGTTTGCTTCAAAGCAGGATGGATCCTTGCTTTCATTTGGTTAGCACCACATTCTGGTCTTACCATAAAATGTTCCAACAGAAATGAGATTAATCAGACCAGGCAACAATCTTCCTTCCAATCTTCTTCCAATTTTGGTGAGCCTGTGTGAATTGTGGCCTCAGTTTCCTGTTCTTAGGTGACGAGTGGCACTCAATGTCTTTCTGCTGCTGTTGTTTTGATATGTTGTGTGTTGTGGAAAAAAATCAGTGGAGTATGAAAAGAAACTGGTTTTCTGAGATTTATTTTATTTAATTTTTTTGTGTCCTCTCCGGCACTGTAGCAGAATTATTTTCTGAAGGCCAAGAAAAATGCCCACCAGATTTATTTTCCCAAGTAGACCATTACGGCTTTTGCTATACTGGTCCACTTGATTGTCATATTTTATTCAACCTTCATAATTATTATTATTATTGTTCTTGTTGTTGTTATTAATTAATTTTTCATTTTGAGTTATTACAATCAGAACAGACAGGACCAGGGGATGGGAAAGAGAAAGAAAGAGAGGTTGGGAAGAGAATTAACAGAAGGAGAGGGAAAGATAAATAGAGAAGAGGGATAGAGAGAGAAAAGATGATGAAAATCTGCGTGATCACCTGCTGAGAGAAAAAGAAGACAACACAGTAGGGAAACCACAGCAACAACCAACATAAGCATCAGTAACAGTAAATAATAGTGAATGTTGCTAAGCAGCATACAGTACTAATAATTCATGATACGTTTAGAGGCAGCAGCCAACCAAGATGGTGTGTGTCTGTGAGTACCTGCTTGTACACCTGTGTGTGTGTGTGAGTGCACTTATGTTCATGTTTTTAATAGAGGTTATATCATTCAAAACACAAATTTTCCTCTATGTTATCCATTCAGAGATGCTGCTTCTGCTTTTTCTACCATGATTGTAATGAGTGACTATTTGAGTTAATGTTGCCTTCCTATCAGCTCAGAGCAGTCCCAGTAGACTCAGACAAAAGTCACTTAAATCAACTTTCTTCCCTGTTTTTGTGCTCAGTTTGATCTTCACCACATCTGCTTGTCTAAATGCACTGAGTTGTTGCCATGATTAGTTATTTGCATTAATGAGCAGATAAAGGATCGAGTGGCCAATGTGCGTATATATAATGCAATTAAATAGAATGTGTCTCTTAAAGTGGTGCAAGTTTGTTGAAAGCCAGCAAACTGTAACATTCATTTGATTTTACATTAAAAGGTTCAGTAAAAAAGTTGAAATTACCTTAAAACGGTTCATTTAATTCATGTCATGCTCTACATACAAGGACACTTTGCTGTTTAGCAATGATTAAACTTCAGTACAGTAGGTGGCGGTAGCACACCTGTAATCGGCCTTGCAAATTGCCAAATGAAGAAGACGGAAGAGCTTTGGAAAGAAGCGCCGCTGGAAAGTAGTCTGAGAGCAGTGAAGAAGAACCGCAACGGCATTTCATAGTGTAGCTGATACTGATAAGCCTGAATGGATTTAACCGAACAGGTGAGCAGAATCGTTTCATTCAGTTTAGTGTTCAGCAAAACTGCATCTTTTAAGGTTTAGCTGCGGTAGCTGGATTTACATAGATACAGTGAAATTAGTGCAATGCTTGCTAACGTCAGTCCTATCAACCCGTTGCGAGCAGCTGCGTGATGCCTGATAAAAAAAAAATTTATTATTTTTTTCTCCAGGGTAACGTTACAGTTGTAAACTAAAACAAAACGCCTGTCTGGCAAATACGATTACAGTCGGTAGTCGTGCGTGGCGGTGGGTGCCAGTAGCTCGCGGCCCAACTTAGCTGTTAGCTTTTAGTGGACTACCAGAACATTCTAGCAACATCATTCAGTGTAAAACAACTACTGCGCTGCTAAACAAATCAGTACGGTAGTTACTCGGTGTCTCTGTTAGCTGTCTGGAGATGTTACTAGACCCACTCATGTACAGTATCATTAAGCACTTTTACATTTGAATTATACATACATACATACATATTACAATACATCTGTAAAGGATCTCTCAAGACATGAATAACTGTAATATGTACAGGCTTCTAAGCTGTTTGGATGCCAGATAAATCGCAGACAAATGCATAGTTCCAACGTGTGTTGTGAGTTAGGTTAGACTACATTTAAATAAAGTAATATGACTTCGAGAGTTGATTGTGGGAAATGGGTTAGTGACTATATAATTATTGTAGAAGGCACTTTGTTCTTACTATTTATTAAGTTACAATAGAAATTTTTATTTAGAAATGAAATGTTAGTTTTTGCACATTTATTTACTTATATAGTTTTGTTTTTGTTTTTTTAATTAAACAAATGTTTGGTAGATGGATTCAAACCGACAGCACTGCTCTATTAGTGGATGTGCATGTCTCAGTGATTGTATTGTTCCCCTCATACAGATTAAACAGTTGGAGGAAGACTTGCAGGAGCTGGGGTCCCTCTTGGAGAAGGCAGAGAGGAAAAGAGTTCAGGATCTACTTAAACAGGAGCAGAAAAAGGTGGAGAAGGAGCTCGCAGCTAAACGACAACAAAAAGAACAACAGGCTAGGAAGGAGGCAGACCCATCTGCAGCCACTAAGGCAGCATACACTGTCAAGATTACCAGCTATGGTATGGGGCAGTTATCGAGTAGCACTATCAAACATTACTGAGAAAACCAAGCGGTTAAGATGCGTTCAAGAGCTGGGGAGGGGAAAAAACAGTATTTCAAAATTGTTCACATGTGTATCATCTTTTCTGCAGCATGGGACCAGTCAGATAAGTTTGTCAAAATTTATCTGGCATTGAAAGATGTGCACAAAATATCAGCAGAAAATGTGGAGGTCAAATTTACAGAACGGTGAGTTGATAATCAGCATAGTGTTCAGTTTGTTTATACATTCCTGTTCCCTTATCAGTGCACGTGAATTTGCCCCTTGTCTGTGTTGCAGGTCATTTTCTGTGCTGGTGAAGGATCTAGATGGCAAAAACCACGAAATGACAGTTCTGAACTTGTTGTATCCAATCAATGAACAGGACAGCTACAAAAAGGTAAACAAATCATCTGCTGCTTACTCAGCTTCTTCTCCTCAGCCCAGCGGCCATGAGATGTTTGTATTTCAGAAATCGGTTGCTGGCTTTGGGTCAAAAGTCTTTGTCATCTTAGATGAGTGGGTGTGCTTTAGGAAGCAGTGTTGCAATCTCTCTCAGCAGACTATCCCCATATTTCACAAAACTGTGTAGGTCTCTGATATTGCAGGCCAGTAATCGACCAAATACTTGCAGTATATACTTCTTCTCTCTCTCCTTCTCTCACAGCTAAAACATCAGTTTGCATGAAGCTGTGCATAATGCAGGTTTCCTCTGCTGTCTGTCAAGAGGGTAATGCTTGACAGGCAGCCACTCCGTGCTACTCAAAAGCTCTGTGGCAGGACAAATCAAAGTTTTTATTTTTTAAGATTGCCTTTGCATATTCTGCAACAGTTCTAAGCCATGTTACCTCCTGCAGCCATCACACTAAATCTCTTTTAAACCAGAGAAAAATGTTAGATGGTTGTAATGTAAGCTTGCTGCTTGATGAAGAGTAATGGGGAAAAAAAATAAAATCATGTACGCATCAATATAGCTAAGAAAGCAGGTGAAAAGGTACCTTGTGCATCATTTTAAATAGATGCATTTATTTGTATTTATTTTAAGATTTCAGGAAATATTAGTCATTTTGCAGAGAAAAACTGGAGTAGTGATTCTTAGTGATTGACCTGTTTGTCAGAGAAAAGTAAGCATCAATGAAAAGCCAAATAAAGTAAAACATTTAAAGTTAAAACAAAATTATGTGTGGCCACTAGGGGGCAGCAGACACCCTATTTTTAAGCTTGTAGCAATGAGTTTAAATATACTGCATTAACTTATTAAGGTGGCTATTGTGATTATACGTAAACCTTGTTAAATGCAGTGTCAGTGTTCCTGTCACTTTTCGTCTTTGATTTGAGCTGCCAGTCTGTTGTCCACACTCTGAAACTGTCTTTTGCTCTCTGCAACAGATAAAAACAGACATGGTCTTGGTCATGTGCAAGAAGCAGTCAACAAAGAAGTGGGACTGTCTAACGGCGGTGGAAAAGCAGTCTAAAGAGAAAGAGTGAGTTAGAAATGTGCTTATTGATTTTAGTTTGTGAAATAAAGTGCAGCAACAGTGCTGTGTCTCAAGCCACTGTGATTGCAGTGCAGTGATTGGGTGCACACATACTACATGAGAGCAATCCAAAGAATTATTTGCACCATTAAAGTATTTTCCTGCCGCCTTTCTACAGAAAACCCAGCCTTGACGATAATGCTGACCCCGGCGAGGGCCTGATGAATGTGTTGAAAAAGATTTATGCAGAGGGAGACGACGAGATGAAGAGAACAATCAACAAAGCTTGGACAGAGTCCCAAGAAAAGAAATTAAGAGGAGAGGAGATGATGGACTATTAAATATTGCCACTTTTCCACAGCAGGACCAAATGAGAGCTCCAAAGGTTGAAGCAGGCATGACTTAATTATTCAAAGTAAAGTCTACATACACCGCTCATAAATAATTTGTCTAAAGTAATGTCTAAGCTCGGGATGGCCTCAATTTGGCCCTGCTTTGAAAACCAGGCTGCTGGTGTTCTTAGTGATGGGCTACAACTCATCTGTCACTCAAGCAAAAGGATGGAGTCCATCACGTGATGACCTGAAGACTGCAAGAACGCACACATTTCATCACAGCTGACGTTAAGAGTCCAACCTGTGGGTAGAAAGCAGGGAAAATGTTGTCTGCTTCCGCACTTACATACATTCCCCTATGTGTTTTGTGAAGTCGCACTTAAAGAGTTAAAGGACCACTGCTCAGTCATTTCACAGCTGTTTTTGTTGTCCTGGCTTGTTTCAATAAAATGTCTTGTTGTGGTTTAAATTGGACCAGGGTAAATGTAATTGTTCATTTTCCATGGTAGTTGAAAATCAGTACAGATTAACTTTGCAAATATTTCTTTTCTTTCTTTCTTTTTTGTCAGCTATAAATTTGCCAAAGTTCTCTTACTTATGAAGTAAACCTGAGGATAGTTTTCTTTCTTTTTTTTTAATCTTTACATCAGCTGTATGATTTTGTAAATCCACAAATAAGTCACGTAGCATACAAAGACAGTAAACTATCTTGTGTCAGCCTAGTGTAATACTGTACTGCATGCAGGTATGTTTAAAACTACATTTTCCACAATCCTTTTTTTAAGTTACATATTCTGAAATACTTGATGTGACTGATTTTTGCAGATTTTTTTTCCGACATTGTGAAAAATGTATGTTTTCACTGTTGCTGGTTGTTCTCTGCTCTCATAAATACAGCTGTTGAACTCAGTTTTTCCATCTGTCTTTCAAGCTTAAAATTAGATTTAAAAGTTATTAAGCATTTTATTGCCATTTATATCCACTGGCTGACGTTTTCAGCTAGCCTTCTCAGTTAATATTTCACGGAGTCGTATCTTAGATGTGTTATGAAATTACAAGATGTGATTTGCCTCATGCAGAAGTAATTGTCCTGGAGACATGGATGGGTTGTGTAAAATATGCATATACTGGCCACTATTAAATGCATGGTTATTAACTGCTCGATAACGTGCATATCTAATTACCCACTTGTTTGGCAGCATCTCCATTCAGATATGTAGGCATCGGGTCAAGACCACCTGCTGAAGTTCAAACTAAGCATCAGAACAGGGAAGAAAGGTGATTAAAGTGACTTTTGACATGGTATGGTGTTTGAGGTGACAATAATTTTAAAATATTATGATCGAGGCAGAAAAGCGTCTGTGAACGGCCGTCTTTGAAGCAGCAGCAGAAGACCACACTTACTGCTGCTCCTTTTCGCTAAGAACAGGAAGGTGTAGCTACAGCTCACACCGACTCACCAAAAATGGATAACAGATTGCCTCCTATTGTGCATCCTTTTATGACCCAGTGGACACGTCTTCCAAGGGCTGATTCCTACAGGATAATGCACCATATCTCCAATGGAATCCACAGTCTAAAGCACCTTTGAGATCTGGTGGATCAGGACATTTATATCTGAAGAATGTTTCCAGCACCTTGTTGAATCTGTGCCATGAAGAATTAAGACCATTCTGAAGGCAAAGGGGGTCCAAGCCTTTACTAGCAAGGTGTAGTGATATTACCGTAAGCATGGTCAAACCATTCTGAAATTCTAGTGTCACAGAGTTGCGTTACTCCCTCGGGTGTCTCATCTACTCTCCAGATAAAGATGCACAGTATCAACATTATGAAGAAGCTGCTGGGCTGTCCTTGAGGCCCATCATGGTCAAAATAAAGAGCACCAAACAGAGGGTGACCTCTCTATCAGGCATCAGGCTTTCTTCAGGCCTTCACCAACAGCTATGGTCCAGAATTGGAATTAATAGTAGGCCCACTTTTTATTCCAGGTCTTTATTACTGTATTTGCACAGTCAACACTGGACAAAACTGCCAAATATTAAGGGCGAAGGCCACTTTGCAAAGCTGAGTGCAAATGCTGTTAGAGCAGGCTTTTCTTTTCTTTAGTTTCTTTTACCTTTTTAAAAAATAAGAAAGCACATTAGCTTTATAACTGACCACTACTGTGTCACTAGAGAAATATTTTTCATAAGTCATTTATACTGCACATTCAAGTCCTCTCAGACCTGAGCTTGAGAGCTTCACGTTTTGACCACCAGGTGGCAGCCGTATTCAGGACTTTCTCCGGGGGGACTGCACACAAGGGAAATCTAAGCCAGGATTTTACTGTGGGAGCCTTGAAAGTTTTGGATTTTTTTTTTAGTAGAATAACACTTTTTCTTCTTTGTAAGAATATGGTCACATATAATATATATAATCTGTGGAGCCCTAACAACTGATTCATACATTTATTTGCAGAATGGAAATGATATGTTCCAGCCCCATCTTATATCTAATGAAATACTTTCCTAGTAAAAGGTTTTTCCTGCGTTTAAGTCTTGTTCTTCTTAACAAAGTCTCCTTTAAATTACAAAAGTCTAAAAACTTTCTTTTCTCCTTACATGCTTACTTAACTCTTTTCATAAAGTGGCTTTTTGTATATAAAGGGTTAAAACACTGTCCGGGTCACTGGCCTCCCAGCAGTCTCAGAGACTTGAGCCAAAACCAAGCGACTCTTTTTTTTTATCAGCTCTTTCATTCATATTTCCTCTCAAAAAATCCACATCAATTTTTGATTGAGTTTCTGTCTGAGCAAATCATCTGGAGTTTCTCCACCAGTGCACCGCCCACGACTCCGTGACGTCGGTGCCACTATATAGCCAGGGTTCGCCTTTCGTCCACACCAGTTGGATAAAATTGAAAGAGACGGACGTACCGTGAAGACGCACTTGGCACTTTTACGGGAAAAAAGAAGAAATATTTAAGCGAGACGGAGACACGTACGAGTCGATCGTTTATTCCGCTGTGATAAATGAGTACCGGCTGTTTCACCGCGGCTCAGCGGATTTCGTGCCACACCATGAATGCGGATTTATTTAAGCCTGCTCCGGAGCGTGGTGGACCCCAACAGACTTCTGCCCCGGCGAAAAACAGCAGGAATAAACACGATCAACCCAAACCGGAGCTGGCTCAGGTTGTGACGGATCTCAAGACGGGGAGGTCCTACATTAAAGGGAAGCTTTTGGGAAAGGTACGCGCATTTCATACATTTTTCTTCGCCCCTTTTCTCCTTTTCCATGTGTCTGTGCGTCGCTGCGTCGGTTTTGACTGAGGAGGCAGATGGATCTAGAATCTGAATTAATTAGCCGCAGTTTGGGGCTGGTTTTATTTCCCCCCCCCCCTTTCCTTTTTTGTTTTCTTTCTGTTTAAAATCACTATGAGCCATGTTCCAGGTGTGCTTGTGATGTGATGCGGGAATAGAGAATGACCTCGTGGTGGATGTGACCAATACCCCCCCCCGTTCTCCTCCTTGCTGTTCTCGTCAGTGCTGAATGAATCAGACGCAAGGTGTGCCCAGCTCCGGTGCGCACACATGCTTAGCCATAAAAAATAAATAATTAAAAAAAAATCTCCACCGATGATGAACGTTTACAGCCCCCTCTCGTATTTTAATGGCCTGCCGTTAAACCAAAGACACGCTTGTCTGACCACAGCATAATTTCTGCCCCTCATGATGATGATGATGATGCATCAGCATCGCTTTTTGAAACGGTGTCTATGGAAGCGAGTTTATCAACGTGTTGCTGGTCGTATCGATGTGCTGCAGCCAGTTTTTTTTCCTTCCTCTGCCTGCCGCAGAGCTAGAAACGTCTCCGCCAGTTTCACGGTTAATGAATGCAGCAGCTCAGGCTGCCTCATCCTTCATGTACCCGAGCATGTGTAGTCTTGATCACATCCTGGAGAGAAGGGGAAAAAAATGTCTGTATAAGCGGCAGTAAACGCATCTGGGGGATGATGTTTTTCATCATATCTGCGCATACAAGCCAATAAAAGATGCCTGAGGCATCAGATGGATCGTTTTATGGTCATGACAATCATTTTTATGTCTTTAATCTTACCTCGATTATTGTTCCTGAAATTGTTTTGACTGCATCGCTACCTTTCCTCAGGTCAGACTTGCCTTGAGACTGAGTGTGTGGGTTTTAAACCTGCTGCTTGTGTAAATTGATCATTCTGTTTGTTTCCCCCCAAAGGGCGGCTTTGCTCGATGCTATGAGATGACAGACCTGTCCAACAACAAAATGTATGCAGTGAAGGTGATCCCACAGAGCAGGGTGTCCAAACCACACCAGAGAGACAAGGTACACGATCACCAATCTGTGTGTCTCCCGTGTCTTGCATAACTGGAAATCAATGTCTGGGTTGTTGTTTTTTCTTTTGGGACATTGAAACGTCTTCACCGATTGATGAGTTGTCATATGTTGACAGATTACGAACGAGATCGAGCTGCACAGAACGCTGTCACACAAGCATGTGGTGAAATTCTCCCACTATTTCGAGGACCAAGAAAACATCTACATCTTCCTCGAGCTGTGCAGTCGGAAGGTGAGACTTCAGAACTCTAGAACAGTCTGCGCTGCTTTGTGTTCTGCTTGCACTAACAGTATTTCTTGTATTACCCTACAGTGCTGCTTTGCACGCTATATTCAAAAGGGGTCTTGGCAGATTTTTACTGTTTTCCTAGTGAATGTTAAAAAAAAAAAAAAAAAAGATTTCTTTTATGCAGCTGCAGGGATGCATGTGTGCTAGCAGTGTTTGTACAGTCCCACTCACTGATGCAGGGTTGACGGTTCACTCATTGCTCTCTCTGCAGTCCCTGGCACACATTTGGAAGGCGAGACACACACTCACAGAGCCTGAAGTGCGCTATTACCTCAGACAGATCATATCCGGCCTCAAGTACCTCCACAGCAGAGGAATCCTGCACAGGGATCTCAAACTAGGTACGTGACTGAAAATGCGGCTTAACGCATACACAAAGCATCCCAGGAATCTGTGACTTTGGACGAGCATGCGTGTCATCTGTGGAATGCTGACCAGACAAATGCTTTTGTCTCTTTCAGGGAACTTTTTCATCAATGAGAACATGGAGTTGCGGCTGGGAGACTTTGGCCTCGCTGCCAAGCTGGAGACAGTTGAACAAAGAAAAAAGTAAGTTAATTGCTTAAAATGTTTATCTGCTGGAGGATACCAATGAGCTTATTGGGGCCCATAGATCATGCGACTGTAATGATGATTGTTATAATGAAACAAAGCTCTCGAAGGTCTCTCCATATTACCTTTTTTTTTTTAATTTTTTTTATGAGTATTTTTAGCCCCATCTCAGATGTATCTTTTAAAAATCTGACTTTTAATGCCCTATTTTAGCACAAGCACCCTCAACCTAAACCATGACATCAGTTACTAAGCATAATCTTCCTCCCACAACTTTCCTCCTGCAAGTACCTAACTAAACCGGTTTCCAACTGACAGTTGAAAGTACCGCTTAGAGCACAGTTTCAATTCCTGTTAGACAGCTTCCTGTGGAATACCAGAAGACTGAGAGTGACAGAAAAAATATTTCAAACATTACCTGTATGCCTGATGTTGAAACCAAACCAGTTTTAAATGTTTGAAGCATTACATCTTACCCATATATGGTTCTTGTTTTGTTTTTCTTAGAACAATCTGTGGGACTCCCAATTACTTGGCTCCTGAGGTGCTCAACAGACAGGGCCACGGCACAGAGTCTGACGTGTGGTCCCTCGGATGTGTCATGTGAGTCTTTTTACTTTAAGATGATTATAAGAACTATCCCGGTTTCATAGAGAGTGTGTTGGGGGGATTTTGACCATGGCGTCACTTCGTCTCAGTCGGTCGGGAAAGTGGGGACTTTTTTTTTTTTTTTTTTTTCTCTAAATCACTCACTCTTGTTTTTGAGCTGACTCACTGTTGCCTTGATTGCTCTCTCACAGGTACACACTGATGTGTGGAAACCCTCCTTTTGAGACGCTCGACTTGAAAGAGACGTACAAGTGTATTAAAGAAGTTCGCTACAACCTGCCCTCCACGCTTTCCCCTGCTGCTCAGAAACTCATCTCAGGCATCCTGCAGAAGAATCCCAGTGACAGACTCACGCTGGATCAGATCCTCAACCACGAATTCTTCAAAGTATGTTGACCTTCGGGAAATTTCTTGCCAGTGTTACGAAACACAGTTGTGACATTTTTTTCTCGAGGTGAAGGAGTGTGAAAATGTCAGTGCTTGATCTGTTATCTCAACTGAGAACAGAGTGGGCACGCTCCAACCTCTTCACTTTTTCTCACTGTTTTTTTTTTTTTTTTGTTGTTTTTTTAATGCATCACCTTTGCCTCTTTCTCAGGGTTTCACTCCTGACAAACTTCCCCCCAGCAGCTGTACAATGGTGCCAGAGCTACACCCTCCCAGCCCTGCCAAGAAATTCTTCACTAAAATGGCCAAAAGCCTATTTGGAAAGAAGAAAGCAAAAGGTGAGCAAGCAGCACGAGCGATGGGGGGGGGGGGGGTTAGTTTTTCAGATTTAGTTTTAAGAATATCCAAGAGCTGCTGTATTTATTTAAACAGTCCTGCCTTTAAACATATTTGTTGTGACTACAGTGTGTCGTGTTTTCACAGTGGAAAAAATTCCATGCGAGGACAAAGAGGACAAGGATATTTCCAAGCTGGTGTCGGGCATCGTTAAATGTTCCATCAACCGGCAGATCAGCTACAAAACAGTGGGAAACAACGAGGTACTTTTTTTCTCTCTCTCTCTTTCCTCTGTGAGAAACTTTTGACCTGGTTTACCTTAATTTGGGTAATTCCAGCCAGTTATGCACACAGTTCACATGCAATTACACCCGTTCTAAAGGCTTGGAGAAAACACAAAATGCATATTTTAATAGCATACAGCCTCCATTACATTTGAGAATTGCTTTCCATTAGCATGCTCATTTAAATAGTAAAAGTGCCCTAGAAAAAGGAACTGTTAAAGAAATGGGGTGGAAAAGATGTCTTAATTTTTAAAGATGCATTGTTTTAAATTTGTTTTTCTTCAGAATAATGTAAGATGCATGACAAAAAAAACTAGTTCAGACCAGAAGAAATGTAGCAGTCTGTTGGTGGTAGCTTTTGAAACTTGATAAGCTCTAGTAAGCTCATCTGGGTGTTTGTTCGGGTACTTTGTTATCAGAAGAATCTGAAGAAGCTGTTACTGCACACTTAGGGGTGGGGGGTGGTAAATGTTCTCTGCTCAGTAACGACATGACGTATTTGTTTTAAAAAGACTGAACAGAACCTAGAGTATATGCCACAATTGCAGGATGCTCAGTTGGCCGATCCCCAATCAGGCTCGTCTAGTTTATTTATAGAGCCAAAAAGGAGCTACAGTTTTTGCTGTCATGCATGACTCTTCCTTTGTCTGTCTTAAGAAGCCTGTCCTGAGGAACCAGATTGTCATTAATAAGCGCAGATGAATATAGATTTGTACAAGTGTACTCTGAAAGTAGTGCTCATTTTAGCTTGTTTTCATGTTTGTCTGTTTGCGGCGGGAAAAAACAAACCTACTCGCGCACCACTTGTGGTAACGTGACATTAGAAACTACGTGTCAAGCTTGCAGCATGCTTGCAACGTGTACAAAGGGAAACCGTGCAGCTGAAAGTAGTTCCCCCGCCTTGCAGTGGCAACGAGACGCACTGCATTTAGTCTAAGGTGTTGCAGAAATTGAATAAATGAGCTTCAGCGCTGACACAGCAAAAGTGTGCATGCAAGGATTAAAGGAGCTCATTCCCTTTATCTCTGGTTACCCTTTCGGGCATGTGACACACTGCTCTTTCACTTTGTTGCTCTTACTCATCATGTGCTAATCGCATGTTTCGTTGTTGCTCAGGTGACGTCTCCCACCGGTCAGCTGGTGAGCTCTGTGCCTCTGGAGCAGACTCCTGCTGAGGAGGAATCCAGAAAGTCCATTTCCCGGTCTTTTAAGGGCACCATGGCCAGCAGCACTGAACGTAAGTTTCTGTTTGTTATTTATGAACACACATTTGGTGTTTGTTGTGGTGGCTGATTGCAATCAGGGTTTCTAATTTTTGCTCGTTTTGGTTGGTTTTTCCCTTCAGCGTGTGAGGATGTGCTGACCCCTGCAGCTGTTGCCGACTCTGCCCTGAAAGTTCTCACAAACTGCCTGGCCACCATGCCTGCAGGTATGTTTATGCATAAGATTGTAGCTCAGCCATTATTTTTTGTTGTCCTTGTGGGATTACTTGAGTGGACCAAAGAGGAATAAAATCAAGCAAAATGTCCTTCTGCTGTTTGCCGCAATTACAAAATGCAACAGAATCATTAAATTTAACTAGCTGGATATTTTCCTTGAATCCTCAGAATTTCTGCTGACTCATTCTGCTTATTTGAGACACACCATATGTGTTAAGAGAAACATAATGTTTTGACTTTTTGAATTAAGATTATTTCACTAATCCTCATATTTATTTATTTATTTTTATTTATCTTTTTCTTCAGCCAATAGGAATCCACCCTGCCTGTCCAGTCCGCAGTCCTTCCTGTGGGTGACTAAATGGGTTGACTACTCCAACAAGTATGGCTTTGGCTACCAGCTCTCAAACCAAAACGTAGGCGTGCTCTTCAATGAGGGAACACATCTCAGTCTTTGTGACCAGCGCAAGTAAGTACTTTAAAATCAACTGATTAAGATGTCATGTCAACATTTACAGTGCTTAGAGCTTATTGTCAGTTGCTTAGTGACTAGGCTCAATGGTGTAAATGGAAAAGATGTCAAGTTCATCTTCCAATTTTTTTTAAACTTCCCCCCCCCTTCTTCCAAACAGGACTGTCCACTACTGCTTGACCAACAACAAACACTTCAGCTTCCCTTCAAACTCTCTACCTGAGCAGCTGCGCAACCAGAAACAAATAGTTGAACTAATGGCTAACTACATGGAGGAGAACCTAATGGAGGTAGGAAAGAACCTATTAGTTTTCAGCCATTACTTAGAGTGACTGACTTGCATTTAATGACAACTGTAAGCCAGGATTTGTGCCTTCATAAACCTGTTAAAGGGCACTTGAAGAGATTATGACCTCATGCAAATGAAACTAAATAATTTCTGTCCTCCTCAGGGTGGAGATCTGCATTGTCAGGAACATGTCTCAGCTCCTCCTCCTCTGCTCCTCCAGTGGGTGAAGACTGACCATGCTCTTGTCATGCTCTTCAATAATGATACTCTACAGGTTTGTATAATTAAATTAATAAAACCAGTCATGGGACACTGAGTCTACATAACTACTTTTTCAAAGCAGCTGGATTATAATTCTCCTTTTCTTTTCTTTTTTTTAGGTTAACTTCTACACAGACCACACCAAAATCATCCTGTGCAAGTCTTCTGACGACGCCTACCTGCTCACCTATATCAGTCGGGAACGTGCCTCGTGCACGTACCTCCTCAGCATGTTGAATGAAATGGGCTGCACATCTGAGCTACGGCACCGCCTTAGATATGTGGTCCAGCTTCTCCAGCACCACACTGATGCCTGAGAGCACAGCTCAGTGCCTCCCAGGCTACCCGAGTGACAGATGCCTTAGAGGCAACCTGACTGGTTGATACAGTTTCTCAAGGCATAGCCAAGCAAGGCAATGTGTTCATATGCGTGACGGATGAAAAGGATGCTCAACGTCTCTGAGCAATATTCTTGTCTGGCTTAGTGCCTAGGCAGCTGATTTATCAAACTGACTGATTTTGATAAATGTCAAGCAGTCAGGGAGTTGCCCAAAGCAGCATCTGCCTCAAGGTGTTGTGCCTATCCAGCTAAGCCTCAAAGGTATCCACCTGGAAGCTATTGATACCTAAAATAAAGACTCATACATGGCCTGAAATGATGGATCCCTCATCGGCAGATTCCTACAAAACAAAAAAAGACAAAAAAAACAAAACAAAAAACCCCACCCAGTTATCCTCCCTCACTCAAACGCACTGCTTCTTGTCTTGGGCCTTTCAAATCCGCCAACCCTACAGCTTTCAGCCTCCCCTGATAGCCCATCACCCAGGCATGGTATCTTAAACATTTCTCAACACTAAAATTGTCCCTTTTGCTCAGAATGGAGATAATCCTGCAGCAGAAATGCTCAGATTTCCAAAAGTATTTTAGCAGCAAGGTCTTTTACACCGTTCTCTTGCACTCCAACTGATCTTTCAGCAAAGAAGCTTTGTGAAGAGGTATGGTTTGACTAGAGAGAAAGACCCCCCCTAAACCCTCAATTGGTTCATTGTCTTTTTTTTTCTTCTTTTTTTTTTGTGGTACCATGGTGTACACTTGTTTGTTTTCAAATTTGTTTTAAAAAATGGAAAGAGCCAGCTATAGGATCACACTACAATCTTGACCTCACATGCACAAATATGCCTGGCCTTATTTGATGATGGTGATGCTTAAGTTTGGGAGTCATTGCTTCTTCTGCTCCAACATCATTTTTTTTTTCTTTTAAATTGCAACCAAATTTCACTGATGTGGTGCATAACAAACTACTGGGGCTGCAGGAGTAAACACAATTTTGCACTTTCTTTTTTTTTTTTTCCCTTCTGTAAATTCATCAGGCGTATAAAGCCTTTTACCACTTGTTAGCTTTTTTTTTTATTTGCTTTTATCTAGATACCAAAAAGCATTTCAACTTTTCTGTTTGTTTTTAAAAAGGGAAAAAAAACGATTCAACTTTTTAAAATTCACACACAGTAGGTGAATGTGCGCTCCACACGTGCTGGGAAGCTGAACTGTTGGTTGGATAATGGGGTGGGGGAAAGGGGGGTAAAAGTGCCTTTCTGAGGGATGCCCGTTTAGTGCAATAACAGCCCTTTGTGAATGTCAAGCTGGCTACAAACAAGATTGAGATGGGTTTTACAGGTGGGATTTACTTTTGGACTTTGCACCAAGTTTAAAAGTAAGTCCAATAGCACTACACTCTCACTACCTGGTATAAGCTTTTAGAACAACTGTTAGAAGTATATATTCCAATAATATCTACTAAGGGGGAAAAAATGAAAACATTGTACTCTGTCGTACTGTACTGTACTGTAATCCTGATCGGTTTACATTGCTTTCTTGACCCAGAGTTGTATCCTAAAAACTGTGACCTGGAATGCAAGTATTATGTACATGTGTTTTCAGAAAACTCAACATTGTGAAAGCCATCTGCCAATTCAGAAGAGTCTTTATTTTTTTGGCACATAATGTCGTGTTTATTTATTTTTTATTTATACATAGTTTTTTATTTATTGTGCAAATGTTCCGGTCTTGACACAAGTAAACGTTCAATTCCGATCACTTTTTTTGTAATGTATTTTGGGGGAAAAATGGGACAAAAATAAAGTTTATTGAAAATGACTTCAGTTTATTGTTGCGTTTTTATATTGACAGTGCACTAAAGTTGAGAAATGTATGGGTTTTGTTGAAACGAATGGCATTTTTAACGAATGACTCATGTAGCAGTCATTACCAAACGCACACCTTTAATAATAATGGATTACATTTATATAGCGCTTTTCGAGACCCTCAAAGCGCTTTACAATTCCACTATTCATTCACTCTCACATTCACACACTGGTGGAGGCAGATACAGTTGTAGCCACAGCTGCCCTGGGGCAGACTGACAGAAGCGAGGTTGCCACATCGGGCCCCTCTGGCCATCACCAGTAGGCGGTAGGTGAAAAGTTGTTGTTGCCCAAGGACACAACAACTGAGACAGTCCGTGCCGGGGCTCGAACCGGCAACCTTCTGATTACAAGACGAACTGCCAATTCTTGAGCCACGATCGCCCCTTTGTCATCATCGTACGTAAATGCTAGAGAGGGAGACATTTACAATATTTGTATCATATCCTTCTGGAAACATCTAATATATTTATTTACTACAATAACAACAATATGAAACTTTCATTTCTTAGCGTTTGCTAAATGTCTGTCTGATTTTGTTTTGTTTTTTCAAGTTTGTGCGTCCAAAGTTCGTGTTTGTGGTAGCAGCTGCATAAGCAGGTTATTCATGACGACTTCCCCTTTAACCACATTTTCTAGTTACTCTTAAGCCAGATAATAAATTGCCTTTGCCATCTCTTGTAAACCTGTTGTCAGAGTATATACAGCATCATTCTTTCGGTCCCCTTTCAAACCTTGAAACCATAAGTGACAGTATGTAAATCAAAAGCTTTGCCCTGTGGCTGAATAAATAGGCAAACTCTCTTCCTGAAGTCCCTCAAGGGGGGCTAGTCCATTGTTTCATGGACAGGATGGAAGCTGAATTGCTTGTCCTGGATGCCAGGTTTGAAAAATCCTATGATCTTCCTTCTACCGCTACCAGTCAAAGCACTTTATAGTATAAACTACACTCATCCAACACTTTCTAATCTATAACTAAATAAATGCCTTTTCACCCTAGAGAACACACAGTGATCAGAGCTTCCTCTTTCATATAGGCGGACATCTGGCTCTGCTGCCTGAGCACAACACCGGATCTATTTAGTCTGCCAGGAATAGATCTGGCGTTAAAGAGGGTTAAAACAATCAATATGTAAAATCACATGGGCAGCCAGATGAAGTCATAACATGACGGCTCAGATCTGAGCTGACTCAAATATCTTCTTCTTCTTCTACTGTTTGTTTTTTGTAGACTCTTTGCAAATGAGTTGATATAAGCTAAGTATCATTTCAGAAAGCTTGATTGTGGATTGTCACTTCATTAGGATAGGCAATAAGTCACAATGCATCACATCTTCTTCACCCCCAGTAACTGTTATGTGTGTTAGCAAAGACTGGACCCACACTGGCTGTCAGAACAGTGTCTGAAACCTTACAGTGTTATTATCTCTACTTTTCAGCTGCTGTTTTTCAAAAGCTCCTTTATGGAATTATGTTTTTGTGTTTTGGCTATCAAATGATTTATGACACCACAGCACACAGTATAGGCAGATCCCAGGCCAGGTGAGACAGATCCTAGTGGAATTAAATGTTTCCATCTCTGAAAAATGGGAAAAACATGCAGGAACTGCATTCATGCTCTTGGCAGACACTGCAAAATAAAGTAGACCGACTGCTTGACAGGAAGGTACAATCTGTTCTTTAGGACCTTCAGAATAAACCCTGGTCGCCTTTACCCTGCAGATCTAACCGGAAATATTTTAGACACTCTTGAGTGAGTTCCCCAAAATGTTTTACACCTTTTAAAAATAATTTCATTAAATAAACAGTGTCTGCAGTCTAAAGTGCATGAGTTCCTTATCATATCACATGACACGCACTAAAGAAAGAACTCCAAGCCCCCTGCTGAGTTGGCTGGTTATCATAACTGCTGTACCAGGAGTTATGTGGTATACTTCACATACAAAATGCTTAATATTTTGGCACGTTAAGTAGGACATTTCTACATAAGGTCCCAACATAAGCCACTTAATGGTCTTCCGAGTCAGTTTAGGGTTCCCGTCTAAATGCACAGAAGTATTTTAGATTAAATACTTGTTGTTATCTGCCGTTTAGACAATACGACCTGACTGAGAGCCTCAGATAAAGACAACTTATGACGTGAATGAGAGACTCACATCATTGTTAAAACTTGTCAAGCATGTCACATTATGTGCAAGAAAGGTGTGCATAGTTTTCTTATTTTTTAATACCATTAGAGTCAAAGGCTTGGGCTGTGAAGTCATTAGTGCAACTTCAGGTAGCAATTCTTTCATGTGCAGCTGAATGTGTCACGTTACGCAAATGTTACTAAAAACTGGTTTTAATTACATATGTGTGACAGGCCACAGTCTGGGCTGGGGTGGGACTCCCTGCTATCCAACTTCCTGTTTATAAAATGCCGTACTACTGTATGTACAAAATATAAACAGTATATACAATGATAAACGTCACGAGTTTATCGCTATATGATTAAACAGTACAGACTTGAAGACTTGAAACATATTCATTTTTTAAACATAAAAGGTTTGAACAGCTAATAGGCCCTCTTTATCTGATAGAATGACATGTGTGCCATTGGCCTCTGGTCACTATGAGTACTTAAACCTTGCTCAGTTATCCAGATCGACTGTGTCTTTCAGCATTCACGAAATACTACTGAGAGTTTTTCCATTTTTTTCCATTCCTCGACCTCCACATCCACACTTACACAAACATGTCTCCTTCTGAGAGCTTCAGGCTGTTTTATTCACTTTGCACATGGAGAAATATGAGTGCCGAAAAGCAAATATTAGCTTTGCGAGGTAGTATGTCAATGTATGTGATGCTCACAGTTTTACACCATGTTGACTTTTGAAATGAAGTGATTTCCTGTCAGGATTGCTTTTTTGGGTTTTTTGTGGTATTGCTTTTCCCCTTCACATTTACAGGGACAAAAAACAACACTACTGTGATCCATAAAATCTTTGAAGGATGGTATGTGAGGCATGGCAAAGTGGGTGGCACAGCTAAATGAGCGAAAGGAAAGGATGTCCTTCCCTTCCTCTGTTGCTTTTTCAGTGACCCTTGGCCACATCGTATTCTGGCTGTGATGTGTGCGAGTGTGTCGGCTGCGGTTTATCTGTCATGTGGGGTACTGATGCTGATGTCACATTCCTGCCTGTTAAGGCCAGACTGAGTCCATTACACACACCGATGTACGTCACACACCAGTCCTACAGGAAATGTGTGTTTCCTTTTATGATTCTCCCTGTGTTTCCCATTAAAAGCACAAAGCGCAATGTTTTATTCACTCTTCTGCTGCCAAAATGAAATGCTCTCGCCACACTTTAGTGAATCATCAAGCACTTCAGAAAGAAAATTGTCTCCAAGACTATTGAATCATTGACTAGAATTAAGACTTGTGAGCTCTGAATACAGCGTGTATTCTAACCACATCATGTGTCAGTGGATGGGTTATAGACTGGTAGAGTGGTGCAGAGGCTGCATGTGTGGAGATAAAGTAGCTTAAACATTTATCAAAGGCAGATAACATACATAAGCCTCTCCCCACTCCCCATTACAGAAGTTGAGTAATCGGAAGCTATAAAATTACTCATCAAGGTAGGGTCTTTCTTTTGGTACAGAGTTTTATGTTTGTTTAATTATCTTTTTAGTATGAGCTGATACATTACTGAATCCTTTGTTTCCCTTGTCTGTGAATGGCCATGTTAGTCTGTGATAGACTGCCTGTTCCAAGACTGTGGTTGTTTTTTTTTGTTTGTTTGTTTTTTGTTAACATACATGGAGCATTGAAATGTATGAGAGCATGCTTCCTGTATCTCAGGCTTAAAATGCTCTTCCTGTTTCTCAACACCATCATTCTTTTCCGTCTTTGTTCTCTCAGCGGGGCTCATTATTTATCCTCACTAATGATCAGCCATAATATCCCCTGTAGTGACAACATGAAACAGCACTAAAGCTTAGGAAGTCAAACATCTGGAGACGGGGAGGACAGATGAGGGGAAAGAGAAGGAAAGAATTTGGCCAGACATCTAACTGCTGTGGGACAATTTTACATAATTAGTAACTTCTGTTTTCCCAGGAGTTTTCTCTCTCCTCGGTCTCCCTTCATCCTGTGTGTGTGGGAGCAAAAGGGACAGAGAGAGAGAGAGAGTGAGAGAGAGAGAGAGAGAGAGAGAGAGAGAGAGAGAGACATTGCAATAGGCTTTCTTTGTGAATTGCTGCCAAGACCACAAGCCAAAGTCCTTGTGAGTGTTACTGGACTAGGGTTTCTCAGCTAGCACTGGTTTCCTCTCAAGAACAAATGTTTCTGAGTCATTTGCATAGCTCTTTTCCCTTCTCAGGCTTTATTTTGGTTCAGAACTGGTGCATCCTAATGCATTGTTCAGGCCTGCACAGTCATTTCCCAGATTTCTTATGTTTATGGCTTTCTCATCTACCTCTGTGACCCTGCAGATTATGTCTCTCTCGGGAAGCATCATCTATTCACAAGAAATCTCAGTATCTCAGGTGTCCCACAACCTGTTTCTGAGGCTCAAGTCAACCCCCCCATTTGTGATCTATTTTATCATCATAGTTCTTTGGTAAAATTCCAAGCTCCTGGTATATCGTTTTATCTAAAAAATAATAATTGTTGGACCGCTTTTAGTGTCTGTTTCCATGCCATATCCTTTTTAAGTGCTTGGTTCAGTCAAATGAATGTGCTGACTGATGATCCTGTCACCTTCTGCCTCCTTTGTCAGTCAATCATAGCTCATAAATTGTGTGCGGGTCAAACAGATCCTACACCTGGCGTAGTGTAGTGTTTTGTTGTTGTAATTTTGGCTCTGTACACCAACAAAGGATTTTAAGTCAAACAAACGAAATGTGATTGTAGTGCGTACTTTCAGCTTTAATTGATATAAATTGTATTTTTAGGAATGTGTGGGAATTGCATGTGTTCTTATAAACATCCCCTTGTTTTCAGTGGCTGGAAATTAATTGGAGAATTGACTGATAAGGAGTTTCAACACAAGTGAGGGAGGCCTCACTCTAAAACTAAATTGAGCCCAGCAGTGAGATTCTGGTATAGTCAGCTTACGCTGGCCAGCTAAGCAACACCAAAAAAGTCATGAGGCCACAGTAAACAGTGAAAGCACATGATGACATATTTTCCATGGTTAAGAAAAACAGCTTCACACATCTAACCAAGTGAAGAAAACTCTGAAGGTGGTTCATATGTCAAACCACCGGTCACAATTAAGAATATGTTTATCTAAAAGAGCCTGCACAGTTCTGAGAAGTATTCTTTAAATAGATGAAACCAAGATGAACTTAATAATAATAATCTTATGATCTGAAGTATAGCATCTGTCAAACATGGTGGAGGTAGTGTTATGGCATGGGCTTATATGCCTGCCAGTGGAAATGTTTCACTAGTTTATTTTTGATGATGTGACTACTGATAGAAGAGACTCTGCTCAGATTCCACGAAATACTTAAAAACTGAGGAGACAATGCTTCACAAATAGATAATGACCCAAAACATAATGCAAAAGCAACCTGAAGGCACATACATTTTTCAGTGGTCAGGTCAGTCACCTGCTCACAATCCAGCAGAGCATGCTTTTAAGTAGCAGCCTAAGTTAGCTGCAGTAGCAGTAAACAGCACTATTTAGTGATGTTAAATGATGTTCGTTTGTACAGTTGTTTTGAGTTTCTGAAAATGGGGGGCTGTGTATAAAATGGCTGTAAATCCGAAACAATTTTGTTAAAACCCTTTACTGGTAACAGACTGCATGCAGTAAGCCAAGTCAGTGTAGTTTCAATCTTTTGGTAACTGATACAAGTTTGCAGCCAACGATAACATAACTGTCCAGATGGCTTTCCACTGTAAGCCAAGTCAGAACTGTTATCATCTTTCGGTTGTCTGAGTGTATCTGCGTGAGGGGCCTGCGCTTACTCGAGACACACACTTTAAAAAAACTCATGCGTACACGTGGAAACAGAAAAACTATTTTTAGAGTCATGGGGTCTACAGTTGTGTTTTACTTCGTGGAAAGATAAGTTTAACATCCTGTGGTGTATGCGTGCATGGACATGCGCATGCATGCAAACGCACACTGAATACACACACCTTCCTGTTTGTTAAGTATAGAGGAACTAGATACAGTGCCCACACAACAACAAACATGTGAGACAGAGCAAAACAAAACACCCCCTTGGTGCACTGTGTGTGTTTGTTTCCGTCAGTTATAAATACCAAAGATGCAATCACCTGCAGTTTATTGCCGTTTTAATGTCAGTATCACACAGGTGTGACTTTATCATCAGATATAGTGTTCTTTGTGCTCTTTAAAGAGTAATATAAATAGGCAAGGATGTGACAACTCATGAGTTCAGAACGTTTTTTTTTTCCAAGAGAGGAGAAGCAACCATTGACATTATCACACTGCTACACATTAAGAAAGAAACTCATTCGTAGAAAGAAATCTAGCTTAAAGATCTAAAGCTAGAGGAACTAAGTCAGACTTTGTAAATAAATGATCAGATTGATAACAATAACACAAGAGGCCCATAAAAAGTGTCACAAAAAAGCAGCTTAATTGAATTTATTTCAAAGCATGCCCTCTTATTCACAAGGAAAATTAATAAAAATGGATCACTATTCACCAGATGCCAGCTTTGCTTTTTTATATATAATGCCCTACCCTCCAGAAAATGAAATTCAGTCAGGATCATGGCACCCCGCAGGATTACACAGTTACGCAGGTATTCTAAAAATAGCAGCAACAACATCTGGACCTTTGTTAACAACTAGCAGTAACCAGGCTCATCACGGTTTATCCCTGATGATGCTGAGCAGTGAGCAATGCCTGCAGCGTACATACATCAAAGTAATGCAGCTTGTCACTTGTCACACTGGAAAAGCAATGAAGTCCTTTTATGGCTCTAAACTCTGATTTCAATAGTTAACATTGTCACTGGATATTTATTATTTATTCATCTTTTCTTATTTTTTGTTACTTTGTAAGTGTCTAAAAAGACAGCATTTTAATTCTTTTAAAGAAAGCATGTCCACACCCTTGAATTATGTGGAGACACCTTGTGTGAGGGACTGTTAATCCACTAATGTCTTTGGTAGGAGGAGACTCTGCTGACTAGACAGAAATGAACGGCACAGGGAAACAGATGGTCAGAAAGCAGTGATGTGAGGGAGATGATGTAGTGAGGCTCCAAATAGAAATTTTTAAAAGGGATGGGAAATATTAGGTGTGGGAATCTGGATTTGGAATAGCAGCAACTCAAAGGAAAGTTGACATGTGTGCCCGATTCATCATTATATATATGATGTGAAAGTAAAGTGAAGCACGTGCAACTGATGTGACCAGACTGGAGTCAGCAACACTCATGTGATACAGGGTATGATGGAAGGGACAACTCATCCCTTTTAAATGTGATCATTGTAGGCATACAGTCTAACTAACCCTTCACTCATGAGGCAGCTGATCAAGGTCATTCACATGAGCAACTCAAGCGCTAAAGAGAAAAATGAGCAGTGTCATCCATGGCAGAGTGATGCAGCAGCAGTTTTATCTATCTATTATTATCATATCTATCTATTATTATCATATCTATCTATTATTATCAGAAATGAAAGCTGAAACACACAGAGGAGAAAACCACTCATAAAACCATAATAACCTGTAATTAGTTATTATCAAGCATTACATCATGTTTGTAGTTCAGCATCTTCAGTTTACATCTACAAAGCGATCGCAGTCAGCTTTCAGTCATCTTCCCCTCATACACCTTAATAGATTTTACAGAAATCTTTAATCTTTCGACATGCGAGTTCTGTGGCTCAACCAGAGCAGGCTTTAGGACAACTGAAACTGTCCACGTGGCCTCAAAAAAAAACTAAAAAGGAAAAATAGGTCAAGTTTTACTCAACAACCACTATGACAACTCAGAAACAAAACTTCTCATTTGTTAGAATGTTTTTATCATATGATTACATCATCGTGTTTCCAACATGAACTTTCATGGTTCAGTACTTCCATATAGAAAAATCCCGCGTGGTTCCTGAGTGCAGATTAAGCTCTACATGTGATCGTTACAGTGTGCGACAGTCACAAGGGAAATATTCAGTGTGTGTTTTTTAAATTGTCTCTTTGAAATGTGGCGATTTGGGTAGGAGAAAAAAAAAATGAATCTTTGTGTGGGTTTAATCTCCTGATCCAGCAGCTCACAGGATCACAGAGTAGGATTTAGACTTTGTTCGGAAAATGTTTCCTGCTTTAAAATGAAGTGGGGTTTTTTGGTTTTTTTTATTTTTTTATTTTCACTATGCAGTCTCTGAATTCTGTTTCCCAGTTTGACAATCAAGATACTGAAAATCCTCCCACCAGTATGTACAAGTATGTTTGTACTCCAGAACAAGAACAAGGGCATGCTGTAGGACGAGGCAGCCGCGGCCCTCTCACACCACATCTGCTCAATGAGGCACTTTGTGTTGTGACCACTGTGGGGGTTGTTTAAACCAACCCCCCTGTCTCCACCCGTTGACTTTATTAGCTCCACAGCCTCACCAAGAAAAGCTCTCAATGTTATGAAAAAACTGTAACAATTATCTGGAAAGATTAAGAGAAAAGATGACATATTAAAAAGTCAAATGACCTCACGTGCTTGTGGCAATCACACGATTTGACACTCTTTCTTTTGCCCTCGCGATGCTTCTTTCTCTTCCTCTCTCCTCTTTCACTGTTTCTATTCTTACTCTCCTTAAACCCAAACAAGCATTACTCCCAAAGAGGGATTCCACTGTAGACTGACTGATCAGTGGGGAATTCCCACCCTGTGACACAAAGTTAAGTTCAGATGAAACGCTTGTGTTAAAGCAAGATTCAGTCAAGATTTATTTCCATATTTCCTTTAATATTTGGAAACATGAAGGGGGGATGATTTACAACATGGGAAGTACCTATAATGTGATATTTCCCTTACTTACACAGTGAGTGAGAGAAAAGAAAAGCTTGTTTATGAGACAGAACTTCTTCGAATAAAATGCTTTTTGTTTTCTTTAAAGAACCATAAGTGGATAAATGATCAATTCCTTTTTAAAATGCAGGTAAACCAACACGATTTACACTCGGTTTCATGTCCAAAGACTTGCAGTACATTGGAAACACCTTTAACCTTTTATTTTATTAAACTGTGTGAGAACTCTTTGAGGACAAATATGACATTTAGTGGCCATCGTGTAGCACGTGTAACTAACCACAATAAAAACTCCAAGCTTTTGGACAACAATACACATGGGGATATAAAGACATACCAGTACAGAGATAAAAGAAATCTAATCTAATCCAGAGGGAATGAGGGGAAAGCCCATGACCTAACTGACTTACTGAATGACTGGAAGTAAACTCGGTGAGCCATGGTAATGGGATTATTGTAATATATTTCAAGCTGTCCTGTACTGACAGCTAGAATAGTTGTATGACTTTGTTTAGAGGTCTTTGGCCCTGTGAGCCCCTCGAGCTGAAACCATGATGAATGATTTTTCTGTCCACCACCTAGTTTGGACCGTATCCCAGGCTTAGTCTAAAACCCACCAGGGCTCTGTAGTGCACCTTCAGCCATATGTCACATAAATTAAACTGTTTGTCTATAACCACTCAATTAGAACCATTAGGATCTAATTAATATGTATTATTTATAAAATTGTATGTATCTGGGTTTGCTTTAAAAGGATAATGCTGTTAGAAAAAGTTTTTTGGTTGATGATAAATGGTCGACAATATCCAGTTAAACTTTGAAAGGACAAATTTGGTATGAAGGATGCCTCGTTGTCCTCTCCTTTTTCCGTTTATGCCTTGAAATCGGTTCCACACATATGGGGTTGAAGCACAGAAGCACATTAAATGTATTTTGCTAACCAGGGTCAATGTTAAATTCCACAGTTTTTGATTAAACCTTGACATCACACTATAGTTGGAAAGTCTCTATTTATAAGATTATTGTGGATTTGTGGAAATGAAAATGAAAAACAGTCTGAAACTGCGCTGACTTTGGAGTCATGAAAGCTGAGTTCCTTGTCAAATGTTAAAGCAACATTTAAAAACAGAGTTATATATATATATTTGAAACATTTATAACTTTAAATATATTATTTTTTTCACATAAAACAGAAAGAACGACGGTGAGAGTCAGATAAATAACAAAACGCCTTACTTTAATATATTTTTGTAATATTTTGTTAACCCAATGTTTTCATTGCGTCACGTACAAATCTCTAAGAACTTTAAAATCTATATATAACAGAAATATTTCATAAATCTGTCAAAAACGTTTTATTTAGTAGCTAAATAACAAACTGAATTTATGATTTTAAACATAAATTTGCTTTACTAGTTTCCTAAAAATTTTTGTAAAACACTAAATCATGAAAAATGATAAATAATATTTTTGAATGAAGAAATATCATTTAAATTAAAGCTTGTCATATGTCTGCTGTGCTAATAAATGCCCTTATAAGGACTGTTCTTCTATTAACATTACATTGGTATTGCATAGCTTGGTGGAGATATCCTGCCACTACATGAAATAGGGAAATTCTACAAGGAGGAACTAGAAAGTCACTGTCATTTAACAATATGTTGAACTGTTGTCACATAAAAAAATGAGTGTGTCAGTGACAACAATAGTTCTTTCACTCAGCAAACCACCCCACTACCCATCTCTGGATCTCCCCTGCAACAGCCTCCGCTGCTTGTCATATGTTCTTTTTTTTTAGTGTGTTTCAATAAAGTGCGGGGCTGTCCCACGGGTTCCACCTTCATCAGAACAGCCCACTGCTTGTATTCATAATCACTCTTTTAATAAGGGGATCCTAGAAAACCATGGCTCACATCTCAACTGTGTGTGTCTATTTGCAGAGGTGTATGCACTGAAGTGTAGGCGAAACAAAAGCGAGAAGTTACTTTGAATTTTAAAAGAAGTTTCTTTTGATGATGAGGGGTTTACCTTTTTTTCCTGTAAACTTTTCAGGGTTTACCCGGGTGCAGTTCCATTACTAAACCAAGCAGTGGGCCACAATGGTAAATACTGCAAGCTCATGGTTGCAACTTTGAAGAAATGAAAGAAGTGAAGAAGCGAAACACACGCCTAATAGCAATCAAAACAACTTCTCTTATCGTGACAACAGACTTCAGTACAACCAAGCTGAGATAGGCAAAGCTGGAAGAGTAGTATCTGTTATGGCTGCCAGATAAGATTGGTGGTTATTGCTATGAAAGTCTGCTGAGGTTGTTTGCTTGTAAAAATTTATTGGTTTGTTTTGGTGTGCTCTGACATGCTCTCATGTGTTCATAAGGTTTATAATTCTTTTTTCTTTTTCTTTTTTATGTCGTAGACCAAAATTAGACAGTTTTATTAAGATTTTTATCTCTCTGTGTCTTCCGCTTTTAGCTTATTGGTGCGTTACTTTTTCACGTTGACCTTTCTCAGACTGCAGAAATTCCAGGGGCTGAGGAAAGTGGAAGCCAAAGGGTAGTGAGAGGCTAACAACAAAATGACACACGGTATCAAAATGAACATTTTAAGGAAAGTTTGAATCATTCCACACAGATTAAAGTCTTTGTGACTAAATCTGCAAACAGTGAAATAAAAATTTTATTTTCAGTTTGAAGATAAATCATTTCTTCAGTGCTTGACTCCAGCTCCGAATCCCCAGCTAATTACTACGGTGCTGAGTCCTCCTGTTCCTAAAGGGACTTTCATGGTTGAGCACAGTTGTAGGAGTTTACTCTCACCAGGGGGGCAGAGTAAGAAAAAACCTGTCTGCAGGCTACTGTTGTTCATGTTTGTGCTGTTGCGCTTGTTAGCTTAGCGCCTGCCATGGCAAGGCCAAAGTCATAAAAGATAATGTTTTTGTTTTTATATAGTGAATTTAAACAGACAATTTAAAAAAAAAAAGAAAACTGACTACTGGAGCCCCTCTCTCTGTCTTTTCATTTTATTTTTGATCTGTTTTTTGGATCTCCATTGACGTTCCTGTTGGATCTAGAGTCAGCCTTCTCTCATCTGCTCTGATTCAGGTTTATCCACCTTCTGCTCGACTCCCTTTACTGCTGTGCTCCTACCTGATTCCTGGAAGTTTCTTTTATATCCAACCTTTCGTGGTGGCCTCATGACTCCTAACCTTCTGAGTATCTTTGCCTCCTCACCTATATGCCACCAGGTTACCCTTTCTAGGCCAATGGGTCACTTGGCTGTCAACCTGGTTTCCTGCTCTTCAGCTGCTGGGCAGGAAGTCACAACTCTACAGTCACAGGATGTCAACTTGAAGTCATCAGTTTACATGTGTTCCGATTCCTGGGCCTCTCTCCTGGCCCGTCCACCTAGGATCTCCAAATCATCTGCTCATTTTTATCTGACTTCTTAACATTGTTTTCAGTATCTGATGTCCTGCATTTTGGCCCCATTTACTTGGCAGTCAGTAAAACCTTTTTTTTTTAGCTGCTCTGGCCATTAAAGAGGGCATAACAATACACACACTCCCTTAAAAGGGAATAATGCATGCAGATTAATAGAAAAATGATTGTGTAACAAATGTAAAACAGAAGATTAGGATTCAAACTTCAGAACCTGCTTACATCTTCACCTCTGCCCCTGTATATTTATTGTACATGGGTTTCATGGCCATCGGTGCTGAAAGTTTGTGAATCTGCAGTTTAAATCTGCTTACCAGTAACAGCAGTGCACACAGTGGATTACATAATTACAATTACATATACCCGTGACAGACAGTACCATGGTAACTGCTTTTGTGGAAGAAAGGCACAATGGGCCAACAAAATGATTACCACCTACTTGCATTTTTCATACTCGAATAAATCATGTTAATTATTGGTCTTTATAGTTCATGTGCAAGTGTATTTATAGCCATACAGACACAGCATAAATTCCTTTGTAAGTGTTACAGATTAACCCAGTCACCCTAAGCCTGAGCAGAGGCTTGGACATAGTTCATTTTAGGGAGTCTGTATCAGTCTGTATCAAGCTCTAAAATGTTTTTTTGTCCATTTTCCTGTAAGCAGTCAGCACTCCCACTCTCGAATGCTGCAGGAATTCCAGGCTTCTACTTGCAAGGCCAAAACTCAGTCGTGCATAAAAGGCATGCATGAATATTGTTATCTGTCTTAAATATTAAGTAGTGCTCTCTTGGTCTTTGCACAGTAGAAGTTGTGATTACAGTTTCAGGAATAAGCCATGTCAATCTCGTGCAATTAAGTCTACATTTTTCTGATCGTTGTCTAATTTACAAACTGCGATGTGCTTAAGCTCAAAACTAATTAATCTGATGTTTAATGAAAAATTTTCTTACCAGGTTTGCAATTTATCAATTATTCAAATCTCCTTGAGCAACAATAACTTTCTGTCAGATGCAGATCAGATACGCAAGGTGAAACAAAGCAAGCTGCGTCAACACAGGAAGCAAGTCGCTCCACACACATTATGTTGAGACTGATAGCTGGCTGCTACAGCAGACATTCCTTATCACTCTGTCATAAATCAGTCACCGTTTTCTTTGGTAACACCTTCAACTGTGTGCCCAGAGTTGAGAAGAGTTCATCTCAAGAATCGGCCACTTCACATGGCAGCTTTTTTTAAAAAATTCAACTGTAGTTGCTCAATGTCACCCACTGATGCGGACTTTTCATGACCTCTGGTCAAATTTCTGCAAATCAATTCCTGTGGGGACACAGATTACACCTGACACTTATTCTTTACTGTTAGGATCTGTGTATAACTGTCTCCCTGGAGCTTATTCATAGCATTGCTACTGCAATAATGACTGGATATCTCCAGAAGGTGCATAATCTATGAAGCATTTTTGTAGCATTTATACTTTAATTTTTAGAGCCAGGTTTGCAGATGGCCTTGAGCAGATGTTCCTCAAAGTTTCCCGTATGTTGTTTTTTAAGTAGGGAAGCCAGTTTCATCTAGTCAGGTCAGTCTTGGCGAAAGGTAATGTGACAAACATCGGACAAAATTCAGGCCAACATTACGGTCAACATCTTAAACTAATGGAGGAGTGACTTTTTGTGTATCAAAAGTGACCTGTGCTTGCTTCCTCCTGGTCGGTGTTAGATTTCATCAACAAGCAGCAAAATACTTTCTTGAGTGGATGATATTAAGACCAGCAGTGCTAATTCTAGTAGTAATTTTAATACACTATCTAACATGAGCTAGCAAGTTGGGTAGTTAGTAGCCAACTAGTAGTTACGAAGCTCTTGGTCACACAGGCCTAGAGAACACTGTATTCTCTGACTGGCCGGTGAGCAGGTGGTGGTAGTCACTCATGAAACATTGGTCAAATATGAGGAGAAATACAGTGGTGCACTGAAAACATTGTTGTGAATGCGATAATTTGCATTGGATTTGTCTGCAAAAACTCTCAAATAACGGAGAATTCTCACTTCTAAAGACTGAACTCTTGAACTTTTTTAAACTTTTGAAATGGCTTGGTTGCAGCGTTGAGGCAAGTTGCAGCTTTTACATTAAAGGTGAGTGTTTTCTATTTCTGGTTTGTGTTATGTTTTTTCAGGTTTCACTACTGCTCAGAGAGTAAATGGCCAGCATTTGCAGAGAAGTCAGAATCTCTCATGTAAACTATGGGTGACAGGAATAATCTGCTAGTGACCAAAGCAATCACAGAGAGGTTTTTGGTGCAGCACCCTCTTTGATACTGATTTCACCTGACAGCAGTCAGCAATGACTCGCTAACTATTCAGGGAATACACATTTTCCCTAGTGACTGTAGGTGACAGAGGGTCCCTAACCTGTCTCTAGGCCTGGGACTGAGGCCTCAGCCGTGACATCCATAGTATAACTGTGTTGTTGCTTATCAATTCACCTAATACACAATACATATAATACTGCTAACTAACAGTGCAGGATAGTCTTGTGCATGTCACTGAGTTGGCCAATGCAGGGGAAGCTCGCTTGCACCTACCTGCACAGAGCAATGTTGATGCCCCTTAGTTGCCACTGGTGTCATATTGGATTTCATAACCATATACAGAGATATAGTTATCACTCTAAATGGTGTCAACACAACCTAATCTCTGTCGTGTTTTGCACTTCTTTACTCATTCTGTATGACCACACATGAGCTGTCTACATTTGCACCAGCTCTTTTGCTCTGTGTGTGCACCTGATGAGACGTTTGCAGACACTTGCACAGACATACAAAAAGAATCCAAAATGCAAAAAATGCTCAGATTATTGCACGTGTTATGCAGACTTTCACTTTCCCATACAAATACTGTTTTTTTTTGTTAATCATTAAACAGTTTTATACAACACGTGTGATTATCTGTATATTTTAACTTACTTATCTGTGGACTATGGATTCCACGTATTAAGAAAAACACAAATGACATGTTGTGTCAGAATATGCACACATCTTCAGTAGGCTGAGGAAGGCTGTTGTTACCTCTACCTTAAGGTAAACTGACCACATCACACTGCAACTGATCCTGTGCAGGGCCCACTCACAACTGTTATACAGACAACTGATTATACAAAACTTTCCACATTTCTTTACTTGAAAGCGAAATTTGTGTGGATGAGGTTTACCAGTTATTTAATTCAACACTTGACTGATTAGTGTGCACAATATTGTCAGGTTAACATGCATCAGTCTCTACTACAGGTTGCATGCACTGTCCATTGGTTTGCGCTTAAAGGAAAACACAAGAAACTGACTCACATTATAATAATGTCCTTGAGAAGGAAGCTAGTTAAATAAATGTAAATTTGATAATAAATGTAAAAATAATAACATGAACATAATGAACTTTTTTGTCAAAAATCTTTGAAAGCCACTCTTTAAAACTGGTAACATCTTGTAAAGTTTCAGTTACATAGACACTATTTTCCACTGAACCTCTCATTGCACAGCCCCCGTGTCATAATGACTATTGTACAATTAAGGGTAAGTGTGACACTTCTACCACCTTCCACCCACTAACACACACACACACACACACACACACACACACACACACACACACACACACACACACACACACACAAAAATGAGGCATTAGCACATTACAGGATGTGTTTCCATGGTAATGCGACAACCCATAATCACATTGTGAGTGTGTGTGTTGATGAGTCACCCAGACTTAATCTATATTCATATCCAGAGTGCTTATTTCTGTCACATTTGCCACCACGTGTATTATTACTGTTGCTTAATGTTTGTTAACATAAATATTTAACCTTTAAAAAAAATAAATCTGTAAACATTGTTGATCGGTTTGTGACATGATCAAGGTCAATACTGGATTCTTATCTATTTCTGTGTGTGTGTGTGCGCGCGCGTGTGTTTGAAAGAGGGAGAAGATTGGATTGCTACTTTGTTCAGTGTCTCTAATGATTTTTCCAGTGACCACCTGCTTCTCTCTTCCCTGCCTCCTTTTTGTTATCGCTCTCTTTCTCTCTGATGCATTTTCCAGAGACTAGTTCTCTGTTTTTTTTTTTTCATTTTCATCTGTGTTGTATTTTAAGTGCACTGCTAAAAAACAATCTCCTTAAATCTAACATAAATGTGAAATTATGCACATCACTTGGGCAATATTACAATTTCAGATCATGTAACATTTCTGTAACATACCTCGATCTGAATTCAATGCTGCTTGACACCAGCACACTCAGGTACAATGCATCTTATTCTGCCACCAGTTTATTGTCATTTGATTTAACCCACGTGAGACATCCTAACTCTGAATAGCAACTTCAACTGATGGAGAAGAAGCCACTAATGTTGCAGAGGGTATCGTGTGAAAAGTGTGTTACCTGCACTAATATGTTCCCATATTAGTGTGAAGACATGCTAACTACAAGCTAGCTTGCTATTCCTCATCTGTTTTCTTATGTGTGCTCTGTTTAATACACCCAGTTAATCTGTGCATTGATATTTAGAGTGTTTAATTATTTAAAGGAATAAGTAGCAGTCATGTTTTTCTTGAGAACAGCCCACCCCCTGCAGCCTTCACAGGGCACTGTGCCCCTTACTGTTTTATTACTGAGGGAGGGAGGTGTGGGGGTCTGTTTTGCTGAGGTTTGTGTTATCTCTGTGTTTGCAATTAACACTTGCCGGATGAATTATATACCTGGCCTCAAGCAGAGTTAATGATCTAAGGCAGGCTGGTGTGAACTCTCTCAGGCAGCTCTAAACATGTGTCACTGGGTGTCTTCTTCAGAAATTGCACGTTACAGTTGTGGTTTTTTTACTCAGATTTAGGTCAAGTTACATTTGCAACGCTGAATTCCTGAGTAAATTTTTAAGCACAGATTAGTCTCTGTCATTTTATGACATGATGAATGTTTTTCCCGAGTGGCTGACATGTACATGTATAAACATAAAGAATGCAATGAAATTTTAGTACATAGATGTGCTATTGTAATACTTGCATCTGAATGTAGGCATGTGTTGCTACAGGAACCTGCATTTGTCACTGAGCAATGGGGCCTTCAAAGATATGCAGGTTACCGTACCACAGTGCAGTAATGGACCCAAATGTCATCACCATATGGATACTTGCTTTTGAAATGTCACACACTGCCCCACAAACAACGATGTTCTGCTTATCAGTTGCTGCTATATATATATATATATATGAGCAGAGCACTGTTTAAAGAATTAGTATAAAGTCATAGTTTAGATTTAGAGAACAAAAGGTATACAGTACAGTGGCCATGTCTTTGTATATTGGGAATGTCTACTTACTTTAAAGCTGGCACAGAATTAAGTTTTTCCATTATGAATGATTTGATAGTCTAGTCTAGTCGATAGTCTTTAGTTTTGTGAGCTACGGTCATGTGATCAAAGCATTCTTCACCATGTGACTCTAAAGAAGCTAAATGTCATATAATCTTTAGCCCATGGTCACACATCGCTGATGCATTTTACCTTTAAAATATGAAGCATAGTTTCAATTCCTGTTCTTAATGTATTAATAGTAAATAAATAATACATTTATTCAATGCTTCCCTGACCATCAGTTATATTAAACTCCTACAGCTTATAAATATGTTGAAATTATTGGACTATTTGCACATTATATATGGTTATTTAATCAGCTGTTGTAAAAGTATTGATTGCTGTCACATTAACGGAAAACTTACAATCTGAATAATAATTTAGATAAAAGAAAATTTTGTGTAAAGTATCATACTTTAGCAAAGCCACAAGGCTCCTCAGATCAATAGTCTGGGAGAGAGGCAGTAGTCTAATCAATACAAGCTCCAAATGGAATACGTCATGCATTTGTTATCAGAGTCGATCTATGCAGGAGGAAAATTGGGTTACAATGATTCACAACTGTCAATATGCATTCCTTTACTGGTGATAGAACGGGAGCATATCTCTCCTAGGTCTAAATAAATAGCTGGGTAATGTCCTTGCTTGTCTGAATGAGCTGATATTCAAGCACACAGGCATCTCTTTGTTAGCTCTTTCTGAATGTTTGCTCACTTCCCTGTCCTGGTGTTGATGTCAGAGAAATATGCATTACAAGCTGAACAGAAATCAGTATTTTTCACACTCTCGGATTTAATTTAATATGTTTGGGGCTCATGTTTTTCAGTCCCCCTGTTTAGAAAAGGAGAGAGAATGAAAGATTGTATGAATGTTAGAACAGGACCGTAAAACATGGGGAACAATGCCTCTTTCAGCTCAGAGGGAGCCATGCCAAGTGAAAGCGAGAGAAGGAAGATACCTGAAAGAGGAGAGACATCTGATAGTCTCCTTTACACACACACACCAAGCCGACCATCCGTGCATTCAGACACAGACAGACAGTTCCCAGAGGTACTGCTTTGGTGAATAAAAATCAGAGGCCATGCTGCATTATTTTCTACCACCCAACTATCCTTTTCTAACTCTTATGCTTCCTTTCTGACTATGGCTCCGAGCATCTCTATTTTTCTCCACAACATTTTCATTATGATTGATTTCCTTCTTCACCTCTACCTTTTCCCTTTGCCTGACTTTCTTTGACAGAAATTTTCTTTGATTCTATTTATTCAAGCAGTCCCTCCCTCACATACGGTCTTTTTCCCTCCCATATTTCTACTGCATACTGAACTGTAATTGCAGCAGTGTCTATTTGAATAGGAGAAACAGAATACCAAACAGAGAGCGAAACATGAGAAAGAAAAAGAGAGTGGAATGATGTCACGGCTCAGAAGTGAATGGCCAATATAACAGGGTCACCACCACACATGTCATCCACACTGTCATCATCTTCTGGTCAATGGTAGCGTGTTTCTAATGTGTTCCACTAACTTATGCTTTCATTATTCCCATGATGCTAATAATGGCAAGGCCCTCAAATCGTATTTTGTACTAAGCTGAAGTCAGTTCAGAGTGAATGTCATTCTAAAGTGTAATATAACTGAAGTTATTTTGTGCATCTTTACATAGCTGTTTTCAGAAGTTTACATAGACTCATCATGGGCATTAATTTAATGGTAATTTGGAGCTTTTAATGATTCCTTTGAACGGTTCTTTTTCATTATGCAATGATTGTACAGAACATCTTTAATAACTCTAAAACACAAAAAACAGAATTTGGTGCACAAGCTTAAACCTACATAATGCCAAGAGTATATATACAGGCACAAATATATACATACACACCCACTGATTTGGTTAAATGCCCCTGAGCAAGTTGCACCTTGACCAGAGTCTTGGTAGCCATCACTAAGTTTCAGGAATAATTCTGTCTGGATAATTGAGCACTCTTTTTGGCAGAGAATTGGTTGGTTTCCTGGCATGGACCAAGCTTTTAAGCACAGTGGGAAGGCCTTTCCTCAAGATGCTTCACCTGCTTTATCCGTTCCCAAACTAGTCTTCATGTGTATTTGGGATCATTGTCTTGTTGGAACACCAAACTGTGTCCAAGTTTCAACCATTTAGCTGCTGATCTGAAGTTAAGTTGAAGAACTTGGAGGTTGTCCTTCTTCATTATTCCATCCACTTAGTGCAATGTACCAGTACCACTGGCAGGAAAAACAGCCCCGGAGCATGATGCTACCACCACAATGCTTGATAGTTGGTATACTTTTCTTAGGCTGGAAAGCCTCACTTTACTCCTCCAAACAGACCTCTTGTCATTGTGGCTAAATGCTCAATCTTTGTCTTTTCTACCCTTTCACCAAAAGGCCTTTGGTTTGTCCATGTGGCCAGCTGCAAATTTCAGTCAAGCTTGAAGATGTCGATTTTGGTTAGCACTCTGAAAGTCAGTGTAAAACTTGCTTAACTGTGGACAGTGACGCTGTCACAGTTTCTTCAAGGACTTTCCATTCCATGGCAGGCTTGAGTCTTGGTGGCTCCTGAATTGATCCTGAACATCCTAATCCATTTGCTCTCATGTGAGGGAGATGGTTTGGGTTTTATTTCAGACCTTGTGGTGGCACATCTGAATAACTTATATATAACTATTTGAACTGATGACTGATGCAGTTGTTTAGAAATGGCTCCAAGAGACCTCCTTAACTTGTGTAAATCTACAATTTTCTTACCTGCACTACCCCATTGTTCCATGCATTGATGAGTGCTGTCAAACAAATAATTTTGACACTGGTAAGAAGAAACTTGGTTGTATTGGTTGTAGTCAATCATCATCACAAATAACAAGTTAAATACGCTTGGCATTGCAAAGTTAAAAGACACTGTAGAACTTTTAGCACCACTTAATAAAAGATGTAACTGTACTATATACGCACAAACGCACAGATGATGGCGTGAACTAAGCTCTGACACAATCACACCTAAAGGGAGACTAAATATTTCATGTCTTCAATAAAACAAACTCTGCTATGACAGATCTCTGCGGATGGTATGTTTTGTTGCTTTTAGTCATTCCCTGCAAGATGACTCAACTCGCTCTGTGAATTTTTCAGTGGATGCTGTGAATTCTTATGCTCAGATTATATTTACAGATATGATTTACAGAGACTGCCAGCAGTGTGAATGGCATTGATGGTGATGTCAGTGTAGAGGCATGAAACAGTTATTTAAATTCACATATTTAACATTGTTTTTCTCCTCAGGGTTGTCTGGCAATGACACATCTTGTTGTTTTACAGAATGTTGTGACTTTAAAAAAATCCCATAAAACCTGAACTGGTTCGTTAAAGAGCTTTCAGTGTGTTTTTCTGCTTGTTAAGCAATGGCGTATCAACATTGTTCTTGGGTCCAACTGTATACTGCTTTGATGGCCATATTTTTAACATGTTGTAATGCTTTCTTTCTTGTTTTATCTAATAAAAAAAAATCAGCAGTTATCCTCATCCTGTCCAGTTTATTTAGCACTACTAACTTGTAGCTTATCTTTGAGCTAACTGTTCTGGACACTAAATATTTTAATGCTTTAAAAAGGAATCACTCTCAGGCAAACTAAGATTTCAGTGTGGAAATTCAGCTTAGGTTCACTTTTCATGGTGAGTAACCCAAACTAAACATCAGCATCTTAATGACTAAACTTGTGTTGCGAATAAATTATCTTAGATACTCTCTCAGCAGATGTTTTATCCATTTTTGGTATCCTTTTCCTGCCATGTGATGGCATTTGTCTCTGGCCATCAGATACTCAGAACATGAGCTTCTGTTACAAACAATTTAAGCCTCATCGCTACGTTTTCCTTGTCCATGTGTTCATATTAGCCCAACCACAGCTCCATAGCCATCTACCAGCTAGCACATCAGTATGTCTCCTAGTCCATCTTCATGGATCGTCAAAAATATTGATACTATTTAGATTTCTATCCTTCTTTGTTTCCATGGTTATAGCAGTGCTATACCTTTCAGCTTTGTAAAATTACTTCAGTCACAACATGGTGTATTTACTTCAGGTGGAAACTTTCCCCAGCCTTATGAATCTACTTTTTCATAAATGTCTTCATGCATGTTCAACTTTATTTTAACACCTGGTGAAATAAACATAGATTATTTTATTGGAGCTTAAAGAATCTGTATACTTTTAATGCTCAGTTAATAAGGTTAATAATGTCAGACTTAACAAGCAGATGTGCTGAACTGACAACTCTAGGACTGAGCCAGGTTGGCTGTTGCCCCTTTTCCATTCTTCCAACCTTTATAATTAGCAACTACACTCATACTTAAGTATATAGATGGGTGATAACATGAGTATCTCATTAAAGTCCTCCTGTAACCCTTAAAGAAAGTAATTAAACATATTTCTAAAACTGTCAAAATGTTCCTAAAATAAGTAATAGCTTGGAGAAATCTGATAGAAGTCTTTGTCTTTGTTCATACTGGCAAGTTTAGTTCATTAAACATTGCCTCCAAAGAGCATTGGCAACTACTGTGGCTGATTTCAATAGATTGTCCTCTTTAAGCTGCAAAGGATTTGGAAAACCAGGCTAAGCTTTGTAATGGGGGGTGCAGTTCAAGCGACAACAGCAGTTGCGTGTGCCATGTATTAATATTCATGCAACCCCTGGAAAGCTGCCTATAAGAGCAGTGTTTATTGTGGCCGGAACAGATAGGAAAAAAAAAAGAAGATAATTGAAAGAAGCAGGCGGGCCTCAGGAGAAGCAGCTTTGGGGCGTTGAGGCAAACCAACACTGCTGGGCTATGAATGGTCCTCACTCAGCAGGTGGGATCAGCCACAGCCCCCCACCCTGTCCTGCATACACTAACACACACATAGACACAAGTGCACATATACACAAATACAATATACATATTTGCATGAACGCAAGCAAACCAGCTGACTTCAAGGAATTTTACAGTATGCACATAGAGGTAGCTCAATAAAAAGTAGAAAATTGATTCATAGCAGAAAAAGACAAAGAGCTGAAAAAACAGAAGCTCACAAAAGCTCCATCTGCTATGACGAAAGAAAAAAGTGCTGACTTGACACATGACCTTAAGCCTCGGCGGCTGCCTCCATTGCAGCCCTAGAAACCATCACCTCACCTCCTTTGTCTCCCCCACTTCTTCTCTTCCTCCTGTCTTCACTGAATGACTACAGGCTCTGGTGATTGCTACAGCTAAACGCCCCCACCCACCCCATAAACCCACCAACCGTTTTCCTCCACCCCCTCCTCTCTGCTGAGTGATTCGGGGCCCCCGGGCTCAGCACAAAAACACGGCTGCTCGTCTGTCAACCAGAAGCAAAGGACAGAGCGGGGCCCCTACTGACTCCTATTCAGAACCTGTGAATGACATTATTGAAATCCCAGTACCGGCTGCGTGCATGTGTGGAGGCAATAACCTCACACCTGTCCTCTTAGTCTGCCTAAGAAGACAAGATAGATGGGGGGGGAGAGCCCGAGGAATGCGTTGATCCACCATCAAACCAGCTGTTATGTCTAAGCGGTTTGCAAAATAGGCCATGTGTGTTACTTTTGATTTCAATGTTCCTCTTAATGCTTTCTAGAAAACATTAATCAGGCAGTATACCTGCTTTGAAGTTGAACTTTAACATTTTTCTATTAAGCAGAAATAAACCGTTAAAGCAGACAATGATGAGTTGGGTTTTTTTGGTTGTTTCTTTACTGAAGAATGATGAAAACTGTCATTTGAGTGTGTGTCTGTTGGGCATATAAACTGTTTTACATCTGTGCCATAAGAAAGCAGTCTGTAGTTTACCATCTGTTGCTCCTGTCTTCCATAGCAGGAGATTTATGTGTGATTATTGTTTCTCTCTGTTGGTTGTTCATGTGAATCCCCTTCCAGCCTCCCAGACTTTAAAGAGTCAATTTACTCAACACTTGCATGTAAGAAACCACCTGTTTAAATAAAAAGTGTCCGAGGGGGAAACATTTTTCCCCCTCTGCTTTTAATATTAACTAATTCTTCAAAGGGCACACTAATCACAACATATATCCTGTTTATCTCCGTTTGCTTCAGTTGCTGGGACCGATATCGACTACCCTCTAGGGGTTCGCACAGGATCAAGGCCAATCAATATGTTCTGCTTGTCTCAAACACATCAGTGAAATACATTAGGTAAAGGGAAAAAACAAGTTTGCTTTCCATGCCTGTATAGTTGAGTGATAATTTGCAAGGGTTTCCATTGGAGTTTTAGAGGAAAACAAAACTGTTTTAAAAAGCATAACTGAAACGGTATGCTTGCTTTCACACCGTGACAGGGAAAAAAGATGCATAAATATTTAACAACTCTTTTCCCTTTGTTTCTGCATCAGTACTTCTCTAGCACAGGAGCTGCAGAGGGTATTGTGTTCAAGATAGCTTATAATGAATCTTTAAATCTGCAGGCATCAAAAATCAAATGTAAAACAAAACCGAAAGTAATTCACAATAGTTGTGAGACTGGGCTTCTCCCAGTCAGAGCAGACATTAGCTGCGTTATTCAAATCATAAATTCATTTAAACAAAAGGAAAAGCACTAGTCCCAAATCCCTGTGTTGCTTTCGAAACTGTGGCGAAACCTTAATGTCGCAGTATCGGTGACATTTATAGCCAACTGACAGAAACCTTTTCCTTTAAAGTTTTGGTTGCACGTCATCAACTTTTATCTTTTCAGATGCGGAGGCTGCAGCTCTTCACAGCAGGTATGTCAATGCATCATTTTTTTCATCATCTCCCTTTTTCTCTTGAAGCCTTTATGAGGAGCCAGTGTTTCAGTATGAGCTCTTTGGCATTTTGCATTATGTAACTTTGCTGTTGTTATGACGTGCCCTTGAGTTGAAATCCAGTTCTGAGCGCAAACACACTTTCCCTCACACCCACGAAACACACAGCAAGGAAACACATCCACAGACACAAGCACATACCCGCATTATTACGTAAACACACATACTTGCTCAGTTATTGTGACCTTGTGTCTTTCCCATCCTTCTTAGCACGATACATATGGAACATCTAGAGGGAATTTATTATATCTGGCACAAATACTCATTTTGTCTCAAGAATGAATTGATTAGAATTAAATGGTGAAAGGCTAAGGATCTCTGTGAGTACCACGCATGGTCATAACTCATAATTCATGCAGGAATTATGGCAGAATATTGCATTAATGTCCCATTGCATAAAATGAACGGAGGACAAAGTCAAAGGTCAGATTCATTGGGACATTATAAAATTCAGCAATCTCAGTACTTTATATGCAACAGCTAAGGGACAAAAGTCAGACTGTGATCGTATTTCACATTTAATGTGAGAGTAAACTGGTGACTGAGGCCCTTGTTGCTCACTATTAAACTGTGGTGACTGTATAGATCTCTGAGAAAACATCTGTAAAGCAGCCACACTTGAAGCATTTTCCACTCATGCTGCACTCAGTCATTCACATCTTGCATTCCTCCATCATGTCACATATCAAAAAGATGTGACAAAGCTGCTGTTTCAACTCCTCCACCTGAAGGTCATTAACTGAACATTCGCCAATCCCTGAATGTCACATCCATCCATTTCCTTCCTCTTATCCTATGCTATCCCATCTGTTACGAGGTGACAGGTGGGGCACACCGTGGACAGGTCGGCAGGCTATCTGAGGGCTAACACAGAGAGACACACAACAATTCTCTCTAACATTTCTACCATGCACGTGACTTGTGAGAGGAAGCTGGAGCACCCGGAGAAAAGACACACAAAAATGTTCCAGTGGGCCTTCAAACTCAGGACCAAGAACTACAATGAATGTCTGAAGTCTAAAGGGAAAAGTCTATGTTGTAAGTTCAAGAACGTTGGACTGAATCATGTTCTGCTCAACCCTGTTTACTGAATCTTTTACAAAAATGTCCTCATAGACATCATGTACATAATTTATGTTTCTTGGAAGTTGCCAAAAAATTTGAGAGCAGTTACTTAAACAGCCTAAAGTTGAAAAACCAACTAAGCAACTATACTGTTGAAAACCAGGTTATCAACCAGTTGTTAATTTTGTCTCTGTCTTACTTTAAGTTGAGTGGTTAGCATACAGTCAGTGGCTTAATCACAACAGCTGCGATATGTTTGAGAGTAATAATGCTAAACCATACAGTTACACTGTAGTAAAACCCCACATTTTGGGAAGCTAATGCCACAACAGCCACAATATCTTTTAAAATTTGATCTATTATTGCATCATTGCTGTAAAAAGATATAGATTTATGGTCATTTATTTATGATTCATAAAGATTTCTGAAGAATTGTTGAAATAAGTTTTTTTTTAAAGGAAAATGGTAGCATTTAGTGCTTTTTCCTGTTTGAGAGTTGATGCCTAGTAGCACAATATGGAAAGTCTAACCATAACCCACATTTCTGTATTTGAATTCGCTAGAAAGCAAAAACAGAAACAGGAAGTGGCAAAGCATGAACTGGATTTAGAAAAGTGAAACAAAAACTGAATTCACAAAAATATAATTGTGTGCCGTGTTTTTTTAAACTTTCATTTCTGAGAACACATGTTGAAAATATCATTATCATTAAATTACAATTTCATGCTTGTCAAACTTTGTTATCTTTAGCATTTCTTTATAAAAGAAAAGGCAAGAAAATACCTGAAAATACAATCTAAAGCTTTTTTGTAGCACCGGTTTAACCTGGAATAAGGTGCCTTTTGCTGAATGCTTTACATGTGAGAGTTAAATGCCTATGAGCTCTGCTGAAAATGAGAGAAAAAGCAGCCAATGAACAAAGTAAAACATTAAGAGACCTTCAGAAACTCCGGAGAGCTGTTGCTCAAGATCACTTAAAAAACAAACAAAAAAAACCCAGAAATGTGTGGCTCCCTGGAGTGGTAGTTCAAAACCTTTGCACAGTGATGTATTTCTTCGTCGTCTTCTTCTTGTACCAGTTAATAATAATGATATTAATAATATTATATAATATCTCCACAGTAGTTAAAGCAAAACTACCACAGTTTATAAGTTTATAAGTTGCAACAGCAGATTATAAAGAAAGCAGTGGCCTTAATTATCCTCAATCCAGGCCACATGTCTAACAGGAAAAACAGAATGTTTTTTATACTCTCCCTCAAATACCTCAACACTCATTAACCAGCTCTCCCACAATTTTTTTCAAGAGATCTAACAGGAAGTTTTTGGTGGTATGAACTAACATGAATTATTGCCTGAGTGTTTCCTGAAAACACTGACAGTTAAACTGGATTTTTCTTTAAAAAATTCTGAATGAATTTTATAAGTAAGACTCTGGTGTGAAAAATGTTGACAGGAAAGCATAAAACAGCCTGAAATCCACTTATGTGTTAAATACACTTTCTTTCAACCCCCCCTTCTCTGTCTCTCTCTTAAACATGCACAGACATGTCCAGAGAAGAGGAAACGGGGAAGCCCGCACATGGTGGGGAACTACTGTGCATCCTGAATTACAGGACAGACCAGCAAGTACAAGAAATGGCACACATGTAACTGCAGTTACAGTGTTCAGATGCGATTATCAGCAGGGCTTTGTTGTCTGTCTGAACTCTCTTTGAGCTTTATGAGGCCAGGAAAACCAGATTAATTTGAGACAAAACAATAGCGTGATTAGAGGGAGAAACGGTGACGGGTCAAAGAGGCGGGCAGATGGACAGAGACCAGAGAAAGGCAGACAGAAACATTAATGAATATGGATGTGCCTACATGAATGCAAGATTAGGCGCAAGCTCCTGCACGTGTGCGCTTTGTACACATCCGTATAAATTTGTGTGTGCGCTTCAGTTCGTTCTTCTAGGGAATGTTTGACCTCTGACCATCTCCCTGCACCCCCACCCCGTACATACACAGCCCATCTTAGCTCCCTATATTCTGGACAGCTGTCAGCAAGGACCTGGCCAAAGAAAAAAGAACCATCTGTTGCCTTCCTTCAAAGGTCACGGCTCAGGGTTGTGTGTGTAAGTGTGTGTGTGTGTGTGTGTGTGCTTGGAGGGAGGAGGGAAGCTTCTTTTCACTCGTTTAATCTCCACTGTTCTCTCTCGCTCTCTGGCACACTTCTGAGGGATACGGCTGCTTTAAATGCAGACACCACTCGTGTCCGTGTCTGCTGTATTTAAAGTGTCTTGTGATGATCCCCAAGCTTGTTTTAACATGAGAGCTCCACTTGTGCATGTGCGTGTGTTGTGTATCTAATGCTCATTTCTATAATAAAAACAGTGGAGTCCTGGTGCATATCTCTCTCAGAAAACTGCATACCTGTCACAGACTTATTAACCCTTTTGTTTCTCTTACTGGAGCAAAAATGCTGCTGTGGGTCTTTGATCACATTGATCAGCTACTTTTGAAACACGAACGGGTAGAAACAGAGGCTGGCTTCATTATTCGCTCAGTTTTAACCTCACTCTGGGTTCTTGGCTAGCTTAGCATCAGCATGCTTTCTTTGCAGATGTGGTGGTTAAGCAGATGAAGAAGGACATAGCAATAGATGAAGCTACACCAAGTGAGAGCAACATCAGGAAGAAGGAACATGAGAAGTTTGAGAAATGCCAAGAGTTGAGAGGGAAGCTAAAGTGAAGGATGAAGGCAACAGTGTTCCCAGTGGTAACTGGAGCACTGACTCCCAGAATGGCCGAGTGGCCCCAGCAGATCCCAGGAACGACATCTGAGATCTCTGTCCAAAAGAGCGCAGTCCTAGGAACAGCAAGGATACTGCGCAGGACACTCAAGCTCCTGGGTTTCTGGTAGACGACCCGAGCTTAAGGGATTAAGACCACCTGCAGGGAGAATGGGGATTTATTTTAATTTTTTTAAATGGAGGAACAGGCCTCCTCCATAGTATTCACCTCCATGGTGATGTTGGCCAACAGGGTGACAGTGGAAGCTGTGCAACTGTTGACTGAAGACAAAGTAGAAGAGAGGGAGAAAGCACGTTGTCTTAGAAGAGGCAGAAGAGGATGCTGGAGATGCAGATGACCCGCTGTGCCAATCCCACAGGGAGCAGCTGAAAGAAGAGCTGAAGATGATTAAGAAGATGTGTTTAGAAATTGGTCCTGTGATTCAGATCAAGTTAATTTACCTGGGTTTAAATTTTTTGTAAATCTTAATAATGTTAAATAGAAACAATAGTTAGAAGTTTATCTGAGAGAAAGACATTTTTTAAGCTGTTACATTCGTTGTTTTACCAAAGCACTATATGACAGTCTACCCACAATAAGAAAGGGCACAATTTCCTAATCTAACCTGAGAGATTAACTAAACAGTGATGCATTCCTTATAACCCCACCCCCATTTGGCCTGCTATCAAAATCACTGCATGGTGTTGTGATCGCTCAAGTGGCGGGGTTCACTCTGGGTCCAGTTGTGCTTTTTTCACAGTCCTCTAATTGTGAAAGAAAAGATGCCACTTTATTAAAGATGTTCACAGTACATATAACATTATCTATGTGAACTGTCAATCACAATATAAATACATTGTCTCACAACTGGCTCCTAATCTAGCATGACCTTCTCACTCCTGAAAACCTCAACTCTGAAATTTTTGTCCTCCATTAAAAATAAATTTAAATCTCTGAGCAATTTCATACTTTTGAGATTCTTCAAGACTTCCCATTATATACGTTCATATCTGTTTCCTCAGAGATGAAATGATAAGCTGGAAATCCCCATGTTTGTTCTCACTGTTTTACAACATAAATATCCAAAATGTTGAATTACAATACGTGCAACAATATAATGTTTCTGTGGCTGATTTCTACAGCTCAGATTTTATCACGGCAGCAGATTACTCAATTAATTCATTCCAAGTAGTGCAAGACAATACTGTCAGAGAGCCAGTAATCCATTTTGGCAGGTAGAAACTAGTTTTCAGGGTGATAAGAGTCTAATACATTATAGTTACATAAAGGGATTTTAGGGAGAAAACAAAGGCGTTTTTCTGTGTGATTACTAAGGTTTGTACGCAAATACATAATCTGCCATGTCTAGCACTGTAATAATAGACTGCCGGAAAAAGGCAAGGATTACAGGGGCAACAGGCAAGGTGTTGTATCACAGACAAATGATTATCATTTCATACTCATTTAATATGTGAGATAAAGTGCCTAATTTTCTTTAATGAGTTCAGTTCAGACAGACTGAATGTAAGTCACATGTTTAAACCTAGACAACAGCCTAGTTACAGTTTTTGGAGGGTCAAGAAACTCACAGTTTACTCAAACAAATATTACTGTTACTGGTCATCTGCTAACAAGGTCACAAGTAAGTCAGATGGTACAACACACACACACACACACACACACACACACACACACACACACACACACACACACACACACACACAATATAGGCTTTTAAGTGGACCTCATTGAAACTTAAGTATTATTTAAAAGGTTTCCCATATTTTGCTCTTTTGCTGAATTATTTAAGCCCCATTCTTGATATATATTTTTTCCTTTATGTCAGATGTAGCCCATTTATAAAGGAAAAACCACCAGCATTAAGGAACTAATAAAACCTGAATCACTGAAGGTAACTACAGTATAGATGTCAAAATATCACTGCATGTTGTAATCAGATTCTCCTCATCAAATAGTGAGTGCTTTGAGCAAGTGTATGGGGCCTACCACAAAAACCATCATCATCAGTGACACACCCAAAACAGCAACAACACACACTGTTTCTCAACCCAGCATGTTCCAGCAGTGCGCACGCTGATAACAGTCTCTATGCTCCGTTGCCATTACACATTCAACCCATAATATTGCATGCAAAGAGCATGACCTGTCTGTCACCCTCTTTTTAACCTCAAAGTGATCCACCTTTGGAAAATAATAATAATAATAAGATTTTGTTGTGTGTCAAACACAAGCATATAAAAAAAGGTGACCTTGTCCTCCATTTCAAAAATACATAAAAGCAGTTAATTTGTCTTACTAGTGATTCAGAAATGCTACATCCATGTTTGAACAAAGCTAAAGGTAGGCTAGTCTGTCTTAGCAAGTTGCAGTTACTTTTCAGTTAAAGGGTTTTGTTATAATAAATTTTTATAAGCGGATCAGATGTAGCGAAACAGTCTGAAAAGTGAAGCCAAGTGAAAGTGTCACTTTAACCTGCAAACAGAAGTCACGAGAACAACCTTGCTTCTAATTTGATGTATTGCCTCAATAAACATTTTCAAAGTAGGTTTATGGTCCCAACCTCCAATTTAAAGACCTTGGAGAAAATGAGATAAAGCAACGGCAGAACCAACTGTAGCATTTGAGGTGTATGCGGAGGTTCTAACCATTCACTTTTCAGTAATTATATCTTTATTTTAATTCACAGTTAATGTAAATTCCAAATGGACTTAGCTTAACATGCTAGCTAGCGTGTTATGGTAGGATATAGACAGCATAAAATATCGATGGGGCTACCAAATTGGTGCCGTAAATGTGCATTGGATCTGAAAACTACCAAATGGCAATTCATGTAGTTGGAAAGAGACTTCTGGTCATTATATCGTTTAAAAAGTAGGACTATCCTTGATGTGCTCTTTGGCTAAAGACTTGTGATTGACAGGACATTAGCCAATACCCCATCTGTCCTCTTCATGTCTATTTTTTTTTTTAACCAAGATGGTGACAGTGAAAACGCTTATGTCAAGGTTTCAAAATATGACAAGTGGATGGCACTATGGTAACTATGTGCATCCTTTGTGCTGTCTACAGCAGGGGTGTCGAACTTCAGGCCTCGAGGGTCGGTGTCCTGCAGGCTTCACCCTGGGCCAATACACCTGAATCAAATGATGAGTTAATTACCAGGGCTCTGGAGAACTAGAAGACATGTTAAGGAGGTCATTTAGCCATTTAAATCAGCTGTGTTGGATAAAGGACACATCTAAAACCTGCAGGACACCTGCCATCAAGGCCTGGAGTTGCCCCCTTAAAATGTGTTTAATTTTTGCTCCAAAAAAAGGTGCACCCAAAAGACTCGACATAGCTTTACATCATTGAAAAATACAGATGTTTGTTAATCTGCAAAAACCTTTTAGCATCTCAGGATAAAAGGAACTACACGAGAACACAGTCCATTTACTTAAAGTGCTTTTGGAAAGGGCTGACCAAATAAAGGATAAATAAATGATAGGGAAAAGAGGGTGGAAGGGTGAAAAAGGAGCAGATGCTAAAGGGAAAAGGGAAAGTTATGATAGGGACATAAAGACAGGAAGAAATAAAATAACACAAACAATGACACAGAGAGACATGAGGAAACCTGCCCAGAGGCAAGGAGAAGCCAGTGTGGGTGGTTTGCAAAATGCTGATAGCTTGGAGCACTTGCATGGCAAAGTATATGTGTGTGCGCACGCATGTGTGTGCGTGTGTGTAACGGGCTGTGTATGTACTTGTGGGTGGTATCATCTCCTGTGCCTGCGTCATTACCATGATTAGACTGCATAAAAGAATGGCTAGGAAACCCCAGCCCATTTTCCCCCTCCCTCTCTTCCTCTCCCTCCTCCACTTTATCTTTCTCTCTCTACTTTATCTTTTTGTCTCCCACACTCACACATTTCACATCATAGTAAGTGATTCTTGTAAATCAGATGTGTTGTTTTGCTCCAAATATGTTTTTTCTGTTTTGCTCACTCACTTCTTTTGCCCCTCTTACTTTCTCTTTCTGAAGTCACACTCATGTCATGTCAGAAAGAGGTCTCAATCAGATATGAAAACATATGAGAAATGCAAAAACAAAAACCTTGGTATCTACCGCATGTTGAAAGAGTACAGAGGAAGTCAGGCTCTGCCCTGTCTGATGCTTCTGTGGTTGGATTTAGCAAATGTGCAAAGGTGTGTGCATGTGTTTGTTTGTGTTAGTCAGAGTGTGTCTGGAACTTGTCATCATTTTACATGGGCCATTTAAATATTGCCGTCTAAAAACTCCCCTGAAAACTGACCTTTGAATTCCTTTCTAGCAATAATTACCTGATAAACTGGGCAGACTATTAGTCAGAGATAACCTGATCAGTTTTACTCTATGTAGATGAATGCTTACTAAAACTCTGACTTATGCTTCTTGTAAGAAATACCCACTTGAATACAGAATTATATGCAGTATATTTGAATGTATAGGCTGTTTTAATGGTAACTATTTGATTGAAATTCTTTAGGTATGTATATTTCAAATAAGGTCTCTTTGTTTACCTAAGTAATGCAACATTTATTGAAACTTTACTAAAACATATTATTTCAGTAGCCATCCAGCACAAATGTAAAATCTAGAGTTGTTCCTTGTGACCTTCTAGCTAGTCATTTAAACAAGGGGGGGACTAAGCTGGTCAACCAGTTTAAAAGAAACTGAGCACACTTCAAATGTACAAAGTTAAACATTTGCCAAAAAAATATTTATTTTAGCTGCAATATGAAACCATTAATCCTCATACATTTTATTTATAGGCACCTTTAAAGACCCACAAGGTCACCTTACAGCAGAACAAAGTAAAAACATGAGGTAAACAAAATACAAAACTATAAAAGCTAATGAAGGACAAAAAAATATAGACTAAGACCAAGTCATAATGAAGAGTATGCAATTCTGAATAGATGGGTTTTTAGGTGTGATGGAAAAGTAAAGAGAGAGTTTGTAGTCCGGAGATGTTGTGGAAGTGCACTCCAAAGTCTCTGGGCAGAACAACTAAGGTTCTGCCTCTTAGTTGAGGCCCACATTTGGGCTCTGAGGCCCAAATGTTGCAAACACAGTATCAGTCTAGTTTGCAGAGTTTGGCTAACCTCAACAGCACTAGCAGCAGTAGCCATGGCTTCTTTCATGCTGGCATCCGCATCCTGGTGCAGAAGGTGTTTGCACATCACTTCGGTTCCTTGGTTTTGTTCTAGTTTATTCTGACAAACATGACATACTGTATGGCTGCTTTGTTTTTTTGTTTTACAATCAAGTACTTCAGAAGAGCGCTGGTGAGCATAGCTGCTATCTTCTTTACTTAGTGTTAGTGGCCAGTAGTACCTACCGTTATACATGAATAAAATAAGGATGATACATAGTTTTCATCACTAGCAAGGGTAACAATGTTTGTCGAGTAGATTAGACTAGACACAACATTGTACATTATGTTGCGTCTAATTAAGATCACTCTCTCTTAAGTTCTCAACCCATTCTCTATTAACTCATGTACATTGTTTGGTTGCTGGCTGCTTCTATATACCATTTCTAAATGCATTTTCCTGCTAGTGGCAGAAATCATTTTGCACCTCAACATGAGTCACTGTAGCACCAGTTCTGCCTTTAGTCTGACATTAGAGGATGAATCAGTTGCATTGCCCAGAGACATTTGGACCTCTTGTCAGTCATGTTGAGAGTCAATGAGTAAAACTTCAAATACAATATTAGCTGAAGGTCTTTACAAGCAACCCGTAAAGACCACAGTGCAGGTTGACTGTTGGAGGATTTCTGTGATGTAGCACTGTCTGTAAATGTCAGGCTAAAACACCAGCTGTTTCAGTGTCTGTGTGCCATTACACTAAGAGACAGACAAAACTAAGAAACAAAACTAGTGTTCCTTACAATCAGGTGCTGCTGTTTCACAGTACTGCTGCCAAGTGAGTTGGGCATTCTAGAGTTTTAAAGTCTATCTTTGGTCTTTGAATCTCTCAATTTCTGCCTACATCTCAAAATTGTATATTATAATGGAGTGAGTATCATGGTGCATTAAGTTCAACACGGTTTTAGTATTTTTGAGAAAATGTAAATTTCTGAAAAAAAATCCCATAGATATTACTCGGGCATTTTACTAACTAAAAAAATTCCAGACGTATAAGAATGTAACAGAAAGTAGCAGAAAACATAAAAGCAGATGTGGGGAGAGATTAAGACATTGAAAACCAGTCTATGACCTTCTAACATCCTCTCTTTTCAACCACATCATTGCATTTCACCTTTAACAAACCAGCGTGGAAACAAACATAACCTTCTTCTACGGAAAAATGTCTGACGGTACACCACTGTTTGATTGTTCATCGCTCCTTTGTTGTAGTTTTTTTGTTTGTTTTGTGTAGCGGCGACCCATTAAAAGTGATGTACGGCTATTTGATGTCCCCTCAGCCAAAAAAACTCCCCCTACTCACTCTCACTTTCTGATTAATATCTGGTGTAAGAAAACAGTTATGTCTGTGGCTGACTTTGTGCGTCTTGGGTTCAAACCACTAAAATAAATCTCCAGAGTGAAATATCATTGTCACACCTCATGATTGTTCATCACTTTCTGCTGTGCTTTTACACCACATAATGGAAGGTGTTGATAATGTCTTTATGTAACCTTTCTCTTTCTATCTTTCTATCTTTTTCTTTTGCCGAATAGTCAGACAGCCAGAAAAGTTGAGGCACCCCTCAGCCTGTTTAGTATAGTGCATCTGCGGCGCTTGCCCGGCAAATGAAAGGCCAGCAGATGGCTGGAATGTCAAAAATGCCAAAGATCAGAAGGCAGCAGAGACACAATGAGAGTAGCACGGAAAAGCAGAGCAAACGCCCCAAACTGAGCTGTAAACATCCATGTGCGTATGTGCTTGTATCTCTCTGGAGAAGAGTTTTTAAGAAATGTTGTGTGCCGAAAGATTAGATGTTGGTTATGTGCTGCTCTGACTGTAAACACAAGCCTACTCCTCTTCTCTGCATTGGGACTAGACATTAAAAGCAAGTTGTCTTTTGGCCTCTGATCTAAGACAACTGATTCTCCAAAATAACCACTTGAGGTAGCATTGGATTGTTGGTAACATGCAAGGTTTTTCCTGGGGAGCCAATGTGGACGGGCCAATACCTGCAGTTCCCCTATTCACCACTTGAGGCTCACTCCAAAGCAAAGCCAATCAGACCCCCTTGTGTGTAAGTTGCCTTGCTGCAAATATTTTTTAGATGATACTATAAAAAACAGGCACAAGCAGTTTTATTTCATTCTTGTAGTGTTTCTCCACATGGAGCTGCATTCCCTAATAAATCAGCTCATTGTGTATTTTTGTAAATGTTTTAGTTGCACTACCTAATGAAATCAAGAAAGCTCCAAAGGCACTGAAACTTTACATTTCAAAAACTGCTAAAACATTTCCAGAAGACATTATTTCTGTGTTCCTCATTTCCTCATAAAACTATGATACATTATAACCCAAAATGAAAACATTAGAACGGCTGCAAATCTGAAATATGGGATCTCAGAGGGAAAATCACATTGTGCAGTGAAATCCTGCAAATCCAGGTTTGTAGGGTAGCTTCTTATGTAATCTCTTTGATCGTGCGCTGTATTGTTTTCTCCTCCTCTTGACACCAAACTATCAATTCTGAGCACTGGCACTAGGCTGCTTTTAAATTATTAACTAACAGTAGATTTTACAGTAGGCTGGAAGTATCTTCATAAAGCTGGATGCAGCAACCTCGTGTTTGTGCATGGGTCTGTTTAAGCAAATAATCAGAGTGTGTACTTTTGTGTTGACTGACAACACTCTTCTTTCATTACATAACAAACTGAAGGACTTTTACAATTTTTATTAATTAACCTCCTAGGACCTGGCGTCCACATATGTGGACATCACATATTGGTTAATTTAGACTAAAGTACTCAATATTGCTCTACATGGGCCTGATATCCACTTATGAGGACATTATACTGCTACTGTTCTATCAAAATTTTAAACGAATATCCTCATATGTGGCTCTCATTTTTCTTAAAAATAAAAATAAGGTAAAAAAAAAAATCTGTTAATTCTTTGTTTTTACATTCATCGGGCCCCAATATACCCAAATACCAAAGAGAAATTAAAAATGCATGTATGTAAGAGTTCGGGTCTTAGGAGGTTAATGTAGTAAAACTAAATTACTTATTGACAGAGTAAAAATGACACATTCATATCTTGTGTAACATTCAAATTACAGAATGAGTCATCATTACTATTTGTGAGTCTGTAATGCTGTAATTTGTAATCATAATGGTAGAAGTCTGCATAATTTATGAAACCATTTACAGCATATTCAGTAGCTGAGCATCTTTCAAACTGAGTCAAAATTTAGAGGTTGGTGGTTTTAAAAGAAAAGACAATGATATCTTTTCACATAATCCTTCACATGTTATTCTTCCTTTTCTATATGGCCCGTCCTTCCCTGATTTAGTTCAGGAAGAGTTGGAAGCTTTAGAGAGCCCCTTGTGTACCATCTATTTCCCCTGCCATTGTGATATTAGACAAGGTTTAATTTCATATCTGTGGCTTGTCTCGGACTATCTCAGTGTTTGTAACAACACAGACTACAGTTACAAGGTTTTGCTAAAACCGCATCAAAAATATATGAATATAATATGACATATATAACATGTTTCTACATGTTCTACAATAAATTAAACTGTCACCATACACAGAAAATAACAAGCAAAATTATGCTTCCCAAAACAGAGAACAAAAACAGATGGTGTATTGTCAAAGTAATACTTTCAGACTAGCACAGCTCTGGCACAGTGGCAGACTGAATTATCCCCAGAGTATTGTTAAGAGGCCTATAATACACTGGTATGAAAGCAGAGTTTAGAGGGAAAATGAGTCAACATGAAGTGGATGTAGGCTAAGATAAGCATAAAAGCACTGTAGCCTCCTTTTACTTCCTCCTCTATAAACTCTATTGTCATCCCTCCTCCCAACAAAAGGATTTGTCTGTAATGCATTCGAGTGCCAGACTGGGAATGTTGTAACCTCATAATAGATGAACTCTTACGTAGTTTGAACCAAATCTGCAGCGTTTTTTTTAAGCTAATGAGTAAAGTATGGTGGGAATTTGTATTTCAAATGTATAAACAGTTCATTGGCACAAATATAACAGAGCCTGTATATCGTCGTACCGCTGCAGTCATGGTCTTCCACAAAAGGGAGTGTGCTGGAGCAGAGCCAGCTGATAAAGTGATCAATTTGACACAGCAGTGGTTCGACTGAGGTGTGTGTGTGTGAATGTTAAACAGGCAGCGACTGTAACCGAGAGTCTGTGTGTGCAGAAGCATTCAATGTGCCTAACGCTGAAAAGCACCAGTGTGTTGAACACAGCAATTCGAGAAGATGTCATATAAAGCGAAAGAGATAAAGCAGCCTCACTAAAATATCCAAGTCTGTCACAAATGTGATGAATAAAGTAAAACTGATTACAAATCAGTTAAATAAAAATAAAAAAACCAACTGAATGCAGATGAGGACTCGGGTGAAAAATGTAATATGTCTTGAGTTATTTAGCAGTTTGTTCATTTGTTCTATTTACACATTTATTTCACTTGCCAGTAGGGGGCAGAATAAGCTGTTTATGACACACTGTTGCAGAAGAGGCATGATGTGTAATGCAGAATCCAAGTGTGTGTGATGAGAGTGACGAGAGCCTGTACCCAGTGCTGCTGTAGCTTGCTTGTCTTGACTGGTTTTATCTGGTGAAGTAATAAAATGAACTTTTTTTTGGTCACCTTGGTTAATTCTGTTGCAAACAACTACAGAAGAGCCAGGTGTCAGCCGAGCTAGTGAAATTCTCTGAAATTTCCAGATAACAACACTCACTTCCTGTTTGCTTTTGTAGCCTTCACTGCAGCTGCAACCACCGCATCCTGTTAAAACAGACATTGATTGATATTTGTTCAGTGTTTGATTTTGTTTTTTTTAAATTGAGATTTTTTTTCTTCTTGTGTAACATATAAGACAAAATTACTTAGGATGAGAGATTAATCTGAAATCACAATAGAGAGTCACTATAAGCTATAAAATACGAATAAGTTATATATTTAAATTTTACAAATCTTCAAAGGAATTTTTTTGTGCTCCAGACTTTGTGACCTGGAGCGTTGATGTGGCGTTTCATTTGCTGTATTGGTTGGTCATATGCAATAGAGTTGAATGAACCAGAGTCCAGGAAATGTGCTCATCAGATGACAGGAATAACAAAAAGCAGGAAGGAGGTTTAGGATCAGAAGTCATCTCCTCAAAAGTGTATTGGCAGGAAGAGGCCTCTGGCCTGATGTTCTTGGCTTCAGTGAAGCCAAAGTGACTGAAGAACAAGAACCAGTGAGTCTGATCAGGATTTGAATATAGGAAAGATTTTTTTTAGTCCATCTCCATTCATCCAATTGCATTTTGAACTGACAATAACTCATCCTTTTTCTGATGCTGACGATGTGTTAGGCATTACTCAGGTCAAAGAATGACAGCAGCATCTTTCAGAAAATCCAAAGCTGAGTTGTAATCATTGCAAGTAGAAATCATTTGTGATCACCACCTCCCCTATCAGGAGGTTAATACCATAGTTATATGACATATGAGGAGGTAGAGGAAAAGCTTTCCTTTTGCTGACAAGTTCAATAAAGTTATGGTATTATGGTTGTTACCAGGGTAACATGAACATTATAATGAGCAACCTCAACCAAGACATAACCAGTAAGACAAACGGCTCTTCAATTTAATAGCTCTAAAGGAATACTTTCCTCATTTAATTTTTTATCCAAAAAGCTGGCCTCAGTATTGGAAGCTAAGCTAAGAGCATTAATGTGAATTTCTGGTAATGGAATAGCTTGAATGGGGATTTTAGGGCCCACCAGTAACCCTTGTTCTATTAGTTAGCCTGGTCTTTTGGCTGAGATGGAAAGATAGCCAAGAAGTATCCCAGCTGACAACAGTACAAACTCTCCCCTGACCTGAAATGACGTAAAGCATGAGTGTTGGATTGAGACTGCATCAGCGCCAACCATTCTCTACGTCACTCATGCAACCGATTGTCTAATTTTACGGCTAGAGAGACAAGAGAATCAAGATTAGCTGGCTCATTCTTTAATGGTTTATATGACCCATTAACAAATACTTCCCAAAGTAAAGGCGTAAACAAATACCTAATGTTTGTCCAACACAAGCGTAGCATGCAGAACACTGAATGATCTGGCAGACAATGGCCTAAAGACTGAGGGTTTAAATGCAGCAGTCTTGATGAAGAGATGATGCTCAGGTGTGCATAATGATTGAGAAGCATAGCCATGCTAGTGCACATGCCAGATGGAGATGGGCAGAGCTAATCAAACTGGAGGAAGGGGATACAGAATGAAAACCAGGCTCATATTAACTGTAACTTTGTATAATAGACTGCTGGTAATAAATTGTATCTCAATCCATAAGCATTCCCAGCATAAAGAAGAGTATCTAATGTGCAAAATGTGTATTTTTACAACAGTTTGTTGCAGTGTCTGTGCCCCAATCTCAATATTATATCAAACAGAAAAAATCACTGTTGACTTTTCTTTTAAAAAGGTAAAAGTTCTGTATTGATAATCCGAAAACACCTGTGTGCTTGTTTATGTCAAGAAAATGAAAGAAGAAATAAACCAAGTTATCCCTTCTCCTTTTTCCCCTGACACATCCGCAGCTTTTAGTCTTTGTGCCGTAGGTTGCCTACTTGTCTGTGTATATGTGTGTGTGGGTATCACTTGTCTTCTTTGTACAATACCGGAATAGAACAATGCACAACTAAAAGTAGGACATTGACGCAGGATATGAATAGATTAAAAGCTAAAAGGAAAAAGATGAATTTGCCACACAAATGTGCGCATTAAAGGGGTCGGGCACAGGCTAAAGCATCACGGATTACATCACGTCACAGTAAGTCAGCAGCTCAGTCTGCAGGCCTAAACGCATCTGGACTTCACCAAACTGCCAATTTACCACAAATAGAAGTGCTCTCATTCCTGACTTCAGGCATTGTAATGTTCCAACAGACCAAAACCCAGTATTATGTTGACGCTGCGTTGATATTTATAAAACAGGGAGGGCATCTGATCATTTAAAAAAAAAAATTTGAGACAGATTATTTGCACATTTCACATACCCTATCAGCTAGGACAGAGTGTTTGTTTATCCATGTTGAATCTACTTGTGCCTTTTCCTGCAAGGGAACAGCCAGATAATCTACAGAGTGGGTGAGGGACTGAATGCTGCTATTTCAGCTTTGCAGTGTCTGCATCTATGAATCACTTTGGATGGACAGAGCAAAGAAGGTAGAGGGGTTATTACACTAATGATTCAAGCAAACAGTTCTGTGTTTGCTGCTCACTAAATGTTCACCAAGCTGTAATCTTTAAAAAAAGAAGGGGATGAAATTTGCAGCTGACGTACAATAGTTCATCTTACTGTGTGAAGGTTGATATTTGTTTACGTGATCTGCTTTTCTCACAGTTTGTACATACAAGTGTGCCTGTATTAGGTTTTCTACTATATCTATTTTTGATTTACTTACTAAATACACATCTTCATACATCTCGTATCTAACAGCATACCACATGTAATTTAAAATAATTTTTTTTAAAATATTTCACCATCAGTGACTGTGTGAGGTAGAAGCTTTATCTGCAAGTGCACGCTTTTGCTGTTTGTTAGGTCAGCTAGTCTAAACGGTAAGCTGCCGAATAATAATTTCCCAGAGTGATTACCCATGCAAGGAAAACAGTCTATATAGGCCAGATGCACTTACAATGTTCATTAGACTCTCATTAAAAGACATGAAGAGAATGTGCAGAGGATGACATAATACCTGGTGTTGTGGGATACATCTTTTAGTGTTTCTTCTAACAATCGATGGTCCAGGTGTTTCTGTTTGGTCCTTTTAGATTCTGGATCATGGGAGTAAATAAAACACCCTTTTGGAAAAGAGCTACAGAGAAGCAGAGGCTGTAAACCAGCCAAAAGAATCACATGAGTATTAATGATCACAAATCCAATATTGTATTGTCTCTTTGTCGGCTCACTGTGCTCATTCGGGAAGCTAATAAACAGATCCTTTTACAGTTCAACAGAGGCAAGAGTGAAACAGACTTGAGGAGATGGATGGTAGGGGTCAATCAAGCAGCACAGCTGCACTCACAAAAGATACTTGTACTAACCGGCTAATAGCTTGAACAATGCTTCCCCCTAATGGTTAAAAAGAAAAAAATGATGGCCTTGGGCAGGCAACAATTACATGATGAATAGAAAAGGCCTGCAGCTCTTCCTTTTAAAACAGATGTTTATATCAGTTGGTTTCCTTTGTGATCACCTGCTGTGAAGCATTTTCCAAACTGAGATCCACATCAGAGTTTATCATGGGCAAATCAAGACTGTAGACTGAACATAAAGTAGTATGCAGCTCCTATTTTTAACATGTTTCCATCAGCAACAATTGACCCGGAGAAATAGCTTTATTTCCAATCTCTGACTGCACAGTGGACTCTGCCTGATCATTAATATTATTTTAATTATTATTTTAATGCTGTCAGGATACAAGGAGTTTCTATGAAGCAAAAAGGGGAATATCAATCCTGTCTTATGTTTTACTGCCATCTGCTGGACACACACAAACACGCATAAACACGACTATGTAAAACTGTAAAAATGATTTTCTTCATTTTTTTATTTCAGACATAACCAAGGTCACTTGAGTGCCACCGACTTATACTTATGACAAAAATTTGGTTTATCTCAAATTTTTGTCATAAGTATGAATTGTGAATTGTGTTTGGGGGTCCTTCTGTTTGGAGATTGCATGTGTGTGGCTCCTTCTTTGATTTGTTTTTCTTCCCAGTGGTCTGGTTTCCTCCCACAGTCCAAAGATGTTAGATAAGTGGTGATTCAAATGGTCATATGAGTCAGTGTGGGCACAAATAATTGCTCGTCTGTGTCTCTGTGTTCGCCCTGTAATAGATGGGCGACCCTGGAGTACATGTACTCCACCTCTCACCAAATATCGGCTATGATATGCTCCATCCAGTCCAGGAGTGTCAAACAAGAGGCGCAGAGAATCCAATGTACTCCACTGGCTGGCTTGGGAACAATTGAAGGATGGCGTAAATTTTGGATTTTTAACTGTATTTTCATGTTTTACAGAATTTCCTATTGATAAAGGCATCCACCATACTCATTTATACAGCACCAAAGTAATTAAGTAATAGATACACAATTAAATGACAGAATTGTTGCAGGTTTTCTTACTGTCTAGTGTAGAAATTTCTGTTTTTTCCAGTGGCTTCACAGTCAAAGAAAAAAAAATATATTTTCTGTGACTAACATTTCTGTTTTATAATTACAGGTAGCTCTAGGCAATGAGCTACCAGAACTTTGTCTGTAATTTTACATTTTAAGCCCAAAATGTCAGCCTAGCAACATTTCTTTATCATGTAGAAACATTGAGACATACTGCTGAAATTCCTTTTCTTATGTTAAGATATCTCAGGGATTAAATGTGTACTCCTCCAGCCAACTTAACATCAAAGTAAAATGACTTTGACATCCCCGCTCTAGGCTTTTGTATTCTTAGTAAAATTGATGGAAGGATTTCACTTATTTTACTTTACAACATAAAATGTTATTTTGTTTCCTCCATACATGAGAAATAGCTCTTGTATTATTGAATTTTTCTTGTCATGAATTGATATTGTGATATTGTGGCAACAGTAACTATGAGCTGCACAGAGGAAGAGGCATGTCAGTAAGGCATGTGTTGTAACAGTATCAATGCCACTTTCCCCGCCGATGACCCTACGGGGGAAGTTATAGCTCAAGAGATTTATGACACGAGTATTTGAACTATGTGAAATGTTATTAAATGACAGAGCCGTGCCAACAAGCAGCTCTTTGAAACAGGAGGTAAAGTGAGGCACGAAATCATGAATGTTCCACTGTTTAATAATGGGACAGGGTACATTCAGCCTACTACCCTGTAAGTACCCGGGGAACTCTGCAAAACCAACTCAGTGTCATATCTTTAAATAACATCTTAAAACGTCCTTTTAACCGTACAGTGATGATTTGTTTTCTTGCACACCTTACGTTGATACATGAAGTTATTTTACTGAATGAAACTTGAAGGACAGAGGTTTGGGTAGTCTCTGTTATGGAAATTGTGGCTAATGTTTAACTTATCTTTCAAAGCCTTGTTTACCTCCGCTGTGCTGTGTTTCACTCCTCATTCCCAGGCAAACATAATAAACCAATGCTAAATATATGTCTGGGTGTGACATGTGAGGATTTTCCTGACAGCTGAGAAACGTCCTGGAGGTCAGATGATGTGATCCCACCAAAGATGTAAACTTCATGGGACCCTGTACAAACGTCACGTAGTGAATTTTTCCATTCATCTTTTGTTACTGAGGATGTATTGACAGCTTTAGTCACCTATAAACCTGAATTACATATAAATATATTTGAACAACGTGTAAAAGAGCTCCACAGATGTGAACTGTTAGGAAATAAGAAGGAAAATGTTTAAAATAATAAGACTCAGACCACTTTGTGTAAGATCTGAAAATTTCTGACTTTGGTGACCCCCACTGGTAGAAGGACAGGACAGTCCAAACATAGTTGAATAAGATATTATGAGGTCTGTATGTTTTTAACTGGTCATGAGCAACAGTTCTCCAGGCTTTCAAAGTTTTCTTTTGGACACTGGCTGCTTTTTCACTAATTTTTAGTCCGGCCATTGTACCTGAACATTTTCAGAGTAATGTTTGTTTGTGTGTTTGTTTTTGTTTCTTGAGCTTAATAGTGATCGAAGAATAATGCCACCATAAACAGGCACCTGACTCAAGGGATGACCCAATGATGTGTCTACACATGACAGACAACCTAGCAAAGAATCCTTTCTAAATTCTATCTTTAAGCACTTTTTTACTTGTTAAAAAACAACAACAACAATTTGTTCCCATTTCTTAAACTTAGTCTACAAGAAAGATTACCACTGGTACCAATGTTACCTTCACCCAGAGTTCTTCTCTGAGCCCTTGGTACTTTTCCAGCTTCCTGTGTTCCTTCTTGATGTTGCAGATTTTTGTGTATACTATGCCGGCCACTGGGTTATGGCGCACCATGTATTGGCCTGCTAGCATCTTGCACTCTGCTGTTATGTGCTTGATTGGCTCAGGGGCATCTTTACACAGCCTGCACCTGGGGTCTTGCCTGGTGTAATAAATCCCAGCCTCTATGGGTCTTGTACTTACAACTTGTTCCTGTCCTGCCATGATTAGTTCCTCTGTGTGCTTTCTTTCAGTCCAGCTTTGTCCAGCCACTGGTAGGATTTCTGGATGTCAGTCACTTCCTCTATCTGCTGGTGGTACATACCGTGCAGGGGCCTGTCCTTTCATGATGATTCTTTTCCTTGCACCTCTTCTGTCTTGGGTTTCTGCTGCCTGAGGTATTCACTAAGCGCACAGTTGGTTGTGGCCACCTTCCTGATGTACTCATGGAGTTTGTTGTCTCATCCTGGACTGTGGTATTGACGCTCACTAGTCCCCGGCCTCCTTCCTTTTGCTTAGCGTACAGTCTCAAGGTGCTGGATTTAGGGTAAAACCCGTCATGCATGATAGGGAGCTTTCTTGTCTTGATGTCAGTGGCTTCTATCTCCTCCTTTGGCCAGCTTATTATCCCAGCAGGGTACCTGATCATTGGCAGGGCATAGGTGTTGATAGCCCAGATTTTGTTTGTCATTTAGCTGACTCCTTAGGATTTTCCTGATCCTCTGCAGGTACTTGGTGGTTGTGGTTTCGTAGCAGCCTCTTCATGGTTCCCTTGACCTGTGGGATCACCAGGTATATTGTAGCTGCCCTTAATGTATGCAATGTTGCCTTATGGTAGCGTGATCCCCTCAGTTCTGACTACTTTCCCTCTCTTCGTTACCATCCAACTACACTTCTCCAGTCCGAATGGCATTCCGATGTCATTGCTGTAGATCCTGGTGGTGTGGATCAGTGAATCAATGTCTCGTTCACTCCAGGCATACAGCTTGATGTCATCCATGTAGAGGAGGTGGCTGATGATTGCTTCATTCAGTAGTCAGTATCCATAGTGTGGAGCAGGGAAATTATTTTACTGCTATTGTTAAATAATCATCATTATTACCATTGCATTAATAATATAATCTGCAGTATGATCATTGCTTTAACAATGTAACAGATAGCTTTAAGAAGGCCTTAAGATGTTATGCATACAGTTATTATGTTGACCTTGTATTTCAGGTGCAGTTATGACTATTTTATACACAATGCATATCTGTGCTTATTAAAGAGTTGGAGCTCGGTCAATTAATTGGGGGTTGGAAGCTTTGTTCGGCGCGATGTCCGGACAATCTATTGTGCAAGTGACTTGGAGCCATAGAAGGAATTGCAATACATGCTTACAAAACACTTATATCAGGTCATTTTATATTAAGGTTTTAGTAGAGGTTCTTGGTTAAAACATTTATTTAGTAGAAGACATACACATAGTCTCAGTGAGCCTCTGGTCTGGTGAAAGGTCAGAAGTGCAACAGGTGAATTGAGAAAGAGCATGTGAGGTCAACACACACACACATGAGTTAGATTTATTTAGAGGAGAGATTAGTCATGTCTCGGTAAAAGAGGAACCGTCCTTGTTGTCTCGGCAAGAAAGAGGAACAATTCACTTTAAGACAAGAACGGAAAGTACCAGCCATGAAAATAGAAGATGATCTTCTGGGTTAAAAGTCATTGTGGTGTTGATCTGATCTATGTATAAAAGGTATCTGTGACGCATGAAGGGGCGTCAGTAAATCAAACCCTGATGCTATAAAATATCTGTTTATGCTTTGAGGAAGTCGAAGACTAATTGCTGTCTGCGTACAGAGTTGTCTTCCCACACGTGTGTAGTCATTAAAATCATTGTTTGACCAAGATCCTCTGGACCAATGGTGGTTTGTACTCTCCTTCCTCAATTTTGAACCTTAACATTTGGGGGCTTCGTCCGGTGGTTGAGGAGGGAGAATTGGAGGTGTAGATGGAGAAATTTGGTCTTAGGTGGTCTGACGGGCAGACATGAATTCCAGTGGTCGAAGTGAGTGGGCATAAGCCGGCTTATCCAAAAGGTAAGGCACTACCTGTTGAATTATTTCCAAAGTGTGCCAAATTGGACATGATAAGATTTAAGTCTACTCACTGAAATTACTGGTAAATGTCTGGTTTGATTTTGATGAAAAATCTCATGAGTTGAAGCAGTTAGAGTTCTGCTAAGAAGAAATGAAAGCAGTTAAAGTCTGCGAGAGCAGTTTTGTCAATGATCTTACTGAGGGGGTTCGAGCCTATGCAGAATAGCAGTGGGGACAGAGCATCTCCTCGGTAGATCCCGCACTCGACTGCGACTTGTGCTATCGGCTTGAAGTTGGCCTCTAGTGGTGTTTGCCACATCCCCATTGTGTTTCTGATGAAGGCTGTTAGAGTCGTGTTTATCTTGTACAGTTCTAGTCATTCCAGGATCCAGGTGTGGGACATTGTGTCATAGGCCTTCTTGTAGTCAGTCCTGTCTAGGCGGTGCACAGGTTGGTCAGTCTGGTCTTGCAGTCTCAGGCGACTGCTCTGTCTACCAGGAGCTGCTGTTTTGCCCCAAAGATGAGTTTTGAATGTCCTTAAAGAAGCCTGGAGAACGATTCCAAAAGCGTGGTAAAAGAAATAACATGAAAGGTTGCCTAAGAGCGCATTGACTATGCAGAAGAATAAAGGCAGCCACACCAAATACTGATATTCAAGCTCATTACAACTGTACAAACTCTGTTTTACTTTATATATTGCATTTCCACTTGTGTTATCAAGTTCCAATAAATCACTGCATCTATTTCTCATTTTCCTAACAAAATGTAAAGAAATGACGGGTAAACCAGGACCTATACAGTTCTGTATGGGCAACAGTTCCTAAAAGGTAAATGAATGGGATTTATCAAGAAACAAAGACACTGTTTTGTTTCATTCGTGTATTTAACAATTTTGTGTTATTTCCCTCTATTCACTTAAAAAAAGAAATCACTATTGTAAAACAAGCTACTACCACACTATTAACAGAATAATTAGAAGCATACCACCACTTATTTGCCCAGAATGAAAATTTTATTTTCTGATGCTTTTACTCTCTCTCTAAAACCCGCCCACACACACACACACACACACACACACACACACACACACACACACACACGCACACACACACACACACACACACAGGCCAATACAATGACCGTTAGGGTCTTTTGCAGCTGAATGCCGTGTCCTTTACAGAACCTAAGTGCTTTACATGCTGCCTCTGAAAGTTTTGTGCTACTAACAAAACCGTTTGCATGGTCTATTCAAACGAGCGCTACCACACATGCATGCACACAACTTCATAAGCAGACACACATGTACACACAAACATACACCTCACTCAAATTGAAAGCTTATGGCTTGTCTTCTTAGAGGGGCAATAAATACTTTGCGCCTGCTCCAACAGACAGCCCCTCTTTCAGAGGAGTCAGCCAGGCTGTGAAGAGACCAGTAAACAATGACTTCAACAAAACAACAATAGAATATCCTGCAATGCGCAAAGATTGTTTTTAAAGAAACTGATATTTGCAAAAAAATGTTGCACAAAGTTGAAGAAAAAAAAAGAAATATCAAACTTTATTGCACTAAACATTCAAAACCAGATACAGACACACACAGAGCACCACACAAAGAAGGAAGTGAACGCTTGCTGAAAGCTAAATTGAAACATCTTGCAGTCATGATGCCATGACTCGCCATTGTTTCTGGGCCCAAAGAGTTGTAACAGGAGAATAGGAGAAGTGAGGGGAGATGAAGGAACAAGGGGAGAAAGGAGGACCTTTCCACCCATTGGCAAGAGAAAGCGAGAGGAGACTGATATTAGGCGGTCTGTTTTGAAAACTGGTGGACACCCCTTTGCATATACACTCACTGTCTCTCTCTGCCTCATTCTCTCTTACCCACTTGCCCTCCTTCCACCCCCAGCCTCTCTCCCCACTCCTCCTTTCTCCTGCATCCCCCCTCCCTGGGAAAACAGGGACAACAAATTAGCCTTCTTTTCTCGGTTGGGCCCGGGGAGGAGGACACTTGGACAGCCCTCAGAGTGTCCGCCTGGAGTTCCCATGGACCCCTCTTGCCCCTTCCCCTTTCAGTCGGCAAGGAAGCAGTCATTGTGCCAGCACCTGTCTCTGAGGAAATTGGTAAAAGTGATGGCTTTGTTAGCCATCTCCATGGCAACCAGGAGAAAAGAGTGGGGCCTGCTAGCAGGGATTGGGGTAGAGACTGGGGTGGCGAGGAGAAAGAGTGGGAGCAGGAAGGAGGGAGTTAAGGGGTCTGACAATGGAGTAGCAGTTGCATCGCTCTGGCTTTGCCAGGGATCGATGTGAGGATGCTGTGATGTGCTGTGCGTCTTTGTGCGTGCGTGTATGCGCATGTGTTTGTGTGTGTCTATGAGCTCCCTCATCCCTGTGGGTGACACTGTGACATCCACCAGTGAAGCAAGGCATGACTGTGAATAGATTGAAAGCAACAAGGTCAGTCACATCATGTCCAGAGAAAATCCCCCTCAGAGCAGAAAACACACTTGTAATAATCAAACAGGGGTTTTCTTTTAAGTACAGCAGATCAATTCAACCTGAGTCTGAATGAAATGCTTTGAGGAAATTTATGATGCAAAATGATTGAAGTCAGTTTTAAACAGAGGAGATTTTAATTTGTTTTATTGACTTATATATTGTAATGCAGCAAAGAAGAAATTATTTGAATTTGTTTTGTTTAGAGTTTAGAGTCAGTTCAGTACATTGATAGCTGTGAATGAACAGGAAACACTGAGGCTCTCAGTTCTTGATCTAGAATTAAGCTTTCTTCTTTCTGGTGGAGATACATCACTGCTTCATCTGAGAAGGTAGCAGCTGTCATGTTTCATTGATCAGATGCTGGTTGAAGTGCCTGGTTAGAATTAAGATAAAGTTAACTTTATATTGGCCAATGTAATATTATTATAACATTTAATCTTATGTAAATTACAGAAAGTCATAATGTGACAATTTAAGGCCATCAAGTTGCCCAAGTTTCCTTCATGTCAGGTGCAAACACAGTGACGTTCTTTTTTTAATTTTTATGGCAATACTTGCTTCCGACCAACAGATGGAGGTCATTCCCTGGGTCTAGTGGAAGAAGAAAGCCTGCAGCACAGTTTTATGTCCACAGTTTTAAGAGAGATCTAAAGACTTAATCATTCCTTATTTAATAGAATCTTCCCTGAAAGCTGTTTATATAAAACACATCCGGTGAGTTCAATGAGAATGATAGAGCAATCAAAAATGTAGCAATTACATGTATAAATTTTTTTAACTGACAATTTATAAGTTGAGGATCAGTTATGAGCTCTAAATGTAACTGGCTATCTCTGTTAACAGACTGGATCACTTATCCGGTCGTTAAGTGATGATGTGACGAATCCTACTTCCGGGTCTAAAGTAGTCTGCGTTTAATATGGCTTTTGTGTTGTTAACATGTTTAATGTTTTGTATTTTCTTCTATTTGATCTCAAAAAGCTCCTAAAACAGTCAGTGATCACTGTTGACCTCCCTCGGCTTTTATTACCGCTAATCATTTATTTAAGCTCAGTTTTTAAAACCTTAGGATGTAACTACAGCCCAGCCCATGCAGCAGTATATGAATGACTAACCTCGTATTGTGGATGGATTATCTCAGTTGTTCTCCTGGCTGAAGTTTGGTCCTTTTACAGCATCCTGCCATGCGATTACATTTGTTCCTGAATCCTGACCACCGAGAACACTCACGTTAACTTTTATCGAGCGGAAAAAAAGTTAGCTTGTTTATATTATGCTAACATAGCTGTGTCGCTAGCGGTCAAGTAGCACATCATTATATACCAGCTAGCCAAACTTAAGTAATCCTACAAACGTCACTGCTGTTTAGTTTTCTGTCTTTATTTATGTTGGAAGTGATAACAGAGCTGTACGTTTTAATTTGTTTCCAAAACCCCGCAGTCAGGACATGCTATATTGTATTTAGATAGAAGCTAGCGAGCTAACTTCCTGCTAACTTCTAACTCCGTTAAATGTCATAAATTCCGTTTTCATGGATGCCTGGATGTTAAACTCAATTGTTACACCTGGTAGAGCAGAACGCTGATCATTTTATTAAAGATGAAAGACTTTAGACAGTTTTTCAACTCTCAGTAATGCCATAGTGATCGTTTGATATATGGACCTGCAGCGGAGTTTAGGCCCAGACACGGCTAGTGACGTCAGACTTAACGACCGGATTGGTAGTTAGTATAGGCCTACGACAACTTATTTAAAACAAACATTTATGAATATATTTGTGTGCTAGCATTTAATCATGTTGTGAACACCATAGTCACATATGCGGATTTGAAATCAATAGATATTTATAAATGAATCTAAATGAATGTAAGGTCCTCTCAGTTTGTGGATTGTGTATTTGTGTGTGAAAGGGTTTGTGTGTGACTAAACATCTGAACCCATGATTGATGAGACCACGGCTGAATATAAAGGCTGCACATCAAGAGTGGAGAGGAAACAACTACATTAGGGGTCAAGATCAGGAAACGGCTGTCATTCACAAAACCACAATGGTGAGTTTGAATCCCTCCCCACATCAGAGAAGGTCTGAGGCTGCTCAGCTGGTGTCTCATAAACTATTATCCAACAGAGGAAGAAAAATACTGGCTCTTGATGAGTCCCTCGCGATGCTGGACGGTCTGATCCACTTAAGGATGCACAGAAGCGTATCTGTTTCGTTACATCACATCAGAGTGATAGGAATGTAATTTTGAGTCTATAAATGGCAGTAGAGCCTTTATTTGGTGCAACATTTCCATTTTATACTTTCCCTCACAACTGAAAGTAAAGTTTTACGGGTAGTGTTGAAAATAATCGGCCTTGTGTACTGCTGCTGTCTGTGTGTGAGTGTCATTCCAAATGGCATCTGTGAATATTGCCAAATGGGAACCAAGTGAATGCAGTGGGTTTAGAAATGCCTCTAAAAGTGTCTTCGCTGCTGTCCAGCACTGTGATTTATCTCCTCTCCGATGTGAGGCTGCAATACCTTCACTGAAACAAAATACTCTAAACATCTGGAGCAGATGCTTTTACCTATCTCTGTGTGTGTGCATGTGTGTGTGTGTGTGTGTGTGCATATGTGTGAGCAGGCATGTGCACTATTTTTTTGATACAGAAAGCCCTGAAATGATACACAGCCTCCCGTGCAGAATTGCAGGATTGCTGTTCCTTCCTCCTTCAATCTCCCACTGTCTGTATCATGCACATATATCCATACAGTTATATGGCCTTGTGTGTGGGCTAATCCATGCAAACACTAGTTATCCTTGAGCACACACATATGGGCAATCATTTAAAGTTACAATTTATTTGTCCACACTGGACAAATAAATTGGCACTGTTATTGGCAAAATACATTTTGTGCTATGGATATTTAGACATCCTGGATGTAGTGAAGCTCTTCAATAAATCTCTATATTTAAAATGGATAATAAGGATTTCACATTTCAGAAGTAATGACACCAACTTCATGGTGGCACTAGAGGGATGACTATTATGATTAATCCTCTAGGAACTGTGAAAACAAGCTCTTCAGATATATCTGCTCCAACTCAAGTGGTGGATCAAACTCTGAGAGACACATAAAGCCGTGCATCTGGAGTGCTAAAAAACAGAAAGAGCCAAAGATAACCATCACATAAAAGAGGAAAGACTCAAGATTACAGTTCCTTACTGGCACTGACACTAAGTGTGCTGGAAACAGCTGAATACCAACATGCTCCCGCGTTACTTGATGCAAATCGGGTTGAAAAACACAAAAACCAGACAGCGTACCATCAAAGGCTTCATTTAGTCACCTATAAAAACAAGTATAGGTAATGATGTGTCCAGTGGTACCAGTAGTATCATTTATATCAGCACTCATTTGCCCTTTCAGCGATATTTGTGTGTGTGGTCCTTTGTATGTGTGAAAATACCCACATCTATGTTTTTTTGCTCTATTTACTTGTATAATGGTCTCTAAATGCAAACAACTGTTTCCATGTATTTTATAGTGCCTGGTGTAACAGTTGTTTGGGGAGTTAACAGACATTTGTAAACTGCCAGAGAGGCATGGTGTGCTATTATGGCATTACTACTGTTTTACAGAATGAGACTGTAAAAATGGTCACACATTGCACATTCTTCAGTCCATAGGCTGTGAATCCATTGGCAGGGTATGCCCGTCAGTGTGCAAATGAAACAAATATGCAGGGCTGCTTTCTTGCATTTGTGAAATATTTCCAAAATTTGTCAGGGTCCTGGGACTGGGCGACCCAGGATCCCTGAGCAGTTATGTATTATATTATTATTATTATTATTATTATTATTATTATTATTATATGTATTTTGGTATTGCTGCTGCTCTCCTCCATGATTGTAGATGTGAGTGTGTGTGTTTATGTCTGCGGGGATGCTTGGAGGATGGAGCTCAGCCACCTGCAGGCCTGAGGGGTGTGGCCCTGCGGAAGGACTGGCCACACCCGAAGCCACACACCTGCCGCTGATCAGGGCTCGTCGGGGGAGCTACTTAGGAGAGTCTTGGAGCTCCCACCGACGCGGGATCATTGCATGAGACTCCACGTTAGTCGTCCTGTTACCGAGTTAGTGTGTGTATGCCCGCAAGTTGTATGTGTCCTGACGGCTGCGTCTTTTGTTTCCCGCAGGAGGAGCGTGGAAGACACGGGAGCAGCGAGCACCGGGGAGTGCTGACACGGGAGCGGAGAGCACAGAAACACGGACTATTCACGGGGAGACACGACACGGGAGTCTGGGAGAACACGGGGATTTATTGCTACGTTGTTTTTCACTTTGTAAATAAACACAGCCTATACATAGAGCACCGCGCCTGGGTCCTCCTTCCCCACTCCTTCCACGGTGTGCCATGCCATACCGTGACAAAATTAGAAACATTCTGTCTCAGACTGATGCTGAAAAACTTATTCGTGCATTTATTACTTCTGGGTTGGACTATTGTAATTCATTATTATCATGGTGTCCTAAAAACTCTTTGAAAAGCCTTCAATTGATCTAAGATGCTGCAGTTAGAGTACTGATGAGAGAGCATATTTCTCCTATATTGGCTTCTCTTCACTGACTCTGTCTTAAATCAAGAATCACATTTAAAATCCTCACATTCAAGATCTCAAATAATCAGACCCCATCTTATCCTAAAGACCCCCTAGTACCGTGTCACCCCAATAGAGCACTTCGGTCTCAGACTGCGGGCTTACTTAGTTGTGGCTCAGGCAGAGCCTTCAGCTTTCAGGCCCCTCTTCTGTGAAACCAGGCCCCAGTTTGGATTTGGGAGGCAGACACCGTCTCTATTTTCAAGATTAGGTTCACCTTTTTCACTCACTATGTGTTTATACACCTCTCCACGTTTACTCTTTAGTTAATATTCATTTCTGGCTGCCTTCCAAGCACGTCTTTTGTCCTGTCTCTAGCCACAACTGGTCAAGGCACATGGCCTCCCCTCCCTGAGCCTGGCTCTACTGGACATTTCTTCCTGTTAAAAGGGAGTTTTTCCTTTCCACTGTCGCCAGGTGCTTGCTCAAAGAGGATCTGATTGTTGGGGTTTTCTCTTTATTACTGCAGGGTCTTACAATACAAAGCACCTTGAGGGGACTGTTGTTGTGAAGCAAATGAGCGTCACTGCAAAACCAATCACCCCCAGCTGTGTGTCTCTCCTTCAGTGGTTAGATCAAATAACTTACATAAAAAAGTTGGAGCTACTGTGATGTCACTCATTGGTTTGTGGACTCCCATTTTGGTTAGAAACTTTGTGCCCATACTGTAGTGACTTTTCAGTCACAATGTTGCCACACTCTAAAACACACCCAGCTTTACTGAACATTGTAGACAAAGTATGACCATCATTTATTAAAATAACATCATGCTCTATTAAGAAACTTCCTATGGAGACTATAATCTATGGCTCCATAGGCTAGTGGTTGCTCGTGAGTTCCAATCAGACACAAATCCCACTTTGGGGTTGTGTCAGGAAGGGTATCAGGCATAAAACTCTACCAAATCAAACGTGCTGTGTTGACATCGGAGGAGCTGAAAGTAGCATATGGAGACCAAGATCTCATCACAAAAAACTTATAGTAAGGTTACAAATCAATTAAGCTGATAGTTTGTTTTCTACACAGTCCAACTTCTTTATGGTACATGGCCTGGTACTTATATATATATATATATATATATATATATATATATATATATATATATATATATATATATATATTATACATTCTACTCACTTTTGAGCACTCAAAGGGGCTTTCTACTACAAGTCCCAATCACCCAATTACACGCACTGCTTTTAGCTGGACGTTAACACTATTATCTAACATTCACACACACAGTCCTATGAAAGCATCGTAGCTTGCCCAAGAATACTCCAACACATGGACAGGAAGCGCTAGGAACTGATCTACTAACCTTTTGATTGGTACACGACCTACTGTTCCTGAGCTACAGCCACCTCAGTCATATGAGTACTGGTCACGAGAAACAAAGCAAACCTTTAACACTCTTCTGCATTGCTTAACTTTTCAGATGGCAAAGCAATGTCCACCTTTGTTTACAGTATACAGGGAGTGCAGAATTATTAGGCAAGTTGTATTTTTGAGGAATAATTTTATCATTGAACAACAACCATGTTCTCAATGAACCCAAAAAACTCATTAATATCAAAGCTGAATGTTTTTGGAAGTAGTTTTTAGTTTGTTTGTAGTTTTAGCTATTTTAGGGGGATATCTGTGTGTGCAGGTGACTATTACTGTGCATAATTATTAGGCAACTTATCAAAAAACAAATATATACCCATTTCAATTATTTATTTTTACCAGTGAAACCAATATAACATCTCCACATTCACAAATATACATTTCTGACATTCAAAAACAAAACAAAAACAAATCAGCGACCAATATAGCCACCTTTCTTTGCAAGGACACTCAAAAGCCTGCCATCCATGGATTCTGTCAGTGTTTTGATCTGTTCACCATCAATATTGCGTGCAGCAGCAACCACAGCCTCCCAGACACTGTTCAGAGAGGTGTACTGTTTTCCCTCCTTGTAAATCTCACATTTGATGATGGACCACAGGTTCTCAATGGGGTTCAGATCATGTGAACAAGGTGGCCATGTCATTAGTTTTTCTTCTTTTATACCCTTTCTTGCCAGCCACGCTGTGGAGTACTTGGACGCGTGTGATGGAGCATTGTCCTGCATGAAAATCATGTTTTTCTTGAAGGATGCAGATTTCTTCCTGTACCACTGCTTGAAGAAGGTGTCTTCCAGAAACTGGCAGTAGGACTGGGAGTTGAGCTTGACTCCATCCTCAACCCGAAAAGGCCCCACAAGCTCATCTTTGATGATACCAGCCCAAACCAGTACTCCACCTCCAACTTGCTGGCGTCTGAGTCGGACTGGAGCTCTCTGCCCTTTACCAATCCAGCCACGGGCCCATCCATCTGGCCCATCAAGACTCACTCTCATTTCATCAGTCCATAAAACCTTAGAAAAACCAGTCTTGAGATATTTCTTGGCCCAGTCTTGACGTTTCAGCTTGTGTGTCTTGTTCAGTGGTGATCGTCTTTCAGCCTTTCTTACCTTGGCCATGTCTCTGAGTATTGCACACCTTGTGCTTTTGGGCACTCCAGTGATGTTGCAGCTCTGAAATATGGCCAAACTGGTGGCAAGTGGCATCTTGGCAGCTGCACGTTTGACTTTTCTCAGTTCATGGGCAGTTATTTTGCACCTTGGTTTTTCCACACGCTTCTTGAGACCCTGTTGACTATTTTGAATGAAACGCTTGATTGTTCGATGATCACGCTTCAGAAGCTTTGCAATTTTGAGACTGCTGCATCCCTCTGCAAGATATCTCACTATTTTTGACTTTTCTGAGCCTGTCAAGTCCTTCTTTTGACCCATTTTGCCAAAGGAAAGGAAGTTGCCTAATAATTATGCACACCCGATATAGGGTGTTGATGTCATTAGACCACACCCCTTCTCATTACAGAGATGCACATCACCTAATATGCTTAAATGGTAGTAGGCTTTCGAGCCTATACAGCTTGGAGTAAGACAACATGCATGAAGAGGATGATGTGGACAAAATACTCATTTACCTAATAATTCTGCACTCCCTGTATGGTGGCCCCATTAAGGCCATGGTGGGGACTTGAAACTTCCTACAATGGACTATACTTCTCAGTACAAAGTGTTTGCACGTTGGAGCTCACTTGATTGTTGAGGCTTTCACCAGAGTATCGTAGGGTCTTTACACTGTGGTATAAAGTGGCTTGAGGTAACTGTTGCTGTGATTTGATGTTATATAAATGAACCTGAATTGAAGTGTCTTCGCGCCGTGCTGTTCTAGGACAGCCATTTTTAGGACATGAGACATATTTAACAAAAAAAGGTAAATGCTCATTAAACCTTTAGGCCAAACATTTAACCTGTTAAAGTTCATTTTGATTTGCTTTTTCTTAGACAAAGAAAAATATTTGAGACTTATGAATGCAAAACTGTGGGCAACTGCAACTAATCACATTAAAGCATTTCTTTATTGCTCTTGTGTATGACTGATTTTGTCAATTTGCAACTTGATCCCTGTGTATGACATTGCTACAATACTAGACTTTACAAGCACTCATATTGTTTAAGTCTTGGCCAGTACTAAGTGTATCTCTCTTATATTGTAGCTTTTTAATGGCTACATTTATTAGCAATTTAGTGAATTAGTAAATTTAGTGAATTCAGTAATTTAATGGATACAATAAAATACCCCAGACAGTGTTTTTTTCCTTAATTCTCTCTGCCTTGCTCCCATTTTCAAACACAAACACTAGTGTTTCTTGCTCTCCATTTCTACATCTCTCTGATCCTCTCTCTCTCACATACACACACACACACACACACACACACACACACATTACTGGCGTGCTCAAACACCAGCAGACAAACACCTTAACCTCAAACCACACGCTAGGTGCAGACAGGACCACACATACTGTCTCACACACAAAATGTTTGGAATGCTATAAACATTTATTTCGGTTGAAAAGATGATTTTTGCAAGTGCGTGATGCATACATGTGGGTGTGCACGCATGTGTGTGTGTGTGCGTGTGCGTGTGTGTGTGTGTGTATGTCCTCTTTTTTTCTGCTGAACAGGAAGGCAACCAGGTCGAGAGAGATCAAACATGACCAAATATTTTGGGTGTGTTGTCCATAAAATGCGACAGGTTTATACATAAAAAGAGTTAAACCCATAGCTGAGTCATCGCTTACCCACAAAATGTTCCAAAAGAACAGCAAAGTGATTTATTAATTTTGTACATTTATGCTTTTGCTTTTTAGAATAGTTACAGAGTTAGGACTTGAAAACTGTGGGTGGGGGGGTAAGTTGTAATTTATGATGGCGTGATTATTGTTCATCTGTTTGTTGCACATTTTGGTTATAATACTGTAGTCTATAAAAATCCATGTTTTTGCATTTAAATAATATATAACAAAACAAATTTCCCATGCGTGGGACTAATAAGGGTTATCTTATCGTAACACAGTTCAGCAGTGTAATGTAATGATCTGGTGTTCATCCCCAATATAAAGGTATCAATTAGACTGATTTGGAATGAATGATCTCTAAACAAAAGGTACAAAATGTTCCATATACTTTTGTTTTTATTGCTATAGAGTGTATATATAAAGGTGTGTGTGCATGTGTGTCTGTTCATGTTTGCCCTGTGTGGGTAACAGACCTCCCAGAAAGTCCATCAAACAGAACGTGGCCAAGCAAAGACACACACAGATGCAGAAAGCGAGCTGCAGTTCAGATGATATGGTCAAACTCTCTCTTTTCTTCTTGCAAAATCCTCCCTCTTCCATTAGCACTTTTCCTGTATAAGTCTATATTAATCTTCCTCTGTTACCACCTTAGTAGATCTATAAAACAGTCTTCCTGTACAGCCTTTATCGCACGGAGACGCTCAAGAAAGGCCTTTACAAACTTGATAATGACAGCCTCTGCATTTGCAGCACACTTTTTAAAAATATAATCATTTCACTTTTAACAGTTGAAGCTGCTGTACTCTGTTACCGAAGATCCAACATTTACCCTCAGATTCATGAAGACCACAACTATTTTCGATGTAATTTTCAGAAAAAAGGAATTGTCTTATAATTGAGTAAATACGGAGTCTAGTAATGGAAAATGTGGCCGAGCGATAGACAACAATTGCCAGTATTGTAGCTCAACAGGGAGGGATGCAAATGGATAACATACACAGTCAGATGGGTTATAGAGACCCTCAAACAGCATCTTACAGAGAAAAGTGCCAGCGCCCTGCAGCAGGGAGTTGTCCAGCTTTTCCCACTCTGGCTTCTCAAAACCCAACCCAGATATTTCCTGGTTCTGACACCAGCTTGGCTCTCAGATCCCTCCTGAAAGCAGAGAGAAACAAGAAAAGAATTACTCCAACTGTGTTCAAGTGAAAAGGAATGAATTTCAAAGGTCTAGTGACGCAGACTGTTGAATGTCAGGTGGGGAAAAAAAATGACATTTATTTGCGAATCCCCAAAAAACACACTTTATATCACAGTTGTTTGAAATATAACATTTCACAGCTGGTTTTGAGGCTGATGATGAACAAATTTGCATTCTGGGTTTCAGTCCAATAAAACAGTGACAATGGATCTTGTGAAGTATTTCATAACAAAAGGGAGGTTTTAGCATGCAATAAACTAAAGTGTATTCACAGTAAATTAGAAGAAAAAAAAACGAATCACATCAACGAAGGAATGTAAAACAGTTTTTGCATCTCTGCCACAGTGAGACATCTTAATCTTTGAACTGTGAGCATGTGCGTTCATCTCTGACACTGACTGGGCGAACGTGCCGGTTTTAGTTTCCATAGCAGTGGTAAGGGCCCCACAGAGCACTGGCCCTGGAAGTGGAGCAAACACAAACCACAGTGTGTGTGTGTGTGTGTGTGTGTGTGTGTGTGTGTGTGTGTGTGTGTGTGTGTGTGTGTGTGTGTGTGCGTGCGTGTGTGTGTGCGTGTGTGACTTTGTATGCTCTGCAGTACCCACCTCTAAACTCAGAGGGAGGCTTCAAACACACACACAAGCACACCCATGCATGTACACTCACACAGACTCTCGCCTTGGCTCTGTTCTCTCGCTGGGTGGTCTGTGCTACAAATGTTTATGATCTAAACCAAGCTAATCCAACTGGCTTGTTTCAGTGAACTGAGAATGATTTACAAGATGCTGCAACAGAGCCAAGGAGGGAGAGGAAATCAGAGGAAATCTTAGGGCTCCATTTCAAGTCACTCAACGATTAGACCTGCATGACTGTCTCCATGTCTGTTTGCATGCATATCCCCATCTGGTTCTGTCTCGGAGTTGTGGCATTCTGTTTTGGACCTTTTTTCATTTTGTCTTCCCCTAACCGCTCAGTCGGATGTCTTCATTTCTGACAAATAAAGCGTTTTTTGAAAATATGCAAAATACATACGCACAGGGAATTTTTTTAATTTACATGTGATTCCTCTTTGTCTCATTTTTCAATTCTGTTTTCTTCTCCCTCGTTTTCCCTACATATATCAAAGAAGTCAAACTGTGATAAACAATGTGTCTCTGTAGGGCTCCTCCTTACAATGAACATGCTAAATGAAGAGAGAGATTGTTCAATAGCATTGTCGCTATGTGTATGGAAGGATATCCTTAGGGCAGTATATAATGACAAAGCCTATTAGAAACCTTTCTGCAAGCAAACCAGAGTTTTCTGAAAAGCTTCCCTTTTTCTATAGTCAGTCAAAGCTGCATTAAAAATAGAGAGATTAAAATCTTTAATAACCTTGAAAAGCAATAATATAAAGAAACATGAATATGAATGTGGAAGTATGGAAAGCATAAGCAAGAAACATTGATGTCTGAGGGGAGGAGGAGAGAAGCTGAGCCATGTAAAATCTTTGTACTTAATTACATTTTTAAGTAATACAGAACTTAGCATACAACACATGCACATCTCATCAACTGGCCAATCACACTGTCTGAGCAATCAGTTAGCATTAGCCAAGAAGTTATCTATTGCTATTAAAAACTAAAACACTTACCATTTATTCCAGAAGAGAGTTTTATGTAAACAAACACTTTTTTGTTTCCTCACAAAATTCCAAAGCTTTTACAGCACAACATTATTATGAGAACAACACCATCACAAGGATTTCACATCCACTATAAAGGAAAACTCAAGTAATGTGCAGATGACATCAAACAAAAAACTTCTATACTGACCCCGTTTTATTATTATTATTATTATTATTATTATTATTATTACAAGAACAAACAAACAAACAAAAACCAACTTTGATATCCTTTTAGACATGTTTGCTTTCTTGCTGTTTGAGCTTTTCTTGTAACTAGCCAAGTTCTCTAATGTCTCACACACTTCAGTTCCCTGTGGTTAACCAGCTGAGTTAAGCAATCTTTGTGGTCTTTATTTGACTTTTACTGTGGCCTTTTTTTGTGGCACACACACCTTTATATATACACTCTAATTTTTCCCAGATTCCTTGATATGAACTGAGAAAGATGCCACCTGCCTTCTGACAACACCTTGCAGGCTTGAGAAGGTGAAGATGATAAACAGAAATGATCATATGTCCGTTAAAGTGTGTTTTATAAGATAAATAGCATATGGGATTGTTTGATTTTAGAGTTTATTCTTTTGTTATTTGTCTACATGGCTCTTCTGCACTGCTTCACAGACAGCAAATGCAGCTGGACACCCACTTTTTCAGCAATCACCATTCACGGTGGAGAAATTGCATTCAATAGTTTCAGCATTATGGTGTTTGGGCAACAACAGGCAGTCAGGCCTCTTCGTCTCTTTGTTGTTTTCTTTTTCTCTCCTTCTTCCCACCCTTCTCGTGCTTGCCTGGCTTTGAGCAGGCAGTAACGAGCAGTCAAGCTCATCTCCTGGCCAGAGCAAACAAAACCAGAGCCACATTCCCCAAGCTCAATTTGCTGTTACGTCTCAGCTCTGTGAATTGGGATTTTTCTAAGCTTTTGCTGTTTGGCTTCTGGCCGCTAACCTGCTCACATTTTTACAATGTGTGAACATTTGTAATTCCTTGTACCATAGCTTTTAAAAAAAAAGAATATTCTTTATCTGTTTAATAATGTAAAACAATTATCATCATCATCATCACTCGGAAAATTAATTTAGTATAAATCATAGTTTAGCTTGCCAGCATGATGATATTATACCCTAGCAGAGTGAAGATTTTTTTTCTTTTTAAACAGATCTGTCCTTCTCAACCACACCTATTCCTCCTTTTCCCCTTGTCTGTAAAAAACTTTAGTCTATGACAAATCATGGTCTAGTTTTTCTTCTATTCTCTGATCGGAACCATACTACAGAGGAAGTAGTTTCCCGCACGGACGTATTTCACTAAAGGCACGCAGGTGTCATCATTAAAATGCTAGTTGCTTAGCGTCTTTTGCGTAATTACTGTTAAATTATTTGGCGAGAAATCTAATATCTGTTATTTACTTGTATTTAAGTTACCTGTCGGTTTTCAGAAACGTGTCCGGTTGGTTGTAATCTATCTCTAAAAAAGCGGCATCGTTTACTGCTCGTTGCTAGTCCTTAGCCGAGTGCTAACAACACTGACGGCAAGTTACATGCGTCTAGCACCGCTGTCATTTCCAGGCAGCCGAACAGCTCGGAGGGATTCTGACAGGTAGGTAAAGTTTTATATCTCAGTGCTTCGGCTTTGAATTAATTCTTAAAGCATGGGTGTGCTCTCGGTCAACAGGGTATGTCCTGAGCACACATGCCAGTTTGACGCTAGTGGTTACTACAGCGATGACATGATGTCTGTTGGATATAAACGTTCAGGAGAGCAGGCGCTGTGTGAAGCACACGCTGTACTGAGACTAAGAAAGCTGTGACTGTGGGAGTCAAATAACTGCGTGATTTTAGATGTCATATTTCATCATGATAAACACAATATGCAGATTCATCCTCTTTTTCCTCATTTTCAGCCATTACAATAAAGCACAGGCATCTTTGTTTACATACAATGAAGCACAGTTGTGCAAACTTGTTGGTGATGCACTGGTATCATAGTGTTGAAGGTCGATACCACTGAATGCTTGGGGGGGGGAAAGACACTAGGAGTCTATTCAACAAGTATTAAGCTGTGCATGCTCTTGGTATGAAGGTGAATGAAACAGATTGTGTGCTGCCAGTAGGGCTGGGCGGTATAACTTCAAAATCAAATCACAGTATTTCAGTGAAACTTGCAATAACAGTATTACTGATGACATAGAAAAGAATTCTGAACAAGATTTTAGTGATGCTTGCAGGCATCAGCATCACTGTAAATAAAGTGTATTTTCCATTCTTCTTTTCCATTGATGAAACACTAATTTAAATTCAGTTCAATTTTATTTATATAGTATCAAATCTCAGCAACAGTTGCCTCAAGGTGCTTTATATTTTAAGGTAAAGACCCAACAATAATGCTGATTGAAGTATGAATCTATTCGGTTACCAGAAGTACCAGCACGATACTGAAGTAGTGATTACATAGCATTACATTCTTGGATGTTGTATGTTGGTTCAACAGCCTTTTAACCAGCTGCTTAAAGTCCTGCTTATTCCACTATATAACCACATATGTAATTTCCATCCACTGTTTGTTCTCCCTGGCATTTAGAGAACAGCTAGTGGTCCTCGGTGGAGCCATTTGTTTACATTTGCACTGTATCTTCTACTTTATAGCCTGGTTGTACAATGTGTGGCCATGTGTATTTCCTCCAAGTGCTGAAATATGTTTGTTGTTTTCGCTTTTAGTGGGAACTACGATATTTTATTAGTATGGTTTTTGTTTATAATAAACCGTCATTGATTCTCACTCTCAGAGATGCCTAGTCTTGTCCCATTGTCGTCGTGTGCACTAGGGAATGTAAATGCATGGCGTTGCTATAGCAAGAAACTTGCGATAAGACATTTTTGTATTGTGTGAAATTTATACTGGTATTATTGTGGTTGTTTTGATGTGGCACTGCCCTAGTTGCCAGCATGATCATGACATTCAGAAATGTTAGAAGCTAACTCCTGTGCTCATCCATCAGCAACGAGATCTCATTAGTGACATCAAGCCAATACCATGAAAGACAGAAAAACACAGTTCTTGATGATCATAATGATGATACTAGTATTTTAGGGAATTCACAGTTTCAGTCTTTTGAGTAGGAGTCCACTGATCCCTAACATTAATGTCCTGACTTTGTAAAATAAAATCCGTCTAGCATCACTGTTCAGTCACACAGGCTTGAGAGTAAATGAATCATAGAGAGCTTGTCAGTTGTGTCAGTTCACGTGACCACAAATTGCAATTTCACAAACTACTAAACATCTGAAGCAGGTCTGGAATGCCTCTAAACTGCTAACCTTCTGTCATTAGCTTCCTGTGTGCTAGCCAGCTGGGGCCTCTGTGTGGAGTTTTCATGTTCTCTGTGTTCCTCCCACAGTCTGAAGATATTCATGGGGTTAGCTTAATTGGTTTTTGTAAATTGACGATAGATGTGGATGTGAGCATTATCGATTGTCTGTCTGTGTTAGCCTTCTGTTAGACTGGCCACCTGCAATCTTGGCTGGTGTGAGCTAAGACTTTTTGAATACGGTAAACAGGGTAGAGCAGAGGGAGTGTCACTTGGAAGACTGATTGGAGTATATAGCTGAGGCACACAGCATCATCAGTATGTTATATGTGTACATTGAACACACTTTATTTAAAATGAACATAACAGTAGCATTAAATGCATTTAAAAACTAGTAATTAAAGTAATAAAAAGACTTACTTCTTTAACAAGGATCTGTTTGTGCTCTTGTGCATGAACTATATTGAACTGATGTACAATAGCCCATTTACCCATGGTGTCCATTTACATTTAGGAACTCACATTATTGCTAATATGAACATAATTTACTCTTTGTGCTTTTATATACTATTTTACAGAGTATTATACACAAATATTATCGACAGTATTTTAGTGCTGTATTAATTTGTTGAAGTACTAAGTCTACACCTGTGGTCAGTACTGTATGTTATACGTTTTCATTTACAATGTCCCCTCCTCTCTTAGCCATCTGCAGCAGACATGGAGCTCCAAGCGGTGCTGATGGCGGCGGGTGGGGGTTCTCGTATGACTGATCTGACATACAACACCCCCAAAGCTATGCTGCCTGTTGGCAACAAGCCCCTTATGTGGTATCCCCTTAACCTTCTGGAGAAGGTGGGATTTGAAGGTGAGAGCTAGCAATAAATATAATGCTTCTTTATCTCTTGGTTCAGCTATTATTTCAGCTGATACTGAATATTAGAAATATTATTCAGAGGTCTGGGTGTCCATAATATGTGAAAATATTTGTTGCTTTATAGGTCATCTTAAGTTATAAAATCAGGTCTGATATTGTAGCGTACAGCTCACATCAACTGTATTTGTTGCATGTAAGCTTTGTGTAAGTGGTAGCGGGGGAGAAGTCTTAAAGTTAGGGCTAAGTCATTCTTGGTTTCCACATAAAATGTAAAGAAGCAAAAATCCTGCCAGTAAGTTTATGTGGCCCACTTGGAAAGTCTGGAACAAAAAGTGGAAACTCAGACCTATAAGAAAAATAGTTTCACCTCCTATTATAACTGAGGACTCCTTTTTTTCATGTTAGTACTGTCAGGATTAAATTACAGATACAAAAACTGATGTAGAAACTGTGAGCACTCTTAAAGGGAGAGAGTTATTTGTGCAGTGACATAATGAAGAGAGAATGTCAGCGGAGGTCATAAAAATGGTTTTATGATTACAATCATGTCAACTGTGACTTAAAAAATGATATTTCTTTCATTGCTGGTTCATCATTTGGAGTGTTAAAGCCAGGCAGAATCCAGGGAAGTGCAAACTATAGCTGTGTGTTTAATAAATTATCTGTTTTGGGGGATAAGCAATAATTTGCAATACTAGACTTTAAGCAAGATCTATCCTACACAAGTAGTTGTTGACCAACTACTTGGACTCTAAATTCTGGGGAGTTAAAACTGGTTAGATGTTTTTCACCATTGTTAAAACATTCAAAATACCTAAAAGAAACAACAAGTTACTTTAAAATGTGTTATGCTTTTCAAACTCTAAATATGTAAAAGCGAAGCCAGTTGTAATTCTTTATTCTCTTTAAGGTCAGTGAAAGTTTTGCTTTTGTTTGGCACTGAAATCCTCAGTTAACACCATTACAAATATTTTACATTGAGTCAGATTTTGCTCTGGTCTGTTTTAGTTGTACTTCCATCAGCTTGTCAACTTGACGTTGTCAGCATGTCAGGTGTGCATTTCCTCACTATTTTTTTTACAGTCAAGTTTTCTGACTCTTGTGCAGCAGCATGCAGTGGGGCTCAGAAAGCCTGACCTTCTAAAGTATTTATTTATTTATTTTTGGCAATATGCTGTTCATTACAAAAGCCTGTGCTAGGTTAAATAAAAGTTGCTTTCTATACATAATCATTCTGTGTGGCCAGCAGTTTACAGTGTGCATTTTCCTAGCCAAATCTGTGCAATTAGGTTTTACTAGGCTGACACAGCTAGAGTGAGCAAATGCCCGGTATAAACCATTTAATGCAGGCAAGGCTAATTAAACTAGACTGATTCTACAACATTTTAGATTCGTAAAGTGGTCTAGTACTGTTCCTACCAACTTTATAAAAAACACAAAAGTGGCTTATTTGAAGCTCACAACATATTATAGCCATGTAAGCATCTGCTGTGGCTTGTCTCCTTTTTTATGAAGGTAAGATAATCAAAGGGATACTTTTGTGAACTGTGTTTTCAGAGGTGATAGTGATCACTACCAAAGAGGTCCAGAAGGCGATGAGCACAGACCTTAAAATAAAGGATGTGAAGATGAAACTGGATGTGGTTTCTATCCAGGAAGATGGCGACATGGGTACCGCTGATGCTCTCAGACACATCCAGCCAAAGATCAAGGTGCGTATGTATTTGTGGGTGTTTTTTGGGGGGGAGGGGGCGGCATATTTACTCTCAATCTCTTGGACCTTTATTTGCTATGTATGGAAAATAAGTATGAATTAGATCAGACTGAATTAATGAAAGGGTTACACTAAAGGCCTCAGTCACAAGGGTCCGGAGCACCTTTTTAAAATGTTTTGTTTGCAGTGATAAGGCACAACATTTATACATTACTTTGAAGGTGAATAGCTTACATTTCCATCATATTTTTCACAGTTTCATTATCACTCTGCAACTGCGGGGCTAGTGTTTGCAGACAAGTCGTTGTCTGAAATTGTGGGCAACTGCGGAACCTGGTATAGCACCCATTTGCAAGCGACTCCCAGCAACCTCTAGCAACCATTTCCCAAATGGTGGAAGAATAAACTATTTTTCCCTAGCAACTGGTTACTAGTTTCCAGTTTCTAGTCCTGCATGACTGCGACTATCCTAACACTTGTTCCAGTGTCTACAAAAATATAGGATACTGTTTGCAGTGTTTTTTTAACAAAATATTATGGTTAAATTGTTTATTTGCAGGAAGCATTGGTTTGAGTTTTGCTTTATTATGCAGTGCCAGTAAAGAGTTGCATGTTGCATCCGCAGACACTGCATGTTGCATGTTCTGCTCTGTAATACCATTCTCCATTGCTCTGATTGACAGTGTTTTGTAGGGAGTTTTTTTTATTTATTTATAAATTTTTATTCTGTTTAATGTCACAGCCATACAAAGAATTGCAGAAAGGTTTTAGGTAAGGTAAAAAATTGACAAAGATTGCGGGGGAAGTTTAGGTGGACATTCACTAGGGCTGCCACAATTAGTCGACTATCAAAATCGTCGACGACTAATTTAATAGTCAACGCGTCGTTTGAAGCTTTGTAACATCCCAAAAGCGCAGGGATAACTAGTAGGATTTAAGAGTGTAATAGCGGACTGAAACAGAAGATGGCAGCACTGCATTTACAAGGATGTCAGCTGCCGTTAAACCCCGAAGAAGAAGAAGCTCTGTCCCAGAATTCAAAGCGTGGCCCAGCTCAGTTTCCAACAATGACGGCAGCTAGTTAGTTTTAATATTACTCTTATTATTCTTTCTGGGTCACAAAATAAACGTGTAGCCGTGTAAACCTCAAATATCTGCTCAGTTTATCAAGACACCACATATTTTCAAAAGCGCTCCGACGTTTTCGGAGACGTCTGTTACCCACCAGCTCGATAGCTAGCTGGGGTTCAAGGCTCACTAGAGCCGGTGAGAACACCGGAGTCCTGGCAAATCGTTTTCAAACCCACCGCCGTCTTTCGCTACTCAGGTTAAACATATATAAGTCACTTAGATAACTTAAAAATGTTATTGTTTGGCTTTTTTTAGTATTTTATTTGTTCCTGAGTAAATCGGTTTGGCTGAGATTAAAGTTATAGTTTTTACACAGCTGAATAAACGTCAAGCAGACAACTGATTATCAGAAGTGTGAGATGCTCGAGAATATACTCCGGTGTCCTGTTATATTTTAGATATCAAGGAGCAGACGGCTGAGTTTATTAAACTCCACCGAAACAATCTGCTAATTTCATTAAAATTTAATAAACTATCATCTTGTCTTTATTTTTAGTTAGCACATACCTTAAACACTTAAAGCTGTAAGCTAATGATAGTTATATAAGAGCAGATGCATGCTGGTGTAATAAGCTGTACGTTGTATGTCCAATGGATGCATGATCTGATTAGTTGACTAATCGCAAAAATAATCGGTGACTAGTCGACTATCAAAATAATCGGTGACTAGTCGACTATCAAAATAACCATTTGTGGCAGCCCTAACGTTCACACTGCTGGGCTGACCACCGATCCATGCCTTTTCCTGCTTTGAATGGCCAAGGCCGCCGAGGTACCTCATTGCACATTTTTAAAATACACACAAACATTCACAGGCACACACGTGTACATATGCTGTCTTGGTATCCATGACCCCCAACTGCAATTTCCATACCCCCCTCTATATCCTGCCTGCTGATCCCTCCATCCCTCCCTTCATCCGATTCACTCTAAACAGATGAGGTCATGGTTAAGACTCAAACTCCTTGTGCTGCCAGTTTACCCAGTGCACCATTTATTCTCATGCAGCAGTCATGCACATCTGTGCAACATTTGTGTTTGGGTATGTAAGGGTGTATGGTGACCCTGTGTATATGCCATTGTACTGACTGGCCCCTTGTGTCCATGAAGACATGTTTATATGAGTTTAGGGTTAGTTTGGGGTTAGGGTTGGCCGCTGATGTGTTTCAAAAGCAATTTCTCTTGTTTATTGTTTTACTATCAAAGAATTGTATACCACTGGCTTAGTTAGAAATGTCAGTTTTAAGAATCACAATTAATTCAGACTCATCAAATCTTAAATGAAGGTGATACTATGAATGCTTTTGAGTAATTAATTCATTGTGATTTATGCGTATGTCAATAATTTAAGGTTTTATGGTTGTTTTCAGGCTTTCAGCCAATACATATTTACAGTAATGCTATATGAAATCAGCAAGGTAAATAGTGCTGATCTACGGTACTGTCTGACTCAAACATTTACAAGAAAAGACACATTTTTGGCAGTTACAGAAATGCAGTCCAAACATTTTGCCATACAAAATTAACTTTTGCATCCAGTCACATCTTTATTTAATCAAGACGAGTTTTTGTTGGTATATTTTTTTAATTATATTATGATCTGAACCAAGTGTTGGTAGGTGATTGGCCAGAAGATCATGACTTTTTTTTTCTGGCACAATCACAACTCTTGATCTGGATTGTGATTCTGGTCAGGGGTTTGATCTAGGGCTGAACGATTATGGAAAATAATCTAATTGCAATTTTTTTGCCCCAATATTGCGATTGCGATGCGATTATTTTTTAAGGTCTTTGTCTTCTGTATTATTAAACAAAGACAAGTAATACATCATATAGTATGGCCAATACTATATTACATTAATTTTAAACTGTTCTTTCCTGGAAGACAGACCTCTGTTATGATGACATGAGGTGATGCATGAATTGATGACTGACATTTTTATTTAACTTCTTCAATCACAACAGTATATTTGAACATACACAATAGTTTATTTTTAGCTTACAAACATCTGAGCATAAAGTGCTGACAAGGAACCCTGGTGTAAACATTAAAATGACAGTCAGTACAATGTGCAGATTGCAGAAATATACATAAAAAAAATCAGTGGCTTTACCACACTCAGTTTTTCGACATCTGTGAACTACTAGACAGTCATTCAATTAAAAAATAATATTAAATAAATAAAACTAATAAATAAAAAATACACACATCTTACTGATCTCTGCAGTCAGTAACATTACACATAAAGTGCAAACATAATAGCAATTGTATAAACACACACACAAACACGCCTTTAAAATTTAAATCGCAGCCTTTGCGGTTAGAAAATTGCACTTGATCATGTCGCGATATTATCGCAAATGCGATATATCGTTCAGCCCTAGTTTGATCCCTCGCTCCTCCTTTTTGGCAAATTCCCAAAGAGTGTGTATGTGCAGGTGGGTGAATGTGTTTGCTTGATACTTTAGAAAGGCATACGAGTGTAGCTTGTAGTAAAAAGCTAGATTATTAGAAGAGTCAACTAATTTCACAATACCAGAACCACTTAATTATCAACATATAGAAAAGAGGAACAATCTGAAACAATATCGCCCACCCTTAATCTTAAAAGGAAGAAAAACCACAGGATCCTAATATTTCCAGGAATTTCCATTCCCAACACTAAGCATCATTACATGCTACATTCCTACTGGATGATAAGTAGATGTAGGGCGTAGTAGGGTTGTCAAAAAAATCAATTCTCAGATACTAAAAATTACTATCAAATTACTCATTTGTATCAGTATCATTACCACCAGTGCAGTCTTTGCCTCCTCTAGTTGACACACTTCACCCAGCACCTCTCCTCACTAGCAGCTGAAATATTTGACATTAGCATCACTGGACAACTTTATTTAGATTAATTTAGAGGGTTTTTTTAGCCTTTTTTCGTGACAGGAGACTAGAGTAGTAAGGAAAGGAGGGAGAAAGCATGGACATGCAGGAAATGGCACAGGGTGGACTCTGCAGAAGCCTTTAGGCATTTGGTTTGACTGTTCAACCCAATGAGTTATACCAGCACCCCAAGACTGAACAAGTCTTTACAAAGAGTAAAGTATTACATACTCATAAACGTTAGCCTGACTGACACACACACATTAACGTTAGTCATTTAACTATAAGCAGTTCCTCACAGTTCCTATATTAGCCATGTGTTATTAAGTTGGTAAAGTTTGTATTGTTCTAATCTTTTTCCCCCTGTGCTTTTTTTTTTTTTTACACTGCATTTCGGTAAGTTTGACATTCTAGTATTTTGATAACCCTAGCAGGCTATAGTTTCAGTTACAATGTGAGTTGTAGCTTCTTTAACTTTGTCCCAGGTCAGGTCACAAACAGTCATCTTGAAATCTCTATCACAATCTGATGTAAGACTGTTGTTTTAGAGCCTCAATCACTACAATTACCGTATTTTTTCGGACCATAAAGCGCACTGGATAATAAGGCGCAATGTCGATGCACAGGTCTGTTTTCATACATCAAGCGTACCGGATTATAAGGCGCATTAATCGAAAGCAGCGCTGTGTGTTTTAATTTTTTCAGAAATCTCTCAATCAGAACATGCTATATCATGTTTAGGTGGAAACTAGCAAGCTAACTTCCTGCTAACTTCTAACTCTGTTAAATTTAATAAATTCTGTTTTCATGGATGCCTGCATGTTAAATTTAATTGTTACACCTGGTAAAGCAGCAACGCTGATCATTTTATTAAAGATGAAAGAATTTAGACAGTTTTTAACTATTATTATAGGGCGCACTGTCGATTTTTGAGAAAATTAAAGGATTTTAAGTGCGCCTTATAATGTGGAAAATACAGTAATCTTTTTGGTCGGCCACACTTGACATGTTGCATAGATATTCAAATGGGTTAAAAATCTAGTGATTCCACGTGATTCTCTGGGTGTTATTGTCCTGAAAAGAGAGTGGCTCTTCTCAAGACAGAAATGTTAAATCATGGATAAAGCTGATCATTGAAAACAGCTTTACATTCAAGTTGCCAGCAAAATACTCCTCACAGTGTAGCAAAGGCACTAAATGCTCTCACTGTAATGATAAAGCTTTCAGGGTTTTTTTTCTTTATTTTGTGCCTGTCTGTACAATCGAAGATAAAAATGTCCTTCTGACATTCATTCTTTACAACATGATCAGTCTTTCAGTTCTTTTGGTCAAATGGCTTTAATCGTTTTTCTTTTTTCCCCTTTGAATTGGTGTACAGATTCTAGTTATTTTCTTAGCTAGATTAGTCCTTTTAATAGATGCTTGGAATTACCACATGTACAAATATTCACACACTTAGGCAGAACTAGCTTCAGCATGCTCTCATTGAGAATCGTTGAGTTTCTAATCCTTTGAGCAGCCAGCTGGATGAGAGGCATTGAGTTACAAACACTCACACACTGCAAGGTGATGAGTGAGGAACTGTAACCATGGCCTGCCAAATCCCCGCACAGAGATCACTCAATCTGTCAAACCGAAGCCTGCGCACAGTGTAGACACTCACACATCTTGATGCAAACACCCTTCCATGAGGGGATTTGGTGTAACCGATCAAACAAAATAGTTACAGGAATCGGTGTGTGCTCTGGGTGAGCACAGTCGGCCATTTCTCTCGAACACTGAAAGGAGAGATTACAGGGAGCATTTTTTATTTTGTTCACTCTGCAAACAGTGAGGTTACACAAAAGTGGACGGATATGCTGATTAATGCTGAGTTCTTTCACAATAAGCCAAACTAGTGAAAGGAGTACTTTGCATGCACGTTTTGCTTTGTACGCCAAAAGCCTCTTTGACATTTTTATTATCGTTGAGGCTTAATCACCTGGTATAATGAGCGCGTATGAACTAAAACAGCTATATATACATTGGAGTTTGTGATTCAAGGCTTCACCTTTGGTCAACATCTGTTAGTCAGCCTGTAAGACTTGACACAAAAGGTGAAGAAAGAGAGGAGTGAGAGATGGGACTGAGGCTTTTCATGAAAGCGGCACAGCAAACATGCTTAGATGTGTCTTTTTTTATTTCTTTCCCTCTTTCAACAGTCTTGCTCCACACCCTTACTCCATGTGCATTTTCTCTGTTTTTTCACTGAACTGCAATGTTGAAACTTCATAATCTTAAGAAGACCAGGCAAGACTTGTACATGTTAAAAGTGACCGACATTACTTTTATCCCAGGGTGATGGAAAATATTCAGTGGTTTGTTTTTGTTTTTTTTATGATGAACACATTAGTCAAAGCTTGTGTATCCTTCAAACCTACACTGACTTGATGACCAGTGTCACATAGCCGAGTCATTTCAAGTTCTTAGCTTCAAAAATCCTTTGAGGAATCAAAATATAAAAGAGATTGAACAAATAGACTGTTTTTATTGGAAGTGTGGTAAAAAGTCTGACTGGCGTGCATGCATGCATGCAGCTGAGCGAAAGTATTGTCAGTTTTCATACTGCAGTATACCATAAAGTATACTTCAGTATACCAACAAGTGCACTGTAGCTCAAAACATTCACTGGTACTGAATATACAATTATATGGAAATAGTAAAATAATATTATTTTACCTCCGACACGCAGCTAAACGCTGCTCTGGGCGAATCGGTTCTTTGAAAAAGGTGAAATATTTACAAAAGCAGTCATGATAGAGCTTCAACTCCTGAATCAAACCATGAAATTCTCCCTGCTGCTGTCTTCTCATGGGAATTGGATGAAGCCTGAATCTCTGTTTCATACTTTCTTTGTTTATTATATACATCATAGCTTTCTTTATGTACGTGACATTGCTGAATTTTGTAACTTGTAAATAACAAAGTTGTGAATGTCAGCCTTTACTGGTGGATTCATACCTCATACAACAAAGAAAGTGTCCTTGAAACGGGTCAGGATTGTGCAAGCACTAGTTTTGGATTGAAGTCAGTTACCACTAGGACAAATCCGAATCTGTGTGTGATTGCTTGTGCACCAGTGTGTGTGGTCCTGACCTGTCCAGTGATCCTGGCTGTTGAAAGGCCAAAGTGTCTTTGCCTCTCCAGCTGACTCCACTCGGCTGTCGCCTCTGAGTGTACGCCTGCGCGCGTGCATGTGTGAATGAAGCAAGCACGCCTTTGTCCATTTAATGTGTGTGGCTGTGTGAGAGTGCTCTGTTTCTGAACATGTGTGCGAGCTTATCAGTCTGTGATAGAGCGAGGAGAGAGCTGAAAGGTCTCAGAGTCTCAGGAGTCAGGAGATCTCTTGCAGGCACCTTCAATTTTACTGTGGCAGCTTCCTGTCGCCGGGTCAAGATTAGAGTTGCATGTAAATCTAGGTCAACTTGACCCTTGATCTCATACTCTACATACTTTGATCCTTTTTTAAACCAGATAATATATTACATTTATTCTATATAAATACTTTTTTAAAAACAACTTCACTGTAATCTTTCCTTTTCTTTCTTTTGTTTGACAGTCTGTGGATTCTTTGCTCATGTGTTTTTCTTCCTTATCCCCTCTCTCTCACTCTGTGTTCTCCTTCACAAACAGAGCAATAATGTCTCTGTCGTTAAGGCTGCTGGTGCTAATGGTGGGATTAGTCCCTATGCTGACAGCCTTCATCTCTTGACAGACAGATAGATACCGCACACAGACACAAATGTGGCTGCACCCACATGCAAACACACATTCAGACAGTGGAGAACAGTTCAAATGACAGGTACTGCTTTTGCTCTCGCCATAAGAGCAAGTGATACGTCAACTGGAATTCACAGCTGCATATTTATTTGTGTTTCCAAACATGTATTGATTTACATGTGGTTAGATAGTAGGGATACTGATACTAGTTTAAGATAGTCATCTTCTAAAATAAGACTTTTCTCAAAAAAAAATGTGGGCTCTGTTTTAAGCTCAAGTGCATTTTGTTGAACGCTGGCTGGTTTTCTCTGCCTGTGTGTAACGTTAGAGCAGTGTTTTATGTGGATCAGTTCACAGAAATGTACTTAAAACCAGCCAGCCAGGGTAAAATGGAGAAGGATAAGGGAGTTATGTGATATTGTGTCACTGAATGCAGTGAGTGCAGCATGATTTAAAAAAAAAAAAAAAAAAAAACTCAAATATGGGCAAGACTTAACATGTGGATGTAAACACAGGGTGGAGTTAATCTTCCTTTATTTAAGGCAGGTTTTTCAGAGAGATAACTGCGTACACACACTGAAAACTAAACAGGACAGATGTCTAATTTGTCAGGCGTTTTCAAGCACTTCAAACAAAAAATAGAAAATTGTGAGATTGCAAAAGATTTAAACAAATGTCCCAATCACATGTAATTTCTCTTTTATACAAATTCAAAGCTTTTGAAAGATGTAAAACTACTCATTTGCAGTAATTAGAGAGAGTAAAACTAGCATAAATGGCTTACTGGAAGAGCAGTAGGCTTGTTGCATAACATTTTATTAAAATGTATAGACTGTGACATAGTGTAACGTATTACCAGCAATGTTAAAGACCTGATAGAAAGCATTAATTTGTTATGCCAGAAATATTGTTCAGTGTATATAATCACAATACAGACTGGGCCGTTTTGTTTTTGTTACAGTTCCTGTTTTTAACATCTGTAGTTTAATCACCTGTTGAGACTTTTTTGTCGTTTCGATCTGCTGTGGGCTTTTAGGTGAAAAATAGAGCAAGGTTTTAAGGACTTCAGAAATCTTAGAAGTATCACAAATTAATACCAAAGTAATTTGACGAAGACCACGTGTTTATGAATTGAATTGTCTGCTTAGATCCAAGCAAAGAGAAACAGCAGAAAAATATAGTTACACTCACTGTTTATGGATTCTGTCTCTCAGACCTGAATGAATGGAGAAGGGAAGGGAGCAAAGAAAAAACAGGTACTCTGGGATTTGTGTAACTCACTGTTGTAGGGTTCTTGGCTTACAGCATAAAGTGTCTGGAGATAACTTTTGTTGTCAAAAGTTGCTGAGTAATTTCTTCGCACCACCTCTGCGCTTTTTACTAGATCAGCAGCTGAACTTTTTGTCTGACATCTGGTTCAGCTTTGTTTCCATGAAGACAGATGCAGAAACTCTTCACTACCTTATACCACAATACCTTTATTCCCTTTTGATTCAGGCTCCTTCCTGTTTTATTTAGATCTGTGCTTTTTGGTTTAATTTTTTTTTTTTTTTAATTTACCGTTTAACTGAGCTACTCAAGTATAATTTTTTTTACCTTTATAAGCTATAACCTATTGCATAACAAGGCAACTTATATTGCTTTCGTATTAAAACATAATGTCAAACAACAAAATCAGAAGAGAAATTGTATATTCTCAAACAGAGATGGTGAATAACAGCAGAAATCATTACTCACTACTCTCTGTAATCAGAGTTTAAGTCACTTTAACAAAGGGCCAACAAGCACTTGCGGAAATAAAGTTTATGTATACAATAGTCTAAATGCTTCACCCTGCCAACTGTATTTCAGCCATTTCTGTGTCTGTTTCAGAGTTTTGTGTGTGTGCCTGCAAGCTCCTGTCAAAAGCCTCTTTATGCTTAGTAAAGTAATCCTAGTCCCACCAAACCACGTCAGGTTCATTATGTTAGACATTCTGTTGTGTCTTACCGTTGCGCTGTCAAGTAAATACATCAGCATGAATAGATCACTGTGATTTTCTTTCAAATCTTTCTCTTAAGACCGACATCCTGGTGTTGAGTTGTGACTTGATAACAGACGTAGCGCTTCACGAGGTGGTCGATCTGTTCCGGGCGCACAACGCGACAATGGCCATGCTAATGAGCAAAGCCCACGAATTCACAGAGACCGTCCCAGGCCAGAAGGGCAAGAAAAAGACAGGTAAAATGAAAATAAATCTTAGAAAATGAGACCATTTTGCATCTGCTGTTTATGTAATCTATAATTTTTTTTTCCCTGCAGTGGTTTAACTGGGCAATTTTTTATATTGTATTAATAGTATATGTTGTGTATTTTTCCCCAGCTGAGCAGAGAGACTTTGTTGGTGTTGATAAGTCAGGAAAGAGACTGCTCTTCATGGCCAATGAGGCCGATCTTGAGGACGGACTATCAATCAGGAAATCCATTATGAGGAAGTAAGTCTAACCACACATTGCTTATTTATATGTCCAAATGAGCCATTAGAAATTATACATATATGTGAAAATCTACTCATTTCTGATTGGTTATCCACTTTCATTCAATCATTTCACTGTTGAGTCTTTGTTTTTGTTCACTTCAAAGGGGTCTCTGTCTTCTTAAAGGCTCCTGATTCTTCTGTATTAGTGGAATGACAGTTGTCCACAGCACGGTTTGTTAACCAAAGCAAATCAGTGTTCACTTTATAAGTTGCTGAGCATGTGCGGCACGTGTTCTCGTGCAGGTTCTTATTCCTCCATGCGTGGATCAGACTTTGGAGGTTTGCCTGATGGTGACGTGTTCTGTACATCTGTAGGTTCTTAGCTCTGGCAAAGCAGATGTTTAAGTTTCTAATCAGAGTCGGTGTGTTTTAGGGCGAAGGTTCTGTGGTGGCTGTGTGGGATTTTTGTTACAGGAAGAGTGTTCTAGGTAGGTTTTTGTTTCGAACTCCTAAAATGCATGTATGTGTGAAAGCGGGTGTTTTGGGAGCTTGTAAATACTTCATGGAGCCAAAGACACAGTAAATTCTGGCCAATAAGAGGGGGGCCAGAGCAGCTGCTCGCATGCTTCTCTGCACAGAGAAACTCTTGAGGCACACACTAACATATATACACACACACACATTCTGTCTTATTTCATAAACTCAGAAATGCTTATATGAACGCATAACACAACCTCGAGGCGGACATTGATGGAGAGAAAACAGTCACACATTGTCACAGTGTTATGGAAACCTATTGAGCCCACAGCTAAACATTTACAGCTTATACTGAAAGACTTCCAACACTGAAAGCACCTCTGATCATTTATACGCTCGCATGTCACACACCCACACAAAATTATTTTTTGCCTGAGGTAGTAAGCAGAGTAAATGCCAGAGTATGGATTCCTGTTTCCCACCTGTAGCTACCTGACTGTTTTCAAAAGCAGTATCACCCACAGAGTAGTCACAGCTTACACGTACTGTACATACAGGTTATGAAGCGTCTTTTGGATATTAAATGTTCGTATTCGTGTTACATTTGTACACATTAACATTTCACACCTGTAGTATCTTTTGCAGTTGGTTCTTTTCAGTTTCTGTGGAACGTTAGTGAAAGAAAAATGAATCGGTGAGTGCAACCCCCTGAATTTCTTCATTGACTGGCGTCCGTTTAATTTTCCACTTCATTCACTTCATTGAACCAGTTCTTGTTGTGTGCATCCCTCCACACAACCAACCATCTGTTCTTACAGTCTCCATGCTTGTTCTGCCTCAGCCTCTCTGTAATTTCTCTTCCCTTTCCTTCTCTATAGTTTCCACATGGTTGAGGTGTGTTAGCTCAAAACATTCTGCACATGTGAGATTGTTTGACCTGGAAATCGCTTAAACGGTGTGAAAGGAATCCAGCAGAGCTTCCTCTCATACATTAGGCTCCACCTGTCAGAATGTTGTGGATGTAGGTCTGGAGAAATGGTTGACTGTGTATTAATCTGCTGATTTAACAGGATAGTTCGGAAAACTAGAACGTTTCAAGCAAAACAAGCAAAGCCCCAAGTTTAGCAGCTAGTTTTGGGTTTTTGGGAGGTTTTAAAATTATGACATACACTTTAGGTGCGCCTGTTCAGCTGATCTTTAATGCAGATATGTGATTAGCCTATCGCATGGCAGCAAAACAATGCATTTGGGGATGCAGACATGGTCAAGACGTCTTTTCGAAGTCCATACTGAGCATCAGAACGGGTAAGAAAGTTAATGTAGAAGTTTTTGAATGGGACATGGTTTTTGGTGCCAGACTGGCTGATCTGAGTATTTCACAAACTGCTGACCTTCTGGGATTTCTCACACAAGCATCTGTAGATTTCGCAGAGAATGGCTTGTTGATGCTAAAACTGAGCAGTGCTAATATGCCACTGCTTACCTGCTTAGTATGTCCATCCCCTTGTGACCAGAGTGTATGCATTTTCTAATTGCTGCTTCTGACAGCGATAACATCCATGCCATAAAGCACAAATAAACTTTGGTTTCTTGAACATGATAGCAAGCTCACTGTACTCAAGTCAAGAGATGTAGTGAACAAGAGAGTCACATGATGGATGGGCAGCTGATAAATCTACCACAGCTGTGTGATCCTATCATGACGATATGGAAATCACTGGGGCATTTTTCCAGGACCTTGTTGAATCTGTGCCACAAATAACTAATGCAATTCTGAAATCAAAAGAGTGTCCTAGTACTAGCATGTAGTGCCTAACAAGTGGCCAGTAAGTGTATAAAGGAAAGGCAAGGAAGCTTAGGTCAGATCAACTGCAGTGATCTTCAGCAAAACAGACTCGGAGTTACTTACATCTGTTACTAATGATGGCACACGTGGGGCTAAAAGCCAATAAACACAAATATTACACAAAGTACCTTTTAAAAAAAATTAAATAACTTCCCTTCCAAAGATCCTTGTACTAAATTTACTAAACATATGTATCAATGGTCCCACATAATGAGTGTGTTTGCACAGGATTTGACAGCTATCAACATTAGTCTGACTGCACTTGCAGAGCCATGCGCACTGTAGGCTTGCAACACAAGATCAGATATGTGAATTCAATTGAGAAAGCATCTATGGGGCTAGTTTAATATTACGAGAATTGCAAATTTTGCTTTGGAGGAGTGGTTAAATTGTTTTTTAAAAAGCCCTTCAGCACTGTTGGCTCTTGTGAAAACCTGACTAATGAGGGTATTAACGGTCATTCTGCTGCATCTGACTCACCATCCGCTATGGGGTTTTAGTTGTAACTAAATAAGACATTATGCTGTGTGTGTTTGAGAGCGAGAGATGTGACTCCTCTCTCCCACTGAGGACTTTAGTGGTACTTTAGTAGTCAGTCATTAATCCAACAGTTGAGTCATCCCTGCCTGCAGAGGCACTAAATTCCTGCTCCCTTCGACAATGAGCTCTACAGCACTCGCAGCAACCAGAAATCACATGATGCTGTTGTTAGGAAAGGCAACTTGATTACTTAATGTTCGGGTAATATATGTACTGTTACAATGGTGCGTACTCATTAAACACGAACATTTCAAAGTCAGCATGTGTAGAAGTAGTTAGTGTGCTCATGCTTCAGACTCCTCTTAAAAACTCTGTTTCCAACAGTTTTTTCTGCTCTTGGGTCTGCGGTATGTCAAGGGGAAGGGATTTTCTTAACATGGCATATGCAGACCCCCCAAAGGTGTTGTTCAAATGTTCAGTTTGTCAGTTACAGGCAATCAAAGAAAGTTGACTTTGAGGAAGACGAGCTAAGTAGTTAAACCGAGGCTCAGTATGAGGGAAAATAAGGACTTGTTTTGAATTGGTGATCATGCAAAGCTGCTATAATAGATTCCCAGAATAAAAACATATGGACCTCAAAATTATTTTAACGAGGCCCCCTTAAAAAAAGTTAATATGTTTTGGTTTTATACTGCAACAGTCTTGATATGGTGATACTTGTACCTACTGTGCTGCTTTTTATGGCTACTAACATATTTTTATTATGATTCAGGGCACCTGTTCTTAACCTACAAACACACACACACACATCGTCATTCATAACCCAATTATCCAAGGCTCTGTCTCTTGCCCGTCTGCAGGTGCTAAACAGTGATGTCACATGCTGGGTGTTCTGATGAGTTTTACTTTATGTATGCGATAGCCACACAGAGACTTACACCTGGGACACCCGTAGAGCATGACTGTGTGTGAGAGTGAACATGTGTTTTTATGCTTTTAATAAAATACCTCAACACAGACAGACACGCACCGAGTTTGATTTAGAGCTTTTACCATCTGGTGTGTGTGTGTGTGTGTGTGTGAGACTAAGTAATCCTCCCGAGTCACTCCAGTTATACTGTAAGCCTGGTGTTTGAGGTGGGAGGGGAAAGCTTGTCGAGAAGATCTTTTTGATGGCTCCTGTGGGGTCACCACAGATATTTTTCTCCTCATTTCTTTTATTGCTGTTTTAAAAAAATTGCAGTTTAAATTATTAGTTGTGTGTATGAGGAGAAAAAAACCCAGTTTCAGTTCAAATCAGTTAAAATGATCAAAATAACACTTTTTTCTTTTTCTCTCTTTTTTTTTTTTTAAACATTCACTAAATCTTGGTCATATATATATACATAGTAGGGGTGCAACGATACACAAAATTCACGGTTCGGTTCGATACTTTGGTGTCACGGTTCGATATTTTTTCGATACAAAAAATGTTCATGCCTTTTTAATTTGTCATTTATTAAAATTGTAAATATATATTTTAACTCAAACGTACAGTTTTTAAATTTAATGTTGCTGAAACAAAGTAATAAAAAAGTAAATCTATCTGTAATAAACTCTCTTTGGAAAAGAGAGTTTATTACAGAGAAATGTCTCTTTCCAAAATAAAAGCTATACTATACGCTTCTTCTGGGCTATATTCTCAGCAGCATATTAAACATATCAGGTCTCCATAAGGAGAATCATGTGCTAACAGCTGTCTAAATGACTCAGGTAAAGCTTGTAGCATGCCTGCTTGTTGTTTTTGTCTGCTTCCACTTGTCTTTGCACTAGGATGATGTTGGAGTAAATGTGCAGTCATATTCGTTGTGTTCCCACTAGTGTTGTCAGCGTAAATCTCATTGAAATGACGTTAACGCCACAACACGGCAAATCTCCGTTAACGAGCTACCGCGGATCGCCCCGTGCGTGGGGCTGGACGGCGAACACGTTAACAAGCTAACTGCGCTAACGCACTAGTTCCCACCAATGTAATTGAGCATTGCGTGGCACATCCAACATACTGTTTTACTTTAGTCCATGACACGTAAACCTTCAGGGTCATACGTCACATGAAAACCAAAATAGTTCCAAACGCCAGATCTGAATTAGGGTGGGGGAGGTTTAATTTGCCATGTTGCAAGGAGAGCTTAACTTCTGTCTCGCTAGCTTGCCCTGCGCTCAGTGAATCTGCGTTCGACTACTCCGCCTAGGCTGCACTGTTGAGCGCAGATCCACTGAGCACTCAACACAGACAGCATCGTCAGAAGGAAAGTTGATAAAATAAATTAAAAATTTTGTATTGTTCAATACATATGCGTACCGAACCGAAAGCACTGTATCGAACGGTTCAATATCGATACAAGTATTGTTGCACCCCTAGTACATAGAGGTTGTTTAATCAGTGTTACATGCTAATTCCAAAAATAGGAGAATTGACATAAAGAGAAGGTGAAATACATTTAAGTGGAAATTCACAGACTTACAATCAGTCATGTGAAAAATACAGTGTTCACAGGACTCTACGCAGTCCCATGAAAAACCAAGTACACCCTTATTGCCTCCAAAGGAATTCAGAGAGAAAGAAGCAACCAGGTGCTGGTAATCAAATGCACTTGATTAACTCATCAGCAGCAAGTGTGCGCCTCTATAAAAGAAGTAGTTTTGGCAAGTAGCTGGTGTGAAATATTCAGGTGTGTGTTAACAGAATGCCACAATCTTCCCAGGAGTGGGGAGATTGTGGCTCAAAATTGTGATGCTCAAAAAATCTGCAAAATCCTAAGAGCTATAGTTCAGACTCTGCAAGTCTCAGTTAGCAAGTTAAATGGAGAAAAAGATGGAACAAGTGTCGGTTGTTTGGAAAGCGTCTTATCTCTAAAAAGAACATGGCAGAACAGCTTGGGTTTTCAAAGTTGCATCTGAACAAAACCTGAAGACTTCTGCAGCAATGTCCTTGGGGTGGATCAGACCAAAGTGGAGATATCGGGCTGTAATGCACAGTACTACTTTTGGTGAAAAACAAATACAGCATGTCAGAACAAACAGTTCATACAGTTTTGGAGGGCTGATGATTTGGGCTTCTTCTGCAGCCACAGGAACTGGGCACCTTGGAGTCATAGAGCGAGCCATGGACTCCTCCGAATACCAGTGTTCCAGAGTCAACTAATGCTAACGCTTGGCCAGAATTGGGTAATGCAACAGGGCAATGATCCCAAACACAGCAGTAAATCTACAACAGAATGCGCAAACAAGAAAAGAATGGAGGTGTTTCGATGACCCAGGGAAACTGCTGTGGTGGTACCTGCGCCTGAATTGTGTATAAACGAATGCACACAAACGTCAATGAACTGAATCAACGCTGTGAAGAAGATTGAGACAAAATTCCTTCACAATGATGTGAAAAACCGATAAATTCAAACAGGAAACAATCACTTCGAGTTATTGCTGTTAAAGGTGGTTCTACAAGTTTTTAAATAATGGGGTGTACTTAGTTTTTCACAAAGCTGCATAGAGTTTCTGCACAACTGCAGTTGATTTGTTTTGGTTTCCTTAATTTTGTATGACTTCTAAATTTTTACACATCTTTGAATAAAACTTTATCACGTCAAAGTAATGTTGGCGTGGCTTCCTGCTGTCACACTCACTTTCCAGGGAGAGTTGAAATTATTATCCCTGTTGCTTTTAGTGTGGAATAATAAATAAAAACTGAACAACTCTGCAAACAGTGGATGTGTCTGTTTTTAATTTGGTCGGAGTTATTGTGTGATAATGAGACAGACTTCAACCTGTTTGTACAACCTTAAAAATCTAAATCACTGCGGCATGCTGTGAAAGATGGTAAGCAGTAATGAAAGGTCTATGTGATTGGTAATAAATGGGCTAAAAGTGGTATGGCCCTTTTAAGGAGGAATGCACCCCACAGTTTTTATTATGTCGTGGTTGAAAGGGCAGAGGAAGAAAGGGTAAGTAGTCGGAGAGGACGTAGGGGTGTTGATAGATTTGTTTATTGAAACGTCTGGGACTGCATTGTTTTCTTTAGGTTGTCGCTTCGTAAATGTCACGTTCAGACTTTTGACTCCGCTTCTCCCTATGTGAAAAAAATTGTGTGAATGAGTGAATGCATGACGGCTGCCCTCGGGGCGACATCTATGGTAGATGGCAGAGGACAATCACGCATTATAGCTGGTTTTGCCGTTTTTTTCATCAAGTGTTATAGTCCTGCGTGCAAAGGAACACAGATTAAAAGTGGCTTGAGCAAACGTGAAGTAAGCATTAAAGATAAAACCAGCAGGTGACGAAGAGAATCAAAGCACACTCCCCCAGAGGTAGCACCCAATTAAGATGGTAAAAGCAGCGCAGGTGTGCAGTGTGTATTTTAATCTATTCGTTTCTGTGCATCACACTTTTCCATTGTGTGCAAACGGTGGATTTTAATGCTTTGTTTTCACGAACTGAGGACACTTTGTGAGCTTTGATTTCCATCTCTGTTTTTCCTTTTACCCACAGACATCCCAGGATGCTCATCAAAACGGGCTTAGTGGACGCTCACCTCTACTGTCTGAAAAAGGCTGTCGTGGACTTCCTCACAGAAAACAAGTAAGTTTGGGGGGGTTGAATCTTTATTTTAACAGGAAGTCCTACTGAGATCAGACTGTTTTACAAGAGAGACTATACAAACTCACAAAATATTTCCAAAAATCTGCAAGAACAAAATACAAATAACCACACCAAGAAACACTAGTGAACTCTCAAGAAAAACATGTCTCCATCACCATATTCTTTATGATGCTTTTGAAGTGAATAATGAATATAAGTATGTCTATGTTTAGATCTTTCTGCAAAGTAAGTCCACAGTGGACATAAAAATTTCCCCAGACCTTTTTCACTTATTTTTGACTGTATTTTTTTTGTTGAATTTTGAAATTTTCCTGTTTATGTCTGCTCCATGAGAGGTATTACCCAACAGACTTAGACACATATAGACACAAAATATATGCATACGCCCCACACTCAAGCTGACATGAACTCTACCTTGCTGCTTAATCTGTGTGTGTTTAACATGGTTACATGGTGTGTAAGGCTTTGAAAGGTTCTGTTAGCATGGTATTCTAGTGAGGTGTTAATTTGTTTTACTATGTGCCACTGAGACAGGCTGTTAGGCCTTTAGCCTCTGAAGTGAAGCGGTGTGACGGGGGAGCTCGCTATAGCCGGAGGAGTCTGTATAGGAGTCTGTCTCTGTGCTGCATCTGAAAAATGAAAGGCTAAAGCTGTTTTCACTATTTTGAGAATCAGGGTTTGTCAGCACTTGCTCTTGTTAACCTGAAACAGACAACAGGAAGCGGGCCGCTTCAAACGTTGTCACTTCTTGAATGCTGGGTAAATGCTTTCTGTGAATTTCTTTGACAAAACCTTATACAAATGCCTATTTTCACACAGGTAGTGGGAACTAGCACTTTGAAGTCCTAAAATTAGCATTTGCATTCTTACATTTTCCTTTTATATTAAGCAAATTGATGAAAATTGTTTTGACAATTTTGAAACAATATTATTTTCAGCAATATTGATTATTTGTCATGATTATTCGTTCATTTTAGGGTCAGTAATTTTCTAAATTTAACACTGCTTTCACTTCCATGTGATGCAACATGTTCCATCTTTATGTAAAAATAAAACTACTTTTCTTCATTTACCCAAATTGAGTGCATCTTTTAGAAGGAACAAAAAACATAAAAATATGAAAAGCACAAAATTACATGAGAGGGGACTGCTATCTTTGGTCAATGGAAGTGTGATTGCAGTTGTGATTTCAGCACATCTTTGTGAAGGAATATGTAGACGCACTGCACAGCCTGAGTTTTGTGGACGATTTGCGTCAGCAACAAAGCATTGTTTTTCTTGGCCTTCATGCCTTAATTATCCTGCAGTTTGTGGTGGTGCATTTTCAGGCATGTGAATAAGTGGCTTATATTGCTTTGAGGCGCAGACACACCTCTACAGCACTGTTTGCATCTGATTTCTTCTTGGTTAATATCACTAAATCCAAAGTATCTCCAAACAGCAGATGATAGTCCACTTTGAGCAGAAACTCTTTACCGTCTGCTGTGCCATACATTTGATTTTTGTTGTGCGTCTGTCTTTTAACACACTGTTAGTCATCCTGAGTACATCCAGGAAACCTCTAGTTGTCCAGTGCAGGGAACAGCTGTGATTGTCACATGCAGTCGCATTGTCAGGCTCTGATATAGGGAGCGCTTGATTTGCTTTTGCTTTGTGTTCTATTGGCGAAGCATTTACTTTAAATAGTGCTTGATTGTATCCGTTTAATTTTGGGAAGCAAATATAATATTATTTGTTGGCAACTTCCCAAAACTGGGTGGCGATGAGACTTCCACACGTGTATTTTGTAACTTGCACATTATTTCATGAAGAAGTGGGTACCACGCTGAAAGCCGAATTGTGGAAATCATTTATTACCCATTGTTAAAGTTCAACAACTATAAATGGAGTGCATCCACACCAGGCTACTTTTATTCCACTCAATAAATCCAAAGCCAAGCCAACAAACACAAATCCCCTTTACTAATCCTGTGAATATTTTTGGTTAAAGCACTTGAAAGTAGCAATTTGCCATAGAGATGCAGATGTAAATCTTACATCATTGCATCACCAACGCACCCTCTACCGCCACCATATATCATCTCTCTTGTTAGATGACTCATTTCTTTCTTCAGCTCTTTTCTTGGACTCTTTTCACGGCTCCTCTTTGCCTCTCTTCCTTTCTCCTCAATGTTCTTTCTCTGTCTCTTGCTCAAGGAGAGAAATGGACAGAGTAACTGTTGTTTTTCTCCTGTCATTCAGATGGAAATTCTAATCTCCCTTTAAAAGAAAGTAAGAGAGGGCAAGTGGAGGGGTGTGTGGTGTGGTAGAGAGGAACACTGAACACAGCGCAGTCCAGAGAGGAGGAAAAAGAAATTAAGATGAGGATATTGCCTCCTGATTTACACAGAGAGAAACTTCGAAGAAAGCTCACTGTTAGCTCTTTTTATTTTTTTTTAATTAATGTATTTCTTGCTGGAACATCATCAGTCTTTAGTCAGTGCTTCCTTTCCTGATTTTGATCGACGTCTTTATAGGGACAATGACTCCTTTATACATCATTCAATTATTTATTACATGCTGTTATTGAGTGTTACACAATTACTGCTTACAACTACTCTGGTGATATTCATAAAATACAACCATTTTATTCCAGTATAGTCTATATCTTTTCATTTTTACCGAGATATTGTAAGATGTTATGATTGCATAGCATGAACTAGTGTTTCTTACCTGATCCAGTTGCTAAATGACTAAATTAATGTGTTTCTTTTGTATCCTAGGTCTATCTCATCGATCCGTGGAGAGTTGGTGCCATATTTGGTGCGTAAACAGTTCTCCAAAACTGTTAACAGCCAGAAACTGAAAGACGACACAGACGATCAGACCCAGGAAAAAAACGATGGGCCTGCAAACCACGGTTATTGTTTGCATTCACATAACATATCTTCACGCTCAGAATCAGAGGAGGAACAGCATTTAACAACCCAAGCATGATTCTTCTTCTTTGTCTTTTGGCTGGTCCCTTTAGCGGCGCCACAGCAGATCATCTGCCTCCATCTCACCCTGTCATCAGCATCCTCCTCTGTTACAACACTCTGCATGTCCTCCTTCATTTATCCTTGTATTTTCTCTGTGGTCTTCATCTTTTCCTCCTTCCTGGAGGCAAAATAATTGATATCCTTTGTTCAGTACATCCACTATCCCTCCTCTGCAGATGTCCAAACCTCAGTCTTGCCCAAAGACTGCAACCTTTTTAAAATTCTTCTTCATCTTGCTTATAAACATTCATCATAAAGAACTTCTAGGTTAGGGCATCGCTGCCTAAGGCATCAGCTTCTAACCCTCTTCTCTTCCTGCATCTCTTCCTCTTTTGGTGTCCAGAGCTCCTCATCTCATCTCGGGACGAGCCTCTCCTCCAGCTGGCGCAGGAGCGCTCCTGCTGGAATGACCACCGTGGTGATATGAGTGAGGCCTACCATGGAGGAAAGCTGCGCTGCTATGTTCACATTATGGACCAGGGTCTGTGCTGCCGGGTTAATACTCTAGCTGCTTATATAGAGGTGAACCGACTGGTGAGTCAAACATTCGACTGTTTGTTTTGTTTGTTTGGGGTTTATTTTACGTGTATGGCATGACTACAATAGCCTAATCGTGGTTAAATGCTTATGTGTACATGCTGTTCCCAGAAAGTTGATTCTGTTTGTCTGGACGTAGCAACATCAGTGGGAGAAACGTGAGAAACCAGACTGAAGAAGTCACTTGAATGAGTGATGAGATGCATCTCCCACTGAAAACGCTACATCCAAATGAGTCAACTTTCTCTAATTTCCTTTCTTGGATGACATCACACCGCTGTCAGTAAAATGTCATCTTGAAACTTCAGATTTAGTATTTTCGGTCACCAATTTGATGATAAATTTACTCAGGTCATACATTTAGTAAGAGCTGGTCCTTTTATCAAAGACTTTTTGCAGTTGGACCGTGGGAACTGCCCCCTGATGGCCATTTTTAGGAATGCACTTTTAAGTTGACTTTACTTGTGAAGGAACATTTATGCCTCTCAGCTATTCTAAAAACTACAAACCTTGTGGTCAACATGTTTGGCTTTTTAAAAGAAACGTTGTAAACACGCGGACACTCCATCCATCTTTTGTTTACAGTCTGTTTTCAAACTCATTACTACTTTCTTAATCACTCTTTCACTCCCCCCGTTTTCTCTCTGCTAGGCCCCAAAGCTGTTTGAAGAACCATCAGTCCATCCATCCGCTGACATTTCTGAGAGATGTCAGGTGAATATAGACTACAAGCCATGCTTGTATTTCAGTTATCTAGCATTTCCCTCTTGTTTTGAACTTTTTCAGATTGTCTTCACTTCATCAGAGCCTTTTATTGTCGTCTAAAGGCACTTTACAATACGTGGACTAAAATTGTGTATGCATGTATCTCCGTTGCTGTTTGTGGTGGGCTTTCAGATGGGATCAGATAGTATCATCGGAGCTGTGTGCCACATTGCAGACAAGACTTCCATAAAAAGGTCTACTATTGGAAACTTCACCACTGTAAAAGAGAAGGTCAAAGTCACCAACTCCATCATCATGCATGGCGTTACCATCGAGGAGGGGTGAGAACACACACAGTTGTACACAGACATGCACACACTTGCTGAGGTTGTGTACTTTGAAATGGTTTCTTGAACGCATTAATTTAACCTAAAAAAAAAAGGGAATTTCACCTTGAAGGCATGTTTATAGATTAAAGTTTTAATTATCTGGCTTGTTTTTTTAAGTGTGAAGTTGCTACTTGCATGTGGTGGGTGACAAGCAGCAGTTAGCAAGCACACGTTTCTAAACAGAAGCATGAAAAAACACTTTTATCCTCCTGTTCAGCTGTTTATATTATTTACTTGACTTGAAGTGAAGGAACATTTATGCCTCTCAGCTATTCTGAAAAACCACTAAACTTGTCATCAACCTGTTTGGCTTTTTTAGAATTTATAAAAGCATAGATGTGGCTCCCTCTTCATTCGCTGCATACCTTTTTATTGAAGTGTGTGTGTGTGTGTGTGTGTGTGTGTGTGTGTGTGTCCGGTGATAGGACGTGTAACAGGTTTTTTGTTTTCTGCGTTCTGTGGGATCGCTGAGTTAACAATGTAGCTATTGGTGTGCAACCAGCCAGAGACCAGTTCCAAACAAACACAGAGCTGGTGAAGTGAAACACACAACATCCATACATTTCATTTAAGCGCCTAAATTACTTGGCTATACCCAGTTTCCCACTGGTCCTAGAATTTTTGGAATACCACAGGAGTTCAGATGATGCTTTCCCTAATAGCCCGCCGCTATTTAATAAAATCACGTGTTTGGTTTAGCCTTTAAGGATCAGTTGTCCCTCCAGTTTGCCATCTTTTATTTAAAGAATGGTTTCAGCACAGGGGTCTAATCAGGCTCACCAGGAGGTAAACATTGTAGTTACTTCACACATGCACGTCTGTGCTTACATGTAGAGTGTTGCAAATTGTGTAGTTTTTTTTTAAATTTTTTATGATGTTATTCTTCCACTTCGTATCATTTTTAACAGCAAAACAAAAACCCACCATACAGCCAATGTGCTGCAAATTGCATCATGTCAACTTGAGATTTAGGAACTCCAACTTGGTTAAAGAAACACAGAAGCTCAATGGAGAGCATGTCAGATGTTGTAGTTGTGATTTGAGTCCAGTCTGAGTAAGGATGCAGCAGGATTTCTATCCAGTCCAGTTTCAGCTGTAGTCAAGAGTTAAGGTGGAAAGAACTGACTGCTTTGCACAGAGAGCAACAGTGTCTACTGTAGAATTAGCATGTAGATTGATCTGTTTGGTGTCTTAGGGCAGGAATATTGGTTTAAAGGGACTCATCTTGGCTCTGGATTTTAATGCTCTCATTCACAGGCTCCTGTTTCTTTTATCTTAATTCTTCTTCCTCTCTCTCTTTTCTTTACATCAAGGCCTCAACGCCATCTCCCTCTCTTTCTGTCTCTTGCAATCTCTTCTTAAGCCTTTCAGGGACCCCAGCCAGTTAGCATGGGGACCCTCATCATGCCCATGTAGGTGCACGCACAAAGGCGTGAAAGAAAGAGAGACAGGAGAAGGGAAGAAAGAAGCGAGGGGAAAGCAGGCTAGCACGCAAGAAAGAAATTGCAATTCTTTCTTTTCTTTCTTTGAGGACATAAGAAGGAAGGAGAAAGAAGGAAAGAAAGAGCCAGTATGAGGGGATTAGCAGACCCCAGCCATGTCGCAGAAACCCCTCGCGTTTCTGGTTTCTTTGTTTGGTGCTGACCAGAGCTTGTTGACAAAGCGCTGCATGTTTGGGAAGGGGGATAGTTGGGGTCAACTTTATAGGGGAGGGTTGGCACAGGAGGTGGGGGGTTGACATGCGTGTGTGTGTGTGTGTTTGTGTATGAGTGTAATAGAGAGGGAGGATGGTGGGGGGGGTCATGGCAAGGAGGAGCCCTGGTGTTAGTAATTAGTGGTGTTTCAGCTTCGAAGCTTCTTTGGTGGTCTCTCTCTCGCCCTCTCTCTCTAATGTTACAAAACTCTGAATCTTGTAATCTCCCATCACCAACTACCACCACCACCACCTTCTAGGTAGTAACTTAAACACACACACACACGCACACACTCTTTTCTCTGTCTCCCTCCAAGCCTAACCACCTGAATAGAATGAGCCAATACAAACCTGTCTGTGTGTGAGGTGCACAGGGCCAAGTGTGTGTGCGTCACTGCCTGGGCAAGACCTACATGTGTTCTCCACTGGGCTTCCCGAGCTTCTGAAACACACGCGCGTTTCTTACCCCACACACACATTCGCAGATACACGCCCTTCATGGTTAGTCGACACAGGACACACAGGACTGTCTGTGTCTCTCTCCAAGAATTTTATGGTGATGGTTTGGCTGAATGTGAGCATGCACAGTCGGTTGGCACTGCCAGCTCAGGTGGGACTCCAGAACGGGGCCTACAGCGTACACACACACACACACATATATGCGCACACAGCGTGGGCGCCTTCCTTAACTTAATAGAGATGCTAATGTTGTGTCATTAAGTTTGTTTGATTGGATAGTTTGGATAGTTTTGAGTTTTCGGAGCAGGTGTGAGGTGGGGAAAACAGTCCGAATGTCTGTGTAACCTCCGGTGTGGCCCTCAGTCCATGACGGTGCAAGTAAAGAAGCTTAGCGCCCAGCTGGAAAGCTGCGCCTTTCCTGTGAAGCTCCCAGTGCTGCATGAATGTTCTTTGCTGTGTGTACCTGCCTGTGCGTATTTACACAAGGGCCCAGAGAGCAAACAACTGAGCTGAAAAATAATGTTTTAGGACTAATGATCTACTGATTCATCCCTTATTCAGGTAATACAAGATTTATGAGTCTTTTAAGAGGATTTTCTTGAACTGTATGTTTAGGAAGGGAAATTTGTGCATTTTTTTAAATATTTTGAGGATAGTGTGGAATAATATTTATGTCAATTTTAGAAGACTGAGGAAATAGTTCTCTTGGACAATGTGACTGCTTTTGTTACTCTTGTAATGGTTTTCCCTCTCGGCCAAATCACTCTTGAAACAGCGATTAAATCCCGATGAGATTTTTAGCTGGATGAACAAGGGTATTTTTCATGAAATCTCTGGTAAAGTGGTGATGCAAAGAGAGCCACAAGTTTGTGGCATCTCTTCATGTAATGTCAGTTTTCTTTCCTCTGTTTAAAGGAGCGTTAAGGTCCCAGTATACGTGCCGCATTGGTCGCTTCGTGTGCTGCCGATAACGTCATCTCGCAGCCACGTCCGTTTATGCTCATCGCCACAGTGTAGGTAGCTGCTGCAGTTTTCTTCTGAACAAATAGGTGTGATCACTCTAAAAACACCTTCCCATCAGCACTGATATTGGAGAGAAGAAGTCAAAACCAGAGGCAAAGAATTTTTTTTACAAAGTCTTATATTTTCAAATTGTTGCAACATCTGTGATTCTATGAACATCTGTACTGATATACCATTAAAACTGCAGTAAAAACCGACATGCTGACGAATGGCATCGTCGTAAGATGCCATTCACCAGGTACCGCACGGCAGGTATAATGTATACCTGTTAGCTCTCCATGCATAGAGCCACCAGCCATCACTGTGGGAACATAGTGGCCAGCACACATGCAGATTTATTGATATAAAATCAAATTCATGCAGTTTGTGTGTGTGTTATTTTCAGGTGTAATATCCAAGGCAGCGTGATCTGCAGTAATGCTGTTATTGGCAGAGGAGCAGACCTCAAATACTGTTTGGTGGGAAATGGACAACACATCGAACCAGAAGGTAAGAGGCACCGAGATAAATACACACATATGAAGAAATGGCCTATCGGTGTTTATCACCTGATTTCATTTTATCCTGTTCACTCTTCTCAGCATGCCAACGTCTTGCCGTTCGATTTTAGCTATATGAAACAGTCTACCTCGGCAGGTAGTTTGTCTGGTTGTAAAGGGTTTGTGAACATTATAATTTCTGGCTTTATAAGCACTTATATGGCTTTATTTATTTATTATTTGACCAGTTGGCAAAGCAGTTTCACCACAAGGTGAGTTTAATAGCTGCTCTGGTGCCCACACTATAGTCAACTCCTGTTTCCTCTGTCAGTACTCGCATTTCGGTTTGTACATTTGGACTTTTAATTCTTTTAAATGACACAGTTAAACAGGAGCATGTTTTCAATCCCCAAACTAAATGGACACTATGGGATAAATGATGGCCTCAGTAAAACAAATATCCTGAGCAATGGGCAGTAAAATCCTAGTATGGACAAAAAAAGCAGAGACATCTTGCACTCTTAACATTTTCCAGCACAAAAAATAGCTCTGACAGGCTGTAACGTCCAGGTTTTGTTGATGCGCTTATTTGTACTTCTCCCTGGCTGACTCGGATAAGGTGTTAATGTATGTGTGTGGTATCTGTTTATAAGTGCCAAGTGTTTGAGCCAACTAGGAAAGTTTCTTCATTCTCAAGTCTGATTTGTCAGAGATTTTTTTTTTTTATTTCCTTAATCCTCTTGTCCCAAAAGCTAGCTGTGCGTGTGTGTATGTATGTGTGTGTCACATTGATGGAGAGGTTAGAGAGCAGGGCCAGAACAGGACCACCCGGAATTCAACAGCCTCCAGCCACATCCACACACACTCGCATTCACACACACACATACACATATAGAGAAAGAGAGGGCGAGCTCAGCTACCAGACTGAGCAGCCTAATTGAGTGAACAACAGGGTGTTCCAAGAAACAACAGTGTGAATTTGAGCTAAACTTGTCTAAAACTGTTGGAAACAGCTGAAGCCTTTTGGAGCATCCAGTGAGCGATTGCTGCAGGAAGTCTGATCTTGCTTCAGCTGTTTTGTTTTTTTTTCCCCCTTTTTGCTGTTAGACAGTTCCTGGCATTATTATACTAAACACTGGAAACTTGGACCTGTGTTTGCATGTGCTATAAGGCCAAAACAACAGCAAAGATACAGCCTTTCACCATAAATTGTCTCCTTTTATTTTAACACGTCCAGTGTATACAGCAAACTGAAGTCAGATTCATCAGACAACCCAAAGCCAGTCGTCTTCCTTAGAAGATTTTACAGTTTAAGAAAAAAACAAAAAAAAAAGTAGCAGATGCAGCAGAGAGATTTGATTCGGTGACTGAAGTTGCGACATGCCATAAAGGTCCTGGGTTCACTGAAATGTTTGTTATTCCTCTAATTTGGCACATAAACTTACCTTCATATTTTGGCATGCATGTGCTGGATTTCAAAATCAATTAGCAGGCTAGGAAATAAAAACAGACTGAAAAAGAAGAGTGTCACACAGGTTTTTAATATATGTTCGATTAATCTGCCGTAACCTACTTCAAAAGATTTAACACAACAATTCTGGAGATTCAGTTTAACAGTGGCTCGCACACAGCCTGGCTGTGTATGAAGAACGGGTCAGATCAGATTATTCTGTGTAATGCTTTGCAGTAAAGATAAGCCTTCTTTCCCTCCTGCATTACATTGTTACTGCAGGAGAGCACAAGATTACCTCTCACCACCAAATTAGCTGGCTGACAGTGGGCTGCTAAAGACATTACACACCCACTCTGCTGCTGAAGCTGTTAGCAGCTAAGGACCACCCTGACAGTTAGCCACGCACACACACGTGCACGCATGCACGCACGCACACATACAATACACACGTCTACGTCCATCAGGTGTTGATATTTTAAAGATACATACCTCTCCTGTAGATGTTCTGACACTCAGATATGCATTCGCTATTGCAGGTGTCACACATACACTGCCTTTTATTTACACATGCCAACGATGCGAGATCACGCACTGGTCTTAGATGCTTTTGAATGTGTGCTTTTATTCTGTGAGTTACAAAACAATTCAGTGTTTTCTTTAAGAAAGCTCTCTTTCTTTCTGATTATATGTGTAGCACATTTTATGATGTAGGCATAGAATAAGTGGGCTTCAAAAACATAGACAAAAAAAGGCAAAGATTATCTATGACCGAATGCAAACAGCAGCTTTTGATAAGAATGCTTTGCTATAAGAAGGATGGAAAAGGAAATAGTCACAGTAATAATTATTCCAAAACACAGGTTTTTTTACCCCCACGTGTTTGCTCCTTTTATGTGTGTCACAGGCCCAGCAGTAGGAATATGTAACATGTAATGTTACATATGGTCCTAATACATCTACAAACTCTATTAGTTAGTGACAAATTATCTGGCCCAGTGTGAGTAACCTTTCCTCCCTTTCTTCCCAGTCACTCCCTCTTGTTCCCGCTCCTGCTGTCCCATGCTCCATTTGTTCTCCCCTCTTCACAGCTGAGGATAAGCTCATTCTGAGCAACAGATTCCTTCACACTAAAACCTGTCTGTGTGGATGGAACATAACTCTCTGCCACCGTTTGCTTTGGATCAGTACCGACGCTCGGGGATGGAGGGAAAGAGCCATGCACGGGGGAGTCGGGGCTGACTTTCCTCATGTTAAACTAGCTTTGAGTAGAGAATGATTTAAGAAAGGAAAAGAACCAATTAACTCCTTATTGGATGTGTATTCAGTTTGTTAGCTACTAGAAATATTATGCAGAAATAAAAAAACAGACTTTCTATTGCACTAAATATTTTGTTAGTTGATTTTTTTTCTCCTTCAGTTAATGAAGGTTACACTAAAGGGACAAAAGTGTTAGGCCACACCTCTTAATCTTTTAGGTTTGGTGTTTTCAGTAAAGTTGTTACAGGTATATAAGATCAAGCACCTAGCCATGCAGTCTGCCTTGAAAGCGTTTGTGAAAGAGTGGGTTGTTCTGAAAAGCTCACTGGATTCGAACATGGTACTTCAATAAGACACCACTGCTGCAAAAAGTCAATTCATAAAATGAATTCCCATCTAGATATTCCACGATCAGCTGTAAGTGTTATTATCGCAAAGTTGAACAACAGCAACCCGAGGAGCGTAGATTGTAGAAATCACCAACTCTCTGCTGACTGAATAACTCTAGATTTCAAACCTCCTCCAGCAGTAACATTAGCACTAAAACTGTGCTCCGGGATCTTCATGGTATAATGTTTATAAACAAATGATTAAAAAAACTCACGAAGAAGTGCACGAGTAGTCCAAGGTATAAATGTAGCTGCCAAATGACAAATTTTATTATTAGAAATCTTTGCATTCTTACGACAAAAAATCTAATATTTGTTTGGCGCCTGTAGCCAGTGATGTCAGCACTGCTGTGTCTGTGATGCGGAAGGGAAGGTGTTCACATTACAGGCAGTCGTTTTCAAATGATGAGCACATTATGGGTATTGTTAAAGCCCAACAACAACGATCTATAGTCATTCGGCATTTGAAATTTTTTTTTTTTTTTAATGTGTTTAGTGCACCAGTTGGCAATAAAGTGCAAGTCCATATTGCATGGTGGCAATATTCAGGAAGAGATCACTGAAGCTGACATTTGTGGATTGCACATTTTTGAATTTGTTTTTTCCCCTGTTTATTTTTTCAACTGTGAAGATCACAAGAGCTGCAACTGATATAATCTCTTTGTCATATCTCTTTTCTGCAGCTGAACGGACTAACGAGATCATCGTTGGAACAGACCAGCTCATGGAGATCTAGTTTTCACCTCATTAACCAATCCAAGTGCAGCAAAACACGGCCCTAATTCCCCCAGCGGATAGGCCAATCAGAAGCCTAGACTTTGACCTCAATTGGCTTTTTTGTACACAGTGTCCAAATAAACTCACGTCAGCTTGAACCTGTGGATCCGTGTTTTTATTTTATTTTATTTTATTTCTTTTACTGTTTTTAAGATATCCTCTTTTTCTTTCATTTTACAGACTTTTTCTGTGGCAGTACCGAGTCAATCTTAGCAATCATGTCACCACATTAGTTATTATCAGATCACTACTGTCTCTTAATAGCAGCAGTCAATTACTCAATTTAGCCTGTTCCAGAGGGAGGAGCGCGCACTCATGCACGTTCGAATGTTCACGGGTGTTTACACATGCACACTGTGCAGCTGTGAAGACCAGAGAAGGGAGAGAAAAGGCAGTGGGAGGGAGACCACAATGGCGTGGGGGTTGAGTTTATTTGTACACAAAAATGGTGTATGTGTAGGCCCCGGACCACCCAACTCGATCCTGTATCAGTTAACACCGACACCCCGCCCTCACACGCACACGCGTTCACGAACGCAGCAAAGGAGGAAGCCGACTTGCACCCGATGCTTTTCTTTCTTCTCCTCTTTCCATTACTGCTCCTTTTGCTGTCACGAGATTTATTGCATTCCATCACTCGACTTTTTTCTTAAATTACAGGTTTGAGGGTTCCTTAGTCACAAAGGAAGAAGATGAGGACAGGGATGTCTGCAGGGATGCTTTTTTGTGTACATGTGCGTGCGCGTGATTTACTGTCCCCCGTTTCTTATTGTGTCTGTGGCCTTGCATGAGACATTTAGACTGTCTCTTGTGGCCTGATTATGTGATGTTCCCGTGTGTGTAGGAGAGAGATTATCGTGGTCCGGGTTTTTTTTCCCTTCCCCTCTCTGGTGTCCTTTAGATAGCCTTGTTTGTCTATATCAGCTATACAGTCATGTGTTTCAAATACTCACTAAAAATGACAGTTACTTCTCTGACTTTGTATGTAAACTCTTGTAAAGTACAATTTACTGCCATAACAGTTTAACTATGCGAGATATGGACTAAAGTATGAATCATGCAGTTAAAAGTCAAAACTATAGATTTCATTCATTATTTGAGTTTCTTAAAGCAGTAATAGTTGACACAAAGTTTTACCCTTAAAGGGTTGTTTCTCTGATTAATAAACTCAGTCGGTGGTTTGTGTAATGTGTCGAAAATAACCTTGATCGTTTAGGAAAGAGAGCAGGAGCTACTCACAGCTTGATCTTGGAAAACTAAATCATGGATCTTAAATTTGTAGAAAGACATTTTCTTTTTTGTAAGCTTAATTAGCAGCGACTTACTTGTCCTAATTAGCTTGAGAAGGATTGTAATTTCTCTCCATAGCAGTTTGTTTCAGGATTTGTAGAAAACCGGGCGGTCATCTTTAAATAGAAGTTTAGAATATGCATGTAAATGTAAAATGACACTATCATGAGTTCAGATTTAATCTGGGGGGTGTGATACAAATAAGAGTTACACTTTATTTATAAGTGTGTGCGTCAGGCTGAAAAAACGAGCTTTTTCAGACACTTATGTGGCTGTTGAGGATGCACCACAGAAATGTCTTCTCACTGTATTTACTGAAAGTACACAGACTAAATTACTTTGCAGCTTCTTGCTTTTTCTGCCTCATTTTATCTTTATTCCAATTTCTGTGTGAAACTTTTGCTAAAAGTTTTACTAATCATTTTTATGCTTATTTAAACGTTAAATCTACCTTTCATTCTCAATGTGAAATTGTCTCATTTTTGATGAAGTATTGCAATCACAGCAGTCACGACAAGCCAGTGGTTTCTGCAAAGGGCTCTTACTTTGGAACTTTTCCTCATATCGAGGGTGACTAAATGTGGTGTTGAAAGACTGCATTTACTAGCTTAAAAATATAAAAACAACAGTTAAGATTCACTTTATCTGTGTTCTTTGTCTTGGCCGTGTTTACGCTTTTGGTAAATTTCCACTCTGACCTCTCTCCTCGACCACATGATGAGATCTGGCGGCCGGGTGTGTTTGGGTAAAGGTTTGTATATTTACGCAAATACCTCGGAGCCCCCTCAGTAAAGCACCACCATGGCTGAACCCGTCTTCCAGCGCATACAGTAGATTTGTTTGCTTGTGCGTGTGTGTGACCATTATTAATCTTCTGTTACAGCAACTAATAACCCTGTGAACGACTGCAAATGCACATGTGCGCACGTGCATCCAAAGGTTTGCAAGCTATGAAGACCTGATCGTGTGTTTTATCATAAAACCAGTCATCTGTGATACAGAACCATTTCATAGATGATTACCGGTATTGGTTGTCCACAAGATTTGTCTTAACGGTTGTGAAATTTAGACAAACTTTTAATTTTTTCCGCGTGACTCTGTGGTGAGTGTTTACACCTGGTTGTTGAGTGTGAAGTGTGTATTGTTTTGTGATGGTGTGCTTGAATTATAAAGACAAAAGTTGACAGAGGTCTGGAGTTCAGCAGACTGGTTCTCATCAGAGGTTTTTTATTTTCCTTTTGTTAAGAGTCTGGGAAGTGGCTCAGTGTTGGTTGGGGAAGATTCAAATGGTTGTCAACATTTAATGCTTTTTGTCAAGATAAATGCATTATATGACACCTCTGGGCATGTTAGACTGATGCTATCTGATTTGTATAATAAAAGACAGCTGGTTAGCAGATTTGTAGTTTAAAAGGGGAAGTTCATGTAAATCTGAAAAAGTGGGGTCTCATTTACCCTCCAGGGACTGAACTTTTATAACGCCACACCCTGGCCACCGCCTGAATAAAACTGAAATGTGGGGAAAACTATCCAAAGTAAAGTCTGGATCATCCAGAGTAAAGCTGATAGATTTGGTAAAGAAGTAGTTCACTTTTCTAAATTTTAACTTGTGAGTTAAGACGAGTCCTAAGAATCACTGTGTTAGAAGCAGAAAGGAAAGTACTCGAAGTTTGTTGGGAGTTTGTTCGTTTTTAAAAAAAAATTAGAACAAATAGATCAGATTCAGAGTGGCTCAGTGATGGGTCAGTCATCATGAACTCAAGTTTTAATGGAGAAGTGTGAAATAAAGAGGAGTACAAGATGGGTGGGTCAGATGGACAGTGGAGGCAAATGTGTGGTGCACGGACAAACAGATGCACAGAGAGGTGGGGTGGAGTCTGTGCTCTGGGTGGTGGTGGGGGTGTCTGAGACGATGGGTGGCTTCGTGGCTTGAGGGCTGATTGTGGGTGAGTAAGAGACAGACACACACACAGAGAGAGCAAGCAGGCCACCCAAGTGGCAGTCAGTCAGAAACCTGCGTGTGTTTGCTGCTGACCCCTACACATTAGCACAACACTTCCTCAATTTGTCTTCTGTGTTCTCTGGCCACAAATGAATTTCCTCCCTCCCTCTTTTTTTTTTCCACACACTATACCTTTTAAGATGCTACCGCCACACCAAAAACACACACACAGACACACACACCAGCATTTGAATACATATGCACACAAACACCCCTTTTACAAGTATTACATACAACAGTTGCTTATGCTGCTCGGCCAACAAAGAGTGTGTGTGGCGACACAGATTCAGTGTGTGGGGTAACAACCCCTGTGACATTCCTCGGACACACCTACACTAAGCCAGATATCGCTGTCTGTCACATTGTAACCCCCCAACCTCCCGCACACACCCTTGCCCTCTCCAGCAAATTAACGAAACTTTGATTAGGCGCTCGGCTGGGATCACATCTTTCTCAGCAACATCAAAGGAAGAAGTCTTCAGATACTCCGTTCTTTCTGGTCTCATTCCGCTGTGTGTTTAGCTGGAACAGCCCAAAGTTTGTTTCTCAGACGTTCAGTGATATTTTTCATTTGATTCTGTCCAGCTTTAAGCAAAAGCTGCTTGTTATTGGCTTTAAAATTGTGAGAAAGTCTTCAGTGACGTCTGAAATGCAAGACATCAGCAATTTCAGCCTCAGTTTTCTACTGAAGGGAAAAAAATGTGTCTCATATGAAGAAGAGCTCGATGTTTCACAATCTTTAAGGTGGAGCTTTTCTGATGAGCTTCAACACTTTTAAATCAAGCTAGTGTGGCACTATTTTTTTTGGAAAAGCTATACCATTTCAGCTATGCTTGCTCTCACTGCCATACATATGCATGTTCGCACTTTCTTGTAAAGGCTACAGGTCTAAGTTTCCATTGCCACCTGGTTGCTGCATCTGACAATACCTCTGTTACAACCACACGAACAAAGACTTAAAGAAAAGTGTGTTTCACTGTCTCTCTCTGGGTTTTGTGTGTTTTCCCCCCAGAAAGGCAACCATTCATTTTGATGACAAAGGGGTATAGGAGTGCATTATCATAATTAATCTTGTGTGAGACTGTGGGTGGCAGCTTTGACTCTGCTCTGAGACTGACAGAGATGCTCAATAAAGAAAGTGTCTCTCAGCACCCGGGCAAATTTTGAGCCTTTTCACTGATATCTGGGAAGTAAAAGTTTGTGTGTGTCATCAAGCTGGAAAAACTTACAGGATCTTCCCACCAATGTGACTTTGTGAACTTTACACGAATCGTGTGCAAATTAGTTTATAACTGAAACAATACAAACATTTTCAGAATTTTAAAACTGATCCGGTGTTTTTGTTTATCTTTCTAAAATATTTGCTTTGGTCATCTGTCAACATAATCTGTGCATTTAAATGGGGCTTGACTTTAAACGTGCTTGTGGCTGTTCTGTTTTATTTATTTTTTCAGAGATTTTTTTGTTTGTTTGTTTCTTCTTGTTATGTCTGAGTCTTTTTCTCTTTTAGGTCTGGATGGGATGCTCTGATGATTAATGTTTCAGTATACTGAAATATTAAGACACATGACAAAATATTGAAAGATATCAAAATTGTGTAATGAAGGGGTAGAAAATTATTATGATCTTATCGCCCTAATCGCTGACTAGTCTTCTGAAGTTTTGATTGTTTGTTAATTTATTTTATTTTTTATGTGTAAGATACTTTAGTGCCTTTAGGGTAATACTGGGAAAGTGTGTAAAATTTGGTTAAATTATATTACTTTCTCTAATTGGCATGTTAACTATTAACTGGACATAAAAGGACATAATAATAATATGATATGCAGCTCGACACAGAGACACACACAACTTTAGAAGAGGATAAGAGAAGGACAGCCACTTCTGCTTTGACCTCCTGCATTGGTGCATTTTAATGGAAGGATTTTTATTTTAAAGGTCTTCTTTTTCAAAAGTGAATCCAGAAACTTTCTGAGGGTTTCCCACAACCCTCAGAAAGCACTGCAGTTCAGCACTTTTCTGAGCAACATGACTCCCTGCTCCTTTCTTGAAGTATTATATATAAACCGTTTTTTTTGTAATAGCTCATTTTGCTGGCTATATGGGTTTAAGTGTGTCTTCCACGTGAAGACCCTCTTTGCTTTTATTTATTCTTTATGAGAGAAAAGGCGGCATGAGCCTTTGAGAAAATAAACAGCGTGGGCCTGAACACCCAGTGTCTCTGCTGTTGTGAGACGGCTGAGTGCCAGAGTGGTTCCGTAGCGCTGCCTATAGCACATACAGAACCCCGGACGGACAGCCAGCCATGCATGGATGAACGGCTCGATGGATGGAGTCTCTGGGGAGAGATGAAATGGAGGAATGGAGATAGGGGGAGGTGGAGGGGGGAGAGCAGGACTGGGGAGACTGAATGCGAGATGAAGGGGGAAAAAAATCTGATTCTGATAAGTGGAGATAAAGGCAGGGAAGACAGACCAGGGGAGATGATAAAGAAAGAGGAAGTTGGGAGAGGCACCATGTGGGACAAAGGACATGGAAAGGTGAAAGAAGGAGAGAGGGCTTGGGTGGTTTGTGTTTAGAAGCCAGGGAGGTGTGATGGCAGATATCTGCACAGCGCATGGTCATCTCAGATGGTTTATTTATCCAAGGCCTCCAGACCAGGCCTCGGACCTCCGTGAGTTTGTTAGGCTTGAAGGGGCCCCCTACCACACAACCCAATTCCTCACATTCCACATGAGCTCCCATTTCCAGCTGCCTGTTTCCCTCTACCACTCAGCCCGGCCCAACCCAGTCCAGGCAAGCCGTGCCCAGTTCCACGAAGGGGAAAAACAGGCCTTCGAGTGCCACTCCTGGACATGAGCAGGTTATAGGAGCAGATGGACGCCTGTGACTGAAGATCAAGATGAAGAAGTGTTTACAATATGCAGCTATGTTGGTGAACATCTGCAGAGTGGCAGGGGTGGTTAATGAGAACCGAAGACAGTACCCTGAGAGTCTACATTTCACCTCCACAGATAGGATGACACACTGAGTGATGGTGAATTTGTGCTGTTTTACTCTAAAAGATGATGAAGATGATGACAATGGTTTTTCTAAGCAGTTTGACAGATTTTTCAAATTCATGAAACCTTTAGTAATATTTACTGTCCTTATCTGAGTTACTCAACAATTAACCAGTGGCGTTGGTCAAAAATAATAGCACATAGTTACTCAATATAAAACCACTTTTTTTTTGGTGCAATATTTCATATTAATTGGCTTATGCTATTCACTGGCTGCTGTTTAAAGATGCTAATGAAAAAGAATGATAATAATATAAACATGCTTTGTTTACTCAGCATGTTCTATGTGATTTGTCACGTTATGTTTTGTTCTTACTGCAATTATCAGTGATTTTATGACACTATCCTATTAACTACTTACAACAGCGTTGTCAAACATGAGGCCCAGGAGTCAGAACTGGCCTGGCAGACTTCCAGCCAGGACTCTGGACAGCTTTGGAAAATGTAAAGGAGGACATTCATTTAGGATTTTTAAAAGCATTTTTACAGCTTTGGCTACAGATAAATATCCACCCCATGGCCATTCATACTACACCTAATTAAATACATAATAAATAATCAATGAAATAATAGAAATGTTCCTGTTTTTTCCCCCCATCTACTACAAAAATTTCATTTTTATACAGTGGCTACACAGTATTTTTTTTTAAGAAAAAGAAAGGGCATTTTATAATTACAGGACATTCTGGGCAATGAGCTACCCGAAATATTTATTTCTTACAATTTAAGCTCGAAGAGTCGTGCTGACAGATTTCTTTCATTTACTACAGCAGCATTTCTTTATCATATAGATTACGAGACGTACTTCTTTTTCTTGCATGGGATTAAATGTTCTGCACACTGACAGAAACATAAGATCGAAGTCAGCTTGTAGGTGGCCCACAGTGTAAAATGAGTTTGACATCGCTCATTTAAAATATGTGTTTCTGTTTTTAATAATTCATATCAGTGATGTTAATAAGCCCTTTTTATGCAATGCAATAAAAATATTTATACAAACATATTCAGTGCTGTTTGTAAAACTATCTTACTGAGTTGTATTAAACTTGATAGCGACATGGCACGCATGTAAAAGAATAACAGTATTATTTGTACTAGTGTGTGGCTCTATTCACTTTATTTAAAACTTGGTACAGGAAGTTCTTTCAAAGGCTCTTGTAGTTTACTTATTTTTTAGGCATTCACAACTGTACTAAGTTGCCCTAACTTAGTTATCTTGAGTAAGCTTTACTTAGTTTTTTTTAGTCAACCAGTTTGCATATTTCTTCAAAGTTCTGGCAACTAATTAGACTTTACATTCATACCAAATATTTCAAATGTATTTTATTTTATTACTACACCTAAACATAAAAAGAAATTGAAAAAAATCTGAATAATTTGGAAAATCCATAACTCACCTAATATTGTTTTATCATTCATTATATGTGCACAATTAATAGGTTTTGGTCAACCAGAACCTGTACATCAGACTTTATTGTAGACCGATATCATCCCTGGTACCTCATTCTTGCATCGGTGTCTTCTTTCTTATTCTAACTCCGCAATCTGACTCCTCATATGACTTTTCATTATTAGTAGTAGTAAAAAATGAAAAATTGTGAAATAAAGATCATTTTTCAGTCCCCGTGTTATGCTCTTCATGGTGTGCAAGAGCCCCTTTAATGGAATATCACTATAAGCCTGCCCATGTCTCTCTGTCTCTTATTCTTGTCTAGATATAATGCAAACGGTGAAAACTGACATAACAACTTAGCAGCAAAGTGATAAACCAAATGAGCTCATAGCACCATCACAGACATGTTCAAACAGCTTAACTTTAGCTTCAGATAGTTTTACAGTCACCCAACGGGCCTCAAATTAGTAACAGCCACCTGACAAATGTTCTGCACAGCAGCACAGGTCAGTGTTTAGGTGGAGAATGACTTTGTAATCCAGTAAAGTGTTTGTACTTCACCCCCATACAGTCATGAGTGGGGCCAGTGGAGGCTTACATTAGCAAACCACCAAGACACCCTTTACTTACTTTATGAGAGAGAAAACAATCTTTCTTTCTTTGTTTCTTTCAGACATTATTCTTAGGTGAGCTGCTTTCTGAACTCATGAAACCATGCATGGCGAGACATGGAAACTCTCCAAAAGTCTCTCCAGAGAGATAAGGCTTTCGCAGAGAAACCAGGCGGCACCAAGGCGTTAATGAAAGAGATGCACGTGTCTAATAATTCCCCCGTCTTTTAAAAGGCTTGCCTTACAGGACTGAGGGGTGATATTTTCTAGGATGTGAGAAACCCCACCAACCTACTTTTAGAAGCTTTTGGCCGTAAGAGGTGAGATTACAGCTGTTTAGTGCTAAGAACCTACAGGATCACACACTTCTTTCCACAGCTGCCTGAAACAAACTGCACTCACAGCAAAGGCTGGGGAAGCTAGAAATGTCTAACAAATGTGGAGGCTCCAAAACATAAGATGCCCTGGAGTGATATGAAAAGTGTTGAAAGATCTCTAATTCCCCCCATACAAAAGAAGAATCACATGTTTACAATCCTTTATAAAAACACGTTTCTTCTCCTTCTCCCCCCCTTCTTCCTTTCACTGATTGGCTGGTGTTGATGAAACAGAAAATCTGAAAATTGTGTGTGCGTGCATGCCTGTCGCTGTTATATCAATAGATGGCATGTGCGATTGCCTCTACAAACTGGAGGCCAGGCCACTGGGAATAATGCTCACTAAGCAAGTGAGTGGGGCAGGGAGCGAGCTGTGTGCGTAAATGTGTGCGCGCACGCACGCACGCGCGGGTGTGTGTGTTTGCATGCGCGGCCGTGCGCAGTTTATTGAAAGAGTTCCTCTCTCCCTTCCCCTCCTCCCCACCGTCCTCCTCCCCCTCCCTCCAGCCCAGGCAGCAGCAGCCTGGGTGGTCCCCCTCTCTCTCCACTTTGGTGAGCTGTTGCTTAGCAGCTAATAATAGGCGATGTTTGCAAAGTAATTTGCCTCTTCCTTGGCCAATGGGAGCCGGAGCACTTTTCCATCAAACCTTCCTTTTCAGGATTTGCCGAGAGGCGAACTTCTCCAAATGTTACCGCCACGGGATCGGAGTTAGACTTGACACGGACGGCTCAGACATAAGCTACTACTACTACTACTACTAGAGCTACTACTCCTCTCTGAGACGTCGGTTCACACACCATCGGGACGAATGAAGACGGAAGGATCTATACGGACTCCGGCGCATAATGTTGGGATGGAGTTTAGAGACTTGTTTGGCTCAAAGGAAGACTAGAAAACGTTCTTCTAGTTTGTTGCCGGTGCTGCTGGATGCGCTCTACTTCTATGTTGGATTATTGTCGCTTTTTCTGAACTCGCACCGATTCTGTGTCGCTTCGCTCTGCGTGCCGTTCACGCTCTTTGGACTATGGCCTCGGATCGCGGGGTCCCAGGGGCCGGCGTCTTTGGAGATTTACCCCCGAGTTACACACGCTCCCAGCCGCCTGCGAACCCAGACCTACTCCGGAGACCCAGCTACTGCCACGCTGCTTTCGCACTCAAACAGATCTCAAAGGTGATACACTGGTCGCAGTCTAGAGTGGATTTTTCTGTGAATACAGCTTTCATCCAGTCGGCAGATGTGAATGAAAGGTTTCCCCTAAAAAAGGCAGCTTATTTATTTAGGAGTTAGGTTATCTAATCGGGATTTGAGGGTCGCATATGGGAATGCGGTGTAGACTTTAAGCAGCAGCTATCAAACCGGAGTCCGGGGACCACCAGTGCTCCCCTGAGGGGAGACGACTGCGAAATCGGGATCGGTTTGATTTGACTATTTAATACTGAAGGGAAACATTGTCGTTAGAAGTTGATGTAATATAACATAAATCGTTTTAACTGGACAGAGCCGTGTTAACCAAAAGCCTACCTGCGTGACATTTTGGGAGCGGAATAAAGCGATAACAAATGAACGAGTCTTCTTTTTTAGCTGTATGTTAACTCTGCTGTTTATTTGAACTGACATCGGCTTCTCATTGCTTTCTGCTGTTAAAAGCCACCGTGAGGAGAGCGAGAGAGAGAAAGAAAGATAAGGGCTTGTTCCCATACCCTATCCCAGGCGTGTTGTGCGTGTTTTTTTTTTTGACTGTGTGCAGCCAGCGGAGAGCGCACTGGCCCGGGGTCTGTTTGGAAATGTGGTGGGTCCTGTAAAGGAATTCACTGATTGAGTTTGATCTGACAAAGCATCTTTGGACCGCCCGGATGCTTGGACGTGTTTCAGCACTGCTGCGAGAAACCACAACACTACAGCAATGTCTTCTAGCGCAGCAGTGACATTTGTGGCAATTCACAGCAAATGAGAGATTAGACAGATGGGTGTAAAATTATTCATAAAATGTGAAGTAGAACCAAATTAAAGCAAAAGATATCCATTAATATTTTTCTGTTGGGCTACAGTTATAGAAATAGCTTGAACTGCATAGTAAATGTGTTAATGGCTCTTTTTCAGTAGAACAAACTCACAGTTTTAACTTTCAGCTTTTTTTAAAGTCACGCATTTTGCTTTGGAATGAAATTGTCACCTCTTATTTTTCTTATTTATGGGAGCTCCTCTAGGCTGTAAGGTAAAACACTGGAAATCTCTCTCCTTAAATAAGGATGTCATTAAGTACAAAATAGTCCCAACACAGTGTCATTTAAATCGTATTATTGGGATAGGACTACAGATAATGTCTAGCCTGAGATTTAACACATAAGACCTGCATCAGAGCTCTTTGGCACCACGACTTGTCTCCATTTTATGAAAAGCATGATATAAATAACAAACATATGTTGTCTCTGAATACAGATGCATGTCTCTTCAAATGTTTAGAATTTACTTGCACAACCTTGTTTGAAAAGATATGCAACTAACCTTTTTGAGACAGTAAGCATGATTATGTGTAGTATAATAGTAATAATAATAATAATGATAATGTTCTTTTCTCATCCTCTTCCTGCTTCCAATCCAGGGGAAGGCAGTAGGTCAGAAAGCTCCTCTTTGGATCCGGGCGAGGTTCCAGGCCTTCCTATTCTCTCTGGGCTGCTACATCCAGAGGCACTGTGGGAAGGTCCTCTTTATTGGACTCTTAGTTTTCGGGGCTCTGTCTGTGGGACTCCGAGTCGCAGCCATCGAAACCAACATTGAACAGCTATGGGTGGAAGGTGAGTGTGTGATATTTCCTGTTTGACAGTGCATGCGTTGCCCTAGGGAGCTTGTTTTGGGTCGTAATCATGCGAAGCAGTTAAATGTTAAAATGTCTTAAACACTTAACTGTATGCTGTCTGGCGCTGGCACTGAGTCTACAGTAAAGCTATCATTCGGTATGCTTCCTCACTACGTTGTAGCTGGTTGGTGGACTTTTTTTTTTTCTTTTTGCTTTTGTTGGATCGTGACAGCTGATAAAGTGACATGAAACTAAGAGAGTGATTGAGATAGAGCAAATGGTGCAGACATCCCCTGGTTTGTACACAATTCTCAGTTGTTTTCCACTGAGTGTAGCTGGAGTTCTGATGATGAGATGTGTTGGCAGGAAGATACAGGTTAGTGTCATCTCAGTGCCGTGGGAGGGCACTAGGTGTTCAGTGAGCGACACAATGGCTTGTCTTGTTGAAATCCTGATGACAGAACTGAGGATTTGTGGGACTTAGTTAAGTATTTTTTTTTTATCTTTTTAGGGGCTTTTATTAAAGTTCGAATTACAGCACACATTTCTAATCGCATTAGCAGCATATAAGGAAAACAGTCCTACTTACTACACACCAGTATTAACAGCCTTGGATACAGCAGATTCATGCCACTCTCTCCTGTGCATTGTATATGTTTTTATCAGCAGTTTTTCATGTTTTTTGACTTCTTTATCTTCTACGTCTTTTCATCATGAGAGCAAACACATCCCTGACATTTCTGCCGTGTTTTTTTGGATATCTTACAATTTCCTCTTCTCTTGATAGCGCTCCCATTCCTTACCTCTGAACTTTTTAAGTTAAGGTTATCTGTACATTTCCAGCGGCAGAGGCAGCTTTATTTGGTTTTTCACACTGACCAAATTCCTTTTAAACCCCCAGGCTTCAGTGCCGGGGCTGATCCCTGCAGCAGATGGACTGTGTGAATGGTTAGCCATCTTTGAGGGCTCTGACCCCTCCCTCCCCCCCCCCCCCCCCCCCCTTAGCTCCCTGTGTGGTCCCTAACTATTCTTGGATTCCATTCAACAAGAGGCAAGCAGGCAGGCAGGCAAGCAAGCAGGCACCACCTCCCTCCCTTACCCTCCTCCCTCCCTCCCTTCTCTCCTCCTCACAAGAAGAAAAAAAATATAAGTGAATGCAGCTGAAGTTTACCCACCTGTTTTGCACGCTCTAAAAGCGCCACAGCAGTTGGTGAATATAAACAGACTCTATAGGGTTTTTTAAGCCCACCATGTCACTGGAGGACAGGAACAGGCGGCTCCCACAGGACCTGTGTGGAGGTGTTGGTGGAATCACACGCCGCCGGTTGTTGGAAGGCTGTGCGCTTCACTTGCGCAGGAATTTAAATAAGGTTCTCTATCAAGCACAATAAAACAAAAAAGAAACAAAAAGAAAAATCTTTAAAAATGTAGGCACTGAAATTGTTTGCTTTGAAGGAAACGCCTCCATCTGCCACAATAAGAAGGAGAGCTGCCACTGTCCCTTTTCTTTGGTTTCACTGTGGTTAGTGTAAAGCTTCGGGATTACCTCTTGAGCTAATTGGCCAAGCCATCTTTTAAAGGACATGTTTAGATGTTTGTGTGCAAGTTGTTTTGCTGTGGGATTGAGAGAGTTGAACTGGGGGGGTGCTCAAAAGGAATGCTGTGCCTTTAAGAGGCCGTGGCCATCTTTCTAAAGTTTCTGCCTGCCTTGTTTCCACCAATAGCCCATTGACAAAGCTGCTAGGGCCTCAATGGAGAGTAAAGTGGTTCGGTAACAAGGAGAGGTTAGTTCTCCCTCTGTCTCTCACTCTTTCTCTTTTACACACACACGCACGCACGCACACGCAGAAAAAGACACATGCACCAATACACATAAGCCAGGGCACAAAAAAAAATATGCCTTCTAGTAAGACATCAGATTTCAGACTGATGGAACGAAATTATGAACATATATTTTACATTAGTTCCTAAGTTTTATTTGCTGTGTTTTCTAATCTAAACATGTAAATAATTTGGCTTTACATCAAAAGCAACTTTAAGAAGCGGCATAAATGAAAGTTTTCCCACTTGCACCCTAATTTGTTCAGATGAAACTAGCTGTGAATTGACACCTTATGTGTTAACACTCCAAGCTGAATGTGAATGTGTGTGTGTGTGTATCTGAATGTGTTAGGAGCATATGCTTCCCATCATATATTCATACTAGGAGCTGCCCCCTGCAGTTTTCACACACATACACAAACACGCACACTTGTCATCTTTGTCACTTCTGGTGCGTGCAGCTTGCCTGGCCGCCTGTCTTCCCGCCTCAGGTTCCTGACTGCGTTCCCGTCTGTCTGCCCGGGCTTTGTGTGCGCCTGTTTATATTTCTACCTGTCTGTCTGCCTGCTCTGTGAAGTCAGGCCACCAGGGCTTTTTTTTTTTTTTTTTTTAATTGCTTCCTCCCTCCAACAGGACCAAAATACCGTGAAGCACAGCAGTGCAGTCTGTGTCTAGAAAGTGTAGACAGAGAGAAAGAGACAGAATTTGTGCCTACACTTCACAATCAATCAAGCATTCTTTACGTCTTTATTCATATCATTTACTTCAACCTGAGGACTCTTGTGCATTTCCAGAGCGGATGAGCTACTTATAAGTCGAAGGCTTCATCGTACCTTCAGCTCTCACACCTGTGTAGTGGAGAATAAAAGCTGGAGTATCAGGGTGTTTTGTCTGACAAGGGGATTACGAACTATTTCTGGCTAACTGCCTCTGCTCTAAAGGATCTGAGACAGACATCGCCCATCAAATTACCTTACACCCATGCACATCTTTTTTTCCTTCTTCCTTCTTAAACTGCAGTGCTGGCCCGAGGGATGGCACTTGTTGCCAATTTTCAAAGTGCCTGGATTAAATTGAGTTAAATTGTGTTTCAAAAAATCATTCATGTTATCTAGTTAGAATTAGATAAAGTATACACTGTGGTTCTGCTTATCTAGCTTGGGCCACATGTGAGAATTTGAAAGTTAAGGTATGACCTGCGCAACGTGTGACCCGGCTCTGTATTGTTCACAAGGAGAAAAGAAAAAGATCATAAAAAGAGGCGCAGGAAGAGGACGAGGATAAGAGGAGACAATGGTGTGGGGGGGCGGGAACAGGGTGGAAGGTTTATTGCAAGCTCACACTTTTTTTCCTTTTTTTTTGCTGCTGTTTTTACCTGTCTCATTTGAACAAACATCAAGTGCGAAACGGTCTCGTGGACGTCTTTCTCCATAAAGCCCCGTTTGTTTTATGAGAGAAGTTACTTTCTTAAGCTTTTTTTTGTTTTGTTTTTTTCACTAAAATGTGTAAAACTTAAGGATGCCTTTGCGCAGCCTTTGGATAATTGTTTTCAGGCGCGTATCAAGCCGCAGCCGAAAAGCTGTGTATGGGAAAGAGGGTAAAGAAAATGCCTTCATGTAACAGTGGTGCTGTTTACTCTGACTTTAACTAAACTCATCTTTCTTGGCAGTTGTTTGGGTGAGGCATGACAGACATGTACACAGACTCAAGCTGTCCAAATATGAGCGCAGCGAGACGAGGACTATCCGGGTAGCAGTTGCCCCATAAAAAGTCTTATGCAGGAGAGAGGGAGGTGAAGACCATACAGTGTATACAGAATAACAGGGAATCAGACAAGATATGAAGAGACCGAGGTGTGGACTGATTTAAAGAGAGGAGAGCAAAAAAGTTTGCACAAATGCACACGTGGGCGTTTCACCGTTTGGAGCGGTTTCTCTAAACAAACCTCAGAGTGGCACAGCAGGTAAATGCTATAATTCATTGGAGTGCACACAGCGCCCCAGTTCAGACAGAGAAAGGGAGCTCTATGAGGTATTATTGAAGGTGAATAGTGCGCGGTGGTGCCCCAACTAGATAAATAAACTCCCAGCGTTCAGGGCCTGGGACCTCACTGGTAGAGAGAACAAACAAGACAGAGTCAACCTGGGTCACTTCTAAATGTTTATTTCACCCCCTCTCCCTCCATCCCTCAATCCAAGACTACCTCATTCCATCTCCGTTCTCAGCATCCCCAAAACACACACACACGCTCTTCAACAGAGAGCCCAAGACCACCCCCCAACAAATAAACACACACTGAGCAGCTACAGATACATCTGCATATGACAGACACATGGCTCTTGCTTCTACTGAGACAGGAAGCACAAAAGAGCGTGCTCTACCTTCCCTTTTTTAAAGTCTTGTTTGTTTGGGGTTTTTCTTTTTTCTTCTTCTCTTTTTTGCCTTTGGTTGTAAAACAAAAGCTCTTCATATATTTATTGGGTAATGAGTATCACCGGTTTACAGTGATAGCATAAAACAGGTCTTTGGGCTGAAAAAAGGGCACTGGACTGTCAGGCTCTTTGCTACATTGAATGCGATATCCTTAGAAAGGTCGCAATGCAACCCAAAATGGGATAATAAAAACTCAATCAGTATAGTGTGGCACCCTTTATCTCTTCGCTGAAGAGCAACCTTTGTCTCTGGCTGTGGGGTGGGTGCAGGGGGGAATAAAGCGACACCAGTCACCTTAGAGTTTGCACCATTTGCCTCTGTCTTTACACCGTGGAAGTATAAAAAGTGAAGTGAGAGGGGCTGGAGAGAGAGAGGGGGACTGAACATTTTCTTGGTACTTGGGAGGGAAAAAAGAAATGCTTCTGGGGCTCAATAAATTCATTTCTCATCTGAATGAGACCAGCAACGTGGAAAAATTTTGCTTTTCAGGCGGGGATGAATGTATGTTTCAACCACACATTAAGCAGCATTAGCGGTCAGTGGAGTGTCTAATGTGACTATTTTTCACAGTGGCCAACACTGCCCATGATTAGCATAATTAGCAGAGGCAAGCCTATACATATGGAAATAGAAAGTGCCTAAATGCCAGCCCTCGTGGAAATTTATGTGTGGTGGCTAACACCACTGGCACATCTGAATAGAAAGTAAGTGAAACTGATTTTTCATGTTGTTTTTGCTGTTTTATGCAGTTTTTAAGGTGTGATTTGGAGACAGCTTTTTATTTATGTATTTATTTATTTTTTATTTTAATACCAGGGAAAAGTTACAGGACAAACAGAGACCACATTTGTTTTTTTGTGTGTGCGGGTAGTTTAGCTCATTTCCTGAGTGAATGGTGTTTTTGACAGCTGCTAAACAGATACACTGTATTTCTATAGGTAAGATAGCAAAGTGCCAGCTTCTCTTTCTTGCCCCTTGCCTCACCCCCCCCCCCCCCCTTACATCCCGACTCTGGCATTGTTTTACAGGCTGGGAAAGTTTTGGTCCATTTGCTTTTGTTGAGGGGAGAAAAAAAAACGTTCCCTCTTTATTTTATTCTGCTGTTTGTTGGGAAACATCTGAAAGAAATTGAAGGGTTGAATGACAAAAGGGTTTGCATTCAGTCTGGAGCTGTACTGACGGATTCTATAGAGGAACAGCCCATCTGCTGGGGTGCAGCCTGCTTTAGGCAGCGCCCTGGCTAGGGGAAGCCATAGGGCAGGACTGGGCTGAAGAATCCAAAGTGGAGATTCTGGTGGGTCCAAAAGAAGGGGGCCTATTTGGGTGCCAAGATGAAGGAATGAATGTCTCATTTAGCTCCATTGCTGAAAATCAAAAGGAAGTAAAGCAGCTCTTTTGTGAATAAAACAGTGGAGAAGGAAGTAAATCATAGGGAAAAGACAGCAGGCGAGGGATAACTTAATCTATTTTTCATATTGTTGCTACGCTGTGATAAAGTAGCGTAGCAACCTTCCCTGAACTATATTTTATCAAAGGAAGTTTTGTGTAGAAATCGGCTGCATATTTCTTCTCATCTTGTCATGCTGTGTAAATCAGGAAAAACGTCAAATGCACTACATAGCAAGTAATAGCATACATGTCACCTTCAGCCCTCTTCTTCTTGAGTCTTCCTCCATAGCAGCGTGGGGCCTTTCAGGGGCCCCCTAATCCAGCTAATCTACCACACTAAACTTTGAAGGCGGCCTGGTCTGACCTAGAATGGCCTGGAACTGGGACTAGGTACCCATAACCACAATAGAATAGAATAGAAACAGGCCTTTAAAGGTGGTCTTGGATCATTCTAGAAGCCAGATGTTTTATTGAGTTAGGAGATGCTGTCTGTTTGGCTTGTAAGGATGGAAGGGTCAGGTGGGTAGGAAATGACTGAGGTTGGTGGAGACCGAGTCCTGTTTCACCTCAGTACACACACACACACACACACGCACACACACACACACACACCGGCACATGAAAACACGCTTTCTTAAAAACATTATTATTATTTTTTTTTTTTTGTACACCCACAGCCATGAAACCATGTCAGGGCTTGTTATGACATTTTCCCCTCGCTTTTCACTTTCCCAATGTCATAACTGTTGTGAAAGTGCTTTTAGTGGTGAAGCTAGTAAATGAATTCACATGTTGCACCCATCAGAGTCGAATTGTTTGCTAAAATTTGTAAGATGGTGGTCGAGTATCGCGAAAGCATCTCGACAAACCGATGGGATGTGATTTAGAGCTGCGATCATTTGTGTTCACCCATCTCCAAGCCCCCCATTTTTATTTTTTATTTTTATTTTTTTCAATTTTGATCATGTTGCCAAACAAGGACTAATATTTCATGTTTCAGAATCGCTCGTGTAATAAACTTCCCAGCCACTGGGCTGTTAAAACCCAGCTTTACACCCTCAAAGGTGCTTTCTTCCCAGGGTGGGAAGAAAGTTTCTGGGAACTGTCTCTTTAAGGCTGTGAGGAGCGAAGCCTGGGTGAAGGGAGAGGGTAGAGGGGGGGAAACTGAAAAAGAGTGAGAAAGGGAAAAACAGCCTCAGAAAGAGAGAGAGAAAAGGGGGACGAGGAACAGGGAAAGAAAGGTAGAGACGGAGAGGCTTCTTATGAAGAGAGTGGTGAACTTGAGCAGAGCTGAGTGCTGGGGAAGCTTAGAAGTCGGGTGGTTGGGGCCGGACCGGGGGTTGAGGAGAGAAGGCGAGAAAGAGAGGGAGAGAGAAACGAGAGAGGACTGGCTGCCTGGGTGGTCCAGATGGGAGGAACGAGACACAAATAGCTATAATTTACTTCAGGAGGCCTGTAATTACAGAGCCAGAGTCTCTTCGAGCCACCCAGTTCCTGTTGGGATCAAAACCCCACGCTGCAGAGGTTAACATACGAAATGTCAAAAAAGGTTTAACAGATGTCAAAGAGGTCCTCAAACGGAAAGTGTTCAGTTTTTTAGTGGTTTTTTTTTCCTTTTTGATTGGAAATTAGTGGGGCAAGAAAACCCAAGCGGGGCCACGAAGATTAAAATGTTTTACACTAAATCTCGTATTTACACTTCATGACAGTATGAAAATGACTTAATAAAAGTTAAATCTCATTTTCTAACATTTCCAAAATTCCAGGCAGAATTATTTCTTTCACATATGTCCTGCTGTGGTTTATAAATACATTAGCTTTAAAAAAAAGAAAAAAAAGAAAAGTTTTTGTGCAAAGAACATCAAACAAGAGCGTGTCCCATTTTGAAGTGTTTTCTTTGTGAGATGCACTAAGCCCGACACCAGTCACTGCAAATAAACAAGGTGACCCGATAGTGTCGAGGCCCTGCGAATGTAATTAAGCCTTGAAAGCGAAGCCTAGAAATATTGGACTGTGTCACAGAGGACCGCAGTTCTAACCTGATCTCACACTTTTGCGGCGTAGGCTGAATAGTTTGTTTTTTCTTTTCTCCCCATCAATTATGGGAGCCTGTTCCAGCCAGGGGGAGGTCCAGAAAGCGTGAGGGAAAAGAGAGAGCGGGAGAGTGTGAGAGAGAGAAAGAGATGGAGAGAGAGGTAGATGGGAGAGTGTTAAAAGGATAAAAGAAATAGATGCTCGGAGCTGCGAAGTGCAGTGCAGTAAAATTGGGTGAACGACTGACAAAAATTAGAATCAAGAAGGTGGTAGCCCTAGTTTCTAAACTCCCACCACTTCCCTCTTTTCTCCCCTCCCTTCTGTCTCTCTGGGGTTGTCGTGTAGTGGGACAGCAAGAGGGGCAGACGGGCCCTCTGTGATCCAGCGCGGCATGTTTCATGTCCACTTGGCACTGGCACAGATCCCCCCGGCTGGCAAACTCTTTTCAGGGCAACCTCCTGTAATTAGGGGGCTGGGGTCTATTGCACAGCACAACATAGCTCGCTCTCTCTCTTGCTCCCTCGCTCTCTCTCTCGCTCTACATTTTTTTTCATCCACTTTCTAACTTTTCTCTTCATCACCGTCTCTGACAGCCATATTTCTTTCCTCCACGAATATATTCACCGTTCTTTATCCATTCGCACTTTTATGTCTTTCAATGCCATATCACAAGAACACCGCTGAGGAAGCGTTGCAGAGAAATACAGAGTCTGAGATGAACACATTTTCCAATAAACAACCTTTAAAGGTTGAAAACTGTGCATAAACATCAGGAATAAAAGATGAAGTGCCCATCATAATTATTTTTTACGAGTTCAGATTGTCCCGGTCTGTAGAGCGTTTTGGGGGCATCAGAAGGCTGGTTTCACTAACTAACAGGGCACATCTGTTTCGCAGAAGGAGCCAATGAGAAGCTGTATTACTCATTTCTCTTGGCCAGACACTGGCTTGTGTGAAGTGCCTTCAAAACCAACACTGGCGAAGGCCAAGGGCGTTGGTCAATATATGTGTGTGTTCTTGTGTAAGTGTGTGTGTGTGTATGTGCATATGTACGCACAAAACCTACTCTGTATTAGGATACAAATGTGTGAGTGTCTTTGCGTGTGCATTAAAGAAAATCTATCTATCTGTCTATCTAATCACTTTTCATTTCTACTTTTTTAGCTGGCAGTCGTGTGAGCACAGAGCTTCGCTACACAAGGGAAAAGCAGGGAGAGGAGTCTGTATTTACCTCACAGATGCTTATCCAGACCCCCAAAGAAGAGGGCACAAACATTCTCACCCAGGAAGCTTTGCTGGTTCACATGGAAGCCGCGCTGTCCGCCAGCAAAGTGCAGGTGTCATTGTTTGGAAAGTAAGTGGACATGCTCTGTGAAGATCTGCTTCGCGCACCCATGTGTTTTTTAATAAAACTTTTAATCTAAAACCTTTATTTCTCTTAGATCATGGGATCTTAATAAAATATGCTATAAATCTGGAGTCCCCATTATAGAGAACGTCATGATCGAAAGGGTAAGTCGATGAAGAAATATCTGTTTTGTTTTGTTTGGGTTTTTTGTGTGTCTATGTTTATTTATCACTGATTTGTGATGTTTACTTCTTTCTTTTCTATTTCCTGATCCCAGATGATTGACAAGCTGTTCCCCTGTATGATAATCACCCCATTGGACTGCTTTTGGGAAGGGGCCAAGCTACAGGGAGGCTCTGCCTATTTACCGTAAGTCTTGGAATATTTGCCATAACTTTTTTTTTTTTTTGGGTGCACTTTTAAGCACTTCATTGACAGCTTGGCTGTTTCTATGCACTGCTTCCATCTGATCTGAGTAGAGCTTTTGGAGGGGTCCGTCACTTTTAGCACATGATGGATGGAGACATACAGTTGGGCTTTCAGTAGTCTATCAGTGGGTGCTGTGACTGACAGTGCTGGTCAGTAATAGAGTTCTTTTAGGGCCCAGAGAGGGACTGAAAGGGGGTGTACTGACAGAGAAATTCAAAGAGAGAAGGTTAGAGAGAGATGCAGCGGGCAAGCAAGCGAGGCAGGGATGGAGAGAGAGTAGATGGCTGTAACAGCAACTGGGTGGTGGGTTGGTAGAACGGAGGGCGGGGAGGCGGCGGTGGTGGTGGCGGCGGTGGTGGTGGTGGCAGGGGAGCCCTTTGGGTCAGACAATGGTAAGCATTCTTTCAGTTTACGAGTGAGTGTCCATCAGTGCAGGGGCCCCGGAGGAGGGAGGGGGGCTGGCTTTGTCAGCTCACGGCTAACACTCGGCATTCTCATGGTAATGCCCCGGGCTCCTAGCTCCCAAGTTGTCCAACAAATAAAATGGGCAGTATTCAAGCCCCAAGTCCCCCGAGAAGGACAGAGAGAGCCTACAAGACAGTTAACAGTGGAGTCTGGGCGTATTTGGGCATTTGGAGATTCTATTTTTTTTTCTGCAGGGGATAAAGTTCTCTTGAGAAATTGAGTCACTGAAAGGGATCTCTTTTTTTCCTCATCAGAAGTGATATTTCAATTGTGTGCTTAGTTTAGAAAAGATAGTTTAGATCATAGCAGATGTTTCTTTGCAGAGGAATTATTTGTTTATGTGTGTGTCTTAGCTGACAGCGGTATGTTGCATGACAAGCCAGCACATACAGAAACAAACACAAGTTTCCCATCCTTAGCATCTCCCTGTTGGCTTGTGTGAAAAGCATAGCACCAGAGAAAGAGAAGGGGGCCTTTGATGAATCACACATCTTCCAAACATTCACACAGTGCTCAACATCTGCTGTTATTTATTAAATGTATTTAACTTCTTCATTTATTTGTTGTCGTCGTTGAGCTTACGAGAGCCTGTTGCATTCACTGGCGGGACTGTCCCTTTATTCAGCTTCTGCTCCAACCATTTTTTTAAAAAACAAAACAAAAAAAAACCAACTCAAAAACAGAAGAAATAAGAGTATGATAGAGAGCAAGAAAAGGGGAGGGGGGATCGGGAAAGAGAATGAGTGAAGAGTGGGAGAGAAAGAGAGTGAGAGAACTGGGGAGAACAAAAAGCAGCAATCTATGAAAAAACAAAAGGGCCCAGGCCCGGTCCAGTCAAGCAAAAACTAGCTGATAAAGGAGTGTCTTTGCAACCAGCAGCAAAAGGGGGACCCTGGTATGTGGGAATAGGAGAGCAGCTCTCTTCATGAGCCATCGGGGGGAGATTCAGCTTGGAGTTCAGATACTTTGGGATAATTTTATTTCCCTTTGTCTCGCTGAATCACAAACCACAAACATAATTCCTCCAGTTTTTCCAAAATTCTTATTTTCCTTGAGCAAGTGCATTACATTTCCTGATGTAGGCCACATTGCAGAGCAAACCAGCGCAGTACAGATGAAGCTAACAAACAGGTTATTTGTCCATGTACATTTCATCCCTCGCCCGTTTTCCCTTTCCCTGCCTTCCATCCTCCTGGCCTCTCCCTTCCCTCCCTCCTTATCAAGATGTTTGGGAGGCAGAGGTAATTGTTATGACTCAGTGCAGGGCATTGAGGAATGAAAGTGAGCAGGCAGCCACTGTGCCTTTTCCCTGGGCATTGTGGCAGCGTGAAACAGGATAATAAACGCTATTTTATCCTGTATCTGCAGCTAGCCTCCTGTGTAGCCCACCACAACAAAGGAGCGAGAGAGAAACTGAAGTAAAAGTTTTCCTGCCCAGAGTAAACATTAGCGAAGAATTCAAAGCCACGTAGCCGTGTGGGCACATGCTCATAAAAGCTATTTTACGTTGCCTTCCTTCCTTAAGTTCCTACAAATAATGTAAAATCAGTGTGTGTGTGTTTGTTGCCATTATAAAGTGTGTCTTTGCTCTGCAGGGGTATGCAAGATATCCAGTGGATGAATCTAGATCCAGTCAAGCTGATGGAGGAGCTGAGCCAGTTCACCTCACTGGAAGGGTTCAAGGAGATGCTGGACAAAGCCCAGGTGATGCACAGAAAAAATTACATGGATATCTTTACTAAACAAGGCTGCGTGTCATCTATGTTTACACCTCTTATTGTGTACTGAGACATCTCTAACATTGTTTGATTCCTCAGGTGGGACATGCCTACATGAACAGACCATGTCTAGACCCCTTAGACCCTGACTGCCCCCTCAGTGCACCTAACAAGGAGCTAGGAGAGGTAACCTCGCATGAAAGAGTGCAACTTTAGTAATTATTTACAGTGCACACAAAGTAAACCAAAGAGGCGCGCATATTGACATTTCTGCTTTCTTATTCAGAGTCCTGACATTGCTGGCCGTCTCCAGGGTGGTTGCCATGGTTTTAGCCGGAAGTTCATGCACTGGCAAGAGGAGCTCATTTTGGGAGGGCGGGTCAAGAACAGCCAGGATGCTCTGCTGAGGTGTGTGTGTGTTTTTGTGGGTATATTTATACATTGTCTTCCTCTTGTGTGATTAAAGGATCCAATAGCAAGGATGCGACGCGATCACTACCAGCCAAGTAGGCCTCGAGTTCCCCTCTGAATCTATGGAACCCCCTAACAGCAGTGAAGACACATGCTAGGAATGCCTCATATCGAGAGGGATCAGTTTCCTGAATGACCCCGGTCTGGGATCAGCCAATTAAAGATGATTGACAGTCACATAAAGCCCCACCACCCTGCTGCACATTTGTTGTGTGCAGGACCAAAGAAGAAGAAGAAAAACAAGGAGGCGAATAACACTCAAATTCACTTTTATCTAACCCAGGGCTCTTTATAAGACAATCTTCAGAGTTCAACTGGCTATAAAAGCATGGCCAGTACAAATGGAGTGAGAGCACTGGGTCAGAGCCCAGATCAAGCCCCCCTCCACAGACCCAAGAGAGCCTTGAATGAAAGAGGATTCCAGGCCCATCTGCAAGAGCCACACTTATTCTTGGATGTGATTTATGATCATCTCTTTCACATTTTGAGCGGCACTGCTGCTTACTTTGCTGGTGCCAAGAAAACCTGAGGACATCTGGGACTGCAGCCTAGAGATGAGCAGACAGACTAGATAACACCTGCTTTTAGTTGTTTACACTGGCAGATGGGCAAGCAGGCAGGCGGACAAATCTTAGAAGAGACGGCACCTGCTTTCAGATACAAGGAACATCTAAACACTCAGACTTAATGGTTACATTATGGTTTTTTTAAGAGTTGCTCATCATTCCTGATGTGTACTAAACTTTGTTTGCATGTTTTGCAGTGCGGAGGCTCTCCAGACCATGTTCCTGCTGATGAGTCCTAAGCAGCTATATGAGCACTTTAAGGACGACTACGAAATCCACGACATTAACTGGAATGAGGAGAAAGCCACCGCCATCCTTGAGTCCTGGCAGAGAAAGTTTGTCGAGGTATGAACTCGCGCACAGATTTCACGCTCCTTTAAACGCGCCATGCTTCAAGGACAGCAGGGCAGAAATAAAGATATTTTGTTGTCACTGAGATCATGTAGGAGGAGGGGGAGAAAAATTAGAGCTCATTTCCTTGTCCTCATGCCATCTTCACTGACACACACACATAAACACACACACAAGCGCACTGAGACTTTAATCTGCAGTGTCTGAATTCCATCAGTCTTCAGCTCCCTTGTAAACTGAATCGCAGGGCAGACCAGAGCACCGGGTTAGTGTGTGTTTGTGTGTGTGGTAGGCCAATCGTCTCCCTCTCTGTCAGGACCCTAGTTATAGGAACAAGCTGTTGCTGTGATAGCTGACACCCACCACGGCGAGGCTAAGCACAGCGGGAGGGAGGGGCATTTGGGGAGGGGAGGAGGGGTAACAAAACTCAAATGTAAACAGAGACATGAGGCCCCCCCAGCCCGACATATTAAAGTACAAGCGCAGATCTGTACGAGATAGCAAATGATGGTCGAACGCTTACAGGTAAATGGCTTTCAGGCGCTTTGGTTCCTTCATGGGCATGAAGTACCAGGAGACGCCTTCTGAGCCATGCGATCCCATCCTTTTTCACCTTTGACCTCACAACCTCTGGCATCTGTGCTCATTACTCCTCAGTTGTCATACTTATGCACGCACACACACATGCTAGCACATGTAAAAACACACTCGGGCCGTCTTACTCGCTTTCACAGCCATGCACATTTCAAACAGAAATTTTAGGGGGTCCTGAGATATAGGGCTGTAGTAGTTTAGGGGGATTTTGAACCATGTGTGTTACAAGGTCCATATTCCTTCAGTTGCTCTTCCACAGTGCTTAGTTATAAATTGGGTAGTATGTTTTTTTTTATTCTTCAGCAGAACGCTTTAACAGTTGATTGATGTTTCCCCATCAGGTGGTTCACCAGAGTATTCCAGCAAACTCCAGTCAGTCCATCCACGCTTTCTCCACCACAACCCTCAATGACATCATGAAATCCTTCTCTGATGTCAGCGTCATCAGGGTGGCTGGAGGATACCTGCTCATGGTGATTATAGTCACTGACGTTTGCCCATTATTAATGGATAATAAGTATCTTGTATCATTTCACTGTCTTTAATAATAATACATTTTCTCCTCTCCAGCTGGCCTATGCCTGTGTGACCATGCTGAGATGGGACTGCGCCAAATCCCAGGGGGCTGTTGGGTTGGCTGGGGTGCTGTTGGTGGCTCTGTCAGTGGCAGCTGGACTGGGTCTCTGCTCCCTGCTTGGCCTCTCCTTCAACGCCGCTACGACACAGGTACAACATAAAGGGAGCGGCGTACATCATTCAGTTCATAAGCACATTTAAATTTAAGGAGGTCCTCCTTTGATTTAAATCACAGAGTTTGATTCCACATGCTGAATGATCATTCAGACCCTTTATTCTCGACTGATGTTTTTCCTATTCCAGGTGCTTCCCTTCCTGGCACTGGGGATTGGTGTGGATGATATGTTTTTGTTGGCTCACTCCTTCACAGAAACTGAAAGCAACATACCCTTCAAGGTACCTTTAAAAGCCTCTTCTCCTCTCTTCCCTTGTCCTGTCCTCTTTTTTGCTCTCTTCTGATTTGTGTCTTCTGTTTTTGTTTTTTGCTTTTGTAAAGGAGCGGACAGGAGACTGTCTGCGTCGCACCGGCACCAGTGTGGCTCTGACTTCCATCAACAACATGATTGCATTTTTCATGGCTGCTCTAGTACCCATCCCTGCGCTCCGAGCTTTCTCATTGCAGGTATGTTTTGCAGACATACACAGACACACGCCTTCACACACATGCGCGCATGCATAAACAAGCTGTACACAATCGCACACCATGAGGCCTTGGGCTCCTTTTAAAATGAAAGAGATAACTTAAAAGAGTTGACATTTATTCAAAGCAAGCAAAGCCTTTGTTCCTAGTTTTATTGCCACTGCACCTAGAGGGCCAACGTTTTTTGTGTGTGTATGTGTGTGTGTGTGTGTGTGTGTGTGTGCATGTCTTTGCGTGTAAGTGTGCATATATATTTATATATATATATATGTAATGCGCATATAATATGTATAATATGTATAATGGGGAATAATCAGAGCAAAGACAGCGATGAACAGACAGAGACAGAAAACGGCAGGGAGAGGGAGGGAGTGGACCAGTATATCACTGGGCCGTCAAGGCGGTTTTCTCTGATCTGTGACTAACTGTGGGTGGTCTGAAACACACAAGCTCGCACACAAATACACACACAAAGATGGACACACTCTGGAAACCACAGCCAGTTAGAATGTCAGCTTCAGGGGACGGGTGAGCGGGGAGGCTGTAGCTGAACTGGTTAAGGGTGATGGTTTTGCTCAAACTTTATATTTATATATATCTTTCTATATTTTTTTGTGACTTCTTTCTTTTCTTTCCCCTCCTGGCTCGCTTAGTATTCGTGGCTGGTGATTTAGAGAAGAGCTTTGCTTTACTTACTGTGGTGTCAGGAATTTTAAAAAAAAGTCTTGACTCTTCCCAGTTGGGCTGGTGTGTCTGTAATTTTATATCCTGTTCAGTCTCTTCTTAGCTCTATCTTGCTCTTATTTCACTCTGTATTTTTTTCTCCCTCTCCCTAGGCGGCCATTGTGGTTGTGTTTAACTTTGCCATGGTGCTGCTCATCTTCCCCGCCATCCTCAGTTTGGACCTCCACCGTCGCGAGGACAAGCGTTTGGACATCCTCTGCTGTCTCTACAGCCCGTGCTCCGATCGCGTCATCCACCTCTCCCCTCAAGAGTTATCGGACGCCGGAGAACAGCCTCACACACCAACAACGGCGCACACGCACCAGTACACTGCAGGCTCGACCATCACCACCAGCACCCAAATCACTACGACGGTGCAGGCGTTCACGCAGTGCGACGCGGCAGGCCAGCATATTGTAACAATTCTGCCGCCTACCTCACAGATTTCCACCAGCCCTCCTTCCATCATCCTCTGCCCTCCCTCCCAGCCTCAAGGTAAACTGAACTCTATGATGATTCTGACAATACAGCAATTTATGATACTGGAATGCTCATTTCCTGCTTGTATTTCCTCCTTTTAGCCGCCTCTCCTTCCCCCACCACCTCTGTGCCAGACCCCTATGGCTCCCAGCTCTTCACCCCTACCTCCAGCTCCACACGAGACCTCTTAGCCCAGGTGGAGGACTCCAGATCAGGGAAAAAGTGTGTACCGCTCCCTTTCCTGCACTGGAACCTGTCCAATTTTGCCAGGGAGAAATATGCCCCTCTGCTCCTTAAGCCTAAAAGCAAAGCAGCCGTGGTTGTTCTCTTCCTGTGCCTCCTGGGCCTCAGCCTGTACGGTACCACCATGGTGCATGACGGCCTTTACCTGACCGATATCGTGCCACGTGACACCAAGGAATACGACTTCATCGACGCTCAGTTCAAGTATTTCTCCTTCTATAACATGTACCTGGTTACTATGGACGGATTCGATTATGCCCGATCTCAAAGGCTGTTGATTCAGCTGCACAACGCCTTCAACTCAGTTCGATATGTGGTCAGAGACAGCGACAACAAACTGCCCCGCATGTGGCTGCACTATTTCCAGGATTGGCTCAGAGGTAAGAATTCAGAGTAATGTTATTTTGGGTTTGTTTTTTTTAGAGGGAGTTAGGTAATAACTTCTTCTTTCTGTCTCTTTCTGATAATGAGTCTGCTATTTAATGCATTAGGTTTTTTCAGACATGCTTTTTGCTAAAGACAACAGTGAGTGGGTTAATGGGTGTGGGGGTTACAATGTGCAAAGGGTGAGTGGAAGTTCAGTCATATTGTTAGACTGCATCCACCTGGGCTTAGAGGTGACGTACTCGCTCACGGTTTGAGGTCATAGGCTATCTTGGCATGTGTGTGTGTGTGTGTGCGCGTCCTTAGGCTAGAATGTGTCACAGATCCAGTGAAGAAGAAGTAACAGCGATCAGGTCAATCTGATCCAGAAAAGGAAACTTGATATTTCACATTTTCAGCATCACTGCTCACACAGGCAGACATGCAGAAGAACTGTTATGATAACAGAAATCAAAGCATTTATAAATGACAGCCTCAATAATCCTCTCTCTTCTTTGTGTGTTCTACCTCACACACAGGTCTTCAGGCGGCTTTTGATGCTGACTGGCAGGCAGGCAGAATTACCGCTGACAGCTATCGTAACGGCACAGAAGACGGGGCTCTGGCATACAAGCTCCTGATCCAGACTGGCTCCAAGAAAGAGCCTTTTAACTACAGCCAGGTGAGTTAAAAAAAAAAAAAGATAAAAGGCTTTGTCTCATAATATGTTTGCTTGGCATTGTAGATGAAAATATGATCAACAAATGCTAATTTTTTCTCTAGCTGACCTCTCGTCGGCTGGTGGATGTCGAGGGTTTGATTCCCCCAGAGGTTTTTTACATTTACCTGACAGTCTGGGTCAGTAATGATCCCCTGGGCTACGCTGCATCTCAGGCCAACTTCTACCCTCACCCCAGAGAATGGATTCATGACAAGTATGACACTACAGGGGAAAATCTGCGCAGTAAGTCATCTGATTTTGGTCAGAGTGGATGCATTTAAAGGTGACTTACAGTGTGAATACAAAATCACTTTACCTTCTTTTAATCTCCTCTCGCAGTCCCAGCTGCAGAGCCCCTGGAGTTTGCTCAGTTCCCCTTCTACCTGAACGGCCTTCGTCAGGCCAGCGACTTTGTGGAAGCCATCGAGAGCGTGCGCACCATTTGCGATGAGTTTGGCCGCAAGGGTGTGTTCAATTACCCCAACGGATACCCCTTCCTGTTCTGGGAGCAGTACATTGGCCTCCGACACTGGTTCTTGCTGTCGATCAGTGTGGTGTTGGCCTGCACCTTCCTGGTCTGTGCGATCCTCCTGCTCAACCCCTGGACTGCAGGCATCATTGTAAGTGGATAGCTCTTCATCCTGCACTCCACTTTTTTATTCCTTCATATCATGCATTTTTCCACATCATTTCTGTTTTGTTTTTTTAATTCTCCACCTCATCCTAACTTAGCATCCTTAACCCCTTCCTCCCTCTCGCTCTCTTTATTTTCACCCTTCTCAGCATAGCTCAATAACACTGTCTAGGGGGCCCCTTTTTTCTCTGTTGAGGGCCAGCATGCACACACACACACACACACACACAAGGCCCTTTGTTATTCTAATGTGCGCTCTGCGAGCCTAAAAAAAAAAAAGGAAATGCAAAGGAGCAAGAAAGGCTTTACCCTCCTGAAGCCTCTACCTCCAACTCTCTCACTCCTTTTGTCAAAGGGAGAGGGAGAGATTTGGGGACAGGACAGATCTGCCCAGTTGCGACCTTGGCCTGCACAACCCATCCATCAGGGATATTTGTCTGTACGTGTATGTGCGTGTGGGAGAGTGGAAAAGAGACAATCTGAGTGGTCAACAGATGGATAACATTTCACACACAAGCTGGTGGGACCGGTGGTCCTCAAAGACCCCAAACTCACACAGAAACACATATCCCCATAGCCCCATTAGGGGTCTGTAGCTCAACTACAGAGCCAGTTTCAGCAGGAATGCGTTTAATTTAAGCAGCGGCCCACAGCAGTGCTGATTGAGACAGCAACACAACACAGTCTCTCAGACAGAGAGGCACAGCTACGTGCATGCATGGTCTCCAAGCATCAACCGGCATGTGAAGGCTTCACCCAGCCTGTATGTGGTCGAGCAGTAAAACAGCTTTTATCATTTCCAATTTAACTATGCCCCAGCTAAAAGCCCCAGCTGGGATCAAAAGCTGCCGTTGGCCAGGAACTGCTTTCTCCTCCTTGTTTTCTAAGGATTGTTGTTGCTGTTTGTATTGCGGTGTACAGTAACACCCCACATGAAGGCATTCGAAAGCTGTGGCACTGCATTACTTAGCTGTTGTATTAAATGTCAGAAAACAATAAAATGAGCGACACAGGCTAAAAATCTTGTGGAAAAAAAATGAAACAAGATTAATTTGTTATGGACAAGTAAATGTGAATGTGGTGCAAACACTTTGCCTTTGGTGCTGTCAATCTCTGGTGTTAAGCACCTATGGGAAGGAAGAAGAGAAAGAGAAAGAAGGAATATGGGAGTGGGCGAGGGGGATGGGATTAACCCGAGGGTGGGAAATTTGATCTCATGTCATTAAGATCTTGACCACAGGGTCAAAGATTCTGGCAGCAGGACTCCGCTCCATCTAGAAAGAAAAGCATTATCGTAGTTGAAATGCTTTAATTTTACAATCTCGTTTAGCCATATCTTCTTTTTTCATCCTACTGTGTTGGCTGGCTTAACATTTCCTGCACTGGAAAAGTGGTAACGCTAAATTTCATGTGTGCTTTTAGGTGTTTATCTTGGCCATGATGACTGTGGAGTTGTTTGGCATCATGGGTCTAATTGGCATCAAGCTGAGTGCCATTCCTGTGGTCATCCTGATCGCTTCCGTGGGCATCGGAGTGGAGTTCACTGTTCACATCGCTCTGGTAAGGAATGAGCAGCACCTAACCACCTAATCATACCTAATAGAAGAAAATGCATTACAAAATATTTTATTTATAACTGGCGAAAAGTTGGCTATTTTAAAATTATTGAGGTATTGGCTTGCTCACTCATGGTGGCAACCTGCTTCCGTGCACACTCTACTGTCTTGTAGCATAGTGTTGTAATCCTCAACAAAACCAAATGCAGGAACTAGGGAGCTTGCCAAAGCCTCACCGCAAGCACAAGTTTTGTGTGATCGGCAAGATTTCCAACTCACTTCTCTTCCCCACCTTCCCCCCTCTCTCTTCCGCAGGGCTTCCTGACAGCAATTGGCAACAGAAACAAGCGCTCGGCGGTGGCGCTGGAGCACATGTTTGCCCCGGTGGTTGACGGAGCGATCTCCACGCTGCTGGGTGTTCTCATGCTGGCTGGGTCCGAATTTGACTTCATCATGAGGTAAGTGAGTGTGAGTGTTCATTCGGAAAGGTCATATGCTACCTTTAGAAGAATCAGCATTTTGTGTGGAGCCGGTTGTCTCATCTCACTTTGGGTGCAGTAGGAAACCTCACTTTGGAGGTCTACATGCAGGTGGAAGTCCTTTTTTTGTTGTTTTTGTAGACACACACAGAGACACACAAACAGTGACAAATAAGCACCTGGTTCTGTCACTCTGGGAGCGCACACACATCTGACTCCTCGAGCTTGGAGTGAAACAAATGGGGAAAACATCAAGGGTGTGTGTAGCAGCTGCTTGTAAACATGGAAGTGTTCTGCTGCCCACTGGGTGGTGTCTCCCTCTCACTCTTTCACGCTGTCTCTTTCACACATACACAGGGGAATCTGTAAAAATTCCTATCATCTGTTTGGCATTCCCGCCTTCCACGTTGGATGCCGTAATGAAAAAGAAGTGGAGCTAAATTTGAACTGGTCAGATGCTCTGCGGCCCACCAACAGACCCTCTGTTTGTGTGTGTGTGTGTGTGTGTGTGTGTGTGTGTGTGTGTGTGTGTGTGTGTGTGTGTGTGTGTGTGTGTGTGTGTGTGTGTGTGTGTGTAAGAGAGTCTACACTGGTGAGTGTACATTGTGTGCGCATCTGCTCTGTGTGCGTGTGTTTTCTACCACTGTTTCATGGTCAGAGTGGAAAAAAGGCGAATACCTCCATGTTTTTCAGCCGAATGTGGTCTCGGCCCAAACCCTAAACCACAGCCTTGAGCTCACAGACTGCAGCAGGCCTCCATGACATAAAAAGCACAGTTTTCTTCAGAAACGGAGACAGAAGCAGAGGGAGCAGGAGACGTTTTCTGAGGGTGGCTTCCGTACAAGGACATAAGGTCTTTGTGGGTGGCTAGATCACAGCCTGATGAGTAGATCTTCCAAAACTGTTGGATTACACTCATAAAGAAATGTACATATATTTAGGTACCGGTAGCGGGAATTTGAGAATACCTGGGAAGTTGGGTTGGAATTAAGGGTGCCAGAGCAAATTTCCAGTACTTTTTCTCTGCTCACGTTTTTGAGAGACAATTTTCAAAAAAACAGAGCGTGAAGGAGAGACAGAGGGGACTAGTCTCTGTTGGAGGTCTTGTTTAGCTGTAGCTGTAGCTGATTGGGGGAAGCCAAGGCTGGCTAGCTGGGGAGTAGCATAAATATACTGCTGTAAACATCTCCTGGCCTTGTAATGCACTGAATAAACAGCACGCCTAATTCAGCTCTGCTCAGAGACCTCTCTCACACACATACTTACGTAGAATGTGCATGCATGCAGGCAGGCCACAAGTCAGTGCGCACGCACGCACACACACGGGTGTACACACGTGGAGAAACGCACATACGTACATGCGTGTAAGCGCTTACTGTCTCATTCTTACACACACACATACGACTCTGCAGGCCTGACAACGAATGGAAAAGATTACAGTTTATATAAACAACAGAATTCCTAACAGTGAGACGCTGTTGGAGGTCCCACCAACGTCTCACTCTCTTTCTTTCTGTCTCTTTTTCCGCCACGTAAAGAATTGTCATTTTGGGGTAAAAGCAAGTGAGCTCAAATGTGGACGCCATTCTAAAATAGTAATGATAATATTGATAAACTATTTATCATTTCGCCATCTGCAGGTGAATGCGCATTAATTCGATTAAGCATGCTTGTTAAATATGTGCGTCCCTGCAGGGTTTTGGCAAAGCAGCTTATGAATATCCTTCTGATAACAGAGGAAAATAAGGACAGCTGCTAGAGAGGAAAAGAGTAAACATATCAGACAAAAGAGTGACCTTTGTCAAGTGAGGTAGTAGTAATAATCACTGTAGTAGTCCATTGAGAGGGAATGTTTCCATAACACTCTGCAGCTATTATCCTTGTCCTTGTTGGCTTTTTTCCCTCATACCAACTGTCATTTTTTTCCCTCCCTCCCTCTTTTTTTTCTTGTTTTACCTCTTTAAGTCTGGCTGGTGGTTAGCATCTCACTGTCTCCCTGCTTTCTGTTAGTGTTTAAGTGGAGTCCTCTCTAATTTTCTTGGGGAGCTCTTTCTTGTGGCCTGCCTCCACCCCTGGCCTCCTCAGAGCTGTACAGAGATGGAAACACACACACATACACACACACACGCACAGTGTGAGCAGAAAGAAAAAAAGAAAACGAGCGAGAGAATATCTTGTAGCAGCAGCAGTGGAGGCATCAAAGCATGTTTTAGTTGGACTAAGCAGGGAATCAGATTTGCCCCCACCACCCAACCCCCTCGCCTTTGATACACAAACACTGGGCTTTCCCTGTATTCTTCCCCAGAGCTACTTCCCTTCCTCATGTGCCAACTATGTGTGTGTTTGGAGTGTTTGGAGCCGCACACACACGTGTGTTTTTGTCCATTTAAAGAAAAGAAAAAAAAATGTGTTGCATAACAAAAATGTTAAATAGAAAAATGGATAAAGCAAAAAAAAAAAACCCAAAAAAACCCCAAACATTTGTCAAATGTTAAATGTCTTGTACTTTGTGTGAAAGTGTCATGAGCTTGGCTGACAGTTTTAATGCATCTGTATTTTAGCCAAATCCCTATAAAACTTAGCATGCAAAAGAAAATAGGATTAAATGAATTGCAGCTCTGTCACTGCACGTTCCAGTTGATTGAAAAAATTGCCAATAGGCTAAAGAGAGATGACAGACCTGCTCTGTCCTTTGGCATTTGTCTGATTTCAGGATGGTTAAATGCATTAACAGCGATCAGTCACTACTGCGTGTTACCGTTTGCTTTTATTCTGACACTGATTCTTTGTCGTGTCTGTTTTCGGTTCACGCCCAAACTAACATCTCATGTCTCTCCATCCTTCAGGTATTTCTTCGCTGTGCTAGCCATCCTGACTGTTTTGGGGATGCTTAATGGCTTGGTTCTCCTCCCAGTCCTCCTCTCCATGATGGGTCCTCCGGCTGAGGTCACCCCGGTTGACAATGCCAGCTGCCTGCCGTCACCTTCTCCAGAACCTCCGCTGCCTCCACCAATGACCCATCATGGGTACTACACAGGCCACCCCAACCCACGCTCTCGTCAACAGGCGTTTTCTGAGTCATCAGACTCTGAGTATTACTCTGAGTTGACCACTACATCAGGGATTGGGGAGGAGGATTATAAGTACTGTGAACGGAGTGCATACTTAGCATCGCACACCAGCGTTCCACCAGCAACATCTCATATACTGCTGGAAGCGAGCAAAGACCCGAGCTTCCCTAAACTTACGGTACGCTGCATGAGCACGCAGACAAATTAAGCTGCCCTATTGTTCATCAAATCTTCTGAAAGTTAACTGTAAACATTTCTTTGTTTTAGGTGGTGAAGCCATTTAGAGAAAATGCAACAGCTCCTGGTGGGAGGATTGAACCATTAAGTGAATCTTCCTACATTGCACAGTCTCCTCTTGGATCCCAGGTTACATGCTGGGATGAAAACAAGCGGGAGCAGCAGAGGGGCTCCCAGAGACTCCAGGCTCAGCCTGGCCAACACTTACCCGGCGACAGAGCCCACTTTCCTGGGAGGACTTTTCAGAGCGGCCCCAGGTTCCAGAACGTTAGAGGGCCTCAGCCAAACAGGACTAAAGGGCTGAGCTATAGCCATAGCAACTCTACCCTGCCAACACAACAAGGCTCCGCTGGGGGACCTGTTACTATGGTTACAGCCACGGCTTCTGTGACAGTGGCTGTCCACCCGACCTTGCCGGGAGCAGCATACCAAGGCTACATGCATGAAGGTTTTGACACGGACAGCGAGTCGGACTGTTTTGAGGCTGCTAAGAGGACATGTGGTGACAAAACAAACTTTTCTTCATGTAAAAGAGACTCTCTAGAGCTCCAGGACTTGGAAGCAACACAGGGCCAGACAGAATATCAGCTTGACAAGACACAAGGTGAGCAAAGTTTTCAGGCTTCTTTGTCACTGACAGTAACATGTGACCGTGACTTAATGTCCCCCGTGCCTAAAGTCTGATCGCTCTCTGTCTTCTGTCTGCTGCAGGTGAGCTGAGGATCCAGGCACCCAAAGACTGCTAGACCCTCTCACACGCCTCGCCCTCTCTCTTCGAATCTCTGGGCTACTCCCCAGAACGTCCACATGGCGTCACGTCACACATTGACAGCTGTACATAGACTCTAAAGAATAAATGAGAGGTTTTACTTCAAGGACGTGTTAAGACGAAAAAAATATTTCTTTTAAGAATTATATAAATTTATGAGTATATATTTTAATACTAAACAAGAGGGAAGCTATTTAAAAGAGTACTGTATAACTTGGGTATTCTCTTGTGTAAAAGTTCAGATGTAAAAGATTATCTTCAAGTGGGGTGGTTGATTTTATTTGTTTCTTTTTTGTGTTTTTTTTTTTTTTGGGTTGCCCCCCTGCACTGTATAGAATAAGAAATGTGCTATATGTTTTCACAAAGCTGAGATGTTATTAAGATTATAGGCTATTGAACATACATGGTCAGTGTTTTATTTCTATTTGTATTATGTTCCTTTTTTTGCTGCTACACTTCAAAATAATTTTAAGCAATTTGCCTTAAAAGAAAAATGCAGTACCCCTCCCTCCCCCTTCTCCTGTTAGCATCTATCACAGTGTTGCGCTGTGAGGTATTCTGTATCTGACAGACTCTCTGCCATAGTGTGCACTGTAAAAACTTACACAGCAGATGGTGTTTTCTTAACAGTAGTAACCGCCGTGCCTTCACTACATCACCCTTCCCCTGTTATCACAGCATTCAGAGCTCAGTATTATGTTGTAATTGTATAAATATGTTTTTATCGCTTTCTCTTGTCGAGACACAGAATGTGTACCACGATTGGCAGTGATTGGCTGACGCTTGTCACCATCTATCTGAAAATGGTCAAATCTGATCAGTCAGCCATCATGACACGCTTAATTCATATTGCCTGTGCCCCAACGGCCTCTGCAGTTTTAAATTACTTGAAGGAGCTTTGATGTCTTTTTTTCCTGCAGTTTTTGTAAGCTCTACAGTGGGTGATGTTTACTTTTGTCACTTTAACAAAAGTGTCGTTCACCTTCTCGTATTAGTTTTGAAAGGGAATCTTAAAATTCACAAATGCAAAGGGAGTTATTTTAGTTTATTATTTTCTTCTCTTTCTTTTCTTTGCTGGCTGCTTTAGGGTTATTAGGGTCTCTTGTTATCGTGACCCTGTGCAATTATTACACGATGTAAACCGGTTTCAATCTAGTTAGCGCTTCGACACGCTCTGACTCACTTTTTTTTTTCTAATGACTCTGTCTGTTAATGCAAACCTCATATATGTGTCATGTTACATTTCTTTCATTTCATTTGCTTTACAGAGTTTCAGTTGTTATTATTCTTGTTCAGTATTGGTCTAATCACTGCCAGGTTAAATAATTGCAGGGAGAAACTTGCAGATCTATTTGTGTGTGTGTCTACGTGTGTGTGTGTCATTTTCCAAGTGGCAGCTTTGGTTTTTTTGTTTTGTTTTTTTATTTTGGAAATATGAAAAAACAGTCAAGTAGCTACTGCAGCTGAACAAAAACACCTTTCACAGTTTGATCACACCATAGACAGCCAGGAGGTGTTGTCAGTATCTGTGTGTGTGTGTGTGTGTGTGTGTGTGTGTGTGTGTGTGTGTGTGTGTGTGTGTGTGTGCGCGCTTGTGGGAAGGGGGTGGGCGAGGGAGTCCTGCATTGATTTGTAGTTTATTTCAGAAAAAAATGTTAATGTCATGCCATATAAATTATTTATATTAAATTTTTATTTTTGTAGTTTGTACAGTTGTTAGTATCTAGACTGAAGTTCTATTTTTAAAGAGTAAATATATATTATATATAAATATATCTATTTGTGGCTGAGTTTGCTTTTATTTTATTGTTCTGTTGACTTTGGGGGGGGGGGGGGTGGACTGGAGGGCGGGAGGTCATGGGAGGGAAGGGGTTCACAACACTTTAGAGCTGAGGCCTTTGTGTGTGTGTGTGTGAGAGAGCAGGAGGTGTGCGTGCGTGTGTGTGTGTGAAGCAGAGGGGGCGGTTGGAGGACCATGAAGGAGAAGGTGTGTAGGAGTCACTGTTACACCTTGTTTTTGAGTCTCCTCTTGGCCCTTCCTTCTTCATTGTCAGTTTTAAAAATGTTCTTGTCCACGTCTAAAACACTGTGACTTCTGAAAACTATGCTCAAGAAAAAACCCTTGTGTGACCATTATGTTCCCTCACCTGCTATAGAAATTTAACTAACAAAATAAATGGAATGAAAAAAAGTGCTTCTTCGGTCTTTGCCGGTCTTTGCGTGTGTGTATGTCCACCTGTTGCCCTGTAAATAAATAAAATGGGAGCACACATCTCACACACTGTGGCCTGTTCTCTCATCAAGACACGATGTTGAGGTGTCGGGTAGAAGCATGCTGACCCTTCTGGCCTTGACATACAAGCGCTGAGTTACTAAAGCGGTAAAATCAAAGAGATGCTTAAGATAAAGGCAAAGATTTTAATATTATCTTTATTATATTGTCAGGGAAGGATAGACATGAACTTTCTAAGCATGCTCCATCCATCTCATCCAATTTAAGCACAAGATTACACTTCATTTGGGTCTGAAAATTACATTAATTTTGCTTTGGACATTTGTCTTTCCCTTTATTTCTTTGCCAACCTCAGGTCAAAATGTAAATCTTACATACAGTAAAACGTATTTACAAAGCGTGTTGGATAACTGTGTGAGCTGGGGGCCTACCTCAGCTGTCAAAGGGAGAGAGGCTACATCCTTGACAAGATGCCAATCAGTTGCAGGACTAACACAGAGAGAGGCGACCATTCACATCCACACCTATCACAATTAGGAATCCCCAGTTAACCCAACTCTGCATAAAATTTTGATGACCACATTCTTAATTTTCCTCATCCCAAGTCTTCAAGATACTTGCTACATTTGTCTGGTACGCAGTAGTTAAAGGATAACACGACATAAACGCAGCTATTCGCTCACTGTTTTGTTTGTGTTCAAATAAATGTGAGTTTCACAGATCAGAGGGATGATAAACAAATTTATGATGATTATCTAAGGACATGAAAAAGACAGAAAACTCCATGCAGAATGAACTGGATGTCTTATCGGTTTAGATTTATTGTTATCTCACTGTGCCTGAGGTGTTGTGCAAGCATAACAGTGCCCTCAGCTTCCTGACAGTCATCTGACACCCCCTGAAAGCCGCACAGGTTTAGGGTTAGGAAATAATCCGTCAGAAAGAGTTGTCGCACACGGACAAGCATTTAGCAGCGTGTGTCTTCCTGCTGAGTAAAACGTCCCCACTTTGTGAACAATGACTTAACAGTAGGAACCAGTGAACTGGAGCTTTGAACCACCTGTAAGGTGCCTGGGATCACCGGTTGCCTGAATTATTGTTGTGACTCATCTGTCTAAATCTCGGACGCACATCCCCACACACAAACATCAAGCCTCTTGTGTTTATGTGCACTGCAGATTCTGAAACACAAACATAAAACAAGCTACATGCTCTCTCTCTCTCAAACACACACACACCCACATCCCTGCCTCCTCGTGCGCAGATGCACACACATATACACACAGGCCCACCTGTGTAGATAAAAGGTAGATGCTGTAAATTCCTTTGCTTCCCACACAACAGCTCCTCGTTTGTCAGCCCAGGCAAAGCAGCCCATGTCTGAATCTGATACCTCGCTCTTTTGAAGTCGCTGTCATGCACATGCACATCTAACACAAGCCTCATACTCTTGCACACAGGCAGACAGCAACAACACAACGCAGTGTTTATGTGTCTATATTCGGGGTAAGCTAAACCTAAATATCTCTTAGTTTCTACTATCTCACGTACGGCCTCGAGCTAGGAACAACGCGGGCCCTGCTGATTTTGTTTTAAGCTCTTCATTAATGAGAACATTTGCTCAGCGAGTGATGTCATCACATTTGTGCGCAATGTCACAGTTCAGTGACGAGAAAACATGTCCAGTTATGGGTCACAGCAGGGCTGGAGCCTTACCCAGCATGCTTTGGAGGGAAATTATGTAAACAACTGTTCAGACTAATGTTCACACTCATGAGAGACTATTTTGCATGTACCTAAAGAGTAGAAGAAATTATCTACTACTTATCTAAACCCAAACCTTATCCTGAGGTTAATATTAGTTTAAGCTCACCCTAATCTCAAACCCAGTACAATATATTGATTTATGTTGTGGGGACCTGCTCCTCTGAAAAGAAGGTGGGTCCCCACAGATTTATGTCCCCACAGCTGAAGAAACAGGAGTGCTGAGTCATTCTGGGAACCACATAAGATAGGATTTAATAAGATAAAAAATTAAGGTGTGTTGGACTATTCCTGAGCAGTACAAGAACTACTTTTAAACCTTTTCTGCCTCCTCTCCCCAGCCAAGAAATTAAATAACAATATTGTTAGTCGGTAACAGCTTTTGCAATTAGGGAGGAATGTAACAGCCGTAATGACAGCAGCAGGCACATCACGGTCTGTCTATGAAGCGTCATAGAAGGGACAGCATTGGACGTAAAACTGCTCAATGTGTCTGCTTCTCGTCAGCATTGCCAGGACAGTGGATGTTAACAGTAAGTAAAAATGAGCTCCTTCCCTCCTTTCTGTAAGCGAGTGCAGTGTGTGGGCCCAGAAGCTGATAGTCCAGATAACAGGATCTTCCAGTGCCAACTCCTGACCTGTGTGAGGTGAGATCAATGAAGGAAGAAAAAACATGATAAAGGAACAAAAGACAGAACTCATGATCTGGTGCTGTTGGTGTGCATGTGTGTGTGTCTGTGTGCATGCACTGCTTGGGTGGCCCGAGGATGAGCGCCTATTGTTGCTGGAATTCAATAGGGCTGATTAGTAAAGAAAAGTGTGTGTGTGTGTGTGTGTGCATGTGTGTGAGAGCGGTGGGTGCGTGTGTGTGTGAGTGTGTGAGTGTAAAAACATGCACTGGGATGCGTGTCTGTGTGAAGCAGGGGGTGGTGTATGTGTTTCTACTTTTGCACTAAGCACAGCAGAGAAGAATGGGGGAATTAGCTGTAAAGCCAGTGAGAAAGCAGACTTCAGGGTGACATACCACACAAATCTGGGGAACTAGGATTGCTTCTCTTCACATCCACAGCAGCGCTTTTCCTCAAGAGAATAATTACAGTAAAGTGTAAACTGTATTTTAAAAGGATATCTTTTTTTGTTGGTTTGTTTGTTTGTTTTGTAAGAACTGATAGTTCTTGTTGGAAATCTGAAAATTAAACCCACCATAATCCAGAAATTGGCAGGAGACACAAATGCTGTTCAGTGATTTTTGTTAAGCCAACCTAACAGCCTTCTATCTCTAGCGCCACAGCTGAGATGTAAGAGTGGTGTTGATCTTCTGATCCAAGTCTTGAGGACTCTGGTCACCAGTCCATGCAGACAGCTGTGAGACTGTAGTGATATCCTCGACACCATCTTCCTACCTGCAAAAAAATATCAACAATCAGAAATTAGTATTTCTTAATTACTACTATCTAATGGCTACTATGAACTTTGTATATTCTCCTTGCGTCTACGGGTTGTCTCTAGGTACACTGGCATCCTCCAACAGTGCATGCTAGGGTAACTAGGTGGACTCCAATGATGCATTAAGTGTTTTTTCTTCAGTCACCTTTCTCACTCACTATGTGTTAATAGACTTTTCTGCATGTAATCATACTTGTTATTAATCCACAGCTCTCTTCCACAGCATGTCTTTTATCCTGTCTTCCTTCTCTCTCCCCAACCGTTTGCACAGATGGCCGCCCCTCCCTGAGCCTGGTTCTGCCAGATTTTCTTCCTGTTAAAAGGGAGTTTTTCCTTCCCACTGTCACATAAGTGCTTGCTCATAGGGGGTCATATGATTGTTGGGTTTTTCTCTGAATGTATTATTGTAGGGTCTACCTTACAATATAAAGTGCCTTGAGGTGACTGTTGTTATGATTTGGTGCTGTATAAATAAAATTGAATTGCATTAGATTTTATTTGAAACATGTCATCTTTAACTTTTTGAAAATGAGCTTGTTTAGCATGTGGCTAAAACGTTTTCATCCTAACTCTAAAGGGGTGACCAGCACGATTGGTTTTTGAAGTCTGGTTTTGAAGACAAGTTTTTCACGAGTGTTGGTTCCAAAAATACCGGATGCGGTAAGGAAGGGCTGGTCTGAGTTGTTAGCCAGTAAGTACGTGCTTTCATACCTGTATTATGTAAAAATGGTATTACCGTAATTTACAAAATAGACTTAATTTTTCATTCAGCATCACATAAAATGAGTGATTGAACTGATAAAATCAACAGGAAAACCTTTATAGTGATTAAGACAGAAAGCTGCTCCCCCATAGACTTCTAAAGGTCTGGAGTTCTTTTTGCAACCACATCTATCGTCATCTGGTGGCCTTCAGGTGGAATGCCAATTTAAGGCGCTTCTACATTAGCTTCTGTTTTAAGACGCAGAAGCTAAGGGCTGTAGTCATCAGCAACCAGGTGACTCCTAAGAGGTCACTAACATTATTATTTCAAACTTACTCTGTAATAAAGTAAATATTATAACTTATGCAACCACAACTCACTCACCTTTACGAAATTACTTTATTAAATTACTATGATTGAGCTTTTTGTAGTTTTTTTTATATATATTTGTGGCAATATTTTAGGTGTTAGCAATATTTTTCCTTCAGCAAATGTTTAATGAATCAAAGAACATGTTGTTTCACTTATATACGTAGTTACTCACCCATCTGAAACAAAATGCTCCTTTAAGGCTTGAGTTTCTCTGCTGCTGCATGTATTTATATGTGTTCCTGCATAGTGATTGCACACTGTAGCAGACCGCTGCTCCGACGGAGTTCTTCTAATCATCTCTCACAGAAACAGAGGAAGAACGAGATCAATATTTACTGAAAACGCTCTTCAACATAACAAATGTGTTTGTAATCTATGCACCGTGTGTGTGCGTGTGTGTATTTGGTATACCTTGGCCGTGACCGGGCCCGTCGAGGGGTGGCAGGAGGAGGAGGAGGTGGAGGAATGCTAAGTTCCAGGCAATCATGCAGAGAGGCAGGAGGGCCCATATAGTGTAAACATGTTTTAAATAAACAGGAACCAGCGTAATGCCCTTTTAATTGATTCATTCTGTGCTTTGCTGTTTACAGAAGGGCCTAAATATGAGCCTCGTAAGGCAGAGGCCTTGTGTTTATAAGTGATTTGTTTGGTTCAAACAATAACAGTTTGAACGCCAAACGTAGTTGTGGATCAGCCCTGATGGGATGTGCTGTAGTACTCTCTGGCACAGCAATTTCTCTTATGTTTTTCATGTACTCTTTCTTTCTCTACATCACTTCCTTTGTGCATGTGTGTTTCTCCATTTTAGGGGAGAATAAAGGAGCTAAAGCAGCTCTCTACAGTGCCCCACTGTCTCCTCTTTGCAATTTGCAGGCCAGCCAGGGTATGCTGGTGCGTCTGTATGTGTGACTGAAGTTTAAATTGCAGCCACAGTGTAATGATATGGTGGCATGGCATTGAGGGGTACTCCAAAGGGAGGGCGGGGGTTGGTAATTAGACATATGCCGACACAGACACACACAGAGTGTGAGACGTGCACACACAGACACACACAGTGAGGCAGAGAAAGAGAGCAAAGCTAAACACATCCAAGTGGGGTAGTAAAAGCTAATGAAGGCTCAGCGCTAGGCTGGCACAGACAGCCATTTCATGTGGTGAAGAGGAGAAGAGGAGGAGGAGGACTGGGGCAGGCTGGGGAGCAATAAGGCAGAGCCTTACTCTACAGAAAGTTAGGCAAACCAGATGATAAACTATAATTGACAACATGCATGAGCGTGGTTTTTCAATATCGTTTGTCTCAGGGTCTGCCAAATCATTGTCTGTGCAATAGAAAAGGCAAACAATGGCATTAACACATTAACAATAAAACTAACACTCACGTGTAGGTAGCTTATGATGGAACTGAAGTAGTTAAGTGTCAGCTCAGGACCTTGGGGGGAAATCAAGACCTCGGTTAATGATAACAGGATAAATGATAAAAATGTTAGTAGCATAGAAGCAATACAAATACACAATAACATGTATCATTTGCCTTTTTAGACAATATCCAAATCATCGTGTCATTACGAGGTAAAAATGTTTGGTTCCATCTTTTGATAATAAACCAACGTTTGCAGCAATGTTTCTCAAACACACTTCAGCGCTCACAGTGTGGCCAGCGATGTGGTTTCTTTAACGCTTTGTTTTGGGGTTTGTTTGTTTTTTAATGAAATTTGAGCTTCAACGTTTTTTTTTTTTAATTCGTTGCCTGTTCATCTGTCTTGCATATGCTAACTAGGGGTTTCTGTTTGTCTCAAACCAAAGTCTGTTGCTCGTTTTATTACAAACAAGACATCACTTAGCATAAGTCAGAGAAGGTTTGACAGGGACTACGTAACTATTTTGTTTTTTAAACAACAGAGAGAAAAAAATTATTTGAGCTTGGTGAGATTTACAAGCTTCGATGAAGAGCTCACTCTTAAGCTTTAATTCCTGAAATATTATCATTGTCTGCGGACTTGGAGCACTGGAAAGGAAATCTTTATCTCATTATCTGATTTCTTTTTCTTAAAACAAGTGATACAATCTGCTAGTTTGGTAACATGACTTCATCTGTCATCCTTTTGCAATTATCTCGCTGAACGGCCACATTTCTCTCTCTTTCGGGGAACTTAGTAAAACACGAAAATTAAGTTGCTATTCTGGAAACCTTCGCAGCGCATCCCTTTGCTGTGGTTTGGGAGAAGGCCGTAAAGCTCTGTGTGTAGGTTCAGTTTTTCTTTGAGAACTTTGGGGTCCACATGTTGTACCCTGCACTATACAAGCAAACATGCCTTCTCTGTTGGCTCCTGTAAAAAAAAAGGGAGAGAGAAAAAAGCCCAAAACACTGGTGGGTTTTAAGGATTAATTTCAAAAGCACACTAACACATTTCTGTGCTATTCACGGTTTGTGGTTTCAATTGGTGTTCCCTTAAAGAGGTCGTATGGAGGCCTGCTGTATTTCAGTCTCTACAGTTTATATATAAAGAAAGTTATTGAATTCAGGAATAGAATTTATGGGCTAATTTCACAGTCATGGATAAAACTTTGTTTTAATCTCCCATTAAACTTTCAATGGACAGATTTACATTAAGATATAACCCTTATTTTGCAACCCCCAACCACCACCACCTCCTTTTTTTGTCAGATAGCTTCTCTACTTTCTGCAGTTTGCTTTAACTTTGGAAACTAATGAAAGCCAATAGGGGAATTGTGATGACAGAATGGCCCTGTGGACTTTTTACCAACCAAATAGAGAAGTTGAGGAACCGCAAGTTGCACTCTGTGACCTAACTTAAAGTATGTGTGAGGTTGTGGGTGTAAAGCCATGTAGATGACATTAATGATATTTCAGTACTGTATCTAAAGGCTATAATGCCTTTTACTTTCAAATTCTTCAAAATAGCTTCACATGTAGGGTGACAATATTTAGGATTTTCACACCAAGCATCACAATGAAGAAGAGAAGTGATTTAAATGACTCTGAAGGTGGCACGTGTGTGGTTTCAGACTTGTTGGTCTGAGTATTTCAGAAACAGCTGATCAACTGGGATTTTCCCGCACAAACATCTCTGGTGTTTACAGAGAATGGTGTAAAAAAAAAAGAGAGAGAGCATCAGTTCTCTGGGTGATAACGTCTTGTTGATGCCAGAGGAGAATAGCTAGAGTGCTTTGAGCTGATGGGAAGGCAACAGTAACTCCAATAACCACTCGTTACAACCAATTCATAAGAGCATCTCTGAAAGCTGCAGAAGACCACACTTAACACCAGTCCTGTCAGCTAAGAAGAAGAACTGAGGCTACAGTTCTCACAGGCTTACCAAAACTGGACAACAGAAGATTAGGAAAAACACTACCTGGTCCGATAAGCCTCAGTTTCTGCTTCAACATTCAAATGGTCGGATGAGAATTTGGCGTCAACAAAATGAAAGCATGGATCCGTTCTGCCTTGTACCAGCAGGTCAGGCTGGTGCTATAATGGTATGGGTGATATTTTCTTCACTCTGGGCCCCTTAATACCATCTGAACACTATTTAAACACCACAGCCCACCATGTTCATCCCTTTATAATCACAGTGTACGCATCTTCTGACAAACTCATACAAAACAAAAATAAACATTTATTCAAACTTGTAAAGCGTGATCCAGTGATGCAATTAGGGTGTTGCTTTTTTACAGTTTACATTAAACGTACAGGATGCCCACAGATGGGGTGTGGTCATATGTCAGATTTAGCAGCTTAAACCACCCAGCCAAAGTCATTACAGGAACTAATCATTCCTTTTAAAGCCAAACACTCAAATCACCATTACCAGTTACCTGGCTACCACAAAAAGGCAGGGAGATAACCATTATGCTATTCACAGGTAGATTCTGTTTTAAAATACAACACCATCACATCAAATTGTTGCTAATTAGTAACTTAATACAGCATATATAAAGTACTACTTACAGATAAAGTATCACTACATAAATACCAGTGGATGCACGTGTTAAGTTTAGTTCTTTGGCCTCAAAACGGCTGTTAAATGAAACCATTTGAATTTTAGCATAAAAATCTACTGGACTGTAAACAATAGTTTTCTGTTTGTTTGTTTGACTTATAAAGAATCTAGTAATAAAACTATCACATGAGAATGTAGTAGAAGCATAAAGTAGCATACCTGTAACTTGAATAAGTGCACTTAGTTCTGTGCCAACACTGTCATCAATCTTGGCTTTAGTTTATTTAAATATTTATCTTACTGAGTGTGCTGACTAGATTCTAGTGGATCTGTAATATTAGCCAGCAGTGTATATAACATACACTGCTGGCTAATCATTAACAAAAAGCCAGTTTTCTGTGCCCATAATAATGATTCTATTAATTGCATTTTTAACTTTAGGTATAAAAATGATAATTACATTAATGTACAGGCCGAAAACACATGCCCATAGTGTTACTGTAATTGCAGGTACTGCATGAACCATTGTTTACTTCTGAGCCAAAATAAATAAATAAAATTATTGCTGAAGAAACAGATATGCATTTGCGAGCAGTGGGGAAAAAATAGAACTTTGTCTGGCTGCACTCACAAGTTCAAAGGTGAGTGAAGTCCTCAGTGAATGACTCCAAAGCTTGAAATGATGTGGCTGAAGAGAAAATTTAGTACTTACTTTTTTAAAATAATGGCATGGAAAGAAAGAAAAAAAGGGTCACTGGCATTATTTACTGGATCTCCACATGCCAGGAATACGAACATGCTTTAATGAGTGAATGTTCCAGTTGCACGTTTAGCTCTCTGGCTTGAGAAGATTTAATTCCCTGCTGGATGCGCAGTGGGTTCAGTTATGGAACAGCACGTACCAACCCAAAGCTATGCTATGGAAAAGAAGAAAACCTGCATTCTAATACTGGATCTTGAGTCCTGTCAGCACTTTTATTTCAAATCCCACAGTTAGCTGTACCTGACTGCATGCTGTCAGTTCTGTTTGTAGTTATATTGCTCTCTGCTGGTCATGTTGTAAAATGCAATACAGACCCTATATATTTAGGGTTTTTATCTTAGAAAGATAAAAAAGATGAAAACCATTTGATAAAACCACACATTACAGACATGATTATAGCAAATCACATGCCCACTACGAACTGCCTCATTGGTCAGTATTTCAGCATCACTATAGGGCTGACACAGAATTAAAGTCCGCTTCATATTTAGGGAAAAACTGACTAATGCTCGCCGACAGCTTACACCCAAATGCTAAACTTATTCTAAAGACCTAATTTCATATTAGTGTTAGGTTTGGCAAGGGTTACAGAATTATTATTGCTATTAATACCATACAAAAAAGAAAGAATATGAAAAAGTAGTTCAGTTTTTCCTTCTCTGTTTCTCTCACTGCTCCTCTCCTCATCTGTCAGCCTTCCTGGGTGGTTTATAAGTGTGCTCAGCTCACGTACAGTATGCATGTGCATGTTTATTTAGTCTGTATAGAGGAACAGAGCTACGGCCTCCGCCAATTTTCTTTACACTGAGAAAATATGCTTTTGGACGGGTGGAAAAAAGGGGAGCGGTTAAACAGTGACAGGGCCAACAGATACAAGACTGCGTTCTTCTTCGGATCAAACACCACCAACAATCGACGCTGTGAAGCCAGCACCTAAAAATGCCGCTGTGTCCTTTCGGCAACTGTGATCTTTGCGTGGCGTGACAGTGTTGAGGCCAACTTTGGTGTTTAAAAGAGGAGACTTGAACTCAAAAACCCAATTTTCAGTTTGTTTTTTTCTAGTGTTTTTCAGCCAAGTATTGAACCCTTATCAGTATGAACAAACAAATGTGGAACAGAGCTGGCTGCTTGAAGGGAAAGCCCACCCTGAAGTCTCTGCAACATGTGCGAGACATTCTCCGCAACAGTCACAAAGTCATGAGAAAAATCTGAATAAACACGCACAAAGGTATATGAAAATAACAAAAGCATAAAGCCACAGATGCTACTGTTTTGTTACATTATTTCACATTCCCGTGACCTAGCCTGTGTATAACAGGATGTGCATTTACAAGAGCTCATGCTCAGTTTTGGGACAGACACATGTGAAGTGATAAAACATCATCACCGAGTGAGTCAATTCAAAGAACATTTTAATGATGTGCACTGTCAGCTGGTTCATGGTTTATTTTGTAGTTTAAAGCTTGAAAAAGAGAAACAATGTGTTATAGCTTTAAATATATATGTTAAAAAGAAGAAAATGTGGATGAGGATGTGTGATACTTTACTAACCCCCCCAAATGTTTTTGTAATCAGGCAAAAATCACACCTTTGTGACAGTTTTTAGCTTTATGTAAATGATGAGGGCATACTTGGACTAAGTGCACACAGAGACAAGGTTTCTTTACATTTTTTCTTATCTTACTCGGTCCACTTGAGGCCACTGGGGAAGTGTTGAGCTGAGGACTATGGCTGTGAGAATGGATGGACTGACAGAGTAAGGGGAGGAAAAGGGGGAAGGAGAACTGCTTGGAAAGGAGAGGAGGGAAAGGAGGGTCTAGAGGTTTAGGGGATGAGAGGGAAAAAAAAGGGAGGAGGGGAATACCACCCACTAAGCCAGTTGTGGAGAGGTTCTGGGGGTTGGACTGCCCACAGGAAACAGTTGTGGCTCCATCCCAGGCCTCACACCAAGCAGCCCTGGGCCACCCAGTCATCAACAGACAGACCTACCAAATGGCCTGGATGCTCAACCGACAGGGATTTGTTTATTTTTCGTCCTTTGGTGGTGGTGGGGAAATTGTTCAGCGCAAGCTGTTTATTAGAGCTTTGATTTGTCATGTGTCAGCGTTCGCTCGTGGAGAATGTGTATACATAAGTCTAGCTTGTGTATAGTTAGGAGGTTTGAAAATTGAGAGGGTGTGGGCACGTAGTGGGGAGGCTAAGGGGTGAAAAAGAAAAGAGAAAAAAATGGGAAGCCTCCCACACTGAAGGCAAGGCTGAACTGCATTATGGGTCATTCTCCAGCTGTCCCTGATTGTTGATGTCACGGAGGACTGAAATGTTGTGCCTGGTTTGCAGTGAGTGTGAGAAGAGAGGCAGCGTGTGGATAAACACTGGATTCTTGTGGTCGCAAGCATGAAATGCAATAGGCCAATTAGATCAGCTTTTAGCACATTTGGGGATCACTGTGGAATGATCAGGGATGTGTTCACGGACTGGAATATCTATAAATGTAATATTAAAAGAGGCCTGTTTGGTTTCAGTGATGTCATGATAATGCCCCTACCCTATTAAAAATAGCCTCCCACTGAAAAAAGCTGCAATTATATTTGTTTGCAGCATTTTTATTATATTTTGTGCCAAATCAATAGTCCAATATCGGCATGGCTGCCATTGGACTATGGAAAACAGGACTAAAGTCTGTACTTGTAATGTCTCTAAATTTGTTGTTTAGGTTTCATTGGTAATATTCCTATGATCTAAAAAGTATTTCAAAATTTAAAATAAAATCTTGCACAGAACAGTGTTTTATGTGATCTACATGTAAACAGTTGTTAGCCTGTTCATGTTAAGATAACAAAATCACTGTGTCATAGTGCAATGTTGTATTGCTGAAAGTCTAATTACTCCATAATGTGGCAAATGTGAATTCTGAGAAATGCATCGGTCTGTTTTCTGTCATTATTTTTAATGTCACATCTCATAGTGATCTGTAGCGAGTTAAACTCTAGGCTGCACTGCTACATTTGAAGCGAGTGGGAGTAGTCTGGACTTTCTACCAAATAAGTAGATACAGTCCTGTCAAAACTAACTACACTCCTACTCTTTCCAAAGGAATTATGAGGGTAAGTAACAGCCAGGTGCTGCCAATCAAATGCATGTGTCGTTAATTAAGCATCTGCAAGTGTGACCAAACTATGAAAATAGGGGTTTTGGTACTTTGCTGGTCTGGAGCATTCAGGTGTGTGTTAACACAATGTTACAATCTTCCCAAGAGCGGACATCTCAGGAAATTCATCCCAAGGTCAAGGTCATGCAATGCTCACAGAAACTGCAAAAAATCCAAAAGCTACATTTCAGACTTTACAGTCCTCCGTTAGGATGTTAAATGTTAAACTGCGATTAGAAAAATACTGAACAAATAAGGTTTGTCTGGAAGATTTGAAAGGGGAAAGTCTATTCTCTCTAAAAAGAACACAGCAACACGACTTTCCCAAAGTTGCATCTCAACAAACCACAAGAGTTGTGGAACAATGTCTGTTGGACAGAAAAGACCAAAGTGGTGATTTTTGGTCATAATGCACACTGAAAACCAAACACAGCATATCAGGACAAACATCTCACAACAATTGCAATGCACAGTGATGGAGGGGTGATGAGTAAGGCTTGGTTTGCAGCCACAGGACTAGGGCAGTCACTAAGTTGATCACGACCTCCTCTGTATTCTAGAGTCAAATGTGAAGCAATGACAAGCTAAAGGTTTGCCAAAATTACAGCATACAGCAGGACAATGATCCCAAACACAGCACCAAATCTACACGAGAATAGCAGAAAAAGAAAAGAACAAATGTGTTGCAATGACCCCAGTCAAAGTCCAGATCTCAGCCTGATTAACTGATTAAGTGTGTAAGAAATGCCTGGGGGGGGAAATGAACCAAAACAATGTTGTAAATCAAAGGGCTACAACTGATATGTGAGACAGATAAAGTCATGCAGAAATATATTGCTAAACCATTGCTGGTTGTATAATGATTTTATATCATGTTTATTTTCAGTTTCAGTTAAGGTTTAGAAAATAAAATTTAGTTGAGTTCAGGATAAATATCAGTGACGAGTATTTGGTAACTTTAACTTTAATTCTTAGATTTGCACAACTGTAGCGGTTCTTCCTAACTTGTCCGATGAGTGGCAGTGTAACATCAATTTAAATACCACCTATAAATCCGTAGAAGAAGAACGCCGGACTCTATGAAATGACGAAGACCAATCAGATTCTTAAATACTCGGAAATAACGCCAGTTTAAATTCTGGGCGCTGTTGAGTTTGGTACGGGTGAAAGGTAAGTGTGATTTTTATCTTGAAAGAAACTAAAAACAAACAAATGGAAACAACTGACGGTTTGGTTTTATCAAACTTTACGTTTCCATGAAAAGGCGGCATATTTTCACAGCGACGACAGCACAACTGGTAGAGAATGAGTTGGATACTTAATACGCTAACGTTACCTTCATTATTTTCAGCTTTTTAAGAAGGCGCTATCATGGAGAACAGCCTGTCCCGACTTCTCGTTGGACTCTCTGTCCAGATCAGCCGCAGTGATGGTGAGCTCATGTTGCATTAAATCCGTTCGTATTATGTGTTTTTGTACTTCCTGTGTACGGTGAGTTTAACTCAGGCATGCTTTTTTATGTACGTGAACTAGGTCGAGTCCATTCGGCCACCGTGAAATCCGTTGACAAGTCCACAGTTATGGTTGAGTGGCATGAGAGGAACATGTGCCGTGGAAAGGGGGTCAGTAATGTCGTAACTGAGGTGATATCAACCAAGTATACATTAACATATCCTATATGCTGAGTCTGCTTCTTCTTCTGTGTTTTAGATTGATCTAAGTGAGTTATGTATACTCAATCCAGAGGTTTTGGACCCTATAAATTCAATCACAAGCTCAACTCCTGACCCACCGACTCGTGTTCCAGAAAAGGTAAGTGCTAGCCTACATTGTTTTTTCTCATAATTTATTACATTAACCTTGCTGTCAGTCACCAGATGACAGCAAGGTTAGATGATCCTGCTTCCTTGTGTAGCCTCTCCTGTGACATTAAGTTGACCCTTATTTCAGGTAAGGGTGCATGTGAGTTGAATTTGAATGTTCAGTAGAAGCCTTATGCTGTATGAGGTGTAATCCAAAAGGAACTCAACTGTAGTTGTAAATGAACACTTCCTGTGAGCAAACCTGAAGCAATGCTCTACTCCACACGTTGATGACCTTAAGACAGTGGATTAATTCAAATTGAGCATTTTTGTTTGTTTTATAAGTGATAAACGCCAGATGATTTTTAAATACATCATCTGGATTTAAAAATCTCCCCCTGCTTTTATACTGTTTGATGTAACTACATACAGAATGATCTTCTAATAACTTATATTACACATAAGTACACGGTGCTTCTTATGAGGGAGTTAAGTGGCTGACTGGACTGAGCATTATACAGTTTTCTTTCTGTTTTTATTCTGTAGAAATACGAGGGTCGACTGCGCTCCTCTAGGATTCCTGCACCTGCCTCCTGTATGTAAATATTGATTCTCTGTGTGTGTCAGGTGTAAATGTTAAGTACTCTTGCCTAATGGCTTCTTTCCTTCCAAAAGCTTCTACTACGGCAGTCACAAGAACTGAAGAGTCAGGTCGGCACGGCGTGCATGTTTTTTGTTAAAGCAAATCTGTCCTGTTATGGGTGCAAGGGCGAGGAGTGACAGTCCTGCAAGAGCTGACCTCTGCTCCCAGATTTTAGATGTACATTAGATTAATAATAACGCACAAGGGATGCAAATCAAACACACTTAGGTGTTGGGTGATTGTATATGCATATGCAGCAATGGTTTTTTTTTTTGTTTGTTTGTTTTGGGGGGGGGGGGGGTTGGGGGTTGTTTTTTGTTTTGTTTTTTTGTCTCTTCGTCCTTAAATTCTGCCTGTTGAGAAATAAGGACCGCTGATTGTTATCACTGGTTGATCAGTTCATTGGAGAATAAACAGTGCATGTACAGTGGCCTCTAAGTCCTTTTTTTAGGACTTAGAACCATTTTAATGACCAGCACATTAGTGTTTTCATATCTTTGTTATTCACTTAAAACACACTTTTCTACCACTGTGGATGTCTAATTTGGTTGTTCTGTTTTTAGAAAAATAAGTGGTGAATTTACTGTTGGTGTCACTTGTGTTTTGCCACACAGCCTCATACAGCTTTTTTTTTTTTTTTTTCTTCTTCTTCTTCTTCTTCTCCTTCTCCTCCTCCTCCTTCTCCTCCATTATACCAGTAGTGGCTGTCTTAATCCAGATCAATAATGCTGGTAATAATCAGTCTGAATTGCATAAACGCATATTTCAGCAGTTTGACTTGGTTTTGTGTCACTTTCAGTTGCTACTCGGTCCCAGGCTCGGCAGACGTGTATGTTTCAGGCTCCAGGTTCTGTTCAAGGACCAGTCTCAGCTATAGAATCCTTTTCAGCTAACCCAGAAACCATACATCCCGAGCCCCCACCATCACCAGTCCTCAAAAACTCTGGTTGGTTGTGATTTACTTATTCATTTAAAACAGAAAACAAAAAGATTTTTTAAAATGCATAACGCATTTTAAAAAATCATAACAGAGCCACATCCGTTTCATTTAACAACATGTTGTTGTTGGTGACCATGCCATATTCATTTGGTTATCTGCAGGGTACAAAGTCATATCATGTACCTGTTAAAATGTATTTGAATAAGTTTCTGAGTACTTTAAATGTATGAAGAAATATTTTGGTCTTTTCCTTCTGTTAAATCTGAATTATATTTGTTTTTTGTCATCTAGTAATTCCGAATCAGCAGCGTAAAAAGAATGATACACAACCAGCGACTTTGCAGCCTTTTGTTCCTGAGGCCATAAAGCAAAATGATGAACCTGAGAAAATGCCTCCTCCATCCACAGTTAAAGGTATGTAACCTTACCATTTTATTGGTATTAGGTGTTAACATCTCATTTATTTATTTATTTCAGTGTGTGTGTGTATATTCAGTGTGTATATTGTTTGTTTGGTTTTTCACGTTTCAGGCAGGAGGAAATCTGTGGCTCCCGTGGAGTTGAACAAAGGCAATAAAAGGCTCTCTTGTGTTGTAAAGCCCCCAGATATGCAAACCAAGAGGGGAAAGGTGAAAGATTTCTTCAACCATTTTTATTATTATTATTATTATTTTTTTTTATGTAAATTGTTTTAAACATGAGCAAAACTACTCCTCATTTTGTTACAGTACCTTTTGTTTGCTTGTCTTTATAGTTTCTGGAAGGTTCCCGGCCCAACCAGAAGTTCTTTGAGATGATTCAGGATTTCAGAGCGACTTTGGAAATCACACCCTTATCAACTACTGAAACGGTAGGTTTGAACATGGACTTACAATGTTCCATCCAGAAAGTTTTATTGTAGCTTTGCAAACTGTAGCACAGTCATTTCTCTGCACATCTCTTGCCTTTTTTTAAGATTCAGCCCCAAAGGATTTGTGTGTGTGTTCGCAAGCGGCCCTTTAACAAGCAGGGTAGGTCAGGAATAATTTGTAGATTCTCTATTCTATCATCTGAATATAAAGGAGTAATTGAGGGAGAGAAAACAGTTGCCATGTTTATACACTAACTCTGATACTCTTGTGTATTGTAGAGATTAATAAAAAGGAGATTGATGTGGTGTCTGTACCTGGGAAAGGTGCGTTACTGGTCCATGAGCCAAAACACAAGGTGGACCTCACCAAGTACTTGGACAATCAAGTCTTCCACTTTGACTACTCCTTTGATGAGACCGCCACCAATGAACTTGTCTACAAGTAACTACCTAATTTTTCCTTTAAGCCAACAGTGGCTCTGATTGTACATTTTCTAACTTAGCTTTTTCAACTGGGACATTAACCAGTACAATGGAGACTCGATGTATACTTTTATACATGCTGTAATTTTCCTGTTAATGTTATGATGACTAAAATTCTCATTTTCCTTTTAGGTTCACAGCTAAACCTTTAGTCCAGTCCATTTTTGAAGGTGGTATGGCAACATGTTTTGCCTATGGCCAGACAGGAAGTGGTAAGACTCATGTAAGTCTCCACTTGATCTAAGATTTTGAGGGGGTTTTTTTTTTGTTTTGTTTTTTTTTTTTTTTTTTTTTTGGGGGGGGGGGGGTTGAAGCACAATTTTGCAAATGTGGAATTTATTCAAAGTCTTTATTTGTTTTTAAGACAATGGGAGGTGATTTCACAGGGAAGCAGCAGAACAGTGCTAAAGGCATCTACGCATTAGCAGGTAGGACCTTAAATGAAACAACTGGATTTTGTACAAAAAACAGACTTTGTCATAATTTGAGTCTATTCACTTCTAGCCCAGGATGTTTTTGCCTACCTCCACCACAGGAGGTATGCTAATTTGGATCTCTCTGCCTACGTCAGCTTCTTTGAGATTTACAACGGCAAGGTAGGAAGACGTGAAGGGAACACCCTTCACTCAGAAGATATCTATTGAATCCACGTGTTCAATTAATCCATATAGCAAACTAGACCTTTATTTATTTATTTTTATTTAGGTGTATGACCTGCTGCATAAGAAGGCCAAGCTGCGTGTTTTGGAAGATGAACGACAACAGGTTCAGGTGGTCGGCCTCGAAGAGGTCTATGTGACCTCAGCAGAGGAGGTCATCAAGATGATACAGATTGGCAGTTCATGCAGGTAGTTTAGTATCAAGAATGTGTTTGATGTTTCCTTGTGCATTTTTCTTTGTGGCTGAAAGGGCACAAAAACGTATTAATTACCCATTAGTGTACCGTAGGTAGGCAAACTCTAAGTTAGAATCTCACTGTCTTTTCCAGAACGTCGGGCCAAACCTCAGCCAATGCCAACTCATCCCGCTCTCATGCAATCCTTCAAATTGTTCTTCGGCGCAATGACCGTGCTACCACGCTGCACGGCAAGTTTTCACTGATCGATTTGGCTGGCAATGAGCGTGGTACAGATGTCAGCAGCAATGACCGGAGTACTTTAGTTGAGACTGCCGAGATCAACCGCAGCCTTCTGGCTCTCAAGGTAAGCGATGGCTGATTAAAAGGCAGAAGTACTTTGTTTTCTCTCCATTAAATATGTATGCACAGCAACTCAAAACGCTGTTGTTTCCTCTCTTGTATCCTGTAGGAGTGTATCCGTTCACTGGGAAAGAACAGTGATCACATTCCTTTCCGAATGAGCACTTTGACCAAAGTCCTCAGGGATTCTTTCATTGGAGAGAAGTCCAGGACCTGCATGGTATGTTACCACACCAAATTTGACTTCCTCTCAGCATTGGATATTTTGAAATCCACATCAAATAAAAATTTTTCTTTGTTTCACAGATTGCTATGGTGTCTCCAGGTATGACCTCATGTGAATATACAATGAACACATTGCGCTATGCTGACAGGTATGTATTTAGCATATGAAGCTCTGAATCTGTGGGCTTGTTTTTTTTTTTTTTCTAATGGGAATTCTCAGTCGCCTTATTGTATGATGAAGCTTGAAACATTTTCTGCAGAGTGAAGGAACTTAATGGCAATTCCAAAGCCAGTGAAGCACCTAAGACACAGGAGCCAATGAATAGCTCCTCAGAAGAGGTAAGCTTGCACAGCATGAATCCAGTTATAACCTGTGTGGAAGTTTCTCAGATTTAACTTGTCACTCTTTTTGTGATGTAGGAATCAGTTTTGGATACCGGTGTGTATGATGCCATATCTCAGGTGGCTGAGCTGGAGGAGAAAGTTTATTCAGAGCTCAAGGTAGAGTTTTCCTAACTTTGTATGTTTTTTCCCAGGATTCAAGTTACAATGTCATTTTATTTTTTTAAATTAGTAATTTCGCCTATTTTTTATTTTTTTCTACTCAGAGGGGAGGTGACCTCGTACAAGAAATGGGCCAAATCTCATACAACATCGAGGAAGGACTCTCCAATCTGGTTGATCATTCCAAAAAGTTATTGGGTTTGTACCAACCAAAATATTGCTTGATTTGTTTTGTTAATGTAATGTACTAAATCTGCTTGCTCATTACACAAAACTTTACCCCTTCTAACACAGCTCCAGCCTTTTTTCTTTTGTTTTTTTGTTTTAAATAAAGGTGTAGACTCTGTCTTAAAATTCTATTCTTTTTAATGGCCACCAGGGGGCAATACCTAGGGCTTGTAAAAAGAATTTTGTTACTATAGAAAGAAAAACCGTTTCCAAATGTGACCTCTCTAAACACTTTCCTGCTGTATTTAGTCATTATTTTCAGGGTGAGATTGGGAGAAAAATGCATAGATGCCAAACAGTCATCTTGTTTTGTCAAAATTAAATGTATAGCCTGACAAAGGATTAAGAAAGGATTTACTTTGGTGTGCTTTACATTCATTTGTTTCATCCACAGAGACAGTGATGGCTTTGCAGTCTGCTGTGGATCAGGAGCGATCAGCGAGGCTGAATCACTAAATCAAGCAGAAAACCTTCTCTTCTGAGTAACGAGCTGTTTTATTAGAAAATTGTGTTTTGTTCTTACTATATTTGTTTCATTGTATTAACTTCTGTGTATTCAATAAAATGTTTTTGAACACTATTCATTAAATATGTGATTTTATATTTTAGGCAGACAGCTCATTTCTAGTGCAGAATTGGATACATGTACATTAAAAAATCGAGACAAGTTTTGGAGGGCTCATTCTTGATGGAATTGGTCATTGAAGTTGTCTATGCACCTCATTAAATAAATTATACCACCACTAAGAATGCAGTATGATTTCTTTTCTGCATCATAGGTGAACATAGTTCACCTCTTTCAAAACTATGATTCAGATTTGAAATTTCAACAGAATTGATTTATTCTTGGTCAGATGTGGCTCTGTATAAATAATTATAAATAATTGAATGACTAAGTTGATGGTTTCTGGCTGTTTTTGGTTTTTGTAAAAGCAAATAGCTGCTATAGAATATTTTGCTTCTATTATTTGACTTGGCCCCTGTGAGGGAAGGCTAACTTAAAATCAATATAACATTTTGATGGCCCCTATCCTATAATGAGACTTTGATCTCAAAAGGGGGAATGATGGTGCACAATGACTCCATGAATTTTGCCAGTGTAAGTGTTGCTCCATATGGCCTTAGTAGGTATCCGATCAGCTGCAACACTATTATCAAAACACCCACTAAGGAAATATCCCATCTTTAACCTCCTAGGACCTGGCATCCACATATGTGGACATCACATTTTGGGTTATTTAGACCAAAATACTCAATTTTGCTTTACAGGGGCCTGATTTCCACTTACAAGGTTATATACTGCTACTGTTCTATCAAAATTTTAAACGAATATCCTCATATGGGGCTCTTATTTTTCTTAACAAAAATAAGGTAAAGAAAATGTGGTAATTCTTTGGTTTTACGTTCATTGGGCCCCAATATGCCCAAATATCAAAGAGAAATTAAAAATGCATGCCGTAGAAGAGTTCGGGTCTTAGGAGGTTAAGATGGGGTGATCCATGTTGTTATATTTTATTAGCCCAAAGGCTCTGTCAATCAGTTGAACTGCCAGAGCGGGAGGTGGTGCTAAAGATGAAACCAGTACTAGTTAAAACCTGCGATTGGATGAAGAGGAAAAGGAGGGACCAACCAGAAGCGAAATGTACAGATTAACCTGCCTGCGTACGACGGGTTAAGGAAGAGACCGTCGAAGAGGATAGCCATGAAGTGGATACGGTTCTCGCTCCTGGTTTTGGGGGTGTTTTCCCTGTGCTGTGCCACGGCTGGTGACAGCAGCGGCATAAAGAAAATGAAGATGCAGTTTGCCACTGGACCTCTTCTCAGGTTTCAAATCTGGTAAGCAAATGAGCCAAAAAACTGGCGAGTCATTGCACGCTAGCCCCCGGCTAACAGTGTCGCAGGCCTAAAATAAACGCTCGCCGATAGGAGGTTAATTTACCGGATGTTTGTTAGGAAATAACAACGCTCCGGGTTGTTCAAACTGAATAAATAAACAGTTGTCAAAAGCTCTACTGAAATCATTTTCTGGAAGTCGATAATTTTTTGCACTTTTTTCGTAAACATTTGGTGGAAAACATGGCTTCCACATCCGCTGTTAAACCTTTAATAAACCGTCTACTGTGTGTAGGTTATGTTAATGTGTTATCATTGTTACGCTACGACGACAGGATTTTTTTCCCCCCAGATTACAGTAAAATAACTGGTCTGCAGTTATTGTTGGTAAATTTAACATATTGTTTTCGCTGATAGACTTGGAGATTTTAGGCAAATTAGTCCACTAACTACTCTAAATATTAACCTGACCAGGAGGCGGTGTGCTAACCTGAAAACTCTCACTTTGTTTGACGTTTGTGTACGAGGAAAGTATTTTTTTAAGGCCACGTTTGCAATGTAAATAAGCTAGTCACTAAAGCAAACACAGCCCACAAAGGTGAACATGCAGCTTTCATGTATGATAACGCGCTGCTGCCAAGTCACATATAAAACTTTTGAGTAAATGACCAACAGAGAAGTTTAAAATTCAAATCTTCGTGCTAAATCATCAACGTAACCTTTGTTAGCCTGTCCTGTTTTGACTTTAGACTGTGCTCGGCTTTCTAGCAGTGTCCTTGTTTCTCCCCACAGCATTTCCTGAGGATACAAGCGGGTGTTTGAGGAGTACACGCAGGCCTTGTACCAGCGGTACCCAGACATCCGCATTGAAGGGGAGAACTATCTTCCTGTTCCCATGTATCGGTAAGCGAGAGCGAAAGATTGCCTGCCTTGTTACAAGTGGATTACGTCGAGCCTTATTAAAGTGGGCTGAAAGCTCCCTGGGATTAGCCGTGATTTGTCTAAGGAAGTGAAATTCTCAAGCACGAACATATCTGGCCATGGATTGGTGTCTGGTAGTTTTGGTAGACACTGCTTAAACTGCTGTCCTTTTTAAAGATGTTTTGATCCAGTGTCCTAAAATCACTCCAATGAAGAAAATGTCTACAAATCAAATCGAAATGTCAGCAATAGATAAATTGTTAGATGAACTGGGCTAATTTTACTCCAGCTTACTTCATTTTGCATTCCCAAGTTTTAAAGATGTTAAATGGGTACTCTCTGCAGGAAATCCAAACAACTGTGATGCATTCCTTAATTGCTTAAATTTTCAGGCCATGGGGCTGAAGTTGCATACCTTCCTTGGTGTATACAGTACAGGCATGGATGTGATGGTTTCAGCTAAAGTATTTAAATGTAAATTAAGTGGAATGTCATACTATTTTAGTGTTTTAGTTTTATTTGTCACATTTTAAGTTAATGCAGGGTCAGCATTACAGATAAATTTGTTTCACAAGATATAACAGGTCAAAAAGCTACAGACATAGAAGTTTAAAAACTATAAAGATTTAAAAAAAAAGAAACAAAAGAAAGAAACAACATAAATGAAGTCAGAAATCTTCTGAAATGTAAATGGGTGGGTGGGGACATGCACTTTTTTTCCTTCAGTTTTTAAAAATGTATAGCTTTGTTATGGTGTAGGATTATATGACATACGTAATGGTCTATTAGGTATTAGTTAATAGTAATGTAGCCTTAACTTGGGAGGGTAATGAAAAATCTGTTCCAAATGACCAAATCCACCACTTCCCATATTTCTTATAGCCCTTTTCCACTCGTACCTACTAAGATTAGCTCGCCATGGCTCAACTCATTTTCAAGGACTTTCCATTGGGTTGTAGTACCAAGTACTTTGGTACCTAAGCCCCTTTTCCATTAGTACCTACTGGCCATGGATTACCACACCTAGACTTGGATCAACTGGTTTTCTATTACAAAGCAGTGGTACCTAACACACGTGACTGTCGTCATAGCTAGGGATGGGTATCGAAAACCGGTTCTTGTTGAGAACCGGTTCCCACTGTTTAAATTCCTTGGAGTTGTTTGCCTTTTTTTTTTTAAACGATTCCCTTATCGATTCCAGTCGCCCCGAATGACGTCACCACGTTGCGGAGCGTCATTTACCTGGCAGGAAACATGGCGGCTCAAACGCTCAAAAGTTTGATTATACTTTATGAGAACAGATGACAACAGGGCAACTTGCAATACTTGCAAAGTAGACATTTCATTTAAGGGAGGAAACACTACGAATATGGAAAAGCTCACAAAACACGCGATAACCTTAAATGAATGTCGTGTTTTTAATTCCGCTTCGGACCCAGCAGCAGCGGTAACGTTTGCACGTCCTCTCCCGTTAATGTGGCAGGTAAATAATCAACTAACAGTGCATATTATGTTAGCGCGATCTGCCTTATTACAAAACCTGCCATTACTGCGCATTTAGGTGATCATGATGAGAGAGACAGACAGACAGTCTGGCTCAGATGCTGGCAGTTCTCGCTGCAGTCTACCGTTAACATCTCCTTTCAGGCCAGGATAGACGAATGTCACAGAGCAGTGGCTAAGATTGTGGTAAAAGGCTTGCACCCATTTGCCACAGCAGATGGTAAGTGAATGTGTTTAATTGTAGGCAGGAACATTACTGGATATTCTTGTGTAATTGCTACAGAATAATTTATGTTATACTTTGTTATTGCTACAGAAGAATATTTATTTTATTATTTTACTTTTTTTTTTTTTAAATGTCCTGGGGACCCTGTGACACCCCATTGAAGAGCCGTAGGCTGGATCTCTTAAGATGTCACTGTTGGGTTTGTAAGGCCATGTTACTCCTAAATTTTTATCTTGTTCAAAGAGAAGATATAAAAAGTTCTAAGCTATTCGACCTTAGTGTTCTCCTTTTTTTTTTTTTTTTTAAAAAAAGAATCGAATCGTTAAACAGAATCGAAAATGGAATCGAAATCGTGAAAATCTTATCAATACCCATCCCTAGTCATAGCACCACATCTGAGCATCCCACGATGTGAACGCTAGACTCTGGAAACACAGCGTTGTTTTTGTAGCAGTTTCTCTCATTTCCAGATTTTGATTTTTGTGAACGAGATAAGTGATGCTACTGACCAGCCAATCGGTGGCATGCAGTCTGATGATGTCACATTTTAGTACCTGCTCGGATCGCTTAGACCCCTGGTCAAGTATTTACTAAAAAAAGTACCAGGCAATATGACATGCGTAAATGCATAGTAACTAAAACCAGCATATTAATGATCAAGGAACTGACCTAACAGCCCATTATTCAATCAGTGGGCTGGTTTCAGTTATAATGCAATGCAATGCACTGTTTATAAGGTTGGGGAAACCTGCAGTCAGCTGAGACTGAAGAAGTCACTTGGATGAGTGATGAAATGTTTCTCCCACTGAAAACACTACATCCAGATGAACAGAATCAACTTTTTGGGATTTACTTACCTGGATGATTGAGCATGCATCAAGACTTGCATCAGAACATTAGGTATTTAGCTAAACCAACAAGTCCATCTGTACAACAATCAGCACTGTGACTTATGATAATAAAGTTCAAAAGAGAACTTATAAATAACACATGAAATCTTTCTCATTGTATTCTAGTTGCTATGGAACAGTTTCTTTGTGTTTACCGTTTTAGATGGACTATAACTTGGTTTCTGAATAATTAGTCTGTGGCATTTTGAGGAATCATTGCCTGGAGAATTGGATTGTATTTGTATTACATGTGAGATGTATTTGTGTAGCAGTCCCAGGTGTTGTAGTTAAGGTGTGGTGTTACTGAGACTCTTAGGTATTTTTCTGGGCTTCTAATGAATACACACGAGAAAAGCTGTGCAAAAGAAATGGAGATGGTATCAAGCCCCCTCAGAGTCTTTAACCATTGTTTTCAATGTCTCACAATGTAAAACTAAAGATTTTGGAGAGATTTTACTTCAGTAACAAGCTCTGTCTGCTTTATGCTATCACGTATAAGAGCTGTATTCAAATCCATATCTAAACATATTTTTGTTTTGTTTCCACAGACACGTTGCTTCCTTCCTGTCTGTTTTCAAACTGCTGGTGATTGGGCTGATTATCATCGGCAGGGACCCATTCGCTCTCTTTGGTATGCAAGCCCCCGGAATGTGGGAATGGGGCCAAGGAAATAAGGTAAGGTTTCCTGGAATCAAAACTGTGTCCTTATGGGAACGTTTTTACTGTAGTGTTTTTATGTGTAACAGCGTGTTAGACGGCAGACTCTGGCTTTTCAGTAGATGGAGCTGCACGTTGTTTTGGCAAGTTATTGCAGATAGCACAGGCGTGGGTAGCATGTAGAAATGAAGAAAGGTGGGCTCTAGTTTCCGTTTACTTACAGGCTGCCAAGTACAACTAAAACCCGCAGGATTTCATTAGCTCTTCATTTGGTGGCTTCTGGTTGTTTTGTTAAGTATTGTTTGGCTTGGATTTGTTATCCCCAGGGTTAGAGACCTGGCAAATCCCAAAAGCCTTCCTGCAATAATGGTCATTCTTGCATTTTAACAGAAGGCTGAAAAAGATTAAAAACTATTTTTGTGCCATTGAAACCCAAGCGCATAACAGCAACTCTTGCCTTTAAATACACAATAAAGACTTATTCATTTTGGTTTGGGCTGGTTTTGCTAGTGAATTTGTTCTTTTAAAATTGCTTCTAAGCCACATATGTTTGATAACAAAGACTATCTTAAGTTTTTCTTCCACTGAGTATGTGTTTGATTTTAAAGCTGCTTTTGGTATATGCATGGAATCCTTTCGCATGATATTTAACATGAATCTAGACTGCTATCACTAAATCAGCTGGCTTGAGAGCAGAAATCTGGTTTTAATGACTGTGCCAGGCCCTGTCATTTGTTGTTGTGTAATCCTACTGCACTGTAATCTCATCAGCCAATATGGGGAGAGCTGCTCAAGAGTGTGCGTCAAAAACAGGCATGCACAACTCTGTCAGTCCCTGTCATGCGAACTGCAGACGGGTAACAAATAAAACAAAACTTAGACCTGCAGTAAAGTCTTAACGGCATAACTGCAGGAGCCCATATGTTACTTGGATTTAAAATGTATTTATTTTGAGAAATAGCCATATACTTCACAATGTTAACATATTGGCAAGTGTTACTCCACTGAGAGTGACTACTGAATTGCACTAACGCAGCGGTCCCCAACCCTCGGACCGGTGCCGGTCCGTGAGTCGTTTGGTACCGGGCCGCGAGAGTTGAGGCTCAGGTGTGAAATGTATGGTTTTCAGGATTTTTATCGGTTTTCAGCGTCATTTTGTTATCGTTTTTATCATTAACTCGGTTTTCCTGGATGTTTTCACGTGTGTTATGAATAAATCTTCTTTTTTTTCGGTACCGGTACTAGTTTTATTTTGTTGTAGTTATCCGCGACACCTTAAAGGCCGGTCCGTGAAAATATTGTCGGGCATAAACCGGTCCGTGGCGCAAAAAAAGGTTGGGGACCGCTACACTAACGGATGGCATGAACGTCATATTTTAAAGCAGCTACATGCTAACCTGTTACTACACTTTTATCCTGTGGGGTTTTTGTTCTAATTTCTGCTCACTGAACATTGCAGACTCTGTTTAAATAAAAGAAATCTTTCCTCTCCATCAGATTTATGCCTGCATGATGGTGTTCTTCCTCAGCAACATGATTGAAAACCAGTTAATGTCAACAGGAGCGTTTGAAATCACATTAAATGGTGAGTGTTATTCTAGCACGTACTTAGTGCCCAGTGGATTTGACTTTATTTCATTTTTCTTGCAATAACATTCATAAACTTGAGATGATGGAACAAAATCTAGCCCACAAATTAAAATGAAAATATTCTTTTATAGATGTACCAGTGTGGTCCAAATTGGAGTCAGGTCACCTGCCCTCCATGCAGCAGCTTGTGCAAATCCTGGATAATGAAATGAAGATGAACGTTCACATGAACGCAAGGCACCACCACCATTCATAACCTTATTGTTCAATTCCTAGCTGAAGCTAAAAGCCCATCCATGTAAGTACAGTCGTGTGACAAAGACTTTTTTTGTTTGTTTGTTTTGGAGTCACTTCTACTAAAGTGAAGGTTTATGCTTTTTAATTTGGCCTGCTCCTTTCTCTGCCCTTCTAGGTCTGAGGTGGGTTTCTCACTGGGCTGTGAGGTGATGTTTATGAACGTCTGCGCTGAAGGCAGGAACACTGCTAGCACAGACTGGATGTCCCCATCACTCTTCACTGCGCCCCTTAGAGATGACCCGCCCCTGACGCCAGAGTGGGATCCATGGCAACAGTGCTGGCCATTTTGTCATTTTCTTGTACTATTCATACTACTACAGAGTTCATCCAGGTGATATTAGTGAGCCCATAAGGAGAGAGTTAACATTGGTTCTTGTAGTCTTTAACTATTTGAATATAATTTGATCTCTGTGGGGAAAAAAAGAAACAATGTGTCATTTGTACCACTGAGCCAAATGTAGAAATTTGTTTATCAAGTAGTTTACCGTGTAGAAATTTGCAGCACTTAAAAGTCTGTCATCACTGTTGTGAAAATAACATTGGGAACCTGTTGGTATGATTTCTGAATTTTTATATTTACAAACCTTGGAGGAAACTAAGAAGATTAATAAAACATATTGTTAACTATTTAACTCTGAAACTGCGGTGTGGTGTTGAGTTGACATACTAACGCATCTGTTGTCATCAGGCTTATAATTTACTGTGGGTATACTATGCAATGGTATGAAATATCTGGAGTAACAACCTGATTATCTAATCTTTGGGAAGCTCTACACTGATTTTATATTACAAGGCAAAAGAGAGGAGAAATTAAAAAACAAAAAAAACAACTACAAGACCAGCCTAAAAGAAATAAAGTGGTTAATGTGCAACAGATGACTTTATTTAGACAAGGAGTAATGAAAGTCATTTATTGGGTTAATTGTATAATACCTTTACTTGATATTCTCTTTGTGAAACTGGGCTCCATTTAAATTGAATTTAAAATAAAGGTAAGTCTGGCCTTAAAAATGAGAAAATACTGATTCAGCCAAGCATGCTATAAGGATTATCTCTATATATCGACATGCTGGCACTCAGGTGCTAGTACATAAAATGGTTTTTTTTTTGTTTTTTTTTCTCCTTTCGTTTTCTGGTAACTAAAGTCAAAAAAATGAGACATGCAAAATGTTTTTCCAGCTTTGCTTTTTTTTTTTTTTTTTTTTTTTTTTCCAGTCACTGTCATCATGTTCCAATATTACATATACATCAACAATCCTGAAGGCACTTGAGGATGAAGGCTTTGTCACTGTCATTCATCATTACATCGTCACTGACTTTCAGGAGCCTTTGAGCAGTAACCTGTAAGTGATGGGCTGGTGTAGTCTTAAGTTTTTGGGGATGTAAGGGCGTCGTCAGGTACTGGTGAAGATGCTGAATTGCTGCGTGGATCCTGATTTTGGCTGCCAATGCCAGCAGCTCGTCTTTAGAGAGCGATGAACCTGAAGTATGCACGTATTCACCCTAATCAAAGATTTTTCACATTAATGAAGCACTTTAGCATTTGTTACAGTCATTTTGCAAATCATTTAAACCCTCTGTGTAGTTAAATGTTAAAATATTTGCTTTCATAAAGAAAGACATCAGAAAACTGGTAGTAATGCATACCCATATCCAAACTTTTAGACTTATTCCAGTGTCATACTCAAAATGAACATATTTTCCAATTTTTGTTTTTCCATTTTAGCCCTTATGTTTTGTCATATGTTTAATTCTATAAAATAGCCAGTTCACAATGTGCAGACTAGTTGCACAGTGCTTCAGTCTTACCTGAGTGCAGCAGGTACCCACACTGAACTTAGCCTGTTGCCTGCCTGCCAAGAAGGAAACAAACACTTGTTTGTTCCCCAGGACTCGAACTCCAACAGTTTTGTTGAGGGACAGAAAGATGGGCTGCAGGGGTGTGGGAGTACCCCAGCTCCACTTACAAGTTACATTGCCTGCATTGTTTAAGCATCGGCCACCAGACATGTTCAAGGACAGCCTGCAATGCGAGTACAGAAAAAATACATGCATATAAATGGACTGTAGCTCATTGCCATTATGTATTTATGCTCACCTGTGCAAATTTTAAATATCACATTTACACCCCATAGACAAAAACATTTTTTGACAGCAACCTCTATGACAACAACTATAGGGCTAATAATATAATTTAAAGAGGCAATATTTAATAAATGGTAAATATAAAAAAAAAAAATGCTATCTACCATATGTTTCCATTGGTGTGATAGCATGTCGCTCTGCCATCAGACTGGAATATAGCTCTGATTTGTTGATTAGGGGCACTGACGTCGTCATACACTATACAAACTCTTCCATTGTGTTCAGTGACGACGATAAGTACAGCCAAGAGGCCAGAGGGATAACTGTAACCAAGCTGGTAAGGACAGGAACACTGACTATAGAGGATATTCAATTCAACTGGAATTCACTGGATTTCTTTAATGTTTAAATTGTGCATTTTTAAATCACTTCCACAAAGTCTCATGATCAATCTGATCAAATCTGAGAGGATACAAGACCTGAGCAGAGCCACCAGGGAACATGGTAAGGAATGTGATGCCACTGGAATAAAATTTCTGTAAAACTCCAGACCCCACCTGTGAATACAGATAAAGTTCAAAAGAAGAAATTATCATGTCTAGAAATTCTATTTTGCACACAATAACATGGACTTTTGAAAAATTATTTTTAAAAAACAATTATTATTCTTATAACCTAATAGTGTGGAGTTTGAAAGAAGTGGGAGGGTTGCTTTATTGCAAATTTACCTCTACATTCAAGTTCTCTTTCAATGTCTAAACTCGTCAGCCTCTGCAGGGTCATTTTGATTGTCTTTTGGCCTTTTTACCCAGCTTTACTAGTTTACGATACTAAAACTGAGTAGTTTCTCTTTATAAATAATAATACTATTTAGCGTAATAATAAAGTCTTGCATTTGTGAAGGTTTTGGGTTCAATGTATTATGTAGACACAGTGTGACCACATGGGGGCATTGTATTAGTGTGTAATGCAGCTGTCTGAGGCCTCTATTCAAACATAAATGAAACCTCTGTGTTGGAAAAACGTCATATATTTACAATATAATAAGACAAAACAAGCTCTGTGGGTCATGAAAAATAGAAGTAATATTAATTTGCATGTTACCTGATGATTACATATGCCAAACTGAACTGGTTTCCAATCATAAAAAGGGAGCAACACCTCCTCCTCTTCCATTTTTAAGCATTTTTCACTTGTGCTACTGCAATACGTTGTCCCCTTTCCTGGAGCATGTGAGAGTCTTAACCTGAAGACCCCTGGTGCAGAGAAAGCTAAACAATAGCAAAATAGACTGCGTTAGTTTCACAGAGCTTTATAAAATCAAGATGCAGTTACCTGTCTGTCTGTCTGTTTATTATGACTGTATGCAAAAGTTTCAGGCTTCCAGTGTGAATGTTGCTAACTACTCACAGGTCTTCCCTGCAAGCAGATTAACTGGGTAACCACCGTAGATTGTAGATTCTCTTGATTGTATTCTATGAAAAAATACAAAATAAGTGCTACTCATATTAATTTTGCACATTATTTGAGTCATATTTCTGTTCCTACTTTCATTCTGTTTACAGGCATTTTCATGCAAAATCATACAAAAGTGTACCTAGGTTTTCTCAGAAAGCCTTTCATAAACTTGTGGTAAGCTTCACTCTCTCTGGATTTGTGATACAGAATTTCCATCTGGTCTTTTGAAGTTAGATTACCAAAGGTTAGGTTAGATCGCTCCTCAAACAAAAGTCTCTGCTTCACCAGGATTTGACATAGCTGCCGCCGCTGAGCACAACAGAAGTGGGTCTGTGATGGACACAGAGGAGGGGGTAAGGAGGTCATGTAGTACAATAGGTGAATTTAGGGATTTTGACTTGACCATTTACAATCTGCCTCACCTCAGGATTATGTACCCATGTTAGAACAAGTAGAGGATGAGCCTTTTCCCCACAGTACTCACATTGTGCTGGGTATTCTGTCTGGGACTGAATAACATTTTTTTTTTATCAGAGTAACATTATCTGTAACACCTTGCTTCCTTCCTTAAAAAGTAAGGAGATATTTGACTTTTAATTTATTATTACCCTTTGGGGAAAAGTTGTTAAATTCATCCTGTGATTGTCAGACTCACGATTGTACCTCAGAACTCCCGCAGCTCTGATACAATAGGTGGGTGGGTCACTGACAGGTTTTGGGCAACTGCATCGCATCCTCTTACCAGACAAAGAGAAAAAATGACAAATAAAAGGAAACATTCAATGATTTTAGAAAGAGTGAGATATTAATCCATATAATAATATCAAGATTATTATATGACCATGTGAAACCAATCAAGGTCTTATATGGTCGTCTGGAACATGGAGTAGATCACGAGCTAATGTAGCAGTGCCATTTAATGAAACACAGAAGTCTGAATAAGAGAACTGTTAACAGTGTTGGTATGTATTTATAAATATACACTCACTGGCCACTTCATTAGGTATTCCTGTTCAACCGCTTACATCTAACCAGCCAATGTGGATGTGGTCAAGATAACCTGCTGAAGTTCAAACTGAACAATAGAATGGTTATAAAGGGTGATTTAGTCCAGTAGAGGGCCTTTGGGATGTGGTGCAATCAGGGATTCAGCTGACAAATCTGCAGCAACTGTGTGATGCTATCATATCAACATGGACCAAATTATCCGAGGAATGATTCCAGCACCTTGTTGTCTCTGTGCCAAGAAGAGTCAAGGCAGTTTTGAAGCCAAAAGAAGATCCACCAATCTAATAAAGTGACCAGTCAATGTACATGTAGGAGATATTTTAGTACTTTGAACAGACTTGCAGGAAAAGCTGGACTTCATCTTTTTGTCTTGACTGTGTTTAGTGTCTTTATCCCAAGATAAAACAATCCATCCTCAGCTCAATGAGCTAGTCTCATGTGCTACCAGGAATCAAAACTTATTCCTAGCACATACACACCCAAGTATAATACGTCTAATATATTTTTTACATATATAAAAGCAGTCATCATTTAAGGAGGGAAAAAAGACAGATAAAGCTGACAGTTGGTGAAAACAAACACCTCTATACATAGTCTATGAAGATATGAAGATAAGCTGAAGACAGCACGACAATAAAACACCACCTACTTGCCGCAGTGGTAGTCAAGTATTGAGCGATTCTTCAGACTAGCCGGTGTTGTTAGTAACCATGGAGATGAAATAGCTGTATGGCAATGTGTAAACATAACAGCAGACCTCATCTGTGTTGCTGTCTGACTGGTTATGCTAACATTCATAAGCGTTCTGACATAAATTTCTAATAAACAGTAAAATCTATGGTAAGACCCCGGATTTTAAAAAAGCCAAAACCTTTCCACAATTATTGTAATGTGTAAATATGGTAATCTAGTGTTTGCAAAGGATTTGGAGGCAGGGAATAATCCCACCTCAGTGGTTCATTTAACAGCCTTTCTGCAGCTTCACCAGCAGGTGGAGCTTTGGTGGTTGCCATGGCATCGTAGATGTTCAAATTCTCGATATTTTCTAAGCACGTAAGAGGTTGATCCCCAGTTTTCATTGGTCAGCTTGGAAACTGCAGCTGAAACTCGCTTCCGTGACCGAAATTGTTTTTGCGCCTTCCATTTATGAGTAGCAGAGGTTTCTGAACACATGCAATACTATTTTTAGATGGGACAGCGGTTGTGCATTTATTTTTTTTAGTTTACCTCATTAATTATTACTGTGTGTCTTAATTAAACTCTCTCTCTCTCTCCCTCTCTCACTCACTCACTCACTCACACACACACACACACACACACACACAAAGCCCGTTAAGAATAAAATGTTAACTAGACATTACTCAGGTGCATATAGTGCAGGTAATTAGAGAATCCGTTGATGTCCCCGCAGCGGCTTCTGATTCGCTGTGGCAGCACCTGGCTTGTTTGCTGCCGCACAAATAGCCATGGCGAAGTCTCGCCTTCCAGCTCTTAACATTTCTAGGAGACACGCACAGCTAAACGATGCGTAGAGAAAAAGGGAGACGTGCCTCCGTTTGTTGTGCTGTAGCTGTTATTCTGATGTGCCATTTAGTGCAAGCAATAGACTGTTACCGACTAACGAAAACAGAGAGGCGAGGAGGGCGCAAAGAGGCCGATGCGTTAGGTGCACGAAAGGGGAAAGTCGTATTCGGAAAATCTGTCGGGAAAGGCTCAGGCCTGGAGTCAGAGGTTAAATATGGGAAAGCCTCTACAAACTCATCCGTGGAGGAATCCTATCAAGCAGATTTTATAGGTAAGCTTCAGGTCCACAGTTTATGTAAGGACACTGGCTGCAGGAAAAGCGTGCTTATTTGGAGATGTACTTGCATTTTTATTTAAAAGCTCTATGCCTCTGTGCATAATTGCAAAACTTGCTCTTCTTGATTTTTTTTTTTCCCCCACGTCAGGCTGGTCAAAAGGCCAAACGTATGACACCAGTTCCAGAGAAGCAGCATGGAGGCGCATGGTACCTTTGCTGCTGTGCGGTGGGGATCGGATGAAGTTCAGGGTAGCGGGAAGAGGAGTGTCAGAGCTAGCAGTGGACCAAGGTAAGCAAGCAGGGCTCTTTCTTTTTTTTCTTTTTTTTGTAAAGTGTCCATTTGGTTGCATCGTCATGTAAACTTTTTTTCCCATAGCAAATGCACCGCCAGTACCTCTGAGCCAGGTCCCTCCCAACTGTGGCTACAACATGCAGAGGAACTTACGGTCACTTGTTATGCAGGTTCCCTATGATGGCTGCAGTGTGGTTCAAGAGGTAATTTTAACTGAAATTAAGTCTTATGCTATATTTGAATAATTGGCAGCCTGCTGTTAGAATTGGCTAGTTTTAGGATTATTTTTTTAATTATCAAAAGTAAATTAAAATTATGCAAAATCTTCCTTAGATGGCCGAGGCTTTAATTTGCTAGTCATGGGTTTGGAACGGTCTCTTGGCTAAACATAAACACTTAATATTGTGATCTCTAACAATTATGGCTCTTTTAAAAGGGGGTAAATAACTTTAACTCCTTGACTGGTAACACGCAAGTCCTGATATTCCTTCTTGTTTTAAAGGGTGGCAGTTATGTGCTTCCAATGCGGTGGCAGGGTATTCCAATCTCCCTTTGGTGTTCCAAACCTGCAGCACCAGCTCTTATGACGACTGCCTCTCAAACCCCTCAGGACCCCGCATCAAACTCCCAGATGCCCTACACTAGCAAAAATCCAGACCAATTGTATGCCCATGTTCCTCAACCCTTTTTCTTTCCACAACAAATGCACTATCCATATCCTTCAGTTCCCGTATCGGATCCTGCAGAACCCATTAAGCAGTCAGAAATGCCCCCATTCCAGCAATACCCTCCACCCTTTCCCCCCCTCTATCCTTACTTTTATCCCCCACTTCCAGCCACAAGAGCAGCCCCAACCACCACTGCAAAGCCAGAATCCTTCATTCCTCCAGAGTTTCTCTTACCTGGTTACAAACCAGTTGGTCCACCTTTTCTTTTGCCCTTTCCACTACCTGTGCCAGCAGATACTGCAACCACAACTAACGCTGACGCTTATCCCCACTCACTGCAGCGTCCACCCAATGTGCATTTCCTCTCCCAGTATCCTCTCTTCCCTCAGTTTGTCCCTCTTCCACAATATCCGAACAACCCTAATGCAGATTTGGCGGCTGCTACTGGAAGCTCGGACACCGTACTCCCTCAATATGTTGTGCCTTTCCCTCAATTTGTTCCTCAATATCCAAGCAATCCTAATCCAGACTTGGAAAGCGGAAGCACAGACACTCTGCTGCCTCAAGCTCAGTCGCACAATTTTCCACACTTCCATCAACAAGTTCAGTTAATGCCCTTTCGTCATAGTTTGACGAAAATATAATAAAGGCTTTAAATAACACCAGTTCTTGGTTTGAAATTCTTTGTTCAACAGCTCAACTCAATCAGCACCACAGATTCAAACTCAAGAATCATAAATGTTATGAGCATTTAGTGCAAAGGTGATTGGAATTAATAAGCAGACTTGATGATATTTGGATGTTGGGGGCTCAAATTTAAATGATTAATGTCCCTGTTGTCTGCAACCACCCACCAAACAAAGGGGGGTCGGGTGGATATGTAATGTTGGAAAGTCACTATTTTATTGCACTATGCTGGGCTTATGTAGCCTGAACTGTTAAGCTTGCTTTTTACTAATAAAAAGCAATGTTCTGTTATGCTGTTCCAACTTAGTCAAAGCAGCAAATGGACTATCTTTACAGGACTTAATCATGTACAGTTGTACACCAGGTCCTTTACCTGGCATGCTGGGTCCTTCAAGAGATCCGTTTTACTCAAATGGCACCGGGGGGAAAAAAAACAAGTCAGAAAAAAACAGCTTGTTGCTTGTCTCTCTCTCGCTCTCTTAAAAAATACATGTGACATATAATGTAATTGCAAGGAGGTATTTCTGCAGTCTATTGATTACTAGATAGTGGAAAGGGGGTGGGATTAAATAAGCTTATGCTTCTTCCTGCTCCTTTTTGAACATGAAAGTTATTTGTAGTTGTGGTTGCTCGTTTTCCTTTTGTTTTGCTTTGTCTTTGTTTAATTCTATGTTGTTGTACTTTTTCAACATGTTCAAAATAAAGATTCAATTAATCAATAAAAAAATATTGACTCATTTTTGACAATTTCTATTTTGCCCCATCCTCCCAGTTTTCTCTTTACACTCTTCATTTTGTTCCTTTTAATAAAAATGAAAAAACAAACTAACACAATTTGTAAATACAGATAATCAGAAATAACCAGGGTGACTGTTGCTTAGGAGGCAAAGGTGGTCATCCGACAATTCAGAAGTTGGTAGTTCAGTCCCTGGCTGCTCCAGTCTGCATGCCAAATATTCCATTATAAGTACCTTGCATCCATTGGAGTGCAATGTTGCAAAGCTTAGAATAAAAACTGCTCGAATGGGCGGGTGTGAATGAGGCATATTGTATAAAGTGCTCAAGTAGCGTTGAAATACACTAAACCAGTCCATTTACCATAACCACCACCTTAGGCCACACATTGGATTTATTCTTTTTTTCTTGGAGTTGTTTGAGCCCATCCTTTCTTTCAGTTAGCTGTTTGTAATAGTTTGCCAAGCTCTGCAAACAAGCGTTTTAACGGCACATTAAAGAGGTTTGGGCATTCCTTGCTGCCCAGACCTCTACATTGGAGAGACCAAACAGCCACTTCACAAGCGCATGGCACAACACAGAAGAGCCACCTCCACAGGACAAGACTCAGCAGTCCATCTGCATCTTAAGGACAAAGGACACTCTTTCGAGGATGCCAATGTTCACATTGTTCACAGGACAGATGGTTTGAAAGAGGAGTGAAAGAAACCATCTATGTCCACTGTCAGCGACCATCTTTGAACAGAGGCGGTGGTTTACGACACCAACTGTCTATAATCCATAATCCAGTTTTGAGTTCCCTCCCCAGACGCCTTAACGCCCACTCACATCCTGGGCCATCTGACCTCAGGAATTCGCATGATAAGGTGGGGCCAGGTTTCACAATGAGCTCACCTGAAACTCTGGCTGATTGGGACCCACACCCAGTTTCACACCTTGGCTCAGGCGATTAGAGGATCATCAGGGGGTCCTTTTGTCCCTCTGTGGGGGGTCACTCCCACTAGGTTTAAATCTGGGACTCCCCACCATTTGACCTTAGAACTGAAGAAGCTTCTCGGATGAGAGGTGAAACGTCTTCAAGTAACTTAAAGAAGTCCAGACGCTTTTCTTTGCAAGCTCCTTTGACTATGATGATCTGGATGACTGAGAACCTTCACAGACATATTTTAACGGCACACTTTGCACATACAGGTTTATTCAGATATTAATGTTAGTAATGCAAATTACAAAGTGATTTCATTTTTCTTTTAACTTGTTAACCTGCAATTGATTAAAAACAACACATATTATGAGATGTCAATTTTTGTATGAATTTTTTAAATCACATTTGTGGTTTGGTTATTTGCTACAAAGTGTTTTTTTCTGCTTTATTGCAGCATTTTATTGGGTAGGCATTTATAAAGTGGCACCATGATGAAATTACTAGTTTGTACTTCTGGTTTCATACTTCTGCATGCATTCTGACAAATGCATATATGGTGTAAAGATGTAACTAAATGGTGAAGCAAATACTACACAACTGCTGCATTTCAATTTTTTTTTCAGTTCTTTTTCTTTTACAGGATCTTATAAAACTCTTCTCTGCTCAGTCATTCAGTGTTCAAGCTACGGTTAGATGGTGTTTACTACTGTAATTCTTGAAACTGAGAACTTTTATTTGATTATTAATCGAGTCAAAGAAGAGTTTCTTAAGCTCATTGGAATAACCTACCTAGACTTATTTGAATTTTTCTTTATTCAATTCACTTATGTTCCAAAGGAGAATAATTTTACTTTAACCAAAATTAGTTTAACAAGAGACAGAGCCTACACTTGTCTACAGTATATCTAAATAGGATAATCTTGTCTGCAAACTCATGAGTTATGAAGACTATAGAATTCCACGCATTTCATGCTCCATAAAAAATGTTCTACTTATCCCAGGACAACACTAGAGTCAGCTGCCAAAGGCTCTTAATGAGGCCACAGGTGCAAACTGTAACTGTGTTGATTAGCTGGTGACAAATTGCAGACAGCATCAGAAGCTGTGATTTAGTTGTTCTGCATCGCTGTGAAGTGCTTTCCATCTGCACTGTGTCACCACTATGGGAGGTGATAGAAGTGGGAGATGTAGAGCATGTCAAACTGTGGCAGTCACATTACTCCTGTGCTCTTTAGCCCTTTGTTTAAACTTGCAAGTGCTGGGCAAAAAAGTTAAACATGAGGGATCTAGTGAGACTGCAGTGAAAGATGGAAGAAAGGGAAGCATTCTCTTTAATGGAAAAAGGCTTAAATCCCAGTCAGGACCTGCTTCTTCTGCAGCTGCCACAGGACATGCGTTGCTGCAAGTTGACTTGCATCAGTCAAGCATCACAGGTAACACTTGGCTGTTTCTGCTAATTTGATATGCTCGGTACACTTGAGGCAAAGGTTGTTGCAGTTAACTTTGTGTTGGGATATCTTTCTTCCTAAAGCAGAGAGTAGATCAAAGCTGAAGAATGACACTGCTAATGAAGCAGCATGGAGGCAATTAAACTCTTCACTACACTGTAGTGAGAACAAGATGAAGCTGAAGGCCATGGGGCCTGGTGCTGCTGATCTACAACTGCACATAGGTAGAAAAAATATTATAAGTATGCAAAACGGTTTTTAAAAACTGTCATTGAATACTGGCATGTTTTCTCCTTCTCTCAGAAAATGCACAACCCTTACCACTGAAGCATGTGCCTGAAAGCTGTGGTTTCTCAATGCAGCAGAACGCACTGGGACTAGTTTTAAATGTCCCATATAATGCCTGCAGTGTGCTAACAGAGGTATGCTGCTTTTTTTTTTTCGCTTTTTTTTTTTTTTTTTTTTTTTTTTTTTTTTTTTTTTTTCCCTTTTAAAAGGACCTGGACTTGATGGAATGTGGTTTTCATATCTGCACTAATTGATGAATTCTATATTTTCTTTTGGTAGTTTTGAAAAAGATCTCTTCAAACTTAGAGTTGGTATAACTGCTTGATGCTAAATTTGCCAAAAAAACAAACCCAGGCCAAAACATGTTTGGTTTCTTTGTTTCAGAATGGAAGATATGTGTTGCCAATGAATTGGCGGGGGATGGCAGTTGAATTCATCTGCCCAGTTCAACAGTCCAGGAAATTTCCTTTCTCTCTCAGGCCATGGCACTTCCATCGCTCAAGACGACAAGCAAAACAGCCCTATTATCCTAATCTATATAATTCCTACTGGTATAACTATTACATGCATATGATGGCACCAGGTGCTAAAACTAACCCAACTACCACTCGCCCTCACACAAAGCCACCTGGATATTCATACCCTCTGTACTACCCATATAACTTTTATTACCCCTACTACTACTCCTCCTTTCTCCCAGTGAAGACCACTGTGCCACCAGCTACAACCACTGTGGCACCACCTACGGCTGTTAGACCTAGTGGCAACAAAATTCCTTCCAAGAGCCCTGCCTATTACCCTGCACATTTTCCTAATATGCACTACCTTCCACCAGTCCAACAGTTGCAAATGATCCCTGACAAAACTCAGGTTTACTACTACAACCCGGAGACTGAATATTTCTTTGGAAAGCCTTCATACCAACAAAAACCAAATTTGCCAAAGCAACCTACTTGGTCTCAATTTACCCCAGTTGCTATGCCAAGTTACCCAGCTTCCCCTGTGAAACTGAGTTACCCAAGCCCTGTCAGCCCAGAAACCTCTGCAGCCCCTATAGCACCATATGTTCCATTTGACAAGCTCCCCTTTGAGCCATATGTTGTATAAAAGGCTAAGAAACTCCCCGATGACCAGAAGTACATGGCCAAAGCAGGTTTTAAATCTAGATTCCAAACACATTCAGGCTTCCCTTTGCAAATTGCTTCCAGGTTTCCTCAGTACAGAGGTCAAGGAGGTCCCTGACTGAATTAAGCAGAGCTGTAAGTGCTAAGGGTTTCTTGTTGGTGTGAATTTGGTAATGGTTGAATTGTTCTAAGAAAATCTTGTGTTCTCGCGGAGCATGATGATGATGAAAATTAAAGATTTTTCTACTGTGAACTTGTTCTCATGTGTTTGGTGTGTGTGGGGTTTTTTTTTTCTTCCCCCCCCCCCCCCACTACAAAAGACTGGTCATTTAATGATGGTGAAATGCACAGTCCTAAGCATGTTGGTTGTCATGGTACACCCCTTTCTAAAACGCCAAACTGAATTATTGTTCAAACGTTTGACCTATTCATAGCAAGCCCCGTCAATACTTGTTAGAGCTTATACTAAGACAATGAATCAAAGTCACTAGAGGGCTACCTTTAGTTCTTGTTTATGGAACACATTTATTTTTTTTTTCTTGTCTTTGCAAAAAAAAAAGTTGGTGCATAAATCCCATTCACCCACTGCACATATAGACCCTATTCTGTCTGCTCCTATATATTTTTACAGTGCTCTTCCCCCTTGGGCACTCCGTGACTGTGTGTACGCACTTCGCTGAAATTCAACCACACGTGACAACTGAACGACGTGTAATGCTGGACTCTGAATCCAGACATGCTCATTGTCGTTCAGCCACTTCATTTTCTAAACGCTACTTGGAGGGTCCAGAGCTCCAGAACAAGAAATCAAGTAGATCATTCATGCAACACTGCGTGTGTCTTGCTGCAGCTGGTTAAATTATTCAATCATTTAAAGAAGTGGTTTCATCTCTTTAGCCAAGGTGAGCGTTTTGTAGTACACAGGATTTTGCTTTATCTTTTTACTAGTGACAAAGAATTTGGATGTTTGTATCAGGCTATAGATTTATTTTGTGGCTTTGTTTAAATGAACTTAATGAAAGGATTAAAATCAGACTGAAATTCTACATTTTTTAAATCTCATTTTGTTATATAATCTATTTTTTTCTATCCATGCTACCACAGGAAACATTAAGATACCGTGCATTAAATAGACTGGAACAGCCGTCATTTAAACAACTAATTTTGGTCAAAGATCTGTATTCCTCTCCTGTTTATGTCTGGCTAGATTCCCGACCAGATCTCTCAGCTCCTCCTCCATCTCTAAAATTTGCTCCGCCTACTCTACTTTGTATCTTTATGGAGGACTATGATGTGGACATGGATGAGGAAGAGGAGGGAGACGTATTCACTAGAAAGGCCACAACGTGCCACTGGTGGGAAGATGCACAGCATCAGGGAGGAAGACTAGGATGCATGGTAAACAGTCACAGCTGGGCAGAGGAGCTTAAGGATATCTTTGCACCACAGGCAGATCACTGTTACAGTGTAGCAAGAACCAGGCTGTCCAGCATCTCTGTGAGTGATTCACTGTGTCTGTTGTTTGATCCACACATGGAAATAAATGAGGACACTTATTCTGATGGCTACGTCTCTTGTAGCTGTTGAAGAGACTTCTCCAAATAAAAAGGAATGGGCTATAGGGAAAAAATTAAATTTGGGTAAAAGACAAGTGCAACAACAGGCTGTGTTTATTGCCATATTTGCAATATGCAGTTCTGTAACTGTTTTTATATGCATGCAGCATTCATATATATATATATATATATATATGCAGCATATTTTCCATAAGCAAAAATTCCTGGCATGGAGAGACTGAGAATATTTGGCTTGATGTTGATGAAAGAAGGAAGATGACTCAGTCTTTAGTCATTTAATCAGTGAACAACTGCACTGTGGGAACTAACTGCAAGCCTGTGTGTGTGTGTGTGTGCAACACTGGTTGTTTATGCACATGTGGACAAATGCGTCATGTGCTTCCTTATGCCTCTTACGGCTCATTACACTTGTACCTTTGATGTGGGATGAGGCTGTAGGAAATTCCTCCAGAAGACAAAACAAATATAATAAATCTACTACGCTGTGTAAGGCCAATAATCAGATGTTGATCTATTAGAGAACCAGCTATGGCCTCTAAGTATTTTGTTGCATTCTCATCCATTAGGCCTTCTAGCCTAGTCCACCTGCCATTTTTTTTATAGATCCAAAATGTCTGCCTCAATTTATCAGAAACACAGATTTATTATTTGTCCCTCTCCTTCCAGTAAAGGAAAGGTGAAGAGGAGAAGGCAAGAGAGAAAATAGAGGAAGATGGAGGTACAGATAACAGATCAGGAAAGCAGTGGCAGCACTGAGCAGCTTCTTCTTTCCCCTCCCTTGATTTCTCTCTCCTCCTCTGCTTCCGTCGCTGCCCACTCCTTCCTCTCTTGCTCCCACGTCTCCCCACCCTCCCCTATCTGCTGCCTCTCCCCTCCCCGCTCTGTCATCCCTTCCTCCCACCCTCGCTCTCCTGCACGGAGCTGCGGTATAAGAGAGGGTCTCCTGGGTCTAGTTTCACTGCAGTGTAGAGGAGGGCAGGACGGCTGTTTTAGTACGATGCGCTGAAGGATGGTGCACCAAGAGAAACGCATTTACCAGGTGTGTGGATTTGTATTTGCTTGCATTTAGTGTGTGATTCTGATGGGTCTGTAGCATTTAACAAGCTATTTAAAGGTATACATGATAGGTATCCATCATGGGTGTGATGCTGTAGATAAATCAGCCGTATGGGATGAGTGGAAAAGGGAGTGGGCGTGTTCGTATGTGGTTGTGCTCGAATATATCTGTGTAATATGTATGCTCCTGCATTTGTTCAGTCAGATTTGACACAATTTTCCATCTCAGATCATTGATATCTATATCATTGTATGTTATACTATCTTTTGTTTGAATAGGAACTAAAATCTTTCTACATTTGCATTCATCATACCATGTACATTCTTTATAAGGGGTACAATTTTGGGCTTGTGGGGGTGCATGTGCTCGTGTAGTCATTTTGTTAGTAAGGAGGGCATCTGTATGTCTGAAGTGGGTGAGCAGGGGCCAGCGTTGGTTTGGAGAATGATGGCGATGAACTCATTTATGCTTTTACGTCACATCCTCATCTAAGGATGCGTCACAAAAAAAGAGGGTGTAGTGGTGTGTGTATGTGTATGTATCAGTTTTGCAGCTATTTTGAGTACAAACGCTGAAACATAAGAGAAAAGTGTTATTATGTGTGGTTCCGAAGAGCACACACAAACTCAGGCAGCTTTAGCAGATGTTTTTGGCTCAAATCCATCATATATAAATACTTTCCCTTTGATGCCAGAATAGAAAATCATGTTGTGAGGATCCAAGGGGAAAAAATGAAATCGGTTCAAAGGGGGAGCTACAGACTGAAAGCTGAGATGAAGTGAAATAAAAGGAAACGAGACAGAAGGCTCGGGTGTGGAAGCTCAAAAGGTTAAAGGGGAAAAGAATGAGAAATACAGATGAGGGAAAGGGGGCAGAACATAAAGATCCAATGTCATTAAAGTGAAACAAAAAGTATGAAAAATGGGACGTCGGTCAAAAGAAACTAGTCACATAGGAAGAGGAAGCTGTAAAACACCAGCCCACAGTGACACGGCATTTTGAATCAGCAGCACTAAAAGAATGCAATGGAATTTTTTTAACCAGTTTAAATAGTACCTGCTGTTTTGATGATGAAATGTGATGCATAAATTAGTGAAAGAAGCCATTTATGGATGATTCACCGTCACTACAATCCTATGATTGTAATGAACAAAGATCTTTAATAAAAATGCATTCAGATGCACTGACATAACTGGATAGATACACCTATTTCTTGTTTCATTCTTCAGTCTTTTCTGGGCCTGGCCTGTGGGGGAAAAAAATTATGTGCACTGTCTCTCAGAATTGAAACAGTACGTTTCTCTGAAGTGTTAATGAGGACTGCATCTGCCAGATTCATTCGTTTAATCATTTTCTATACATCTATTTCAATACTACTGTTTACACGCATCAGATGAGAAATCCTGGACAGGCTGTCAGCTGGTAGTAGTAGCAGATAATGAATGTTTTAATACTCATATTCATACATGGAATCAAAAGTAGACGGTAGATGTGAATTCATCACATTTTCCCTCTTAATCGGGTGTAACCGGATTTATAGTTGATTAGAAGAAATGAGAGTGTCCTCTCATTTTGGTATTACCTGAATTTATGCATTTGTTTATGAATTTCATCAGTCTTCCTTGTCAATAAGCGACCCACTTGGCAAATCAAGCAGAGAGAGACGGCAGCACAGGAGCCTCGTCTGTGTTAATATTCTTTGTGCTTCCACGTTTCTCTGTTTGTGGCAGGCCCAGAGGAATGAGAGAGAGTCCATCAGGCAGAAACTTGCCCTTGGCAGTTTCTATGACGATGAGCCAGTCATCTACACCAGCTGCAGCAAGAACGGCCCTTCGTCTCGGTGCGTTTGACTGAGTGTATGTGTGAGCAAGCAGAAGAGAATGGTTCATTTTGAATAGTAACAGTAATAATGTGATAGATTTTTGGCTTTATATGTCATTCTGACTGCATTTGAACATCTTCCGAGCGCAGTGATGTACAATAAAATAAAAATAAAAAATAAAAAAATCACTGAAATTTGGTGAACTGAATTTCATCAAACTCATTTGGTTTCCTGAAGCTCTCAGTTCTCACAAAGCCTTTTCATATTAAAGTCTAGCTCTCATGAAAATATTTTTTTTATGTATGTATTTATTTATTTTGTTGGCCGCGTCTCTGAGATGCCAACTGTATCATGGAAGCACCTTAAGTTAACCCTTTATTTACAATAGGCCTTGTGGAGGGCCCATTTTACAAGCTCTTTCAAATGACCTTGACTCGGTTACCATTTCTGCTAGAGACAAAATTCAAATGGTTTCAGAAAGAAGAGAAGAAGAGCTTTTGGGGGGATATTTAGTGTATCATTGTAGCAAAAAGCATTCACAAAATACTGCAGTGTAAAGAAGGACATAAAATTCAGCTCCGCCTAGGTTTTATTACCTGCATTTTACATTACTGTAAGTCCTCAGCCATTTTTGGGAGAGGAAATTCAAATGATTCACAGTAATGAGAGTTATCTGGTGATTTTACAGAGAAAATGTACAAAATAACTCCACTTAACCTGTATTATACTTGGGTGCTAAAGGGTTAAGACCTTTACAGCCAGGAGAGGGGATTAATCATCAGATTACGTCATTTGTTGACTAACAACTGTTAGCTGAAAACTACAACAAACAAATTAGGGAGGTGGAATAGTTTTCCTTGGTAGAAATTTATCTAGAAGCAGTGACGTTCTGGAGTTGTGTGTACGTTTAATTATCATGGCTGGTTTCATACGGACTATGCAACAACAGAGGATGAGAGTGAGTCATTTAAGTCACAGACATGCAAAGTGAAAGTGAAAGCTTTCCCGGAGTGCCACAGTTATGTTTACAGTCAGTCTAAAGGGACTGACATTGGGCTATCTAGAGAGTATGGAAAGAATGGGAACGTAGAGCATGGCACTGTGGTTAATCTCTGTTGCATGATGAGCTGCCCACACAGAAACTAAGCGATGCCCCAGCTTCATGGTGGGACACAGTTCAGACATGATGTTCTCAAATCAGACAGCTCTCTTCGAACTCTGTGCCACCAACCTGCCCGTTAAATCATTAAATAATAAAAATAAAAGGACAGTGTAATATTTTTTTAAATATCCGAAATATCCAAATATTTTATTTTTTAAACATTAGTATTCAATGTTTTTTTTTTAATTTGTCAGACTTGTTGTTTATTTTTGCAATGCAAATAAAATAAGTTGATCAGTAATTTTTTTACTTACTTAGAGAATATTTTATATCTTCTTATAAAATATCATTGTAAATAGTACTATATTTGATAGAAATCAAATAACATACTAGTTTCCATGGAAATGACATTTCACGTCTGCAGTTTTGGATAGAAAAACATGTAATGCAACTGGAACGACTTGCATTATGACAGACTCCCCGTGGTTAACCAAAGCCGCAGCACTTACATCAGTACTCTTTCTCTCCGTGACACCAGTTGACCTCCAGTAGCTTTTTGGCTTTAGTTTATGTCACACAGTGGGGCTGTCCTTCGTTACTGTAGATGTTTGAGAAAGTAGTTTCGTCAGCTTGCGAAAGAAGAAGTAATGCCTGACACAGTTATCCACAGCTACAATTGGTGGAATTGAGCATGTGACCCCCTCCCCCGTTGGAGGTAAAGGTGTAACGGGGTGTAGTTTAGGGTGGAAATTCCAAAAAGAGTTAGTGAGGTGTTGTTTAAGTAATTGTTTTTGTCTTAGTGTAGGGGAAGGTTACTTTGGGTTGTTAGGTTCTTTCAGTATCATGATCTGGAATTGAATAAATGGTGTTTTGAACCCTTGGAAAGGCTGAGGTTAAGGTTTTTTTTCCTTCACTTCTGTATAAGAGATGTTACCGACCATTTTTAAAGACCTTGTTTATGAAATGGGAAAAAGAGTCTTTGCTCACATTGTTGTAAAGTTGGATGAATTGTTTCATAATGAATACTATCCTAACCTGCTGTGTGACCTAAAGTAACAGAAATCTGAATAAATAAAAGGCTTTATGCTTTACTATGCTGTTTCCATATCTGTGATTAAATCTTTGGATCTAGCTAAACAATTTTTGGGATGTGCCAAAAATTCCAATATGGAGGAACCACTGGAAATATGAATATATGCAGAAATTCAAAGTCAATGGGCAAACATTGAGGCGACTTTTGTTGTGATTTGGCGCTATATAAATAAAATTGAATTGAATTGAATTGAATTGAAACATTTTACCTTGATTGCGATTAATTAATTAGGTTTTTTATTGTAAATATGCCGCTAAACTAAATGTTTAATATTAATTAAAGCTTGAGCAGTTAGCTAATGTAATATTGTTGTGCTCCAAGTGTTGAAATATACTGGCGGTATTTCTGTTAGTCGCTTCAACCATTTTTCTCTCAGTTTTCTTCTTTTTGTTTGAGGTTGACTCTCCTGTAGCCAAAAATGTCTCCAAATAAGGGACACATTAATTTTATTTGGCCCTATGTTTAACTTTTCCTACATGATGCTTCCATGTGGCAGACTGGACAGGGCAGAGTGTGCTTTAAACGAATTCTGTATTGACAGAAAAATAAAAATAATTTTTAAAAATAACCGACATTCGTAAGATTAAATCAGTTAGAGGTTCTAAATGTTGGTTTTGGTTCATTTTAGGTGAACTGACCAGCCCTAACCAATGTGTACCCAGACTGCATCACTGACATGTGAATCCAACAAATGTCAACAAAAATGAATTAATATCATGTGAATTATTGTTAGCCAATTTCGCATTCAGGTGTTAGCCAGCAAAAACAGTTGATTAGATTAATTATAAGTTAATATGAGAATGAATGTGTGGACCACGCCATTGTAATGAAGCAACATCTTGGGAAGCTTTAACAGCTGGAAAAATCAGGAAATTTTTGTTTTGCTACACTGAGTTACAGACTTCAAAATTCAGATACATTGACAGGCAGGACACCAAAGCGTAACACACAGCAAGATTAAATAGGCCTGTAGACTTAGCTAAGCATCAAATGAAATAACTCAAACATAACCTTTATTGTCTGATTTTCACTTTTTCAAATGCATTTATAAGTTTTGCCCTAAACAAATGAAAACAAAGAAAATAGACAAGAAACTAAACAAATGCAAATGACTTTTTGTGTTGTGGTGTAAAAATCCAGTTGGTCTTCCTCAGAATCACAACTCATAAGCAAACTGTGAAACTTTCTTCTGACGCTGTCTTTTTTTTTTTTTTTAAGTGACTGTTTTCACTAAGCGGAAGAGAATGGATGAACTGTTTTCACTCTTTGCCTTACCACTTTTCATGCTTATATGCATTTTAAATGGTGTTTGCTTCTTGTGTGCAAACAGCATTGGCCTGTGCTCTCTAATGTGTGATTCTGACTAAAACGGGTGCGATCTGAGCGCCTCTGAATATTGCATTTGTGTTCTCAGGCTGCAGAGTGGGGTGAACCTGCAGGTGTGTTTTGTTAATGACAGCAGCAGCGACAAGGACAGCGATGCTGAAGACAGCAGGACAGAGACCAGCCTAGACACACCGCTGTCACCTGTGGTATGTGTCCGAGTCTCTCTGTGTCACCATATGTGGGTTTTATGTGTGTTTCTGTTCCACTACACTCGTGAGGTGACCGCAGTTGTTGTTGCATCACAGTATCGCTCACTTCCTATACAGAGTAAGCAGAGCTCATCTCTGTCGGACCGGGATACTGGAGAGGAGGATTCAGATCCTTTAGATGACTGCGGTGGGTTTTGGCGAGTGCAGCGAAGGCTGCAAGAGGAGGCCCGGGTGGCGTTGGCTCTGGCTCGACCCATGGCCCGCATGCAGGTGGAGGTAGAGAGGCAAATTCAGCTTCACAGACGTTCACCTGTGGCTGACTTGGTGAGTCAGAGGGGTTTTATGCACAGAGGTCTTAATTCCCTCTTCCATGGAAAATTCAATGTAGGAAATTATTAAGGGCACTAAAATATCAAGGAAAATAAAGTGAAAATGGAATGTAAGTTGGTGTTTCAGTAAATATGACATAATAAAACTACATAGGCACATGAAAAGGTCAACACTCAAGTTTTTATGTGTACGTGAGACGTGGGCGCATGTTACCATGAGAAAGCCCCTGAAACTGGTGAACAGACGTGTTGCAAGTTGCAGTTAGAGGCTGCGTCATGTAAAAATCCAGAGATCCAGTTGATTAATAATCAACAACACTTTTTAAGTCTTTATTTACACTCAAATGTTTGACACATTTTGACGTGCAGTAATTTCCCGTCTGTGTGTGCTTATGCGAGCAGCTTCCCCATTTGCCCCACATCAGTGAGGGTTTAATGAAGAGGAATCTGAGGCAAGGGGACATGAGAGACATGAGTCTTGGACAGCTGCAAGTCATCACGAATGATTTGCATTCACAGATTCAGAGTGAGTAGATGACTCACGCATAAAGACACAAATTAGTTATTAAAAACCAAGCCAAAAGCCTGATCTGTACTTTATCAGATTTTAATATTTTTATTCATGCCATCTATGCTATTATTTCTATCAAATAAAGTATCAAAAGACATTCAGTCCACTTAAGAATTTATACGATATCTTTCGGGATTGTTTTTCTCTTCCTCACTTCCTATTTTTTAACACATTTCTGTCTAACATCATCACAACAAAAGCACACACTTGGCACGATAAAATACAATCATACAAGGGAAACAAACATTCAAAGACTGGATTTGTATCTTCAAACAGGTCTAAATGAGGAGCTGGTACAGCTGCTGCTGATGAGGGATGAGCTGCATGTGGAGCAGGACGCTATGCTAGTGGACATAGAGGACCTCACCAGGTGAACCACAGTTTTTCTCCACCTCAGCTTCTTAGCTGTCAAAGGTATTGGAAGCGCTGTCACTTCACAGTATGTCCTGGACTCACTTTAACATATTTCTTCTTGTTTATTATGGCAGGCATGCACATAGCCATCAGCGGCACCAGCCAGAGAAAGGCATCTCTAAATAAACACCTTGTCTACACATGTGTCTGTATGCACGCCGTCCGATTTCCCACTCTACGGACTGCTACCAGTGTTGCTAATGAAACTTCATCTGTGCTCACTGTATCTGGAGAGTTGAATGCAGCATATAGAGTAGTATTAAGACACATGTGATACGTTGCGCCACATCTTAGAACCTCAAAACACAACATCTACATGTGTAAGATCACCAATTTCAGTATTGACAGATGAGTTTGTGCAGGCGTTCCACTTCCACTCAGCATGATTGTCCCCGTCATATTTCATAAAATTAGGGGAGTCGAGTTGATTCCGTCCCTGATCTTTATTTAGCACTCAATGATTTTGGCACGGCTGGGTTGGAGAGAGCACCACCATGCCTTGTGTCTCTTTTTTTTTTATGAAAAAGGATGATGAGTTGAGATCTTGAGGTCTTTTGTTTGGCTCTAATAATCAACAGGGTTCTTAGAAATGCTCTGTTCACTTGTATATCGTTCACTTCACTAAAAGCACTGTGACATTGCCGTTTATCACTCTCATTCACTATCAAGCATCACATACCTGATCTGGTATAATAGGAAACGATAAGTACTCTGTATTTGTTACATTTAAGCAACTGCTTTCCAGAAAGTTCCTAAAAAAATCTTTAAGACTCAAACCTTAATATAATTAAATAGCTGCTACAGTTTCCACCTCCTTTAAAGACATTTAGAGCTTTACTGGACAGTATTTTGACCTTTATTTGGGCAAATCTGTATTTGTCAAATGTGATGATCTGCTCAGTAGAAGACACAAAAAGTTCATTTTTTTTCAAAGTTTACACAAAGCTGTAAAAAGGAACAGGCATCTCCACACAGATAGTCTCTTAATAGAAATATGCAATTCCATTTTCTTAATTTAATAATGATCAGAGATGGTAAACACAAATGTAAAACATATATTAATAAATCGCAGCCTAAGCGTTTATCTATTTTATCTGTTTCAAATGTTTATGTATGTAAATGTTAAAATATACTTTATTAAAAGGATTAACAACATGCCTTGTTGTGTTTTAGTGTTTTAATTCTAAGCTTTTTAAGAATGTCATTTAACACAAAGTCACTTTTTTATTTTCCTTGATTCATGAACACATGTATTCTATAATGATTGTAAAAAAAAAAAAAGACCAGAAAAAAATGATTCCGTAATAAATGTTTCAAGTGTGTCGACTTTCATGAGATTTAATTTGCTTTTTTTCTGAATTTACAAGAAGAAAAAAAATCCACACGTTCCAAGGAAAGCATCACGCCTTGACACTGCAACTGAATGACTGCAGGCTACACAAGGAAGGAAGCGAGGGCACCGTCTAGTTTCTATTCACATTCACACTTTCACGTGTGATGTGTTGACACTTAAGTTTTGTAAGGACTTACCGCCAGCAACGGGGGAAAAAGCCGTGGTGACAAAAATAACCTTGGTTAGTGTTACATAGTTACAACCAGTGGGAAAATAATCTATGGCAAAAACTAATGATCACTTAACTGTTTATTATAAGCCTTCATTATACTTTTTTTCTCAAAATTTGGGACATTGCTGTTAAAAAAGCCCAAAAATGGAACAGTAAAATTAAATCAATGCAATATTACAAAACAAAGTATCTCAGGAAGTACACACACACACACACACACACACACACACACACACACACACACACATATATATATATATATATATATATATATATATATATATATATATATATATATATATATATATATATGTTACGTGAAGTACCCTCAATTACGTGAAGTACCCTCAGAAGGTCTGCTCGATGATGTTAATGCAGCACTACGGGCAATACCTACAACCACGATTACCGACACTAACAAGCTGATCTACAATACGGCAGCAGTGATCAGTGAGATGCTTGGCTACAAGTTGAACAGCGACAAGGGGCAGTACCCTCCATGGAGAAGGAGGCTCGAGGGCAAGATCAAAGTAGCACGGAGGGAGGTTAGCCAACTAACGGAGTTGCAGAAAGGTGCGACAAATAAGGTGCATAAGAAATACAGCAAACTGTCCATACCTGAGGCCTTGGAAACTGCCAAGCAAAGACTCACAGCCTTGGCCAGCTGCTTGAGGAGGTACACCAGAGAGATAGAAGGCAGGAGAATAAACCAGCTGTTCTCCACAGAACCAGCAAAGGTGTACTCTCAGTGGCAAGGGAACAATAAGAGAACAGCACCACCAAGGCTGGAGACGGAGCAATACTGGAAGAGCATATGGGAGAAGGATGCAACCCATAACGGCAATGCTCAGTGGCTAGAGGATCTGAGGGCAGACCACAGCGACCTCCCTGAACAGGGTCCAGTAACCATCACAGTGGCAGATATCCAAGAAAGGGTCTCCAGTATGAAGAGTTGGACAGCACCAGGGCCCGACATGGTTCACGCCTACTGGCTGAAGAAGCTGACTGCACTCCACGAGCGTCTGGCAGCACAAATGAACCAGCTGCTAGTTAACGAGAGACACCCGGAATGGCTAACTGAAGGCCGGACGGTCCTGATCCCCAAGGACCCCAAGAAGGGACCGGTCCCCTCCAACTACCGACCAATAACCTGCCTCAGTACTACATGGAAGCTCCTGTCAGGCATCATATCGGCTAAGATGAACAGGCACATGGGTCAATACATGAGCGGGACACAGAAAGGAATTGGCAAGAATACCAGAGGCGCAAAACACCAGCTACTGGTAGACAGAACAATCAGCCGAGACTGCAAGACCAGACTGACCAACCTGTGCACTGCCTGGATTGATTACAAGAAGGCCTATGACTCAATGCCCCACAGCTGGATACTGGAATGCCTAGAATTGTACAAGATCAATGGGACCCTAAGAGCCTTCATCAGGAACTCAATGGGGATGTGGCGTACAACACTAGAGGCCAACTCCAAGCCCATAGCACAAGTCACCATCAAGTGCAGGATCTACCAAGGAGATGCTCTGTCCCCACTGCTGTTCTGCATAGGCCTGAACCCCCTCAGTGAGATCATTAACAAGACTGGCTACGGATACTGGCTACGGATACCGACTACGGAACGGAGCAGTTGTCAGCCACCTCCTGTACATGGATGACATCAAGCTGTATGCCAAGAGTGAACAAGACATCGATTCACTAATCCACACTACCAGGCTATACAGCAATGACATTGGAATGTCGTTCGGACTGGAGAAGTGTAGTCGGATGGTAACAAAGAGAGGGAAGGTAGTCAGAACTGAGGGGATTGAACTACCAGAAGGCAACATTGCAGACATAGAGGACAGTTACAAGTACCTGGGGATCCCGCAGGCGAATGGGAACCATGAAGAGGCCGCTAGAAAAGCTGCAACCACCAAGTACCTGCAGAGGGTCAGGCAAGTCCTGAGGAGTCAGCTGAATGGTAAGAACAAGATCCGGGCCATCAACACGTACGCCCTGCCCGTGATCAGGTACCCTGCTGGGGTAATAGGCTGGCCAAAGGAGGAGATAGAAGCCACTGACATAAAGACAAGAAAGCTCCTTACCATGCATGGAGGGTTTCACCCCAAGTCCAGCACCCTGAGGCTGTACGCTAAGCGGAAGGAAGGGGGCCGGGGACTGGTGAGTGTCAGCACCACAGTCCAGGATGAGACAACGAACATCCAAGAATACATTGGGAAGATGGCCCCAACTGACCGAGTGCTCAGTGAATACCTCAGGCAGCAGAAACCCAAGAAAGAGGAGGGAGACGAGGAACCATCATGGAAGGACAGGCCCCTGCACGGTATGTACCACCGGCAGATAGAGGAGGTGGCTGATATCCAGAAATCCTACCAGTGGCTGGACAAAGCTGGACTGAAAGACAGCACAGAGGCACTAATCATGGCAGCACAAGAACAAGCTCTGAGCACAAGATCCATAGAGGCTGGGGTCTATCACACCAGGCAAGACCCCAGGTGCAGGCTGTGTAAAGATGCCCCAGAGACAATCCAGCACATAACAGCAGGGTGCAAGATGCTAGCAGGCAAGGCATACATGGAACGCCATAACCAAGTGGCCGGCATAGTGTACAGGAACATCTGTGCCGAGTATAACCTGGAAGTCCCGAGGTCAAAATGGGAGATGCCCCCAAGGGTGGTGGAGAATGACCGAGCTAAGATCCTGTGGGACTTCCAGATACAGACGGACAAAATGGTGGTGGCTAACCAACCGGACATAGTGGTGGTAGACAAACAGAAGAAGACGGCTGTAGTGATCGATGTAGCGGTTCCGAATGACAGCAATATCAGGAAGAAGGAACACGAGAAGCTGGAGAAATACCAAGGGCTCAGAGAAGAGCTCGAGAGGATGTGGAGGGTGAAGGTAACGGTGGTCCCCGTGGTAATCGGAGCACTAGGTGTGGTGACTCCCAAGCTAGGCGAGTGGCTCCAGCAGATCCTGGGAATAACATCGGAGATCTCTGTCCAGAAGAGCGCAGTCCTGGGAACAGCTAAGATACTGCGCAGGACCCTCAAGCTCCCAGGCCTCTGGTAGAGGACCCGAGCTTGAAGGATAAACCGCCCGCAGGGGCGTGCTGGGTGTTTTTTTATATATATATATATATATATATATATATATATATATATATATATATATATATATATATATATATACATACATATACATACATATACATATATATATATACATATACATACATATATACATATACATATATACATATACATACATATATATATATATATATATATATATATATATATATATATATATATATATATATATATATATATATATATATATATATATATATCCTGCTGGCTTGAAATACCAGCATGATTATTAATAAAGACTGAATAAAATGTGACCATTTAGAGTGGTTTTGGTTTTGTTTTTTTTTCAGTTTTTTGTCACATAAAAAAATGTTTCAGCCTTTTTCTTTTATTATTTTTCATCCTTAAAAGGCTATATAAGTTTAGTTGTGATTAATGGTATCTTAGATGCGATCAATATTTTGAGAAATATTAGACGTAACTGTGCACAATCAAAGTTTAAAAGAGCATATGTGATGAACTTTCAATATGTTTTCTTTGGTAATCGAACAATGAACAGACATTAGTTTCAGCAAACCACGGTTATATGGTGAGAAAGGAAACTACACAATTTTGAGCCCACACTTTCAACTTACAGTGGATCTGCTCCATTGACTGATGCAGGGATTTCCCTGCATCAGTCTGAATATAAAACACTGCTCAGCCAGACACAGTCAAAGAACACAGCTTACCACTCTGAACCAAGATGCCCCTCATCAAGCTCTGTGAGTATAACGTATCATGATTGAAGAGTCTAATCTTCCAAGAGATATTTTACAGTTATCTAATTTTTCTCTTTTTTTTCTAGACTTCACTCCTGCACTGCTGCTCCTAGTGCTCACTTGTCCTTTATGGCAGATCAGCCAATCTGTGCCACTGATGGGAATGCAAGACTCCTGTGTATTATACGCAAGAACACTGCTCCAGAACATCACGGATGTACTCAACCAGGTAGGCCTACAACGAATGCAAATCCACAGGGTTTTTTTCTTACAGTTTACATTTTATTAAATATTACTTGTCCTCAAACAGAAAACCCTGTTTAGTGGAATTGACTGCACGAAGCAGAACATGGAGCTGTACAAAAAAACCAGCACACCATCAGCGTGTGCACCACAGGTACCCACTTTAAATACCAGATTGCTTCCATTTTGTTTCAGGATACATTGTGAAATGGAAACAAGACATAACAAACATTTGATAAGTCTTTTTTAGCTGTGCCTCTGATTACTTAACTGTGTTTCCCCCACAGGGATCAGCATGCTCAGAAATCACTACATCAGGATTTGATCAGGTAGGTTTTTGTGCCACTTCATCATTTTTTTCTTTACTTTATATTCTTGATAAACATGTTAAGGTCTAGACATGGAAGCCAAATAATTCCAAGCAAATCTAAAATGATGTTTGACATTTATTGTGGTTGTGCTTGCTGTGTTTAGAGCTCATGTTTGAAAAACATTCGGGAGGATCTGAGGTACTATGACGAATTTCTCGCAGCGCAGCCTGTTGGTACTCTTCTGTTCAGTCTCAGGGAACTCATGAAGGTATGTGATTGTACACAATTATTATCATTTTTACTGTGATTTTACATAATTCTCAATAAATAAATGCAGACTCTTTCATAAAATTACTCTCTGAATGTTGTTTTATCGTACTGTGATTTGCCAGGGTACTAAAATAAATTTTAAAATCTTAACAAAGGAGAAATCACAAACTACCAACATTTACATTATTTATATCATATAAGAATTTTTTTGCTCTCAACAGAACTGCTTCGGAATATTTCCGGCATCAGATTCGACCTTAAGGGAGGTAAGAGATCTATTTATTTTTAAATCAAGCTTGATTTCACACTTCTTCGGGTCTTTCTCATTAATATTTTGAAAAAGAAATTTTAGGCTTGTTAGGGAAACAAAATTTAATTACATAAATGTTTCAAATCATTTATAATGTTTCTGTGTTTCTTTAAGGCTGCTGCAAACATCGGAACCTCCTTCGACCAAAGACTTCACCTCTGCAAAGTGCTGAAGGGCTTCCAGGTCCGTGCCATCACAATAAACCGAGTGATTGCATACATGACCTCTGATGAATACACTAAATGAATCGTCACTGAGCTCCAGAACAATACTCAAGAGGCTCCAGAAAGAAATTACAGAAACTACGGTGACAGTCAGTTAATGTTGCTGTGACAGAAAACACTTCAATATACTTTAAAGTTTCATAAATTACTTAACTCATATCTTAAAATTGACGACTTATATTTAACTGTGTTTACTGACTTGAAAATGATATTTATTTATTTATTTTATTCTGGACTATTTATTTTCAAATGTTGAACATGTTGTTATTTATTTGATTCTAAGAATCATTGAATAAATATTTTTTCCTGCATACTACCTGCTGGTTTACACTTTTTTTGTTCACTGATTAATTAATTTATTTTTTTCACTTTAAATATGTTACAACAAGATAACTGCTTTAACTCTTTATAAGAATCTAAAGACATGGTTAGTTTACGGTCAAGCTTGAAAACAATAAAAAGCATTTGTGGACTATAAGAAAAAAATATTCCTTAATACATTTTAAACAACAAAAAAATGTAGATTGCACATTGATGGATTTTGTTTTGTTTCTTTGTTTTTGCCACAGAGCAATCACAATGCTCTATGTTTCCTATAAACATGTAGCAAACTAAACCCACCATGAAGAACATTTACAAAGAGACCACAGTATAGTGTTTGTTCATGCTTCATTTGGAAATCCCCAAGTTAAGATAATGACAGTCAGGTGACTATTATTGTCATGATAAAATAGTGATAATAAAATGCCAATAAAACGTGGTCTGATATCAAGAAGGAAAGTCAATCAGTATCTGTCCAAGGGGTTAAATTAAACTTAAAAACTGGATTATGACACTTCATTATGGTGCCATTACAGTCAATGTAATAAGAAATGCATCAAATAGTTAATCTGTTAAGACCAAGATTTACAGAAAGAATCATTATTGTAATTGTTATTTAGTATTATTGAATAACCATGAACTAAAACATGTTCTGATTTTAACACTATATCCACAAGCAGGTAATTAAATAATAATAAATAAATCCAATCTTCCATATCTGTGAGACGCACATGTGTGTGAACTTCAGTGATTAGCCATTAATTTAAAGGTGAAATTAGAGTCAGGTGCTTTCAGTCAGCAGGGTGCGAGTCAGCTATGAGTCAGCAGCCTGTGTTTACTAAAAAAACATTCAGAAAAAAAATCTAATCTTCCCAACATGTGTTTGTGGAAGTGTTTTACGATAAAAACAAACAAGATTTCAGAGTTGTTGATAAGTATGGACACAACCAATCCACAATCGGACAGATTTCCTACTGCAAATGGAGGAAAGCACCTATTCCGGGGTTGGGAGGTCACAGTGGGTAACCTTTAAGCAGCTAAAACCCCCTCACACATTCATCTTCATGAACACAGTGTTACCTGTGGAGAAAGAAGAACACTGCATTTCAGAAGAGGAAACGTCACTCATCTGTGAAGCTATATAGTAGTGACATCATGCTTTGGGCTCGTTTTTGTAGCTGTACTTTGATGAATAAATTTTAAATTATAGCAATAAAAAAGAAGGTGCGGGTCATGCAGCAAGACTGCAACCAAGTCTTCAGCTTGATCCAACTGAAATGTGGAATGAGCTGAAGTCAGCAGTTAACATGAAGAAATCAACAAGTGTCCTGAAAATGCATTGTATGGATTGAAATTGGTTAGAAGTACTCCAAGACAGTGTGCAGGACTGATCAAGAGCTGACTGACCAGGAAGTGTAAGGCTGCACTTACTGCTACACAAGGCTGTACACCAGACACTTCACATGTTGCCACTTAAATATATGTAATGTTCAATCTGTTTTTGTCTCTTTTATTTAATTTTGTTCCCTTTTTTTACTTTTAGGACTTTATTTTTGATGTTTTGTGTCATATTTATACAGAAAAGTCCACACAAAATTATTAACAATGAAATACCGAGATAAGCTTGTTTTATTTCTCATTATAATTGCAGGTTTTAGTCATATCCAGGCTGTGACGACATTCAGGATACAGCACTTCCATGTAACACGATATATACTGGGTGTTTCCTAAATGATGTCATAGATTATGCAGGGTTCTGGGTGTGTGCAGTAGCGCATTGATTTCTCACAATATCAACTACTGTATTCGTTATTTACAAAGGAAAAAAAATCCGAACATGCCACACTTTCAGTTTCGATATTGAATTTAGTGTAGGTTGCTTAGACATGCTTGTGCAACAGACAAACAGGATACTCTAAAAAAACCATCGTCATCGTACTTGTGAGCGTGTAAAACGCTGTTGATGTTTTCTTGACTCGAACACAAACTTAATTGATTTAATCAGGTCAATGCCCTAAAGTGCCACCTGAAAGTTACACAGGTTAATTGTGGGAACGATGGTTTGAAAGCAGAGGTAAGGCGAACTGTTTATTCATAAAACCGAACTGAAAATGAAATATAACTTTGTTTCCGTCCGCATCCCTTCCCTGTTCGTTTGAATTGTCACAGCTGACATTTGTGGCTTATGAGGCTGAGAAAAGAGGTGCGACATTTTTGCCACAGAAACATGTGAGGTAGACAAAAAAAAAACATTTAAAAAGGGGAAAAAAGGATCACAATCAGGCACAGAAGATAGAATGAGATGGAGGTCCAAATACATGTGATAACATGATAGGAAAGAAAGCACCACACAAGCAGAAAATACCTTGTTAATTCATTTAATACTATGTAAATGTATGTAGTTTCATCAGTATAGACTTAAAAGTGTTTATGATGGGGCAACCTGAATGTAGACTAAGGGGGAAAACCCAGGTTAAAGAAGCCCCACCTGCTTCCCCTTCTAGTTTATAAATGTAATTTTTTTTTGTTTAGTTGGCAGGTTCAGTTGGAATTAAATCAGACTATTTTTTATTTACTTTAGGTAGTTATTAAGTAATGTCATTTCACGAACATCCCAGTAGAGCTGACGTAATAAATTGGTACTAAAATCGTGAGGCTCAAGACAAACTTCAGTGCAAAAACAGTCACTTCTAAACAGAGGAATGAAGTCATCATTACATCATCCAATCCCTGTCGACAAACTGACTTTAAGCTGTTTTAGTGCCACCTGGTGGAAAATATATACAATAGCATTTATATTTTCTAAACGACCACACAATCGAAATGAATACAATTATGCCGAAAACAAGGTTTTCACTTGTTGCACTTTAGTTAAACTTGTTGTTTAGCAAAAAATCACTTTTGTGTCGTCACGTTTCAAGTAACGGGCACGCATGCTCAGTGAAACGGTTATAATCAGTCAAACCAGGTGTGTTGGAGAGCAATCACTTACAGCGGTGGTGCTTTTTCTTTCAGAGGCTGTGTTGTCGGGGGACTTATCACTCCTTCCAAAAATCTGACTAAAGCATGGACTGTTACCTGCACGGCCTCGTTTCTTGGTGCTTTATCATTTTGTATTCCGTTTGCGCATTGGCACAAAGCAGCCGGTTAGTTCACAGCAGCGAGTCAAGCGTGGCAAACTCCTTGAGCCAGGGTGGGACATATGGCCGCATCCAGCCTCAGTTTGGTGCGGTAAAACAGAAACCGAGCACGGAGCACCGGGAGCGCCCTCGTCCGGTCACGGTAAATTGCCAACCGGATGCCATGGAGGTCGTGGTGCAGGCTGACATGTTTGACACAGGCCTACAGGTGGACGGCGGACATCTGAGACTCGGCTCAGTTTCCGCGGGTGAGGAGAGAGTATGCGGAGCAGTCCCATCGGGAGAGGCGGAGTTCACCATCCGGGCCCAGCTGGTGGATTGTGGAACAAAGCTCTCAGTAAGCACTGCTAGTTCTCTGGAGCGTGGCTCAGTCACTGCTGTGTTCTGGTCAAAAGTTTCTCCTTTTACAAAACAAAATGAAGTGTGAGTTGCAGACTAAAATGTTAACATTTTCTTTCAGTCCACAAAAGAGAAGCTTATCTATGCCAATGTGCTCGTCTACTCACCTGAGCCCTCATCTGATGGTTTGCTTAGGCTGGGTGGAGCTGCTATTCCAGTTGAATGTCATTACAAAAAGTATGCCTATGCACATGAACAGAAGTTTGCAGTGTGCTGTGGCAATCTGTGTGTCTGTGTGAAATCTGTCTGTTTCCAGGAAGTATTCTGTAGGTGGCATTTCCCTGCATCCCACCTGGGTTCCACTTGTTGCAACAGCTTCAGCAGAAGACCAGATAGACTTTCATCTGCTTCTCATGACCGGTATTACAAGGATGACAGCCATGAAACATTGTTCTGCTGTTGCTAAGAGTCATACTTAACGTCATCACACAAAGATTCATCTTTAAAATGCCATCACAGGTTTTAGGAATATTCATTAGAGGCTTACAAGTACTTTTATTTTTTTAATTGTTGCCATCTTGCAGATGATTGGACGTTTCAGAGGGGGTCTTATACATATTTCCTTGGTGACTCGGTTCATTTTGAAGTCTCTGCTGTTATTGGTAACCACATGCCCCTGCGAGTGTACATTGACCATTGTGTTGGCACAGCAACTCCTGATGCAGACGTAGCATTAAGATATGATTTTGTTGAGCATGGGTGAGTTCTACTACTAAATCTTTAATTCTCAATAAAGAGGCCTATATTTCCATATAGTAAAACTCATATCATGTCATAGGCTTTCATTTTTAAATTGTCTTTATTTTTTTTACATAACAGATGTCTTACTGATGCTTACCTGACAAACTCCAGCTCGCGTTTTCTGCCAAGAACTGAGGAACACAAGCTCAGATTCCAGCTAGAAGCCTTCATTTTTTACCAATCACCCAGCAACCAGGTTGACAGTAAATAATGGCTTTCCACAGTACATATGTTCAATATGAGACCTGTGTGTTTTACTGTAATATACAGTTGGACCCATAATTTGTCAAATCAAACATGCTATTTTTGTAGTTTTGCTTCTTTACAACACCACAGTGGATTTTTAAATCAATGTGCCATTGAAAGCTTTCGACTCTAATTCAAGGGTTTCACCCAAATTTTTGCATTGTTGTTTAAGAATAACAATAATTTTATATGTAGTTGCACACTTGGCCAACAGGCAGTGCTCTCTCTTTGTTTTTATGAAAAATGGAGACATCATATCTGAAGCTGATTTAAATTGTTGAGTTTGTATTTGATCTTTTCACTAGAAGTTTAAATATAAGGGCCAAAGAAATGTCTGTGCATATGAAGGTAGCCATCATTGGGCCATGTCTTTGGACAGATGAAACAAAGAAACTATTCTTATCTTGTGCATATATGGGAGAAGGACAAAAATGGGTTCAGTCAAATGCTGTAAAACCGATCAGTGCTTCACAGTGGAAATGGGATAATGACCTAAAGCATACTGTAGAAGCTACTCAAGAGTTTCTCAGAGCAAAGAAGTGGGATGGCTGTTCTGCAGTGGTGTCCTTAGTGACTTAATCTCAACTGTCTTTGGCCAAATTATGTCCCTAACTCTTGTCTCATTCACAGGTTTATATAACCTGCCATGTAAAGGCTGTTCCAGCCACAATGACTGCCACCTCACAAAACCGGGCCTGCTCTTTAACTGAGAACAGGTACCAAAATCATGTCATTTTTATGTGCAGCAATGGTCAGTTGCCCATTTGTGCTACCATGTTATCAGAAAATAAGTCATGATGGACAAAATCAAAACGATGTCTCTAAAATCACTAAAATCTAAAAGTACAATATATTTAGTTTGTTATATCAGATTTCACAGATGGGTAATTTTATTTTACACATGTAAAATTTCACATTATCCAGGTGGCGTTCAGTCGACGGGAATGATGAGGCATGTAGGAGCTGTAATATTGCCCACCAGGTTGAAACTCAGTCCACCCAACCTCCTAAAACTACTATGAATGCCAAAGCAGGGCCCACCTTGTCTTCACTGGAAGGTTTAGTCCAGAACAGTCCCAAACATCATCCAGCAACTTATGTCCGTTTCCGTCCAAGATTACACCAGCGCAGGCACACAAAACATGAGCAATCCTCTGCTAAATTAATGAAGGGAGGAACAGACTATGTAGCACGTGAGTACAATCTTAAATCAGTGGGTTTCTGCTATTAAACACCTTTTCATTAAAATTGGATTGCTGTTGAACTTGTATTTCAGAGATTTAATAATTAAACCTTGAGTGGAGCTCAAAGAAACCTGAGTGAGACACTGTGATCTGTAATTTATTTTTATTTTTTCCCTGTTTTTACAGGGAGCCTCCAGCTGGGACCCTTAACTGTGCTGCCATTCAGTCACCTCATCACAAGTTTAGCAGACCCAAAAACAGTAGTTTCAAACAAGACCACCTGAGACTCGGGAGGCTTTACTGGAGAGTGAGGGTTAAAATAAAGATTTCTCTGCTGACTTTACAAACATGTTGTGGATGCTGTACACAAACCCCATGAATGTAGCTCATCCTGTGCACTAGAACACAATCAGGCCCGTTACATTTTTCAAATAAAGTTTTGTCTCAACTTCTCCAGCCATTTAAGTGTGCTGCTTGCCGTCAGTTTCTTTAAATTATGTATTTTGTACCTCAAATAACTCTTTGCTATAGACAACAAACATGAACAAATCCACAACATCCTGTAATTTTCAGTCTGAACTTGATATGGAGCTAGCAAATAATTTAATTAGCATCGGGTTTTTAAGCACTCAAGCTCATTAGCCCCGAGCAACAGAAGTGGATGTCAAAATGATGCATTACTTGTGTACTTGAACGCAAACAATGCATCCTTTTGCCAGCTGTAAAGATTCATCTAACATGCCAACCATTATCAATTAAGAAGATATGCAGACATGCTATTAGAGAGCGCTTCCTTCCATTACTACCCTCAGCCTACTCATGTAACCACATTATTGTCACAATGAGGGGTATTTGATGCAATATAAAATCCTGGCTTTTCAGATATATCCAGTAACGCATTAGTCACAGCTCCCTGGAGAGATGGATTACTGAAACTGTTGCATCTTTGTCTTCTAACTTTTTATTCATAAAAGAGCAGCTTTACACTTTATCAGTAAATATGTTTAATAAACATTAGAAAGTGTCACTTCTGTGCTTTTGTGTAGCAGCCTTTTAGGGTTTTAGCAAACACCTTCCAAGAGCAGCACTTCCCTAGTAGCACTTATTTCATCATGTACGGATCATCTTAAATGGACGTCCGCTGAACATTGCGGCCTTTTAAGGGGGTGGCCTGGCTTGACCCCTTGATGTACGCAAAGTGGTATTAATATTGCAAATGGAATTTTTTTTTGCGCTCGTGCCAAGTGGAGCATTTATGCTCTTTGGATTTTGTGGTGTCAGCATCTCGGACAGCGCCCCTTGTTGTTGTCCTCGGTGGGCGTGATGAGCGCTGTCCGCTGTGCTGAAACAGTCTGCACGGGCCACTTTGTTTTCAGCGTCCCCTCCCATCTCCGTGATTAATTGCCATTCTTCAGCCTTTCTGACACTACTTGTCGATTTCCCGGGCGCCTGTTTACTTGCATATCAGATGAACAAGCCACTATATGTATGCTGTTTACGAGTTGCTGTACCAATAAACCTGCTAAGTGCATAACAAATCAGGAGCGCACTGAAGTAGCACTTAGGAGTTCAGTGCCACTGCTTTATTAGCATATTCATGCGTTGCAGGGGTTACAGATGCAGTCCAGATCTCTGCCTGATCGTTTTCAGTCGGGGAATGCTTACAGTTTATCGTCTGCCGATTGGTACTGTTAATACGTAGACTTAAGATTGTTGATTACCCACCCTGGTCCGTCGTTTTATCCATGCTCTGGGGATGCGGTGAGTGGATAATGCTCTGCGTCAGTGTTTCAGTCCGGGCATTTGCGTCGTCTCGCCTGCATCCTGTTTCAGGGCTTTAGCTGTTGTCTCTCACTGGGTTGTTTTATCCCGTTGAACACATCGGCGATGCTTTCCCTCAGAAACCAACTGCTGGCGTTGTTCACTACTTGCCTTTTTGTTCACACGGTTGTTGATTGCAGCCGGAGATGCGGAGACGTCCTTTGCAGAAATGATCAGATATGCTGCACGCAGGGAAACAACACCTCTGTTGTCACCTGTTGCCCGGAGTTGGTGAACTATACGTACTACAGCATCGCCATGGTCACCCGAAAACTTTCTGGAATACTTATTCTGCTGCTTCTCTTCGCGTTGGGATACTTTGTCCAGAGG